>NC_067285.1:108515570-109187489 GCF_020740795.1 Apus apus | reverse complement strand
GTCCTGTGTCTGGTTATTTAAAGTTAAGTGTTAATTATAAGCCTGGAAGGCAGATTTTATTTTGGTAATGAAGTTCTGCTGTGCTGTACCTGTCCTGAGCATCTTTGCCAGGGTTGAGCTCATGTGGATCACCTCAAATGCTGGGTTCAATGGGGCTCTTAATGTTAACCAGGGTGAAGGTGTGAAGTGCCCTGCAAAGTGGTCATCTAATGGTACATCATGAATGTAAAATAATAAGCATTTAAGAAGTAGGTGAAATGAGTGGCATGTAGAACTGCTGGAAAAGGAGCAAGAAATGGTAACAGCTGCCCTGCAGTGCCCTGGGTCTGTGTGATGCCTTATCTGAAAGGTGGTAGCAACCTGGTCTAGTGGGAGGTGTCCCTGTCCATGCAGGGGGGTTGGAATGAGATGATCTTTAAGGTCCCTTCCAAGCCAAACCCTTCTGTGATTCTGTGTTTCTGCAGAACAGTGAATGGTTTATTTCTGCCTTTTGCAGGGCACAGCAATGCATGTGGCATGCAATTCCAAATCCTCTAAGGCATCATTACAAACAAATAACAGGGATCTAAAAAAAATGGACAAACTCCTGGAAATTACACACAGGGGAGATTAGAAGCTACTTGTAATTTTCCAAATCATGGTGATATAGCAAATCCAAGCAAGTTTATGATGATGGCCAAAAGAGAGCCATGCTGCTTTTAAGAAGTGATTGATAAAAAGTGGTGTTTGTTTTTTGGTGTTTTTTTTAAAGTAATAGTGTATTTAGATGTGAGGGAGGAAAATTAGACTGGGCTTCCAAGCTCAGCTTGGAAGGGACCTCTTAAAACCATCTGGTCAGAAACAATAATCCCACAAACCCCCTCTTGGTGTAGAAAGCACAAATGGTGAAGAAGCAGCAGGGCTCCTCCTCTGCCCTGCGAGCTCCCTGAGTGCAGGACCAGGTGTGTTTGCTGAGGGTGGGAGAACTAAATGGGTGCAGTGTTATTTGCCACCAACGGGGTGTGAGTAGGGCTGTAGGCAGCTCATAAATGACCCAGGTGCCAAGGTTATAGTTGTGGCAGCCTCCAGGATCACCTGGAAGGCAAGTCCAACCTGAGCAAGGAGCAGCAGGTGAGTGGCCTCAAGCTCCCTCTTGCCATGGAACAGGGTGGGATGACCCTGAGAAAGTTTCCCCTAAAAGGGCCAGTGAAGCCTCAGTGGGTTCTGCTGGGCAATCAGGTCTAACAATTAAAAAACATCACAGAAGATGTGTATTATTTGTCTCCTATCCACTGTAAACCCAAAAATCAACCACAGGGCACAGCTAGAGCTCATGAAGGTCTCTGGGGTAAGAAGAGCACATTTCCTGTTGCTGTACACATGTTCCTGATACTAATTAAAAATTTTTGGCTGCTCTTCTGGAAAGAATAAGAATTCAGTGTTCCTGCCTTTCCTCTTTATGCAATTGGACAAGGGTGGGACGACAAGATTTTTGCTTGCTACTTATTGCCATATGGGAAAGGAAATAGAGAAACTGATTCTCTGGGGTAGGTTGTAGTGAGGCATCTCCCAGTTGTCCTTTTTTTTTTTAATAAAAGAAAAAAATGTCTAGTTGCCCAAAATATTTCAACTGTGGGAAAAATTCCTTTTGTGTCTTGTGCTCTGATTTCCAATGAGCCCTGTTTTTCTCTCTTAGCAATTCATGTGTGTGGGGGGAAAAAACCACCTGAGGAGGACAGAGGTTTTTTTCTTCCATAGGCTGGAGTAGCTTAACCAGTCTTTCTGGTTAATCTGAATTTTCAGGTAAAATATCAAGAGGATGAAAATCTTGGGTAGTGTGGGTTTTGTTAAGTAGAATGTAATGAAATTATCACTCTTTATATAGTAATTTCATTTATATTATAATCCAAGATCTCTCTGGAAAGTAGGTGTGTTGTTGATGCTCTGAAAGAGGAAGTCTTGGTTTGGGAGCTCAAGAACTGATTGTCTTCAGAAATAAAAATAGCTTTAAGTATTAAATACAGGTTTTAGTCGTTTTTAAGTATTTAAACAGCTGTTGTTGTCTTCTGCACTGCTCACAGCTGAGCTGTTCTAGCCCATGAGATTGTTGAAGAGAATCTGCAGTAGTCCAGTGGTACATCCCAGACTGGAGACAGGGAACATAAATAGGCAAAATAAATGCAGAAATAAACTGAGGTAGGTTGTGTGGTTTGGGATTTTCTTCTTGTTTTCAGAATGCTTTCTACTGTGTTCAGTTTTGGTCCCTGCTCTACAAAAAGTATGTGGACAGACTGGAGAGGGTCCAGGCCACAAAAGTGATCAAAGGACTTGGAAGCCTGGATGAGGAAAGGCTGAGAGGACTGGGTTTGTTCAGCTTGGAGAAAAGAAGGCTTAGGGGAGACTTTATTGCCATTGTTCCAGTACTTAAAGGGTGGCTACCAAGAAGATGGAGACTCCTTTTTTACAAGGAGTCACATGGAAAAGACAAGGGCTAATGGGTGCAAGCTACTCCTGAGCAGATCCCAACCGGATATCAGAAGAAAATTTTTCACTATGAGAACAGCTGGACATTGGAATAGTCTCCCCAGGGAAGTGGTGAATTCCCAAACAGTGGACACTTAAGACTCACCTTGACGAGGTGCTGGGCCATTTCATCCAAACCACGTTCCAACTTGGAAAGGTTGGACCAGGTGATCCTTGAGGTCCCTTCCAAGCTGGCAGTCTGTGCTTCTGTGGTTCTTACGGCTTCTTAAAAAGCCCTTAACGTGTGAGTTGCATGTGAGAAAGCCCTCTTCTTTGCTTAGGGAGAAGAGTCCAATGTCCCTGCTCTGGTGCTGGCTGCTGCTTTCCTTTGGAGGGTGTGCAAGAAGGGGTGCTGGAGCAAACTGGTCAGATACAGCTTGTGCTCTCTGCTTGACTCTCTCCTCCTCCCCCCTTGCAGAGCAGCTGGCATGGGAGAGTGTCACTCCGTCCAGTACGACTGTGCCGTGGATATGCCACCTCCTCAGGAGAGTCTGGGTATGTAGATGGTTTTGGAAGGGTGGAGTTGGTTCTTCTGTTGCCTTGACCCAGAGGGAATCTGCTCCTTAGTTTCATGGGAGAGCAAATTAGTGGTGGTGGGATTATTATTTTTTTTTGGTGGAGTAACTTATTTTCATGCTTCTGTGTGTTCCTTCTTTGATTCAGCCAGATTTAAATGAAGCTAATCAAGGTGATGGATATTTAGAAAGAAGGCTGTGGGTTGCCATCTTAGCTTTGGATGAGTCACAAGCCACTATGGTAGCAGGGATGGCTGGGTTTGTTGGCCAGCTTCTGGAACAGAGTGTTTGTCCCCAGCTGTAAGCTAAAAAGCCTCAAAAGCTGCTTGATGTTTGTTGTGTGATGCCACCTGTGTAACTTCCACTCTTCTTTCCCCCCACAGTGTCTCTGTAGGCAAAATCATTGGTGCAGGTCTCCTGTTTGTGGGTGGAGGAGTAGGTGGAACCGTCCTGTATGCCAGCTATGATACACAATTCCGGGAGAGCGTAGAGAGGGCTGTTCCCTACTCTGATAAGCTCTTTGAGATGGCACTTGGTCCTGCACCTTATACTGTACCCATGCCAAAGAAACCTGTAAGTGGTTCCCTTTGACCCCCACCCTTTCATTTTTCTTTGTTTTTTTAAAGCCAGCATCTGCTCCTGCTTCTCAAATTCTGATGGACTTTGCTGTGGGCTAAGAATTTAAGCATTTTAAGAGTTCTTAAATTAAGAAGGTTTAGGAATGATGAACTGAGGAACTGCTTTGTGCTGTGTATCAATGCTGCTTGTACATTGCCCGTTATCATCTTTTCATTCTGGTCTATGGGCTGTAAAACTGCTCTTTGTCTTTCTAGTAAAATAATCTAGTAGGATTCTAACTGAATAGCTGCCCTGCTTATACCCTGAAATACATTTGGGAGAGAGAGGGGTGGGTGACCTGTTGGAATGTAACTGTTTGACTAGAGGCTAATTGAAGTTAGCAGTGTGCCAGGATTGTAAGAAAACTATTCTAAGCTGAACTTCTTTTAAAGAGAACTTGAGGCAGTTTTTGATTGAATAAAGAGCTGAATGGTACAGAGCCAGGCATGAGCATCATACTTTGAAATCATAGTGATGTGACCCTGCAGAAAGGGAAACCTGATGCTGCCTTCAGCACAGCTCTGGAAATCCAGTCTGGTAGTTTCTGTTTCTGCATCTGAAAGGAAATGCTCCCCGATTATCCGAGAATGCTGAAAAGCTCCTCTGGTTGTGGTTGTCCTGAGCTTTAAGAAGCCATTTGACTTGCAAGAAACCCAAAATATTTTAAATTGGATCTAAAGAATTCTGTTCTTAATGAATGGGAGAATATCAGACAACTAAAACTATATCTCTTCTGATTTTAGCCACACTTCTCATCATCCAACCTCTTCACACCTCCCAGGCCCTAGTAAATTTTGCAAAACAGACTGGTCAGATGGCAAAGTTGTCACCTGCCCAGCCATGGCTGTAACTCAGATGCTTTTATTGTTATCTTGTTTGTGGCTTTGCATGATGGATATTAATGGATTGACATTATAGAACCTCACAATACTGTGTGCTTGAGTCAGTGTTCATCTGCTGTGAACACCAGCACCTGAATCTCTTTGCTGAATCCTCTGTTCCTGTCAAACCACTGCCATGCCTGTAGCATCTTCTGTTCAGTGAGAACTGGTTAAAATCATATTTGTTCTTTTTAAACATGTATTTAATTACGCAGTTATATATCTTTAAAACAATTACCTATATTTTCCACTACAACTTGAAAAGGAATTGCATAGAGACTGGGCATGATGGGAGGGGTGACAAGAAAGACTCAGGAGGTATGAAATTAAGAGAAGTGTCAACTGAATGAATTTAAGGTACACCTGTATGAACTGAATAATGTCCAAGGGGAAATAATTGAAATCTGCTTTCTGGAATTGTTTCATGTACTTGCAGCTTTTACAGTTTCTGCATTATTTCTAGTCTCTCAAAACAGAAGTGTTTGGGATGTTTGGGGCAAGAAATTTTTTTGGTTTTATGCATACATTGATAATGCAGTGAAAATTCCCACTCCTCCACCTTGAGTTTTGGAGAGGTGAAAATCATAAACTTCCTTCTAAATTAAAAATCAAGACAACAAATGATATGGCCTTGCCACTGTTTTCATGTGCACCTTGCAGTTTAGATTCTTGGTAGTCTGCTCATACAGATACTCTTTTCTGTTATAGAGAAGTTGGTGAGACACAAGCTGTGTGCTAAACTGATTATATTCCTTATTTTTTATTTTTCAAGATCCAGCAAGGTCCTCTGAAGATCTCATCTGTAGCAGAAGTAATGAAAGAGTCTAAACAGCCTGTTAACAAATCCCAGATGGGCAAAGCAGAAGCTTTAGCTCCCTCAGAGGAAAAAGAAGGTAACTCTACAGAATGTCATGTAGCAAGAAGCAAAAAGCTTAATCTTCTCTTACATCATACATCCCAGGATAGATTAAATGGTCTTTGGGGTCGTTGAGGATGAATATGTTATAATTCTGTAGATTTCATGTTACTGTCTTCTCATTCAAGAGAACAATTGTCTAAAATGGCTTAAGCTCTTTTACTTTTTTTGGCCAATTTTCGTCTTGAAATTTATTTATCTTA
The DNA here is from genome assembly GCF_020740795.1 of Apus apus. NCBI lineage: Eukaryota > Metazoa > Chordata > Aves > Apodiformes > Apodidae > Apus > Apus apus. The sequence continues at coordinate 109,181,854 of NC_067285.1, read as the reverse complement.
TAGAGTATTTGGACTCCTAACACAAACAGTGACAGTCCTGCACAGTTTAGATATGAGACTCAGCAGGAAGAGCACTTTGGGTGCTGCACTCTGAGGCCACTTGCGTCTTCTTCGTGCAAGTGGCTTTATTTTGGATAATCGCTGAGGTACTGGAAAGCCAGATCAGAGGGAACTGGTTTAGAGAGGAGCTGTGACATCTATTTTTGTTTAATTGTCGTGGCTTTTTGTGTGTGTCTGTGTGCAAGTGGTACCTGGTTGCTGTTTGTCCAGGAAATTATCTTTTTTCTAGAAATAATATCGGTGTCCGAATCGTAAGTTTCCACAGCGGAAAAAAATGAAGTCTTAACATCTCTTTCTTACATGATAGCTCATACACACAAACTGTTTTTGTTCTGCTACTGTATTTAACAGCAGGCAAGGCTGCAGCACAGATCATCTCTGCAACTGGTGTAGCCATGTCAGTGCCAGCTCCAGGGATACAGACTGAAGAAGGTGAGAAAGATCATATGAACATGATGAAGAAAAATACAATCCTGCAGCTTCAAGTGTAGAAGTTTTTATTTCTCAGTTGGTGTTTGTCAGTTCCTAAAGGCATGAATCTTAGTGCCTTCTGCAGAAGAAACAACTTCCATATCTGTTGATAGAATTTTAATTACTAAGAAGTTGAGGTTGGTTCCTGGGACTGGCACAGGCATGAATGCAAGAGGAAAGCCTGGCTTAATGCTGAACTTACACAGTCCAGTTTGCTTCTGCTCTCTGTGGCTTTCTGATTGAGGTTCAGAAAAGCAAGTCTGCCCAGGGCCAAGGGAGGAAACCATTTATTGTTTAGCTCAACAAGAAACACTATTTTCTATATGATAGTCTATTTCAGATGAGACTGTGTAATTTCTTTACGGATGAACACATTTCATAAAAAGTATGCCAGCAGGAAATAAATATGTTCTTCAGACTTTACATCAGCATTATTAAGGTGGTTTTTAGCATTATTATATGGTTTAGCATTAGCATTACTATATGGTTTTTGTTGCAGCATGAATCTGAGAGGTCTGGGCTCTCTCCTCAGTTCAGATGCAGACTTGCTGTTGATTTTGAGAGAGTTACTTAGGTCAGTGCTCACTCTTCAGGCATTTTAAGTAGCCTTAGGCTAGGGAGTAGTGTAGACATGTCACTCACCATAGCCCTCTCACTCATCTTTTGTTACTTAGGCTGAGCTCCCTAAGCATGCCAAAGAAGAACTGATTAAAAATTAAATAAGAACAGATATTAACTTTAAACTTGACTCCATAAGTGTTTTTCAAGTCTTGCTTCGCCTTTCGCTTCTGGGTCTTGCTTGTTGTTGTAACTACACAACGTAAATTCTACAGATGCATGTGAAGTATCTGTGCTATTGTCTTTAATTCTAAGACAGTGTGAGACTGGCCATTGTAATTATGGGTATAAAAATTCTTCAGGTAGTTTCAGCACAGCTTCATGCAGAAGTCAGATTTCTGAAGTTATACTGACTGTAAAAACCAGTTTTGAAAAGAAAGTTGCTTCCCTACAGGTGATCCAGGTAGTAATTTGGACACTCCACCTAAACAGTTTAACTCTTTTTTTTTTTTTTTTTAACTTCTGAATAGGTAAAGAACATGAAGGTTCCCGTGTCATAAAGGAAAGGTCACCAGAAGAAGTTGCAGCCCGGCTTGCCCAGCAAGACAAAGAGGAGCAGGAGATGGTATCAGGTAAGTCCATACTGCTAGTTTTCCTGTACATGACAGAAGAATTGTTGGACTATATTGACTTTAGAGTTCCAAGGTGCTTACACACCTCTTCGTTGTCCTTGTTGGCAGAATGGGGGGTGTTGAAGTTTCTTCCACCCAGTAGATGTAACTGATGGTCAAAGAATGATGGAAAATCTTAGGTTGGCATGGACTACCAAGTTCTCTAGTCCATGCTCCTGCTTGGAGAGTTGGGGCAGTTTAGAATAGAATAGACTATTCTGGTTGGAAGGGACCTACAACATCTATCTAGTCCAACTGACCAGCTTAGGGCAGACCAAGACAAAGCATGTTGTTAAGGGCACTACCCAAATGCCTCTTAAACACTGACAGGCTTGGGGCATCAGCCACCTCTCTAGGAAGCCTGTTCTGGTGTTTGACACCCTGTAGAAGTATAAATAAAGATCCTTCTGCAGGAAGTTTGCTCAAGGCCTTCTGCTCTGGAGGTTTGAAGCTCTCCAAGGATGGAGGTTGTTCCACCTCTCTGAGCAGCTTTGCCAGCACTTCTTGTGATGAAGAACTTGATACATCCCATTAATTTCTCTTGTTGGCACTTGGATCTGTTGCTTCTCTGGACACCTCTGAGAAGTCTGGTTCCACCCCTTTAGATGTGGAAAGCACTACTTCAGGTACCCCTTTGGCTTTTCTCTAGAAGAAGCCTAGATCCCTCGGCCTCTCATCTGTTACGTGCTCCCATCCCCAAACCATCTTAGGGCCTCTGCACTGTTCTCTCCCCAGTTTGTGTCTGTCGTACCCTGAGGCTCTCAAGATGTGACACTGTGTTCCACATGTGGTCTCCTAGGTACCCTTTAGAGGGAAATCCTTCCTTAGCTCCATCTGTGGGAGGTGCTTTTGTTTGGTGCAACCTTGTTCATGGTTGGGACTCACTGCTGCCAGAGCACACTGTTGGCTTCTGTTCAGTTTGCAGCTTCTGGGATCCCTGGCTCCTTGTCTACAGATCCACTGCCTCAACTGGTTTGGTGGTGGTTCAGGGGTGGTATATCAGGGCTCTGGGAAGATATCCCTGTAGGTTCTGCGTTGGGAACTATGATAGTTCCTTGCTTGGGTTCTAACTCAGACCTATGAGTCCAGCTTTATTACTGAGAGGTGGCCTGGTTTTTCCTGTGTCCCAAAGCTCATGTCCTGCTGGTGTGTCTTGCTCAAAACAATGAGCTTTGCTTCCCCCTCACCCCCCACTTGGTTTATTAATTTTAAATACTTCTGAGCTGTTGTTTGGTCTTGGTTTGGCTGCAGCATGATTGTTCTAAGTCAGGAGTTTTGGGTCCTTTCCTTGTTTGCCTCCTGGGAAGCCAGAAAAATAGAGAATTATTTTTGGTAGGTGATGGTTTGTTGTCTGGTATGTCTGGGCAATCTGTAGCCAGCTATCTGGATACTTACCTTCTGAAAGCAAACCCAGCTCAGGCTGCAGATTGCAGTGTGAGAAAGCTTCCATATTGTCCTCCAGCCAGTGTTGATGAGGATGAGAGAGAGACTAGCCTGTTGGAGAAGGGGATGATGGGTGTAGAAAGGTAACTTCTGACTGGGGACAGTGCAAGGATGACTGCAATGGCTCTGCAGACCTTCTGTGGGGAGGCCACAGGAGTCTTTGGGGTGGGTAGGCTAGAGACATGTATGCTGAACAGAAACTGTGTTTAAAATAAGTGAAAGTTTCCTGGTGACATGGGTGTAGCCAGTGAAAATAGGCTTGAAAGGGAATTTTAACAGTGCTGAGGCCACTTACTGGACATGCTTCAGCCTGCTGTGGCAGCTGTGGCCTTTGTATTTTGTTGACTGATGGTGGAAGAAGGTCTTGTGCAGTGTGGTGTGCCTGATCTGACGTGCCCAACTGCCCTGCATGTGAACAGGCTCTTGGCAGCTGTGAGGACCACACTGAGACTTTCCTCAGAGTGTCCTCAGCCAAAGTCTGAGCCTTGGGCTGTTGTTGCACACAAGGGATGAGAAAGATCTACAAGCCTGAACTTAACAGGGTTGGAGCAGACATGCAGGTTGTGGTCTGCTGCTTCTTGCTTCTGTGTCTGGTGTAGAAGAGCAACATGAGGAGAAACAAGAGGCTTGGCACGAGTTGTCTGCTTCATGCGAGGACGTATTTGCAAGTGAAGAAGTTGAGATGTTACACTGAAAAAATCCAGAGGGTGTTTACTGGAAAGGTGCATTTGCTTGCCCTAATACTTAGAAATAAATGTCTTGACTCCAGAAAGGCAGATGCTGCTCACTCTGATCAGCCATTCTGGTTTGGTCCCTGCTTGAATAATTAATAGCTCAATTGTGCTTCTGCACCAATAGGAATCAACAGTTAATGTCACCACCTTCTTGGCTGGGAAGAATAACTCTGCTGTTGGAATGTGTCTTCCTTGGGGAAGATGGGAGAATTTACTTGTTTCTTCCTAATAACCATTGCAACAAATGAAGATGGAAGTAAATCTGTTGGTGTAAAAGCAGCCCCCTGGAGAAACATGGCAAAGGTCTCTGCACTGAGCAGCTTCGTTGCTGTAGGTGCAGGCTTGGACCTTAGTGCTCCTCTGAGGGCCATGTCCTGGCAACATTTCTTCTTCTGTAGCCTGCAAGTGTAGCTCCTGAACTCACCCCCACCCTTTGGGGCATAGAAAATAACATAAGGAGATGCTGAGGACCCAACAGGTCATTTTACTAATTCTGTGGCTCTTCTCTTTTTGGTTTAATTCAGTTAATTATTTTTTATTGCAGCTCTTGCAGCAACTTTAGAAGGAGCCCTAAGTGCAACAGCCCGTACAACCCTGCAGGCCATCACTGCCCAGGAGGCTGCTGTGCAAGCAGTGAATGCCCATTCACAGATACTGAAGGAGGCCATGGACAATTCTGAGGTAAAATGGTCAAATGGGGACTTTTTTTTTTTTTAAATTATGTTCAGCAAAACTTTTTATTTCAGAATTAAAGACAGAGTTGGAAGCTTTTCTTGCAGTGCTTTTACTTTTATTGCAATTTTAACTAATCTTTCCACTTGTGAAATGGGGGGTTGCTTTTGAATTTTATTCACTTTTTCTTCTCCAACTCCTTTATTTCCCTTTTGCAAGAAGAAGAGTTCAAGTTTATACATTGGTAGTCTTCACATGGTATTTTAATTTCCAAACCCATTTCTTAACCTGGATCTAGGTAGGTTTTCATCCACCCTGATAATTCCACTGAACATTTCCCTTTCCCAAAATCTTACTGCTGAATTGTTAAGTTTCTTGTCTGGAAATGTTTTGGGGATGCATGAACAATGCCAGCTTGTGGTTCTGGTGTGCTAAGGCTGGGTTTTGTGTGGAATGCCTTCTTTCTATTCCATTCTGGAGCAGAGAATCTGATTCAGTGATTAATCAATGACCAGGGGCATCCAGGCAACCAAACAAGCACCCAAGATTTACTCTAGTAGTTGGCAAAACAAGTGTCTTAAGAGTTGGCTTTTAAGCTTACTTTAAAAATAAGCAAATTTAAAGTATTATTGTACCCCAAGTATTAAGGTTAGAAGCAATTTGGAAGTATTCCAGTACTTTGATAGATGTAGAGATTTCCACCCAGTGCTGTGGCACCATAAAAGCTCTTCTGCGTGGACAAGTGGCTGTTGCCCAGGTGGCAAAACCCATGAAGAACCACACAAATCAAAGCACTGGAAGGGAAGAATAATATATCCAGCTGGGAAAACACAAAACCGTTGGTCAGTCTGAGCAAAATAACTCTCTTTATTTTGGGATTGGGGTGGCCCTAATTAGGCATCTGTGCTCCTTAGGATGCTGGGGAGAAAAAACCATCCCAGTGGCGCACCCTGGAGGAGGCTCTGAAGGACCGGAGGAGAGCAGTGGATGAGGCTGCTGACGCCCTCCTGAAAGCCAAGTAAGTTGCTTGGTTTTGAGACTTGTGGAGTGGTGAGTGAGTATCAACCCTGCGAGGGCTCACAGACAGCAGATGAGTCTCTAGGCAGGCACCTGTGTTCATATTAAACTGATGTGTTTGTGCCAAGCCAAAGAAAGTCACACACACTCATGAGTGTTTTAATTTGCAGTGCTGACTAAAAATAGGAGGTGTAATCCAGGTTCCAAGGAGTGAAACAGAGCTAACACAAACCCCAAACATTGCTCTACTGAATGTCTTCCCTTTATTTATTTATTTATTAATTTATTTATTTTGAAACTTGTTCCTTATTCCAGTGAGGTCATTAGAAGCCTCCACTGGTTTGAATGGACTTGGAAAAGGAATGCTTTTTTAATTTTTCCTTGATTTTCAATCATGCTAGAGGAAAGTGGTTCTTTCTTAAATTACAAAAAAAAAAAGTAATCTGTCTTCACAGAGCTCTCTAAATTTCCTCCCATCCTCTATTTATCTCCACCAGTCACCATGCCCAAAACACTTGTGCAAGAGTAAGCCATCTGTATTAAGAATGTTTCCTTAATAACTCTGTTATGGGATGGAAGTGCCTCCCTTCTCACTTAGTTTTACTAACTCCTTTTTTCCATCTGCCCCCTCCAGCTAAGTCTTGAGTCCTGAGTACTAGTTGTACTGGAAATAATTCTCCTTCTCCATGGAACAGACACATCTGTAGCCTTCAGGCTGTGGAAAGACAGATCTTAAATCACAGCATCCTAGCCCATAGATCCGGTAGATGGGAACACCAGGAGAGTTATCCAATAGCTCTTCCCATAAATACAGGCAGCATAAAGAACACTTTTCTGTATGCATTATAATTAGCAGCTGCTGCTCTTTTCAGAGAGGAGTTAGAGAAGACAAAAGGTGTAATCGAGAATGCCAAGAAGTCTCAGGTTGCAGGAGCCAAACCTCACATTACTGCTGCAGAAGAAAATCTTCGTCATATGATAGTGGACTTGGACAATGTGGTGAAAAAGGTAATGATTTCACAGGCTGCTCTTTATTGCCATGAGAGTAAGGACTATTTGGCACTTGTGCAGCCTCCCCTTACCAAGCCCTCTAATAGGTTAAACATTTTAAAAGCATAAATTCTGGTCCTTTCTAATTTTTTACCTCTGCTCAGTCTTTGAGATGATGATATACCAGTGAGCCAGTCATGACTAGATCTTTGCAAGAACTTGGTCTCTGTCCTGAAAGAGTCTCCAGCCAGCTTGATTTGTGTCTGTCTGCTCTGTAGGTGACTTGTAATTCTATTTGATGCTGAGAGGAATTTACCATCAGATTAGCAAGCATTAGGAGCAAACGATGCTAATGACTTGGTGGGTAAATCACTTTACAGCTCAGAAGGCTGGGGAAGAAATGTAAAGATGAAATTTATCTCCTTTGCAGCACAGTTGATAATTCATCATGTGTGTTTTGAGTGGACAATTTAGCCTAAAAGTGACAACATCAGAACTTCCTGAGAGGGGGGCAGCAGGATAGGACTGGCTGACCAGGCCTAGATGGCAGCTGAAAGCAGAGAGAAAGAGCTGGAGATCTTTAAAGACACAAACTGAGTTAAGATCCTCTTTGGTCCTGTCTAGGCTCCCGACTGGCTATCCAGTTACAGTGTGTGTGTGTGAGGAGAAATGGATTTCTGGGAGTTCCAGTAAATTGTAGTGTACAAGAGGTTTGATATCACAGGGTGGAGTTTTTCTCTCCCAAGTGAGTTTGCTTTGGTTGGGCTGGAGAGGAACGATACCTGCCACTGACTCAGGACCTGGTCTTAAGTTATATATGCCTCTGTTTTCAATATTTGCCTTGAAAAATAAACTGATCTCATTTATGTTTGTTACAGGTTCAGGAAGCACAGTCTGAGGCCAAGATAGTAGCTCAGTACCATGAGCTTGTGGCTACAGCTAGAGAAGAGTTTCAGCGAGAGCTGGACAGCATCACCCCTGATGTGAAGCCTGGCTGGAAGGGGCTGAGTAAGTCTGGGATTGCAGGACTACTTTGTGCTGATTACATTCTGTCACTCCTTGCTTTGTAGTGTTTCTGTGATTACAGCCACTGAATTGCATGTCCAGAGTCCTGTTTTCCATCTTGGTTGGTTGGTTTGAGTAAAGCTAAGTAAAAATTAGTTCACAATTAAACTAAGTCATCTAAAGCTGGTGTTATGAAAAGGCTTCTACCTGGGAACCACCTGTGCTGTGTTGGGAATTCCACACAATGTAGCTTTTGTTTGATAAATATCATAGAGTTTAAACATCTCTTCCCACCCTGGTATTCCAGGGAAGGAGCCAGGTCACTCCAAATGTGGGTCAGATCTATTTTTCACTGACCAAGTGTCTGGCTGACTCTGTGACTATACTCGTTCTACTACAGACTGGTAAAGAACTTCAGTTTCTCTAGATCATCTCCAATAGCAGATCTACTGGAAGAGAGAACCCATTGTTCATACCACACCACACACAGTGAATGTTATTTCTAAACTAAATGGGCACAGAAACCCCAGCAACAGCAAGAGCTGCAGGGAAGCAGTGAATGGATGTCTTAGTTTTGTTGCTGTTATTACTGCTGCAGTTCTTTGCCTGAGATCTGAAATCTCATGAGCTGCATTGTTCAGGATAAAGTGAGAACATCCTGGGTTTTGTGATTGCTGCCCCTTTGAGGGAGGACAGGGGATCTCCTGGTGGTTTCCATGCACTCCATGTGTGACTTGCTAGAGTCTACACAGGAATGACTTGTTCAGCTCCGTGGCTCACGCTGCCACTTGGGAATTTGTTTCCTAACCAACTGCTTCTGATTTATAAGAGCCCAGAAATGTCAGAGTAAAATTTCCAGTGTCCTGTCGCACTTTTCTACTTCAAACTGGTATTGCTTTGGCTAAACTTCAGCATCCATCTGTGGGTTTCCAAAGGTAATTTTAGTGGTTGGGATGTTCTGGGCTACATCTTGCCTGTAATATAGAGACTTTTATACCCAACATACTGTTCTTCCTGAAACCCTAAAGACTTGGTCTCATGTTTAAGTCACTGTAGATAAGAAGCTCTTAGTTTTCTGTTTCACTTTTGCATGACTTACCTGCTGTAGTGAATGTGCATTAACTTTTCCAACCTCTCCTCTTTCTGTTGCAGAAATAACTGACTTAGGTGAGTTCCTGCAGCTTGTTCTGGTCTTGTGAATGTCATCACTTCTCCTTGTCCTTTTTTATGTTTGTGTGGTACATCACTTTCAGTTACAGGCAGTATCAACAGGGGGTAAAATGTTGCATTCCTGCAACATTTTGGGCAGAGGAATGCTTTGGGGTCCTTTCCTTTTTGCATGTCTATCTTAAACCACAAACTCTTGTCTAGCAGCACTTCCCAGGTGAGTGTGATTGCTGGCTTGTGAGAGCCAGGTTTAAATTTTCCTTGTGAATTTGAGCTGGTTGATACCTGCTGCTGAGACTCCAATGAGGAACAATCTTTGACCCAATTCCAGTTAACCTGTGTGATGGTGTTTCCTACCTCACAGCAATCCTGGCTTTAAGAGAGGTGTTGGATTCACCAGCTCCTGTGAATCCACAGGTGATGCCACTGAACCATCTAGGTGCTGTGTATGCTTGAAAAGCCACATAGGGCTGCTCTGAGCTGGGTCACCAAAACCAGGTTAATTTAATTGGAAGTCTGCTTGATTCTCCAAATTTAATTTTCATGATTGATTTTTAGAATTGTGGATTAAGTCTTTGATTCTGAGGTTGATGATGATTTATTTTTCCCTTTTGATCAAAAATCAATGTAATTTAAAACTGGAGTGTAGTAAAAGCCCATTCTGCCTGTGACAGTGAGGTCAGCAGCTGAGCTTAGTGGTCCTGGTCAGCTTCCCTGCTGGGCATGAGCACCTAGTACTCAGCTCTCCTGCACCAGTCTTTTCTCCAGCACTCACCAGCAGGATGGCTGAAGGACTGTGGAATTTCACTTGCTTTGGACCCTGCAGGAATATCGAGTAGTCCCTGGTTTTCCATGCAGGTGATGTAGCTGGCAGCCAGTGCCATTTACAGAGCCTGTGCCATTCCCAGGTCATGCAGTGCACAGATGGTACAGGTGTAGCTTGTGTCCTCCTCTCCCATAAGAAAAGTAGCAAACTCCTTAGCAGACACATGTGGTTGTGACCCTGCTGCTCTTGGAGCAGCCAAACCTGGAAGGTACAAACGGGGGTAAGAAACCCAACTGGGAGCAGTTGGTCTGGAGGACGTAATTCTGTCTGTCTCTCGCAGTGACTTCAGTGCTTTCAGGAGCAAATTCCCTTAAGCTGGAGGTATCAGTGCTCAGGGCTTTACACCTTGCTGCTGTGTGTGCTGTCCCAGGGGAAGATGCATGGTGGTGTAAAGAGAGGAAGGGACAGACTGTCAACAGCCTCCTCTGATGGAGTGTGACATGGATGTGGGAGTGTAGCTAATAGCTGTGAACCACTCTGAAGAAACTAAGGGCAAAAAGTAGGTGTGGCTCAGGGAGTGGAATCGGGTGGGCATTAGCACAGGTCAGGGGGGTTGATGTGCTTGAAAACTACCTAAAGATGCTTGCTGGTCAGCCCTGGGGATGCTCGGAGTGTCAAGTGGGAGGTGGGCAAGCACTGGGGTGGCTGTTTCCCCGCAGAACCTTCCTAAGGCCCTGTGCTCTCCTCAGCTGGCCAGCTGTCCACAGACGACCTGAACTCGCTGATCGCCCACGCCCATCGCCGCATCGACCAGCTGAACAGGGAGCTGGCAGAGCAGCGGGTCAGGGAGCAGCAGCACATCGAGTCTGCCCTGGAGAAGCAGAAACTTGAAGACAAAAAAGCGTTTGAAGCAGCCGTGGCCAAAGCGCTGGAGCGGCACAAGAGCGAGATCGAAATGGAACAGGAGAAGAAGGTAAAGGGGTGTAAACACACCTGGTTGGAATTCTGGCTCTGAAAGGAGGTAGAAGAGCTAGAGGAAGTGCCCAGAAAAGTGCACATGGGCAGGTGTCCCTGCCCATGGCAGGGGGGTTGGATCTAGATCATCTTTAAGGTCCCTTCCAACCCAGACTATTCTGTGATTCTGTGGAAAGCAACTGGGATGTTCTGAGTGATGGGAGATTTCAGGTGGGGTGACCCCCAGGCTAAGTATGAACAGGACACCTTGAGCAAGGAAACTTCTGCAAAGTCAGGGTGGTGAAAACTCCCAGTGAAACAGAGAGTGACTTCTTCATGTTTTCTGTCTGCTGGTGAAGATAGGGGTCAAAACAAGTGGTTGATCTGACCCAGTGTGGCCACCTTAGGGCAATATAGCCCCTCCATCCTGCCTCCAGGAGGTATCTCCAAGTCCTTCCACGCTTTGCCAGTGGTTTGGTATTTGATTTCTTTGAAGACAACTATGGTAGCAGAATTTTAGTGCTGCTTGGTACATGAAGCAAGTACAGCTTAAAAATGCAGGAAAATACACACTGACTTGAGGGAAAGGAAGGATTTCACCTCTAGCCTGTTAGCTCAAAGCACTGTAGTAACAGGTATCAATTTACAGCTCTTTTTAGAAGTTGCTTGAACTGTTACCTTTGCATTTAATGCAAGGTTGGATATGCTACAATCCTTTAAGAAAAAAAAAGAAAACACAACAGAAAACAAAAAACTTCTAACAAACTTGCATCATCCCCCCTTGTGCTAAGCTGCAGTCTCTGAAGTGGCTGTTTTGTACAAGATCTGGTAAAAATGGTTGTAACCTTTTATTAAAATCAGTATTACAGCATGTGGGGGAAAAGGTGAAGTGTGTGTTGTTGGGAAGCTGGTTTATACACCCCAGTGTGTAGTTTGTTGTGTTACTGTATCTTTTATACAGTATTTTGATCACTGCACCAAGTGCCTAGTGAGAAAACCCACCTGTCCAGGGACTGAGGGCTGGGAAATGGTTCTTTCAAGTCTTCAAGGAAAAGGCTCAGCTGTAAGAAAGAACCTCCTGAGTTTGTTTTTAAATGAAACATGGGCTCTGTCCATGCCACTTTCAAGATTGTACCCTAGGTGATGGCTGAGGGATGATAAAACAAGCAGTTGAGAAGGAGGGGTGTGACAACAATGCTTGTGTGCACAGGTTGAGGAAGTGCGAGAGGTGATGGAGAGCGAGATGCGGACCCAGCTGCGGCGTCAGGCGGCTGCTCACACCGACCACCTGAGGGACGTTCTGAAGATCCAGGAGCAGGAGCTGAAGGTGGAATTTGAGCAGGTAAGGGAGAAGAGCCCTCAGGGCAGTTAGGGGGATATTTGACCCCTGGCACAGCACACGCTTCACAGGATGAGAGTCCTGAACCATCTTGCAGCAGACTAAAACACAGGCTGGCAAGGGAAGCTGTTTGAAGAGATGAAATGGAGTGCCTGGAGGTGCAGGTTTATTCAGACTTAAAAGCTTTTGCTATAGGTGAGAAAATGTTGAGCATAACAAGTGCAGTTCACTGTTAAATTCACCCTGATAAGGCTTCTTACTGCTACATTGTATTTACTGTATGCACTGCCCAGCAAGAACAAGATTTATAGAAATATATCTTAAGGTAAAAAAAGATGACCCAGCTGCCTCTGGTGTGATAGATGGTGCATCTCTCTCTCTTTCAGAATTTGTCAGAGAAACTCAGCGAGCAGGAGATGCAGTTCAGACGCCTGACTCAGGAGCAGCTGGACAACTTCACCTTGGATATCAACACTGCCTATGCCCGGCTGAAAGGGATCGAGCAAGCTGTTGAGAGTGAGCACTGAAACTGCGTGTCTGTAAGGGCTAAAGTTACCAGCCCCTGGGGCCTGTCACCCAAGCCTGGGTGCTTGAGCACAGCTGTAGGCACACAGCTCCTGGGCCTGGGTTTGGCACAGTGCTGAGCCCCCTGCACAGCCCAGCTGCACCAGTCCAGAGCTGTCTCCTTCTGACCATGGTTTGCTGAGCAGACTTGCTTTGAGGTCGAGTGCAGAGGGGGTGGCTGCTGTTGGAAGCCAAGTGTTCAGAGGGATCACTTTTGCTGCTGGTGTTCAAGCTCTTCCCATACCTGTGCCCCCAGCTGAGGGTCCTCTTGGTTTATCTTGCAGGTCATGCAGTAGCAGAAGAGGAAGCCAGGAAGGCCCACCAGCTGTGGCTTTCTGTGGAAGCGCTCAAATACTGCATGAAAACAGCCTCTGGGGACAGTCCCACAGAACCTCTGGAGGGCGCTGTGAAGGCCATCAAAGCCAGCTGCTCCGACAACGCCTTCACGGAGACCCTGACAGCAGCTCTGCCCCAGGAGTCCCTGACGCGGGGCGTGTACAGCGAGGAGGCCCTCAGGGCTCGCTTCTACACTGTCCAAAAACTGGCAAAGAGAGTGGCCATGATCGACGAAACCAGAAACAGCCTCTACCAGTACTTCCTCTCCTACCTGCAATCGCTGCTGCTGTTTCACCCGCAGCAGCTGAAGCCACCGGCCGAGCTCAGCCCCGACGACCTCGACACCTTTAAGTTACTGTCTTATGCTTCCTACTGCATCGAGCACGGGGACCTGGAGCTGGCAGCTAAATTTGTCAACCAGCTGAGGGGAGAGTCGAGGCGGGTGGCGCACGACTGGCTGAAGGAGGCACGGATGACCCTGGAGACTAAACAGGTGGTGGACATCCTGACAGCCTACGCCAGCGCCGTGGGAATAGGGACGACGCAGGTGCAGTGAGCAGGGAGCGCAGTTCTGGAGGCAGCTGTGCTGGGAAGAAATCCCAGCATCTCCAGAGGGCTGGCCAGCCAAGCTGCTGGAGGGGCTGGACGCATTCCATCGAAGCGCGGGTACTGTCTGGTTTCCTTGCACTGTATTTAACTTCACCACCTGATGTCATTTGTATTGGTTTTTCAGTTCCCGTGACAACCAACTGCAGGAAGGTTCTCTACGATTCATGTAATAATTTTGCTCCCCCATCTTACCAAGTGGGCTTGTGATCCAACCCAAATGATGTTTGTAACCTGCCAGTCCTAATTTGCCACTTTGTCAGCTGAATAAAACAAGACTTCAACCACTTTACCTGCTGGTCAAGTCTCCTGTTTAAACATCACATAGGCTGTTCTACTGCCCAGCTCTTTCTCCATGCCCTGAAGAAGACAAAAGTATCTGGTTTTCTCCTTTCAGGGAGCAAGAATTAATTGATGTGATCAATATGTCTAATTTAATTCATACAGCTGTAAAAAAAATATAAAAAAAATCCATGTCTGAGTACAGGTTAATGTTGTAGTAACTTAAGCAGGTAGGGTAGAAGTCCACCTCTGACACCAGCTTGTCAGACCTGCTTTTGAGTTCCAGACCAGGTGTTTCTATCTAGAAGGCACTTGGGTTCAACCATGAGAGCTCAAATGAAAGACAAAGCTCCTTCCTTCCCTCTCTTACCTTTCCCTTAACTCTCAACATCAGCGAAGACAATTTGATCAAACTTACCTGATACCCATTTGCTGAAATGAGTCACTGTGGCTTTTTCTCCCTGCTGATTGTTTTACATAGTTGGTATAATCAAGCACATCAGCACCCCTGAAAGCCCTTGATCTTTGATCTGCCCCCTTCACCCACACTAATCACACATTACTCCAAGAGGCACATGGGCTTTGTGGAGCAACTCTTGCCTTCAAAACAGCTTTACTGTCCCTCCACTCCTGGAAAGCAAGGAGCACTTGACTTCTACCCTTCCAGCTGTAGTTTCTCTAGGAACTTGTTTCCCAAACCCACTACTGAATTGTCCTGAGGCTGCTTTCTGCCCCTGGAGTGCTCTTGCCTGTCCTGCAGCATCATGCACAGCAAGATTTTCTTTTTCAAAGAGAATAAATTTTTTAACTATTTTTCACCAGAATATGGTTGAATCCTCTCATGAACAAGACCTTCACCTGTTCAAGGTAGCTACCTCAAAACAACCCTTTCAAAATTCCTCCACGAGCTGACAACAGGAGCACAGTGCTGTTAACTGCAAGGCAGAGAAGGGAACAAGGCAGTCATCCATCTTCCCAGTCACCTTGTTAGCTTTAACTGCAGGATCTGCACCAACTGCACTTCCTCACAGAGAGCAGCCACACCACTTTGTAATCAACAGGGATGTTTTTGCTCTGGAATGATCAGAATACAGTCCTCTTTAAATGTCAGCCATTTATTAGATGCCATCTCCTCTGTACAAATGGCAGCTTTTTAACATCTACAGTCCAAAGCCTGTCCCAAAACACCAAAAAAGATGAGGGATAACACCACAGGGGATGAATACTCCCTTACTTGCAGTAAACTTGACATTTCAGTAGTTCATTAAAGTTAGCTGGAAAGGAATTCAATCTGGTGCAGGTTTAAGTCACAGGAGGTCCAAGAGAAGTCTTGCTCAAGCTGTCAAAGTCTTGAACCTGCTGAGCAGCCTCCAGGAAGCTGCTCTCCTCTCACTGCAGCCCCCCCTGTACCTGAGCCAAGTGCTGCTGCTGCCTGGCAGGACCCAGCTGGTGCAGGGGGTGGTGGAGAAGAGGCTGTGTTGGTATAGCTCACACTGTGGTTGAAGGTACCAAGAGGGTCCAACAGGACAGGCTCCAGCTTGCTCCAGTGAGGACAACATCCTCTTGCCAGGCAGGTCCTGTATCAGTGCTCTGGAGTGCTCAGCAGTGCTGCAGCACCTCCCAGAAGCTGTGCTGTCAGTGATTCCACTTCGCACAGAAGCCTCCTGGCAGGGAGGAGGTGCCTGCTCCCAGTTTTTCCAAGGGGAAGGCAAGAGGCTCAGCTATTCACGGTCACTGTCGCTGTCACTGTCACTATCACTGTCTGGCCTGATACTCTCCAATGTCTCCCTGCAGATGTGAAACAGACCAGTGATCAGTCACCTGTTGTGACTTTTGCTTGAAAAGAGATCCAAAACACAGGGTAAACCCTCTCCAAAGTGAGTATTATGGGCTGTCTGATGCCTATTATCCTGAAAAGGACAACCAGCATCTGGTGGAAGCACACCCACCTCCTTCTGAAAAAGCAGGCCACTGCAGTTGCCCAGAAAGTGGTTGCCCAGCTGTCAGAGGTGCTGGACTTCTATTCATTCATTCCTCTTGGACCAGACCACTGGTTCCAAACTAGTCCCTCAAGGATAAGCCTGTTGTCTGAGCGTGGCTGCAGCAGCTCAGCAATGAACCGCAGTGGCTGGCCAGGTGTACTGAAGATTGACCACAAGCCTCAGAACCTGTGAACCACATGCAGGGCCATCCTGTACCACCTCCTATCATCAGCCTGAAATCACTCTTTTCTAGGTGGCCAGACCCAGCTAGGGAAAGCTGCTGGGAAAGAAAGGTGATGGCAGGTCTGAGTGGTGGATGAGGCTCACGCCACCAAGGCAAGCTCCCCTCCCTCCTATGGGGGTGGGCACAGCATGGGATCAGAACCTGCTGGGCCATTTTGGGAGTGTGAATCAACCAGACCCCTTTAGCAGTAACATGAAGTACTCCAACTTACTTCTGCTTTTCAGAGAGTTCAAATTCCTTCTCTGTTCTGCTCTTAAGCCTCTGAGCTGCAGGGAGGCCGAGGGACGTTGCCAGCTTGACCAGCTTAATTGCCTCATCCGGGCAACTGGTTTGTTTAGCACAGGTCAAGAACTCATCCATCACCTGGTCACTGCAAAAGCAAAGACACGGAGTGACTGATCATGGGGCCTCAGCTGAGGTGGCCATTAACTTACAGCAGGTGCTTTAAGAGAGGGAGAGGTGACAGATTTTCAGATCACTCAGCCAGTCCAATTCTTCTCCTGCCTGGAATGTCACCTCAGCCTTCAGCCTGTACTGATGTGGGGCACTTGGGAAGTCCTGTCCTAGCAGAAAGCAGTACTTCTTGCACAAAAACAGGGCAGCAGCTCACTGCTCAGGAGAAGGACCCCACCTCAGCAGCAGCCCAAATAGCCTCCCCCTCTTCACAGTCCCTGAATCAGGCCCTCATCCTCTTTTTCCATGGCTGGCAGTGGTAAAAGGAACAGCAGCACAGGACTTACCATGATACTGAGGATCAAACACCTAAACCCCTCCTTTGCATTTCCAACAGTTCTTGGGACAGCAAGGTCTTGAAACCTATCAGTTGGACAGACTGTCCCCCCGTGCTCACAGGGACAGACACACACACTCCATAATTTATGGACCAGTACTGTCAGTTCTCATAGAAATGCAAAAGCTCAGCCCAATGGGAGACTCAGTACTTGAAGTCAGAAGCTAGAAGTACTCACGTGGGAATCCTATTGATTTTCTGGAAACGCTCCATCATGTTCCTGTTCAAAAGAAAATAATAATTAAAAAACCCCTCAACAAACCCAAACTCTAAATCACAGGAACAGACAGGGATTAAATCTCTTGGATAAGCCCTTGCAGAAACACAGACAATCTTCATTTTATGAAATCATCTTCCCCATAAATCTGAAACAGATCCCATGCCATGAACTCACAGATGCAATCTGTATCAGCTAACAAAAGTGATCAGTTTAACCCAAAATACCTTAAGTAGTGCAGAAAAAAATTACAAGTGTAGCTGGTGGCAAGTTTACTTTAAAATGCTACATATTTTTAGAAAGGTATTTGCCACTTGCTTTTTTTCAAATGAATCAGTGCAAAGAGAGCATCTATAACAGAAAATAGCTCAGAACCTGAAATTGGAGGCTAGAGATTTTAAATAGTATTTAGTTGAGTGTGTAGGTCAGAAAATTCTAACTTCTGGGGAGTTCTAAAAATATTCTCTTTGGAGTTTTAATTAGGTTTAATTCTAAGTAAAAGTTTACTTAAAACTATTCAATCTCTTTGACAGTTTGAATTCCACAAAGTTCTAAAAAATCAGACAATGGGAAGCTGTAGGAAATGAGCAGTGCTTAGGGAAGGGATAATCAAACCCTGCCTTGCAGCTGTATGAGGCTCTAAGCCAGTTACTACATTCACTTCTAAACCCTTTTTAGGACAACTGTAACTTGGTGCGAAGACTGAACAATAATATGAAGGAAAGAAGCCCATCACATCCTCAGCAGGATGTTTCCCCTCCCTTTGTCTGCACCAGCATTCCAAGACAATCAGTCACTAGCTTTTGATTTTTGTGATGAAGCCTTGGGTTACAGTGTCAGCAAGCCAAGAGCTCCTGACAGCCACACACCTACCAAGCATCCTGGGTTCTCCCAGCCCTGGAAAACAACACAGCAACACGGCCCAGGGCACTGCCTGTCCATTCCAAGGGGACCTGCTCCCTCCCTGTTTGCTCGTGGACAGCTTTGATGTCTTCAGCACACTTGGCAAATGCCAGCTGAATCTGTGAAAAGATTGTGCTATTAGTCCCCAAACCTCAAGAATTAACACATCCTTGCAGTGCAATTCCTCCCACAGACCTAACAGGTCTGCCCCATATGGGATGTAGATTTGGGAATTCACAGCAGAAACACCTCTCACTTCTTTCAGGACAAGTGTCCCCACAAGGCAGGCTCCAAGGCAGCTCTGCAGGGACAGCTGTCCCTCTGGAGCAGAGATAAGCCTTTAACCCTCCTAAGCTTGAGAAGCTAGTTACTGAAATGACATCTTTGGTAAAAATCCTGGAATTCTGCCATGTACTTCCCCACAGATGTGGCTGGATTACTCTTCCAACCCCTGATGAAGAAGTGATCCTCTGCTGTGTTGATCTGAGGTTTCTCTACAGGCTCAAGACAATCCTAAGGGCTTAGAGGGCCTGGATAAACTCATATAGATCTGGAAATTTGTAATGGCACATGCAGTGGAACCAGACCTCTTAGACCAACCAGGGACAATAATCCAGCACTTAAAATACAGTCTGTATGCTGCACACAGAAATGGGGAGAGCTCTGTACTCTCTTCACTGAGCTTCTGTCCTGATTTTCGCTAGGATAGAGTTAAATTTCTTCACAGGAGCTCGTATGGTGCTGGATTTGTGATGATAAGTGTGTTGACAACACAGGGAGGTTTCAGTTATTGCTGAGCAGTGCTGACAGAGTCGAGGCCTTTCCTGCTCTTCCTGTGAGCAGGCTGGGGGTGCAGGAGCTGGGAGGGGACACAGCTGGGACAGCTGACCCAAACTGATCAAAGGGACATTCCATATCATAGGATGTCATGCTCAGCAATAAAAGCTGGGAGAAGGAAAGAGGGGACATCCAGAGGGATGGTAACCACTACTTGTGATGGAGCACTGCTTTCCTAGAGATGGTTGAACAGCTGCCTGCTGAAGGAAAGCAGTGAATGAATTCCTGATTTTGCTCTGCTTGCTTGCACAGCTTTAGCTTTACTTATCAAACTGTCTGCATCTCAACCCATGAGTCTTTGCATTTTTACCATTCCAATTCTCTTCACCATCCCCCTGGGGAGGGGTGGTGCTCAGCTGCCTACCAGGGATAAAAACCACAGCAGCTTCCTTACCTCCTCAGGGTGCTGCTCCCTGCTCATCAAAGACAACACCTCTTCCAACAGGTCCTGTCTTCTATTAAACCCCAACTGTTTCATATCTGTTTAGGGAAAGGCAGTAGTTAGTGGGTGTAACAGTTAACCCCTGCTCCCAACTCCTGGTAATATGGTCAGCATAACTAGAGCCACCTTGTAATGCACACAGCCCTTCTCAGTGCCTGAGGAGGTCACATAGTAGTTCCCTTTCCCCTCCTTATCAGGCCCTGAAGGTCCCATGCAGGAAAGCTAACAGCACACAGAACACTGTTATAAAACCAAGCAGCTACACGTCCTCAGTGGGAACTTGGACCAGAAATGCTGCTGGACAGTAAGACTCAAGATCCCTTGGTGGCCAGGGACACCTCCACCATCCTCTGCTTCCTCCAAGGACTGGGTGGTGACTAGTATTCTTTTATGTTTTTCAAGGCTAGATTATGATTTTTTGATACAGCCAACTCTGTGTTAAGATTTGACCCAACCTGCAGAGGGTCCAGGTGATGAAAAACTGTAGGCTAAGTGGTGCTGTAAAATTCTGTGCTACCCTGCTTTTCAAATTGTACTACACTGACTCTGTGTATTCTGTTTATACACAGAAATCCTATGCTATTGTTTATAAATTCTATGCTAATAATAAAAATCCTGTTAAGAAGAGAAAGCTTTAATGGTAACTACCATTTAGTGCTGCCATCACTCTGCAAAGGTTCCCTAAAAGAACCTGCCTGTCCCCTCAGTGACTGGGATATTTTCTGTGTGCTGAAGCCTGTATTTGCATTCTTGTCTCCTCTCCTTAAGGGGCAAAGAACAGGCAAAGAATGTAAATGAGTTAAACCTGGGCTCTTAAGGCACTACTCTCTGGTAAGCATTCAGATTGCTAAGACTCTAACATTTACCTGTGACACAGCCATGATCTCCTGACAGCCTGTGCTGCCAGTTCTGCCTTTCTCACACAACATCCCCACAGCTGCACTAAGGAATAACATCCCTCACAGCAAAGCATCTCCTCACAGCTAGTCTGAGCACTGGGAAGTTTCCAACTGCCTCCCAGGTCACATTGCTCCTGACTTCTACCAAGCAGACTGCCTACAGAGCCATGTGGCTACACTAACCTTCCCAGACCGAAGGGATCACTTCCAAGTGGTTGGCTGCATCCAGTGCTTGAAGGAGGTCCAATATATTTTTAGGAGAAGGATAGAAGAGCTGACGAAGGAAGAGAATCCCTTCAGTAAAGTGTAACTGTTTTGTTTCTCCACAGGAAAGCTTTGGAGCTACTTGCCCTGCCACACACTTACCGAAGTGGACATTTCTTTGTACCATTTCAACACCGTGTCAATCTGTTCCATCATACACAGCAAGGAAAAGAATTTTGACCTACAGCAGGGGAAAGATGTTCCAATTCAACCAAACCATCCAGAAGCATCAACAAATGATGGTGGTCCTGATCAGATTGGTGTTGCAGATCAGGGACATTTCACTGTATAATTGCAATACTCCATACAATTACAAAAGCAGTGACATTTTTTATGAGAGAACTTCATGCTGACACCAGGTAATTGGCAGAATTGGCATGAAGTGGACCACTGTGTTCTAAAATCTCTAAATAATGCAATCTCCCTGCCTGACACCAGGCTTGAGGTACATGAATATCTCTCAAATGCAACCTCTGCTTAAGAACCACTTTAAGAAGTAAAATAAATAAACCTGGTTGCTTGTGCAAGTTCTCAATACAAGCCTGGAAACTTGATCCAGTGCACCAAATGGGAAAATGTCCTTACACCAAGCTATTAATCTCCCTTCACTTATTTGCAGGTTAAACAAGGTCAGACCATATAAATCATCCAACCCCTGAAACTGCATCTTATTTTGATGATAATTAGTTTTAAATAATTTACTGGAACATCTCTAGTTCCAACGCCTAAACAGGCTTTTATTCAAATCAGTATCATTCAAGTACTTTATTATGTTCAGAAACTGCAGCACTTAAAGACATTGGTAAAGATGTTTCAGATGCCATTGATTACAGTGTCAAATGGGGGAACTACACAGGAGTTTGGTGCCTTAAACACATCTGCTCCACCACAACCTCTCTACATCACCATGCAGAGCTAGGTCTGAGCTGGAAACTATTTTGCTATTATGTCCTAAGCTGCCATCCCAAGTGGACAACACGACTGTAGAAAACACAACTGTTTGGTATAGCTGTTGGATGGGTATTAAGCTAAACTGATACTCCACAACACTTTATTTCCATTCAGGCAAGGCCACAAACTGAAAACAAATCCTAAAATACCACTGTTCTTAAAAGAGACCTAATCCCCAAACTGCACATAGAATATCCAGCTGGTGTTCAACCCCTCTGAGCAGTGTTCAAATCCTAGTTTGTACTTACACTGACAATACACAAGGCACTGAAGCTAAGCTGCACTTCACTCACCAGTAGGCATTTAACCGATCCATGTCCAAGAATTTCCAGTTGTCTCCCTTCTCCATTGCCCTGTTTAACCGATAGGCGAGCTTGATGTCCTTCAGGTCACAGCACTGCAACAAACCAGGGAGCCTTCACAGCTACTAAACTTAAAACTTAGTACATGCTTCCTAGATTCACTTTCACAAAGGTCATGAGCTGGCAGCAGACATCTGTTGAGAGCTAAACCTTGTATGACAGGCTGGAAAACCCACTAGCAAGTCCGAAACAGCTGGAGGGCTCCCAGGAATTCTGACTGCAGGGAACAGGTACTTACCACTTGCATAGCCGTGGCAAAGAAGTTGGCTGAAAGGGAGAAAATGGAGTCCGTTAGCTTCAAACTTTCAAGGAGACACACAGCAGCTCATTAACCCAGGCACCCAGAAGACAAGAGACAAGTTCAGTTAGAAAGCCGAGTTGTTAGCTCAGCTGGACAAGGTAGCAGGGATCCTCACTTGATATGCGAGACGCTGGCAGGAGCTTTGCCAGCCAGCGTGCTGGAGGCAGCTCCACTGCTGTGCTTCTGGAGACAGATTTAAGCAGATTATCTGTCTGACTTTTACAGAAGCCACATTCTCTTGCTTGGTGCACGAGAGCAGTATTTGTTTAACAGGCAGGCTACAAAGAAGGCAGCCATGTCACTCACCTTCTCCATTAACTCTAGTGGAAGAGAACGTGCAACAGAAACAGGTGCTCAATACACCTCCCTTCCCCTTCCAAGATGTAATAAGCTAACTAAATACTTTTTGAGTTGGAGAAGACATTTTTCTGTTATTTGGGTGTTTAGCATACATCCTCTTTGCCACACTTGTCTTCAGATTGAAGCTTTTTTGTTTACTTCTGTACATATAGAAAGACTCATGAACAACCCAGGGCAAAGTTGTGTACCCAGAGATGCCAGAAAGAGCCAGTGAGACGTGGGATGCTCAGAATCTGCCCCCTTTTACAGACCAGATCTTCAGCTTTGCATGAAGTTTTATTTAATGTGATTTTCTGGAAAGGATTAGAAGAACTAGAATAGGAGCTCACACCACACTAAGACAAAAACCTGCTGTTCACCAGAGGGGTATCATTCTATGTAGCTGCCAGAATATGTTCTTCCTTAAACTAGTCTTGAAAACAGCCTTGTGTTTGTTATCGTATGGGGCTCAAATGCTCTTTCACACAGGCTACACTCCTCCCACACAGAAGCCAGTGCATCAGTCCACAGCACAACTTCCCAGCACTGGCATTTTCCTTCTTTATCTCCAAAAAGTATCAGAAGGGATACAAACGAGCCACGTGCATTCTTCTGAGCTGGGCAGAGCTCCCTGAAATTCACAGGTATCTTTTCACCCAAATTCATCAATGTAGATTGTCAGATACACTGAAGTCCGTACCATCGTCAGGGTCCTGGGGAGTGAAGCTCCTCCTTTCAACATCATCTAACACCTCAGAGATGATGCCTGATGAGCTAAGATCACCTGTGGGAAGGACAGAAAAGCAACATCACATCTCAGTTTTGCTAAACACTTCATCAGTGAAGAGCATCAGTCTGCAAATAAAATAGAGAAACAGAAACAAGCAACATGATTTCAAACCATTGACAAGATTCTCCTGTGCCCCTACTTGTGCTGCTCCACACCAGCTGCAATTTTATTTGCTCTATATTTGTCCTACTATTCCCTGATTTCCAGAGCACAACAGGGCAGATTCAGAAGGACAGAAGTACTTTCTAGAAAGGAATCCAACAAGCCTGGAAGTTTGTCTGTTAGAAGGTCATGCTGGCACAAGCAATGCATTTCATCAACAACAGCAAATGAGAAAGGGAAAAAAAAATAAAAATCAAGAAAAAATCCTAACAACCAAACCCAGAGACTCAAGAGCAGTTCCTCCATATTTGTTAAAACACAAGGACTGGAGGTATGACTGTGTCTATTCTCTTCCCATGCCCAGATTTTTGGCTAATGGATCTCCAACAGTTGGGCTCCTGCCTCTAACAGTTGTATTTCAAGGCAGCTCCAAGGCACAGAACTGTTGCCCAAACACAGAAACCCTGGGCAATTTCCTCCCTCTAAGTGGCACAGTCTATGAAATCACATGTGGTTTAGTCACACTCAGCCTCCACAGACACTGAGCTTTATCAACTTGTGCCACAAATGGAAAGGAAATGGGCTTTCTTTCCAGTTCTGCCCATTCTCAAAACATAAGGACTCTTCCCTCCCCAAAGGAGGTTATGATCTGCTGCAGCTTCTTCTTCACCCAAGCAGAATCAAATAGCATAGATGTTAGGTTTGCACATGTAAGAAGCTCTCTTTTAAATCCATAAATCAGCTGCCTTCACCCATCACATCTGGAAAGCACTTTAAGTGGGTATTCAACAGGACACTTTCATGGACAAGTTGATACTGCACTTACCACCTCGATAAAATATCGTGAGAAGATGATCATAGGTTGCAAGGCTAGGTTCTAAAAAGCAAAAACATTGAAGTCACATTGACCTTCTTGGCTGAGCTTTGTGCCTGAGCTCTAATCCACAGTCTCCAGCCCTCCCAGTCAGGCAGCATGCATAAATCTTCTCTACCATTTCATTTCCCACCCACCCTCACGCTGGACCAGAGCTGATATCTGAGGGTGGACCACCAGCTGAAGCACCATATTGCTAGGGGGGAAATGCTAAGCTTCCCTGCTCTAAATTAAAAGCAAAAATATTTCATGACTAGCTTTCCATTCTACTCATTAATCTATTTTTGGTGCATCAGCAAGCATGTTACTAGGGCAAAACACACTTTTCAAGACACCAATCAGCTATGCCAACATTTCTCATTTTTGCAATGTTTTCACTTGACATCACAAAAAACCACCCAGATGTAAAGCTGTTTCTGTAGAGATGGGAGATCTGCAGACCTGAACCGGCTTGGGTGGCTTGCAAAGTAAATCTGCTTGCTGTATGGGAAGCTAACAGACTGAGCAGTACTACAGTAAAGACCCAGTGGAGAAAGAGCCTGTGGGACAGGACACACTCCCCCACTGCACATGCACCTGTCCTTGAGCAGCCAGAAGTACAGGTAAAAATATAACGATAAACACGCTCCTAACCTAAGAATGCAGCACCAAAATGTCTCATTGTTTGATGTAAGGAGATAAGTGCACCCACTATATTTTAATTAGTAATCAACACTGAACAAAGACTGAAGATGATGCTTCAGTTTGAAATCCCCAGGCACTGGGGCTCACTGAGTGGCCATAACTTGGCACTTAAGACACTTTCCTTTCTCAGTTCTCTTGCAAAAGGGAACAGTCAAGGCAGAACACAGCAGAGAAATGCTGTTTTTTCACAAGCCATGGACATCTCCCCTTGCAACTACTGTGGTGTTTGCTGCTGAACTCTTCTGGAGGTGGCACTGGCATAAAATAACCATTCTGGTTCTCTTACCTATATCAAGTGCTTCCATTTCCTTTATTACCAATGGAGACATACTTCTGCCCACGCCACCACACCTTCTCAGGGTCTTCAGTAAAGCATTAAAAGTTAGCAGATTTGGTTGCACCCCTTGTTGAACCATGTGATTCAGGAAGACCTTGAACAAAATCCCCAAATCTTTAGTGCTTGACACATTATGGATCACAGTTCAGCATTTCCTCAATCTAATCCTTCTCAACCCTTCAAGGGAATGACTTCACCTCAACTGATCATCTATTAAGGGAGTACCATCTAATTCTTCATTAATTTGACAAAAAAAAAAAAGACTACAAAATTACATCATATTTGATCTTGGAGAATTGTGCCTAGAATATCAAGGAAATTTTTATATTTTTATCTTCTTTTTCCTTACAGATCATTACATTTCCATACTGCCATTAAAACTGGAGCCTATAATGCTACCCCTCAAAATGCTATTTCTGTCACACAACTACGAATTACAATTCAAAGAGTTTTTATGTAAAAGTGTTTGCTCTTATCTCCCAGCATGATTCCCCAATTACTTTCTGTCCACAAAGTTCCTGAAGCAGGAATGTTCTAACAAGGCAAAGCATTCTGCAAGGGCAAGGCTGGATTTTGTACTTTTTTCACTCCTCAACAGTTTGTATCTTTAAACCAGTGTACTCCCTTTGCAACAGATATTAGAATCTTTGTAAAAAACTCTCACTTTTAGTCTTCTAACAACTGGAAGTTTCAACTGACCAAGCAGACCCAGCCCCTCCACTCTTACCCCTTTCTTCTCCACCTCTTCCACTTTACCTCCTTACCTTGGCTAATTCCCATCTTTCTAAGAACCTGTCCTTTAGAAATGGGACTGCTGTAATCAGCACGTTGAAGGTGTGAACATCAGCTGGAAGATGGAAGAGAATTAATTTTAACTGACACCTACATTCTAAGGAAAACAATTCTAACATGGCTCAGATTTTGGCAAAGTCTCATGCAAACCTGTTTCCAGTAAGCCAACCACATGCCAGCTGCACCAGAACACCAGGTTTGCATTCAGCTCCCATGATCTAGCTGAGGTCCGTACCCCTGCGCCAATCATCACCGCCATGAAACAAATACTCATGGACCCAACAATGGGCTTCTCTGGCTTGCAGGACCAGAAAGCAGAAGCAGGAGGCACTTACCCTTGTGTCTTTCATTCAGCAGGTCTATGTACATGTCGTAAGCTTTAGCAGAAACCCCATGCTGTAAACAAACAAACAAACAAAAAATAAAAAATCTCTACAAATCTATGATGGCAAAAGCCCTCCCAGCACTGCAGGACAACTTCACCTTCACCATCCCACGGATCATTGTGCAATAGGAGTGTGCATTCCTCTCTGGCATTATCTTGAATATCCTCTCAGCATTGTTGTTCTCCCTAGAATCAAGAAAAAACCTGAATGTGAAAGAACTCAATAAAATACACCTTTAGGAAATCAATTCCACATGCCTAGCGAAAGAACGGGCCATGCCCCTTTGTTACTTGTGATACTTTGATCTAAACACAATCACTTACTAGATTTCCATCAACAATTTAAAAGATTAGCAAACATGGATGTATTTAACAAGTAACATGCCTGCCAGCATGGGCTGATAATTGTCTTGAAGTCTGTTTTATAAACACAAGGCATCTGCACATGAATACTGGCAACATTTTCTATACCTCCATCTAGAGCTGAATGACTGTGAACCTCTCTGGAATTGTCTCCTTGGAGCCTTCTGCTCGGAAGTGTTCACCTGGAGAGATTTTTGCAGAATTAAGTTTCTCAGAGTTCAAAGTTATGATTAAACATCAAATTATGTGATTTGGTGACTACACAGAAGTTCAGCAGCTATTTATAACACATCAAAGGTGTTTTTCTACTGGGTTACATTAAATTCTATTAATTCTATTAAAATGTTCAGGACACAATAAAAGAAAGAATGCTGACTGTGTTTTTTAACATAGTAACAAGGCAAATTATTTGTATTTGTGCAGCTGGTGGGAATAATTAGAGTATAGCACACACTCTGTAAAACCCTTTCTCCTTCAGCAGTCTGCCCAAGGACAGGTATTGTGCAACACATCTACCACTGTCCCCTGCAACCTGATACTCTGAGGTCACACAAGAGCCCTCAGCTTCACTGAAATCCAGGTATTGTGGTTCAGACTAAAGAAAATTAATGAGCTGATCTACACTAGAAGTACTAGAGGTCCTCTTTGCAGGCAATTATAAAAACAAAGCTGTCAGGGAGAAACAGTTATCTAAATGCAGCTTAACAGAACTAAGCCAAAACGGGGTTTCAGCTGCAATGTTCAGCTTTACAGAAACTACTTTTGTGACTAGATCAGACACAGGATTTTTGTAACTTCTGTATCTCTGTATCTCTAGATACTGCACCTGACCCACCTCACACCACCTACCAGGCAGGGAAGTCACAGTACAAAAAATCTTGACATCACTCTGATACACCCCCACTATACATGAAAGAAATAAATAGTGATCAACAGGTTTTTCCATACCCCTGGTTCTTCCAAATCCTCTTTTTGCTCTTTCTCTTCTTCCAGAGAAGATTCTCCATCTCCATAGAAGCATAACAGATCTAGCAGGCTGTTTGTGGTCTCCAGAGATACAGAGGTACCTAGAGAAAATGAGGACATACAAGAGCTGCAGAGAAAGTAAAGAACACACTATTCTACAGCCACATCGGAAAACTTTTGAACACCCAGCTAAGCCATTTGTTCTCTTTCCACATAAAGGCATTCTTTATCAAGTCTGTAAAACCTGGGTGTGACACTAATACTTCCACCAACCCATTCACAGCAGGAGACAATTTTAACACTGAACTAGAGTATCTCTTTTTCTACTGAAGCCACTGAAATGGTAGTTTTTCCTGACTGAGTGGAAAAGGGAAGTGACAGCTGGCAGCCAGAACTGTGAAGCAGAACAAGCCCAACAAGACATCTGAAATGTCTAGGGCCTTTTATAACTACTCCTGGGATAAACCCTGCTGTGAAGACCACTTCATGTGGCTCAGTTTAAAAACAACAAAAGAAAAGTCCTATTTGATGGAATCATCTCCTTTCCATGTTGTCGTGGATATAAGATCTCATCTTCCCAGTAAGTTTCCCTCCTTTAGAAGCTGTGACAGTCTTCTATTGCTTTCCCCTCATTCATCCATGGCAGGGATAACATTAAGGAGAGCTGAGAAAGACTCATTTATAGAGGTCAGGTCCACAGAAGGGGCACTTGGCTGGTATGCTATACCAGTCCAACACAACAGCAAAGTTCTCAGCACAAATTCAGCTTATACCAACGAATACATTACTGCATGAGGGGCTTTGTGGGCAGGATGGTTATCACTCAAGCACACAGCATCTGCCCACAACAGGCCCTACTCTACTGCATTACTAATTCTTCCACTATGGAAGGGAAGAAAAAACCCTGAATGCTGTATCATCTGTCTCTTGATCAAGAAAACATTTGTTCTCCACAGAACCAAAGTGACATCAGACAGGCAGTGGGTAAGGAGGGCCCAACAATTCTGGAGAACCACTTCATCAGACCAGAGTCAGCTGTGAAAGGCAGCAACATAATCATGAAGTTGTCTCCACAGACTGTGCCAGCTACTAAAACATTTTTGCCATGATTTAAGGAGAGCTCCATCACAGAATCTGACAGGTGACCACATACCTGCTTGTACAAGCTGATCAAATAGATCCACTGACTCCTTCACCCTTCTGAGGTAGATACGCTCTTTTAGAGCTTCCTCACTCACTCCTTCAATCTGAGGTGTCAGAGTATCAGGCATCAAGCACTAAAAGCAAAGAGTGCAAGT
Organism: Apus apus; assembly: GCF_020740795.1. NCBI lineage: Eukaryota > Metazoa > Chordata > Aves > Apodiformes > Apodidae > Apus > Apus apus. Next base: position 109,153,097 of record NC_067285.1, on the reverse strand, counting down.
TAGACACACTTAAACCTTCTCTAAACTACTGCTAATACACTAACCGAGTATGTTTACTCTTCACCCAGTACACAGCTTTGATAATTTACCAACACTCCCAGACTAAAATCAGCAGTTCTTTGGATGATGAAGGATACACATCCTGACCTCCCACTTCCGTGTCAGTAAGTCAACATGTAAGCATAATTTATTTTTTTTTATCTAAAGAACATTATATGATATTCAAACCCTAAGGAAAAAATGTTCACTTCAGAAACATAAAATAAATACACTGCTGCTTTCATAGCTGCCTGCAAAATAGCTGTTCCTGTGCATTTTGGCCCAGTCTGACAGCTGATTTTACCACCTGGCAAAGCACAAAAAGAGTGAAAATGAAAAGCAAAAGGCTTACTGCTACGTTGGGCTCTGCTAAAGTCTTGTCAAAATACTGAGGAAACTGCTTCACCATGTATTTTGCAGCATTTCTTCCAGACTCCTTCGCCAATGCAAACAGACGCTGCATAGGAATGAGAGGGAACAAGGTGAAGAAACACACAATTAAAAGGATGAGAGTCGGGAAAAACATGTTCTGTAACACTGAGCATGCTTTTTTTTCAACTTTTAGTAAAAAATATAGACACCAGAGAACATTCCAGGTAAACATTTTGGTATTGATGTCAATTTAAGAATGTCTATTCTTTAAACAAGCCTGTTACTACTTCTTTACTGAGACAAGGAACAAAGTTCTGTACCAGACACATCTGAAATGTTGCACTACTGCCTCAAGCTCAAAAGCATCTCTCTTTTTAGAGTATGACACACAGATGTTTCCCTACCTGTTTCTCATTCCCAAGAGCATCACCCAATTCCCATTCACTGCTCTTCTTCCAAGTTGCAGAGTCAGACCCTCCCCTGTTTCTTGTAGCCTTATCACTGATCTGTGACAACACACCTCCCAGTCTTCTGCTACGCTCTAGTTACCATCACACACAGCAGTTCCTTCTTGCCCTCATTTGCAGTTCTGCTTTCTCCTGCCTCAGCTTCATGTTCTTTAATGTTATACAGAGATAACACCAGAGGAAGACTCCTTTCCTCCTTGCTTTCTATTATCATCTCAATACTACTATTTCCATAAGCCTAAGCTCTGTGATAAAATTCCTGGGGCTTGGCCAGGACACTGAACTGATAACATGTAGTTTGTGTAGCAACACACACAGAAGTGACCTTGTGTTTTAATTCACACATTTAATTCAAATTTAGCTAAACTGTAAGCACAAAATCTCAACACTTGCAATAGCACATACTCACAATCCACATCCCAGGTACATAAACACAGTTTGAACAGGCTGAATATGCCTGACCTGAAGAATTAGTTACGAGTCATTTAACAGACTAAGAACATGGAGAAATGGAACAACTTGGCAGGTAAGCCACTAACTTTTAGGAATGTTAACAGAGCTGTGGCAGCTGGGACATCCCTATGGGGGCAAGAAGAAGAGATAACTGTGCACAGGGTGGATTTGTTGAGAGAAGTGTTAGTCATTATGCATTCAGAAATACAGAGGAGAAAATTCTGGAAGAAATCTGACACCTGGCTGAGGGAAAACATGCTACAGAGCAGCCCTGTGGAAAAAGACCTGGGGGTTGCAGTGGATCAAAAGCTGGACATGAGCCACCAACGTGCAGCTGTAGCCCAAAGGGCCAACTGCATCCTGGGCTGCACCAGAAGAAGTGTGTCCAGCAGACTGAGAGAGGTGATTCTGCCCCTCTACTCTGCCCTGGTGAGACCTCACCTGGAGTTCTGTGTCCAGTTCTGGAGCTCCCAGCACAAGAAGGACATGGACCTGTTGGAACTTGTCCAGGGGAGGGCCACAAAAATTAGCAGAGGGCTGGAGCACCTCTCTTATGAAGACAGGCTGAGGGAGTTGGGTTTGTTCAGTCTGGAGAAGAGAAGGCTCCAGGGGGACTGCATAGTGGCCTTTCAGTACCTGAAAGGGGCCTACAAGAAGGCTGGGGAAGAGCTGCTCACAAGAGCATGTAATGATAGGACAAGTGGTAAAGGTTTCAAGCCAGAAAGGGGCAGATTGAGGTTGGACATTAGGAAAAAGGTCTTTAATATGAGGGTGGTGGATCACTGGAATGGGCTGCCTAGAGGTGGTGGGGGCCCCATCCCTGGAGACATCCAAGGTCAGGCTTGATGGGGCTCTGAGCAATCTCTTCTAGTATGAGATGTCCCTACTTACTGTAGGGAGGTTGGACTAGATGACCTTTAGAGGTCCCTTCCAACCCAAGACATCCTGTGACTTCATTTTCTTTTGTAATTAAAACTAGGCTCCAATCAGATAACGTATTCATAGCCTAGATGAAGGGGTAGGTAGAGGGGGAGCTTTCAAGGATTTGGGAGGAAATACTTACAGAATTGGCTGCATTTCTTGGCATAAGGTAAGGGTCATCGTAGAACATATAATGAGCAGCAGTAGGGTCCTGCAGGAAGGAGAACACAGGGCTGAAACATTTATAGTTATGGACACAGGCATCCTGCATGCATATCACACTGCCTCATGGAATTCAAGGCACAGTGATGCCCACCAGACAAAAGCTCCTCTTGTTCAAAAGGTTTATTGTGTTTGGAAATAGTGGAAAAAAAAGCGTTTCCATTATACATACACATTCAGGCTTACACAGTGACAACAAAAGGGTCCTTCCTATAATACAACAAGCCATAATGTGCCCTGCAAAGCAAGCAGGACCCCAACTATAACAGTCTCAGGGGAGCTGAGGGGACTTGCAGGATGAGATTCAATTTCCAGAGCTCAGGACAGGATTAAGGAATGGCATCAAGGAATTTATAATTGTTGCCTAACAAAAGTAGATACCGATGGCTCTCTGCAAGGCTTACTTTCCAGACTGAAAAAGGGAAGAGGCAGCCTGGATTGGGAAGCTGAACTGTTAAAAGGACCTGATCTGGTATTAGCTTTATTGGAATCTTACAGCTTTCACTGCTAGTTGTAGCTCTCTCTTAGCACTAGCAGGAGGCTTTCAGAACACAGCAAAACGTGTTGAACTAAAGTGAAAACCCTGTAAAAAATGGATGTAAAAGTCCCATCTTTCACTTAGGGCCAAAGCAGAAGTACAACTATTGCATGAGGTGGACAACCTGACCTGTTCACACGATCAGCAGAACTACTTACCCTCTTCACAGTAGAAGCCAATGTCTGAAGAACTGCCAGCTTGTCCCTAAACATAAAGCAGCTTTGGTTACTGCTCGGTTGCAGACCTTGAATGCTGAGTGTTACACTGTGTGCAGAACAAGCACAGGATTTTCCTGGCCTGTAAAGGTTTCCAGTTCTAGGAAATAGTGGGCTTGCTGCACTTAGAAAATACTACTTTTTGCAAAGGGAGGGAAAATTCAGCTTCCTTAAAACTTCGGTTAAGTTTCAAGCAAACAAGGGAAGGCCACAGAAAGTGTTTATAGGTGAAGGAAGTCTGATTTTAGGTGTACATGCAGACACCATTTGGCTGTACACTTAAGTTTTTCCTACCCAGTCATGCAATTCCATCTGAAGTGCTTCCTACAAAGTAGCTTTTGTTCAGCCACCTAATTTCTAAACAGAATTTATTCAGCTAACTATCAATGGTCAATTTTTTAATTTTTTTTATCTCTGAGAGAAACACACCTACATGCAGACAGCCAAATAAACTTCATTTTACAAAACTCTAAGGAATGTGATCTTTTACAAAGAAACAGAGCTACACTTACAAATTCAGTTCTCTTAACTGTTTCTAAAATAAAGGCCAGGAACAGATACTCTGCACAGATTAAGAGCCAAACATATTCCCAGAGCTCCGAGTCAGCAGGAAAGCCACTAGTGGGACATTAAATCCAGGAATACAACAACCTGAATTTTCAACTTGGGCAAACAAACTAGTTTCAGCTGACCAAAAATTTTATTCCAGGTCAATATACATGTTCAGCAGTAAACACTCACCAGGTTTTCTTGCGTGGGAGCACAATTTCTTCCTGAGTAACTATGAGAAACAGTATTAAAATTATTATTAGAAACCAAGAGATGTTCAAAGGAAACCCTGAGCTCATGACAACTGAAGAATTAAGCTGATCCAACTGAAAGTACAAAAGCAAAGACTTAAAAACAACAGCCTGATGTAGGCCACAATTCACTGGAATGGTAACAGAAAAGGCTGACAGGGAGCTTAAGTCTTGTGTCAAAACAGGATCAGGGGCCTATGGCAAACAAACCTGAGAGACTGTACCCACTGTACCCTCAACGAGATGACCCATCCAACCTTCTTCAATCACCTTTATCCTGTATCTTCTCGCTTGAGCCCTAGCCTTTCCCAGTCCCTTGGCTTCCCACTCTTAGTCCTCTCATTTGAAGTTTGCCATCTCAGCCTGCCTCAATACTGTAGCCAGGTGCCCTCTCATGTTCCTGCTCCAATGGCCTGACACCAACTTCTTAGTTCCTTCCACTCCATAGGTCACTCTGCCCAGATTTCCCAAAGAAGAAAAAAGAAAAAGGACAATACTAGATGATCTCTAAAGGTTCCTTCCAACTCCAACAATTCCATGATTCTGTAATACCAAAAGAAGCAGCTACAGGTTGAAATTCCTTCACAGAGGAGCATGTGGGACCTCCTCATTACATCCCCCAGAGCCAGGGTTGCAGAGGCACTTTTCCCACCACCTGTGTGTTGATGCTTCCATGAGCTGTTACCGACTGGCAGGAACTTGTTCCCATGTGCAGAGAGCTCCAGGCATCCCAGCTTACTTTTCTCACAAAACTCATAGCAGAAATATGGTAAGGGGCTCAGAGAAGCAAGAATGTGAGGGAAACTCTCAGAACTAAGGTGGAAAACTCCTTGTTTTTATTTTATAGTTTGTTCCACTTCAAAGAGCAACTAGACAAGTCATGAAACTGGATAACCCAGTTCATTCAGAGCACAGAGCTGGCTGGTGGGGAGGGCAAGTGAAGGCAGGAAACCTTTCTGACAGGGGAAAAGAAAATCCAAGGAGGGTAATGAGGGTATTCCTGTCCTCTTTATCTCCTGAGATTAAAAAACATACGCAAGAAACTAGTAATTAAGACTTCATACCTTCTGAATTGTCCAGAGTCTTCCCAAGAGCTGTAGTACTAGAAGAGGACCTGTAAACCAACCAGAGCTTTGAATTTATCATAGTCACATTAACACAGCAGAAGCAAATTCATGAAATTCTGGCTAACTAAAAGATTAGATGAGAAAACCAACTTGGAATGTTGCACTATTATTACTGCTGCTCCAAAAATATAATAAAACTTGTACCTGATGCTTCTCTTAAAAGCCCTGATTTCAAGAGACAAGAAGTGATACACACAGAAAACCGTACAGCATAAAATTTGTAATCCTTTCATTTTGGCCATCTAATTATTTTCAAGTAGCTTTCATCAATTACCGCATCTTAGAAATAAAAATACTGAGCATAAATCAGAAAACGCTTTGGGTTTTAGGGGCAGGACCTAGCTGAAAGCAGCACCTTCTAAGGAATATTTTAGACCCCAGCAGTGCTGACACTGATCTTTGGTTGGTCCTGGTCTTTAAGGTCCCTTCCAACCCAAACTGCTCTAGGATTTTCTGTCTGATAATCGCTCACAATTTACTGCTTCTAACACAGATCAGAGCTTACGATGCTTACTTTTTTTCCTCAGGAAACAAGCTAACACAAGCTCACACAAAAGCTTTACTGCCATGGGGCCTTCGTCTGTGCTGCGACACTGACCTTGACCCTGAGGGAAACGCTGCTCATTCGCACCTCTGGGCTCTACAGCGATCCTGCGGTCATTCTGGCTGTTCCCGTATGTCACGTAAACCCACCAGCCGCGATTTTACCCCTCTGGGATTATTGCCACGTTGCCTACAGAGCGGCTGGGACGCTCCCACCTGAGGCACACCCTGCGAGCAACCCCCTCCCCCCCCCTCTTCCTCTCCTTTTTCCTGCCATTCACCGCTAAGGAATCACTTCACAGCTCAAAAACCTGGCTCCCGAGGACGCACAGCCCACCAAAAAAGGAGGGGGGGGAAGAAAACAACCCCATCAAAAGAGGGGTCCCCTCACCCCCACCGTGCCCGCCTCAGCCGCCCGAGACGGCGCTGCGCGGGCACCCACTGCGCCTGCGCGGCCCTTCCCGCCTCAACACCCCCCCCCAACCGCCCCAACCGCCCCCCGGTCCCTCAGAGGCTCCCGCGCAGGGAGCCCCGCAGCCTCCTCACCCGCCGCGCTCTCGCCTCCCGCCCGGCGGGCAGCACCGCCCGCTCAGCGACACCGCTCGGCGCCAGGCGCTGCCCGCCAGCCGCCCCGCCGCCATGCCGCCCGCCCCGCCCCGCCAAGCCCGGCGGGAAAGGAGGGCGGTCCCGCGGCCCAGGGGAGGTGACGCCGGCCCGCCGCGGAAGTGCTGCCGCCCGCTCCCCCGCCGCGTGGTGCTGCCCGTGGCGCAGCGCCTCCTGCCGCAGAGCGGAGCGAGGCGTCGGCCGGGGAAGGCTCTCTCCTTCGCCATGAGGCCGCCCAAAGTGGTGCCGTGGCGGCGGCTGGTGGGGGTCTCCTTCGGGATGTACACAGCCGAGGAGATCAGGTGAGGATCGCGGGCTTGTCCTGTTCCCTCTTCCTTCCGTTCCGCTCTTGAGGACTACAACTCCCGGCGTGCTCTGCGCCGGGGCGCCGCCGTCCCTCTGCGGGCTGTAGGCGCGGGGCCTGCCGGGACATGTAGTTCGGCTGCGCCGTGGCCCTCATCCGTCACTGGGATGGCGGCAGCGGGCTGAGCCCCCCCCCTGCTTGCCGAGAGTTGGGGGGGCTGCTGGGCTCTGTGTGGGAAGCTCAGCCCCGTGAGGTGGCTTGGGGCCGCTGGAGGTCGTGGAGATGTGGGGATGGCCGGAGGGAGGCGAGGAAGGGTTCCTTGTGTGGGCTTCAGGGGAAGGCTGGGGGAGAGATGGTCTGTGAGGGGACAGGGAGGTGGCCCCGGCCCTTTCAGAAGAGCCTCTCGCCGGCAAGTTGGGAGCAGCGTGGCCTTTTCCATCTGCTTCCTGGGGCAAAGGCGTGCAGCTCAGTCTGGCTTTAAGCAGGGGTGAAGGCTGTGCCGCTTTTGGGGGGTTACCCTGAGGGGGTACCCCCACCCCCTGCACCCCAGCAGGCCCCGTCCCAGCCTGGATGAAGCCAGTCCGATTTCAGCGAGGGGAAGGTGTTCGGCTGTTTTAACCCCAGCATAAATATCGCTGCCCTCGGGTCTTCGTTGCAGTGGGTTTCACGGTGTAGAAGCTGCGTGCCTGCAGCTGTCCTCATCTAGGTGCTCCTGTTGTTTTTCTGCTCGTCCCGCGGCTTGAGAGGATGCACAGACAAAACCGCTTGTCTTCCTTATGGGATGGCTAAAGATGTAGAAGAAATAGCCGTAGTAGGAGTGACTGTATTCAGACAATTAAGCCGGCTTTGCAGAAATTCCCATTGTGCGCACAAGGTGCCCTCAAAAAGATGTTTTCCTCCATGAAAAAAGTCACTGATGCTGAACGTCAGTGCCAGTTGTACCATTTAAGTGTATGTCAGGTGGTTGTGTGCTGCCATTGATTTGTCCTTTTCTTTCAACTTCAGGAAACTGAGTGTTAAACCCATAACAAATCCTCAGTATTTGGATAATATGGGGAATCCAGCTGTTAATGGACTGTACGACTTGGCTTTGGGACCTCCAGACTCCAAAGAAGTGTGTGAAACTTGCCTGCAGAACTTCAGCAACTGCCCTGGTCATTTTGGTCATATAGAACTGCCCCTGACTGTCTACAACCCTCTGTTTTTTGATGTATGTTATGCTTAATTATTGTCTTGCTGTTGAAATGGGTGATGGTGCTCAAGAGTAGTCCTTGAGAATCACCAAGGTGCCAAGAACTGAATTTTATCTCTTAAGTGTAATAACAGCAAGTGTAGTAGAAAACCTTTGTTATGTCATGATAGTTCAATACAAGTAGATTACTTAGACTTTTGTAAAACATACACTTTGTTGTAACTATTATTTTACTCAGTATTGACAAACGAGGAGAAATGTTGATCACAAAACTCTTAAGACCTAATGCATGGTCTCGTGCCTTAATTAAATGGATGGCACAGTGAAATTTATTAGTTATTTATTTTAAATGGCTACTACAAGCTTACAGGAACAGCTGCTTACTTTTATCCTAGGGCTTTTATCCTTCCTGGACATTCAGGGCTTGTTTTAGCTCTGAATAGCAGTGTTTGTACATTCTGCCCAGTAGGTCCTCTCTTATTCCAGAGTCATTTATTGCAGAAAACTGGATTGGTGTGGATAAGACCCAACAACCTATCCAGCATTATGCTGAGTGACATAGTGTGTGTGCTGAATAAATGAAATAATACAGTATTGTTAAGTTTGGCAGCAGCAGGGAGTTGAAAAATGCTAAGCTCTATATAAGTCCATTTTAATAAAAACCAAAAAGGTTGTTAAGAAGACTTCCTGCATCTGAAAGTCAGACACCTGTGCCTCTCATACCTTTATAGCTGTTGGATGTACATGATATGTGAGATACCTGATGTAGAGCAGAGATCTGACTTGGTGTGCATCTCTTGGGATGTGTTAAAACTTGTTTCAGAAGCTACTAGTGGTTGTCAAACTGCACGTTTCTTCCAAGTGCTTCATGTGGGTGTTTTTTCAAAGGGTCATATTTTAAATATGAAAGGATTTCTGTCTATAAGGGTAGGATTTGCCTGACTTTGGTCCTTTGAAAGTTAGGTGTGTAATCTGATCAGTACTTTTTAGCTCTGGAAAGAGCTATTTGCAGAGGAAGAATCATCTCACCTGTATCGGGAATCTGAGCTGGGATGAATTTCCCTCCTGTGGTGCTAAGTCTCCCTGTTTACAGTAGCTGGCCCCTGCACAGGCTATTAATTGAGCCTAAAAATCTCACTTTCAGATGACTGAAGTTAGGTGAAGTCCATCCCATTTCCAGTGCTGAGCCACCTTTAAAGTAAAACACTTCCAAGGAGTAAAAATCATGGAGCAGGAGTTCCTAGCCCTCAGGCCACTGGTGCTGGGAGAAGCTAGGGCAAGTTGTGTGCAGAGCTGTACTGAATAACAAAAACACTGATATTTTCCCAAAGCTTGAGTAGAACGTGGTTGCATGAAGAATCTTGAGGGACATTGATAGTTTTGATTTACTTGTGTGTTTTTGGGTAGCATATGGTCCTTTATGGGACAAATTGCAGTGCTGTGTGAGAGCAGTCTTGGTGCTAGACTTGCTGTAGTTAGGATGGGCTTTTCCTTTCTCTGCTATGTTTGCAGATCATGCTTTGCATATGAGTTTGTGTGGATGAAAAAGTAATTTTTTTTTGCAAATTCTTTATTTTTTAAATTTAACAATTAGTCTAATTTCTCAATTACAGTAGTGCTTTTTTTAAGTTAAGACAAATCTATCGACCTGCGTACTATGTAAACTAGTAAATTTAGCAGGGTAACATGTTTTTACCCCTTTTTTTTCCCCAGAAATTATACCTTCTAATTCGAGGTTCTTGTTTAAATTGTCACATGCTGACATGTACACGAGCTGTGGTTCACTTACTCCTAAGCCAGCTGAAGGTTCTGGAGAAAGGGTTGCTTCATGCTGTCCATGATCTTGAAGTCATTCTGAACAGGGCAAGTACAGTGTATTTCTCCATTATTTTTTGAGTTGATAGCCCTGTAGTTATGCAGCTATCCCAATTTCTTTCATTCTCTTTCTTTTAGTATTTAGAGCAATGTGCAGATGCAACAGGTTCAGAAATTGAAGAAGAGTTAAATCGCCACGTTCAGGAAATATTGCAAAGTCATCAAATAAGAGATCAGTGTTCAAATGTAAGTACCAGCAGCACTTCTCCTGAGATCTGAGGTTTCTGTCCTCTTAAAATATCCTCTTAAAATAGTAATGTGGGGATGAAAGTCTGTCTTTGACTGTGCAGACTCTAGATTTTATCCTGTGAGTTCTGAACTGTGCTCTATCTAGAGGGATTTCTGGGTGAAATATCTGAAATTAAACTTTAAAAGATTTTATTTCTTGTTAGTGTAACTCTTAGGTTTCTGGAAGACACACTTTATGTAGGGAAATGTTTTGATGGTGTAAATAATAGAGCTGATACTGTTGTCAGTACATAACTTACAAATGTTGGTACTTCGCTCTGTGATGCTTCAGCTGTTTTGAAGTGCAGAACATCTTTGAGAGCTCATGCATCCAGCAAGTTTGCAGAATTACAGTGAAATTTTTAGCTGGAGTTATGTAACTGAGTTCTGATTTCCATTTTAATGTTACTGTTAGTAAAAGAAAAATACTAGTGAAGAAGATGCTTAAAGATCTAACATATTAGAACAGATTTGTTTATGTCAGGTTTAATTCCTGAATCACTTGTTCCAAAACTAACCTTAAGCACTGTGTGTGTATGTAAATCATACCTTCATGAGCAGTCTAACGAAGTTATTTTGTTGTATCTTCTAACTTCTTTAATCATCGTTACAGAAAAGCTTTAAAATTCAGTAGTGACTTTAAAATTAAAGTCTATTTATGAACTATATTTTAAAAGGAGCATGATGAGCCTTGGGGGTTCTGTGTTTCCAGCAAATAAGGGAGGATGATGGAAGAACACTAGAGATTAAGGCATGAATTAAATCAGTCCAAGGATGCTTGTGTATTGCTACTAATGTTCATGTTGATAGTTAACATTAATTATGTCATGTTTAATAAATTCTTCATATCAGACATTTTAAATTATTTTTAAGGTTTTGTTGTTTGTTTGTTTGTTTTTTATCAGGTAAAAAATGTATGTGAGTGTAGAAACAAACTGATAGCACAGTTCTGGAAAGCACATATGAGTTCCAAGAAATGTCCCAACTGCAAGTAAGTTCAACTGTGTGGGGTAGCAAATAGGTGGTATGAAGTTAAATGTTGTGAATATTGTGAGCACTTTTATTAACTTTTATCTGCCTTTTCTGTGTTTTTGTTTGTTTGTTTGTTTGTTTTCCCCTTTAAGGTCTAGGAGATCACTAGTGAGAAAAGAGCATAACAGCAAGCTGACAGTAACCTATCCTTCTACAGTGTACCATAAGTCAGGAGAGGAAGGAATTCTGAATGAGCCAGCAGGTAAAGTGTTTGTCTTCTACTAAAATCTGTTGGCACTTCTTTTCCTGTATTTGAGGTGCACAGACTCCTAGCAGTAAGTGCTTATGACTCATATATAAAAATATAAAAAAACAGTAAGCTTAGCAGTAGGGAGTACCCAATTCCATTAAATGTCTTTATTTGTGAGACTTCTGTGCTTTTGCAGCTGCAAGTGTCATGTCAGAAAAAAAAGTGCAAAAGCATCGTCTATGTCAACTCTGATGGGGTTTTGGGACACTTAATTTTTGACAGGTAGATGATTTTCTGCTTGATTTTTAAAATAAAGGGCCTAGATACGAAATTAACTAGGAAGAAGATGACCAGCCTTACTTCAGAAAGAAAATCAGGCAATCCTAACTCTTATGGAAGAATTTCCCCTTAAGGAAGTTAAGACAGAAAAGAAAGTAGGTGACACTTTACAGGCTTAATTAAATAATAGATGGATTGCTGACTGTTGCTATTGTCTCATCCAGTTGGGTATTTCATGAGTATTCTAACCTCACTGGTAATTCTTGAATCCCACTTCAGTGTTGTGAGCTGCAGGTTGACTCCTGATTTGTGTTTTAGTCAGTGGATGAGATCATTTGAAGAAGGATTTCAGGTCACCATTCATCAAATAAAGCATACACTTCAGATGTTGACGTTGGGATTTGTTTCAATTGCTTATTAGTGTTAATGTGACTAATGTTAATATCCACTAGTCACAGAAATGGCTTATTTTTTCCATACTGGGAAGGCTCTTTAGTTAGTTTCATATCCCCAGAGCAAACGTGTTAATGACATTTTGGTGTGGATGTTAGCTGGTATATTTTGTAGGTATTTCCACTCCTTCTCTGAGCTGGAAGCAGTTAATGTAAGCAAAAAAACATTTGAAAGTAACCTCTTGTTATGTATTTATTTATTCCTCTATCTATCTATCTATCTATCTATCTATCTATCTATCTATCTATCTATCTATCTATCTATCTATCTATTTTAAGAAATACTTTTATTTTTCAGGTATTGATGAAAGCCAGTTAGGGAAGAGAGGATACCTGACACCCATGACTGCCAAGGAATACATTCTGGCTTTGTGGAAGAATGAAGGTATTGGTTGTGAAGAGCAGTGTGACTTTGTTTTCTGTATAATGTAAAAGTATATTTTTTAATATTCATTCTTGTTAATCTGTATAATTTTCAATATAATCTGCAAGTGTTGCCCTGGGAACTCATTGTCAAATCTCTGCCTTTTGCCTTGAGGGCTGCAAGATGTTTTATGACAGGAAGGCTTGTAGCTAGTGTTGTCAGAGAGCTGGATTCAAGGAACAGTTTGATCAGTTGTTCTCAAATTGTGACTCCCCACAACAGCAATTGTAGTTTACAGATAATTTGATGCTCACATGGTGCTGCACCTACTACTTCCACAGTTTCACTGGTTAAAGCCAGAGAATGTAGTCAACAGTCTCTTGAGTTCCCTGTGCTCTGGATCTGTCTGCAGTTGCCAGGAAAGAGGCAAAGCAGTTTCCTGTATCAGTGACAACCAGTAGCTGGAAACTGTTTCTTCCTGCTGTTTTGCTTTTTTCTTTTACTCTGTATGTCTGTTGAGTTTTCTCTAAAAAATCAGGTATGTTACCAAAAAGAACAAGAACAATTCTTTCTAAAGTATGCCTGTATGTTTTTATTTTAAACAAGTATTTAACTTAGCAGATTCTTATGGCTTGATTTACCAAATGCATCTGGGGGTTTGAGTTCCTAAAGAATACCAGTGATAATGAGTTTATCTTTCCTGTCGCATCTTTTCAGGCTTCTTTTTGCGTTACCTTTTCCCTGGGATGGATCCCCATAAGAGCTCAGGATTCAGTCCAGACATGTTTTTTTTAGATCTACTGGTGGTTCCACCTTCAAGGTACAATTTCCCCAAAAAACTTCTGTAGGAATCACAGGATTTAGTGCATACTTTTTGCAGGAGTCAGAGATGCAAATGCCAGTAGTACAGACACTGGTCTGCTGAGGTGTCAGTGGAGTGTTAAAAAAATATAAAGTAATAAAAGTCACAGCAGTAACTGCTGGTAAGTTTTGTTCTAACTTCAAACAAGATTGTTAAAGGACTGAAATACTAAAAATAAACAATTTATTTTAATATTTTAAATTATTATAACTGTGTAGTACTGATAGAATTTATTGTTAAGGAATCAATCCTCTTATATGACTGTCCCAGTATAATAAAAGAATTTTAAAATACTTTTAGTTGACAGGGGTTCTTTTTCATGCATTGAAAGCTTAGCTTAGAGTGTTTGAGGTTGATCATGCTCCTTTTTGGTGGCTTTAATCTTCTCAAGTAATTCTGATCTGCTGTAGGTATCGTCCTGTAAATCGTGTTGGGGACCGACTGTTTACGAATGGTCAGACTGTGAACCTGCAGGCTGTCATGAAAGATGCCAAAACGATACGGAAACTCTTGGTTTTCATGGCAAAAGAACAATGTCAGCCAATAAAAATTACAGAAGACATCGAAACAGTAAGAGTTCCTGGTTAACTTATTCTTTGATTTTTTGGATATGTGGGTTGAGTTCAGGTGGGCTCCCGTTTAGACTGTTCCAATAACAGGTTTTGCCTGGGCTGTTGGAGTGTGTCCTATTGGAGATGTTCTGCATAGCTTTCCACCACCCCCCATGCCTCTTTCCACTCACCCACCTGGAGCATAAGGAAAAACATCTTACACAGACTCCTTTAGACATCTTTTTTGTGTAAGATTACTGTGTGTGAGGTATAATGGGCTCCTGAAAAGTGTACAGCACAAACAGTTCCCAATAAAACATTTCCACAATCTGGAAAATTAATCCCTCGATGTGTTTAAAGGGCTTATGTAGTGCTTGGGGATATGGTTAGGGGTGAACATGGTAGACTATATTTGAAGGTTGGACTTGGCCTTAAAGGTCTTTTCTGACCTAAATGTTTCTATGAATGCATTAAATGAAAATTATGAGGGGAAGTCACTGTATTTTCTAACCCTGGTAGAGCCAATTGTGATCATGGTTGGTTTTAACCATTGGTGTCTAAATAGAATTAAAGAATTCACAAATAACACTAATTAGTAATAATGCTTCTTTGCTACTGACAAGTTCAGATGATCATATAGTGGTAAATAATAATGTATATTATCATGCCTCTTTTCATGTTTGTTCATGAATTATATTATTGAGGGTTCTTCGATACGGGACTTAGTTTCAGCTGAACTTGATTTACGCCTTAAAGAGTAAAACATTTTGAAAACTCAAAATTTAGCCACTAGGTGGAGATACGTCCTTAAAACGTTGCACATTAATGCATTTTGGATGTTACCCGTGTACCGACTTTAGGTTGTGAAAACAAAGTGATGTAGGTGATAAATTATCCAAGAATAAGACTTTCTGGTAGCACAGTGGTTTGTAACACTGACTAACCAACAACTTCTAGTTTGGAGAGTTTACTGTAGCTGTGGAATTAGTTTCCAAAGCTTGACAGAAAACCTGTCTGAGGCATTTAGTTGTGATAATTTCAGAGTTAATTACATTGTAAATGTTTTGGTTTTTATTTTAAATTAGTGTTTTTAATGAGGTGCAAAATAAATGCCAATGCTTTGTTTACTGTTTAGTAATTTCAGCCTAGTAAATAAAATGTGTTTTCTGTTAAGTTCAAGTTTCTGATTTCTGTTTCTGTAGACAGGAGAGAATAATGAAGAGCTGGACCGTTCTGTCCTGACAACAGTTCCAGGACAGACCATTGCAGATAAGCTCTACAACGCTTGGGTTCGCCTTCAGAGCCACGTCAACATTGTCTTTGACAGTGACCTGGACAAACTAGTGACAGAGAAATACCCTGGTATTCGTCAGGTGGGTAGCAGCTGGAATCTTGGAGACTCTGGGCTGCTTGTGTCACAGACAAGATAAATTCATGGAAGAAGAAAGAAGTTAAATGTTTGTGGTTAGTAAGTAGGCATTTTTATGACCCAGAGAAGTAGCAGAAGCCCCATCCCTGGAAGTGTTCAAGGGCAGGTTGGATGGGGCTTGGAACAACCTGGTCTAGTGGGAGGTGTCCCTGTCCATGGCAGGGGGGCTGGAACTAGGTGATCTTTAAGGTCCCTTCCAACCCAGACCGTTCTGTGGTGCTATGATCCTCATCACTGCAATATCTGGAGAATCTGATGTTGCATGCTTTCACCTTTTAATCATTAACTTGCTGTCTGTTTTCAAAGCTGCTGGAGAAGAAGGAAGGCCTGTTCCGCAAGCACATGATGGGAAAGCGGGTGGATTTTGCTGCTCGATCAGTCATTTGCCCTGATATGTACATTGGTACCAATGAAATTGGCATTCCAATGGTAAGGATAAATAAAGGAGTGTTTCTTTTTGGTGCAGCTGGGGACTGAACTACATTGTAACATTTCCAGCAAGCATAGCAACTACATAGCAAGCAGCATAAAATGTAGAGGTTTTGTGATTCATCTGGACTCTTTCCTCTCCAGTGTGTCATAGCTGTATGTTACCATACAGAGCAGGAAACTCTTACTGTTATACTGAACACCCATCTGGGAAAAAGAGTTCAAAAAAAGAAGCAGCTGTACTTGCTTCCTGTGATTGTGAATAGGTGCAAACTTTATAAGTAGATCTTGAAACAGCCGTGGCAGCCTTTAAGAAACAGCCATAATAACATCACCAGCTTCATTAATCCTCAGTGATTTTTAACCACTCAGAGATGACACCAAGCCTGAATTTGAGCTTTTAATTATGCCATCTTTTCTGCAAATAGTGAGCCTGGTGATAATGTGCTTTTTCCCTGTATTTCTTGGTTTGTTTGTGGAATTTAAAGTCATGCTTTCATTTTTTAAATTCCTCATTGAATTGTCCTCTTCTGCTGCAGTAGAAAATTGTGAAAAGGACATAATTTTTACTCTTACTGTAGAGGATTTTAAAACAGAAATGTATTTGTTTGGTAGACTGAGGAGATGCATCCAAGGGCTTAAAGGAATTTATGTTTACATTGTGTTGGTTAACATTTGGCACTGTTTTCTCAGTGACTTTAGTATTGTTTTAAGGCAAAGTTGAAAAACTTGTTATTTTTCACCTCATTTCACTCCTGTGTAGGTATTTGCTACCAAACTGACTTATCCTCAACCAGTCACTCCCTGGAATGTCAAAGAGCTGAGACAGGCTGTCATAAATGGCCCGAAGGTTCATCCTGGGGCCTCCATGGTCATTAATGAAGATGGGTCTCGGACAGTTCTGAGTGCGAGCAGCCTGACCCAGAGGGAAGCCATAGCCAAGCAGCTCCTCACCCCTTCTTCAGGTGCACCCCCGTCAGGACTGAAGATTGTGAGTACAACAACTACACCTGTGGTGTTTGTGTTACTGTTTTTCTTTTTTAAAATAATAATACTATTTATTGTCCCTGTTAGTAATTCCGGTTGACCCCCTCACAAAGACTCTCCACGACAGAGTCATCTTGTATTTTAATAGTCAGCTGAGAAAATTGGGAGATGTTTAGGAAGAAGAGCTTGATACTTTTTTTAAATTCTACAAACCACTTTTCCATCCTGAATTTTACTTTTCTCTTTATGTGCATGCAGTGTGTGGCATTCATCTCAGCCAGATGGGGAGTAGTCTTTTACAGCTGACTATTCTTGGGAAGTCTTAGCAGTACTGAAGATAAAATACTGCTTTCATTTTATGCTTTTATGTCCCCCTGCCTCCTCATCCTTCTCAACAAATCTTTTTTTCCTCTCCTTTTGAAATACTACATAGATTCTGTATTTGGAGCATTTTTTTGGTGGTAGTTCTGAAGGCTGAAATTCATTATACTCATAGAGGAGATACAGCACAAGCAGTTGATGTGACATGTCCTCCAGGAGTGGGATGCCTGTGAGGATGTATGGAGTCCTCTGTCAGCTGTGCTGCTAGTGACACTGACCAGGAGAGGAGTGGTCTGTGTTGTAGCTCTGACTGCTGTAACCTGGAATCCATCTTCCCACCACCATCCCTTTTTACAGATGAGAAAACAAGAAACAGCCACACTGATACCCATCTGTTGGTACAGACACTAACATTTGTGAAGTGCTTAGTGCTTAGATCAGTTGTTTCCTTGGAGCTGCTGGAGGGTTTGAGTCTCAGAACCTGTCAAGAGAGGTAAACATAAGTGTTTAGACTATATGAACAGCTTATCATCCTGTTGATACTCACTCAATGGATATATGGGTATTACTAACAGGGAAATTAAAATAAGACTCTTGGGAGAGACTGTTCTAGATAAAAATACATTGTGTTGTACTCAAGCCTGAAATTATAACTCTTGAGATCCCTGACCTATGCTTCAGCTATAGGGTCATATTGTTACCTTATTCCATGATGTCCAGTGCTGGTTGTGTGATGACAGGTATTATCAATTCAGCCCAGTGGGCTTTGGATAATTAGTTTATTTTCTTATTTACAAATGGCATAATTTCCTTTTTTTGCCAGTCTTTGGTATCTCTGTTGCCAAGGGAGAGGAGAGATTGATAGAGTGTGGCTTGCCTGGTGTCACCTTGGTTTGATCACTGTGGTTTGTGGGGGTTGATGGAGGTTATGCACCCACAGTGTGGTTTGGTGGAGAGCAGAGGGTGTTCAGGGGAGGGTAGTCTTGATCCTCTTAGAAAGCTGAATATTAATATTAGAAGCAGAATGTTTGGGATGTGGGTGTATTTCAAGATGCAGTCTTTTCAGAGGGGTGCGCGGCAGCGCCTTGTAGGCAGCAACCACCCTTCTCTCCCAGGTGTGTCGACACATCAAGAACGGGGATGTGCTTTTACTGAACCGCCAGCCCACGCTTCACAGACCCTCCATCCAAGCTCACAGGGCCCGGATCCTGCCTGGAGAAAAAGTTCTGAGGCTCCACTATGCCAACTGCAAGGCTTACAATGCTGATTTTGATGGTGATGAAATGAATGCCCATTTTCCACAGAGTGAGCTGGGCAGGGCAGAAGCCTACACCTTAGCCTTTACTGATGAACAGTATCTGGTTCCAAAGGTAAGTAAAACTGTCAGATACATTTATTCCTACATTATCCAGCATATCCACCTTAATCTACCTTATTGGCACATCCAGCCAGTCTCTTTCCTTTTAATGTTAATGTCCCCAAGAGATTTAGTAGAGTGTTGTGCTGTGATGATGAGTTATTTACAAATTACTTGATCCAGCTGGAATAATTTTGGGAGCTGCTAACACATGATTTATTATCCTCCCCAACCCTTTTTTTTTGTTTTTTTTTGTTTTCTCCTTAGGATGGGAAGCCACTTCCTGGCTTGATCCAGGATCACATGATTTCTGGAGTCAGCATGACAATCCGGGGCTGCTTTTTCACTAGGGAGCAATATATGGAGCTTGTTTACAGAGGACTAACAGACAAAAAAGGAAGAATTAAAATCTTTCCTCCTGCCATTATGAAACCACAGCAATTATGGACAGGAAAGCAGGTACTTTATAATTTATTGGGCTAAAGAATGCTGGTGATTCCAAAGCAAAGAGAACACTAATGTTAGTGCTTCTGAGGGTTGCTGAAAAGTCAGATTCCATCATCTAATCAACACCACATAAATATTATTGTGCATAATTAGAGCTCTGAGAGTCAGCTTTAATTTTAAATGACAGTATTAGAATAGTACTTTTACTTGCTGCTCTGAAGAGTGTTGCAGATGGAAATAAAATGCTGCAGTTTACAGGCATGGGAGTAGAGAAAGAATTTGTTGATCACAGTAGAGTTTCTGACAGTGCACTATGTTATGCCAGTCACTGCTTTTAAATCTCTGAACTTAAGGTTGTAGGAAGATACTGTGTTTTGACTTTCTGGTTGAGATCATCATTAGATTGATGTAATACCTGGGAAGCCCAAGTGAATGCTCCATTTTCTGCTATTTAAAAGAGCTTAAAATTGAATTGAAGTATTATGTCCCATAGCAGAGCAGGGGAAATTCTCAGCCAGATTTCCCTGTAAAACCCAACAAACACCTTTTTCTTTTATTTTTTTAGTATCTATGTCTCTAGTTCTTGAAAAAATCTTCGGTGCCATGTGTTTCTGCATAATTCTGTGTCTCAGCTCATTGATATTTTAAAGGTTGGAGCAGCGAGAGGATTATTCCTGTCTTCAAACTTCAGATTTCTGAGCTTTTAAAGCTTTGTTGTCAGTGGAAAAAATAAGTATTGGATGTTGCTTTTCTCCTCCATGCCCAAATCTCTACAGTGAGAAGGGATTATAGGAATTAAATTGTTCCTGCCACTCTTTATAGGTTGTCTCTACGTTGTTAATAAACATAATTCCAGAAAACCACATCCCATTGAATTTGACTGGGAAAGCTAAGATTGGAGGAAGAGTCTGGGTAAAGGGACCTGCAAACAGATGTCTGAATCTTGACTCAATGTGTGAGTCTCAGGTATGCTGGGGCAGCAACTCTGGAGTCTGGGCTGGGATGTATTGTAATAAAATTGAGTATAGAGGAATGGGGAGGGAAGCAGGGGAATGACAAAGTTAAAAACAGATACTGAGCAACAATTACTGCTGGAAGGTGGTGATGGGAGGATAGGCCTTGGGGTCAGGAAAAACTGTTCTGATCCTGATTGATACAGATTCCATCTGTTTTTGTTAGCCCATGTGCCTTCATTGTTTGACTTTATAGGTGGGAAAATACAGATGGCATTAGAAGTTTTATTTCTGCTATAAATTCTAGACATGTAGGTAATCTGTTCACCAGTATGTGGGCTTTTAAAACTTTTTACTTCTTTTCATGTAGATTGCATGGGAAAAGCTTGTAGAGATCATAATGAGATCAAAGTTTCTGTCTTCCTGAAGAGCTGTGTTTTGGTTTTCAGGTTATTATTCGACATGGGGAATTACTGTGTGGAGTCTTGGACAAAGCTCACTTTGGCAGCTCTGCTTATGGCCTGGTCCACTGTTGCTATGAAATCTATGGGGGTAAAACTAGTGGGAAAGTGCTAACCTGTCTAGGACGCCTCTTTACTGCTTATCTGCAGCTCTACAGGGGATTTACAATGGGTGAGTAACATGAGGACAGATATTGTGGGGGATTGTGGGATCCTCCTGGAAAGTCTGCTAAGGCACATGGAAAATAAAGAGGTGATTGGTGACAGCCCACATGGCTTCACTAAGGGCAAGTCATGCCTGACCAATCTGATGGTCTTCTACAACAAGGCTACAGAGATGGTGGATAGTGGCAGGGCAACTGACATCATCTACCCGGATTTGTGCAAGGCATTTGACACTGTCCCACATGTCATCCTGGTCTCCAAACTGAGAAGGCATGGATTTGACAGATGGACCACTCGGTGGATAAGAGATTGGCTGGGTAGCTGCACCCAGAGTCATTGTGGTCAATGGCTCAATGTCCACATGGGGGCAGGTGATGAGTGGTGTCCCTCAGGGGTCGGTATTTGGACCAGTGCTGTTTAACATCTTTGCTGGAGATATGGACAGTGGGATTGAGTGTAGCCTCAGCAAGTTTGCTGGTGATACCAAGCTGTGTGGTGGGGTTGACACCCTAGAGGGAAGGGACACCATCCAGAGGGACCTTGACAGGCTGGAGAGGTGGGCCAGTGCCAACCTCATGAAGTTCAACAAGGCCATGTGCAGGGTCCTGCACCTGGGTCAGCACAACCCCAGGCACAAATACAGGCTGGGGGGAGAATGGCTGGAGAGCAGTGCTGAGGAGAAGAACTTGGGGGTGGTAGTTGATGAGAAGCTCAACATGAGCCACCAGTGTGTGCTGGAGCCCAGAGAGCCAGTTGTGTCCTGGGCTGCATCAAGAGAAGTGTGGCCAGCAGGGCCAGGGAGGGGATTCTGCCCCTCTGCTCTGCTCTGGTGAGACCCCACCTGGAATACTGTGTACAGCTCTGGTGCCCTCAGCACAAAAAAGATACGGACCTGTTGGAGAGGTTCCAGAGAAGGGCCACCAAGGTGATCCAAGGGCTGGAGCAGCTCTGCTATGAAGACAGGCTGAGAGAGTTGGGGCTGTTCAGCCTGGAGAAGAGAAGGCTCTGGAGAGACCTTAGAGCACCTTCCCGTACTTGAAAGGGGCCACAGGAAAGCTGGGGAGGGGCTTTTCATCAGAGAAGATAGCGATAGGACAAGGTGTAAGGGTTTTAAACTGAGAGAGGGGAGATTTAGGTTAGATATTAGGAAGAAATTCTTCCCTATAAGGGTGGTGAGGAACTGGAATGGGTTGCCCAGGGAGGTTGTTGATGTCCCATCCCTGGAGGTTTTTAAGGCCAGGTTGGACGAGGTTTTGTGCAGCCTGGTCTAGTGGTGGGGTTCCCTGCTCATGGCAGGGGCTTGGAACTTGATGATCTTTAAGGTCCCTTCCAACCTTAACAATTCGATGATTCTATAATACATGCTGAAGTTTTGCTAGGTAGAGTTTTGCAAGGCTGTTCTTGAGTGGGACAGCTGTTTGGCAGCCTTTTTTTTTTTTAATCTTTTTGGTTTGTGGTTTGTTTTTTTTTTTCTTCTGGTTGGTGCATATCTTGCCTTCTAAACATAAAAAGGAATTATAATCTTGAGTACGTCCATCATGCTCTCTCTTCTGTCCTGCCTCGTGTATACAGTCTGAATGTCTCGTGTTGAAATTTTGTTTAAATCAAAACCTCTTGTGAATCTGTCTTACTTCTCTGGAAAAGAGCTGTTGCTTAGAAACAAGAACAACTGATACACTGAGATGAGAGAACTCTGGGGAGTTGTGTGTAAAGTTTTACATATCATTCTGCTGTAAATCTTTTGGTAAACGTTTGACTTTCATTACAGCTTTGCAGACTCATGGAAAAATTTACTTGGGAGGTGATAAAAATTTGAACCTCACTAGTCTGTCTTCTTGCAGTAGTTGAAATATTTCAAATTACCATCTAGAACTTTGCAAGATGTTTTTATGCTAATGAAATAGTTACAGTGTGTAGCAGCAGAAGGGTTTAAATTGGTTTTCATCTGAAGGCACAGTATGGTCACTTAGAGTTACATAGACATGGTCAACTGGTAGATAGCAAGAGTGAGGAACCAGCAGACTGCTGTGAGCCAAAAGAGAGGAAGATCTGTTGAAATTAGGGAGGTGATTAATTGACTGTAAGGCACAGAAAATGTATCTTGAGGGCCAGGGTGAAAAACTAGTTAGTCTAGGATAATGAGCCCAGGATTGTGGTTGGACTGATGATCCTAAAGGTCTTTTCCAACCAAAACAATTCTGTGGTTCTAGGATTAAAATATCAGAAAAAGGTGAGTAGGACTAGAGCAGAAGTCAGGGAGTTGATGAAGATGAGGTGATTCAGGACTGAGCAAAATGAGACTGTGGGATGAGTAAGGTTCAGGAGGAAACAAGTAGAAGAGACAAGGTTGCAATAGGAAAAGGAGAATAGGACTGGACAGAAAGAGTGAAGATAGAGGGACATGTGACAGGACCACTGGCTACTTTGTCTTGTAAACATGTGTGCAACTCACTAGTAAAGTGTCCCACTTGCCCCCCTACAACTGCTGTACACGTAACCCGCGAGGAAACTCTGGAGGTGCTGTAATGCAGCTCATGCTCACAAGTCCTGCCAGATGAGCCTGCGACCATTTAGTGACTTTGCAGGGCTCCATACAAATAGCTTACAGGAGTTAGGGTTCCCACTCCTGGTTTGTTCTGAATTGTCCTCCTCGTTCTGTCATCACAAGGGACAGTATTTTTAATTTGCCTTTTTAAAAAAGCTAGGAAATGACAGATGTTGTTGCAAAGTTCAGCTAACAGGAACTTTGAAGTGGATGGAAGAGAGAAAGCAGTTTGTTGTGGCTGGTCTGTAACACATTTGTTTGTGCAAATGCACCACTTAACACTTCATAGACACTGCTGAAGTTAGGACTTCGTAAGTTAGAAAGTTGATATTTCCCCCTTAATGCTTAGCTTAGCAGATGTTGTATGTTTTGTTGTGGTTTTTTTTGACAGCCTGTGCCTTCTCCCTCAAAAAGCCACTCTGATTTTTTTTGTTTGTTTGTTTGAAACTGCAGTTAGGCTGATTTTAACAATTATTCTATCTTTAATGTTACTTTCTTTTCCAGCTCGTTACTCTCCAATTCCTGGACACCAAATGTGGTTCCTTCTTCAATTCTTTTTCAGTTTAGATCACTATGTGTTCTGTTTGCAAAAGGTTAGAGCAGATGCCCTTCCAACCTGGCATTCTGTGTTTCTATGATTCTGTCTCTTCTCTTTAACAGGCATTGAAGATATCTTGGTTAAACCTGAAGCTGACCACAAAAGACAAAAAATCATTGAAAAGTCAAGACAGAGTGGTATTGGAGTAAGTCTTGCAGAATTTACACACACACACACACACACACCCCCTTAGTTAAAGTTTTTTTAAATCCTGCTCTGTTCATCATGTCTGCTTAGACCCTAAAAACCCCCATGTTTTACTTTCAGGCTGTTAGAGCTGCTCTTAATTTGCCTGAAGCAGCATCATGTGAGGAGGTCCAAGGGAAATGGCAGGATGCCCATCTCTGCAAAGACCAAAGGGATTTTAACATGGTTGATCTGAAATTCAAGGAGGAAGTAAACAGTTACAACAATGAAGTAAACAAGGTTGGCATCGAGGCATCTGTTTATACTAATTCTATTTGGAGACCTTCTTATTAAGTTAATTTAATGTTGATGAGGACTGCCTGACTCTTCTGGAGGCTAAAGCTTTCCATCTGTTCCCAGCAAGAGGCTTTACATACTGCCCTGCCAGTGCACCTCAACCTTGTCCTTCCTGAATGAAAAGATGGCTCAATATTCAAGTTGCTTTTAAAAATTAAAAATAGGAATGTTTGTGGTTAGTCCTGGTTTCACTTTTTTAATGCCTTTAATTGCTTTGGTTTATTATTTTACTAATGATAGTTTGGTCTTGTACCCTTCACCCCACAACAACTCTTTAGGTTTGTATGCCCCATGGTCTCCACAGGAGCTTTCCAGAGAATAATTTGCAGTTGATGGTGCAGTCAGGAGCCAAAGGATCTACTGTGAATACTATGCAGGTAATAACAGCTAGAATACTTAGCAGCTACATGTGTTCTTGTGATTTGTCCTAGAATGTAAGCTGTTGGGAAGCTCTTGTGTGGGTATCCAATACTGAAGCAAGATTTTTATTTTGAGCTTTGGGAATGGAGACCTTTGGCATGGGAAAAGTTTCAGATGGATGTAGTAAAGAACTCAGTGGGTGATGGAGGAAGGTCAGTTTCCATTAGAACCTATTTTTGCATCAGTTGTTAGTACATTGGGATTTATATAGAAGCAGCAGATCATACAGAAATGCTGCAGATCGTACAAACAAACCTAGGATAGGAAAAAAAGAACTTTTCCTGGCCTCTGTTGGACAGTGACCCCTCTGTTTCCTTCTTCCACTACTGAATAGGAGTAACTAAATATTACTTTGATTTGCGTAGAGATGGCAAGGCTGCTTTTTCATTTTGCCTTCTTCATTGCAGACACTAAGTAATAAACACTATATGAAAAGGCCACCTAGAAATTCTGTCTCTGATGAGAGAGAATGACCAAAGCTCAAAACAGAGGGGTTTATTTTTGTTTGTTTGTTTGTTTTGTTCTGGTTTTACTACACTGCTGGAGGTGGTGAGAGTAATACAGGGACCTAAAAAATACTTAGGATACTTTTAGTTTCATGTCTCTGTATTAATCATACAGTATAAGAATGGACATGTTGATAATGGGTCAGGGGGCTTGGATAACATAAAAAGACCAGGTGACATCTACATTCCTTTTCTGCCCATCAGTAGCAAGAACATTTAATCAACATGTAGTTAAAGATGATACTCACTTAGTGAGTATCTTCATTTTTTTATTATGCTTTTAAAGAAAAATTGTTGCACTTACGAGAGCAAAAAGTTGGATGGAAAAGTGATGTTTCCTTTTTTCCTGTCCACATTTAGATTTCTTGTTTGCTGGGCCAGATTGAATTGGAAGGTCGAAGACCTCCACTGATGGCATCTGGCAAATCATTGCCATGTTTCCAGCCCTATGATTTTTCCCCTAGCTCAGGAGGATTTGTAACTGGCAGATTTCTCACTGGGATCAAACCTTCAGTAAGTTTATTACTGCTTGTGCTTATCTTGAAGTGTATTTAAATCTTGGTATTTTTATACCTTGTCTATGATTATAGATAAATCAGCATTGTTCACCCTACTTCCATATGTAGCTTTTGAGAAAGAGCATAAATTGCCAGTTTTGATTACTTCTCCAGAGAATGCTGATGGATTTGTGCTTATGTTTAGGAATTCTTCTTCCACTGCATGGCTGGCAGGGAAGGTCTTGTGGATACAGCTGTCAAAACCAGCCGTTCTGGATACCTACAAAGGTAAGATGCTTTGTTTAGAGTTTGAGCATTTAACAGGTCCTCTTGGTTGGTTGGGTTTTCCTGTGTGTGTGTTGTTTTTGGTTTTTTTTTGTTAAGTACTGTAGACTGGGTGGAGTGCCTGTATTGCTTAGATGAACTTGAGTGTACTTGCTTTTTAGAAAAGTGTTTACTGTTGAGTGTTGAATGTTCCAAGGCCAGCTTTCTAGAGGACTAGATCAAGTGGAACTTTATCATCTCTAACTTATCTCTGGCACATAGCAGCAGCAAGGAGAAGTCTTTTTTTCCTGGCACAAGTAAAGATGCATGAATTCCAAGCAGCTCTGTTTTTTCTTGGCCACATTGTGTGGCTCTTGTCTTTATTCAAGCAACACCTACAGTATACAGAAGAAGCAGAACTTTTTAATTGTTTCAGAGCATAATGAGGGGTTCTAAAGGAGGGATGCACCCTCCTTTCAGACAGCTGTGTTAAGAGTGACAGCAGAAATAGACAGTAATTTGCTGTTTCATTTTAAGTCACTTCAGTCCAAGGAAAGTGGAGGGAGGAACATGCAGAAAGCTTTGCAATATCATTACAGATTTCACCTGTGTGTCATGTCTGTATGTTTTTTGGCTTCTAGAATTCCTGATCAGCCCTTAAGTGCATTTAAGTTATTAATGAAAAACATCTTTTTCATGGTAGACTTTTATAATCCCTGCTGCATTGTGGCCTCTTAAAAGCATTTTATTTCTTTTTGCTTTGGAACAGGTGTATCATAAAACACTTGGAAGGACTGGTAGTCCAGTACGACCTGACAGTACGGGATAGTGATGGCAGTGTGGTGCAGTTTCTGTATGGAGAAGATGGGCTTGATATCCCTAAAACTCAGTTTTTGCAACCTGAGCAGTTTCCTTTCATTGCAGAAAACTATGAGGTAACACACCTGAATCTTAAATATTTATATGGGGTGAAGAGGAAAACTGAAATGCACAGTTGACATCTGGCACATCTGTTAGGGATCTAGTGACCTAGTTGTTTCTCTCAATCACTCTCAGACTAACCTACATTTTTATTTGCTGTTGTATTCAAAATATGGAAGCAAATCTTAGGTCTGTGGCATAATCTCAGCAGTCTCAGTTTCCATAGAGCACCAAGGGCTCTCCCTGTTCTCATCTGTTTTAACTCTGCAGTTGGATTCAACACAGATGATTGTATTCTTCATTCTGTCAAATGTGATTAATTTCCTTTTACCAGTATCATCACTGGTTATTAAAGAATGGTAATAGTCACACAAAAATGTAAGGCCTTTTGTCTCAATTGGTTTGAAAACCAATTTTTAAAATGTTTTACAGCAGCTGACCATTTTAAGTGGCAGCAGATGAACTTCTCGGTTCGCTTTGCCTTTTCTGCTACACTGAGTATGGAGAGAATAATCACACAGATAACTTCCTTATAGGTAATCCAGAAGACAAACCATCTGGATGAAGCTTTAGCAAGGATGGAGTCTCACCAAGCTAACCAGCAGTTCAAAGCCATCAAAAAGTGGCGAGCCAGGCACCAAAACTCTGTGCAAAGAGAAGGGGGTTTTCTGATGTTTTCCCAAAAGAAAATGGCAAGTGTAAAAGCACAAGTTCCTGGAGGAGAAAACAAAAATGGAAGAGATCCTGCTACTTTACAGGTAACACAGAAGCAGTTGAATTGACTGAGCCCTTTAAAAAAGCTGCAGAATTCAGTGATTATTTTTTGTAATATTTTATGTCCCCAAGTGTTTCATAGTCTCCTTAGACAAGTTACCCTTTGAAGGAATTATGTCAGCTGTGTGGGTGATGAGGCTGAGATTAATTAAAGTCTGTGGGCCTTAGTGCTAGGGCAGAGCCTAAAAACTAAGAGGTAAAACTGGTTTTAGAGAACAGCCCATGTTTGTGGATGGATTTGGGGGATTGTTTTTGTTTGTTTGGAGGTGAGCTGGGTTTTTTCTTCATGTACACAGAGTAGATCTCTTTTGGTTGGACAGATACCTGCTAGCTGGGTAAGAGCCTGTTGAAATATGAAGATCAGAGGGCTGAATCAGCCCTGTTTAGTGAGGTGTTAGTCAGCTAGAAGGAGAGATTTAAGAATGCTGAGAGGGTTCAGTCCTGAGTTAAGATCTTTCTTAGAGGGCTGTATTTCACAATTTTCTGGAGGAGTTACAATGGGTAGCTGACTATTTCAAGCTTATCGAAGACCTTGAAATCATTTGAGGTAAAAAATGTAAGTATCAGAAAATTGCTAATGCCATATTTGTAGCAGGGTTTTGTTTGCTATGTGTTATATACACCTTTAAGTTTTAGGCAGGTAATCTTTTCCTCCTGTATTGCTTGATTGCTGTGTTATTTACTATTGTTTTACTGTGGATAAACCAGCCTGCTTAAGAACCTCCTCTTGTTTTCAGTTATTGAAGATGTGGTATGAACTAGATGAGAAGAAACGAAGAAAGTACCTGAAAAAGACAACCAAGTGTCCTGACCCAAGCCTTGGTCTTTGGCGTCCAGACACTTACTTTGCATCTGTTTCAGAAACATTTGAAAGTGGAGTTGAAGATTATATCAACAAATGGGAATCTGAGAACAGACCAAGTTATGTGCACCAAACACTTTCTTCTGATAGGTAAGTATCTTCCGTCTTTACTTCTTTGCACTGAGCCAAAAAAATAGACATTGATTTTTGGACTGAGATTGAAAATTTTTTTACCGGCTCTTGTTTTTTTGAGTTTTGTGAAACAAAGTAGTGGGTTTCACAACAATTCCTGAAACTGTGCAGTGGAGGGGCCCTGGTTATCTCTTTCTTCCAGAGCTGAGTTTTCCATGCTGCTAAGGGCTTTGGCCTAAGGCTTTATGGAATAACAGCAATGTATTGCTGTCTCCTTACTTAGAAAAGAATACTTTACAGTAACAATTAAATACAAAATATGCTCTTGCCACACCTTGGGGTTAGCAAGGCAGTTAAGATGAGCAAGTGGGAGTACATGGACTGTCTTTTGACATTCTGGGAATTAGCAGTAGAAACAAAACACGGTTTGGCCAAGGCCCCAGTTCTGTGTTAATGGGCCTTGTTTGTCAGATCAGATTGGGACAGACAGTTTTACAGTTTCTGGACTGTAGTTCTTCAGGAAGAATTGGCTGAAAGAGGCAACTACTGAACAGAGCAATGTTTCTGTCTCTTCTGAATTCTTTATTTTTATAGCACAGTGAGCTAAACCTCTTTCTTCTTCCTTCCTGTTCACAGCTTAAAGGATTTGTTGTATTTAAAGTGGCAGCGATCCCTTTGTGACCCAGGAGAAGCTGTGGGTCTTCTTGCAGCTCAGAGTATTGGGGAACCTTCCACACAGATGACTCTGAACACCTTCCACTTTGCTGGCAGAGGTGAAATGAATGTCACATTGGGTATTCCAAGGTGAGAAAACTGTGTTCTCAATGACTCCTTTGTGGTACTTACATCATAGTGCTTAATCTCCTTGGCAGGTACATGTGTAATTTTAAGGCCAAATGATCCTTCACTGTAATTGTAAATTGTGCCCAATCAGAACTATTTTAACATTTTGCAATTTTACAGTTGTTTTTATTGATTTTCCAGATACAAAATATATGTGAAGGCCCCTTACTGGTATCTGATGTATAGCAAATGGCTTATTTGTTTCTGTATTCTATTCAGTACAGTAAAAGTCTGAAGAAATGGAGCTTTTTGCGTTTGCCTTTTGGTAACCTCTTGTTCCTCCTACTAACTTCTAAACCTATCTATTTCACACAGAAAAATTCATGGCAACTATGAAATCTGACATGTTTAGTATTATTATCACCTATGCAGAGAGAGACCTGTTAAACAGTAACCAGGTTTCCCTTTACTGTTCTGTGTGGTGACAGTGACTTTATCAGCACACCTGTTCACCAGCCAGTTGTCAGCTTGTCCTGAATAACATGGGTGCTGACCCTGGCCTCATGTTTGGTGTGATGCCTTAGGTGGAAGTGGTTGTTTTACTTCAGAGAAGCAGGAGATGGGGAGAAAATATGAGCATATGTTATGCATCTGTAGGAAACAGGCTTCGTTAGTTCTTCTGTTCTTAGAACAACTTCTTATCATTTCTAGTCTCTTCCCATAATTGGGGTGATCATCTGATTGAAGCACTAGACTTTTACTGTTGTGCTGTGCCTGATAAGGACTCAGAAATGTGAAAAGGAGCAGTGCAGTGGTAACCACAGTTGCTACATGCTGCCTAATTAAATGGACTCAATATTTATTTGATTGCATTGTGCTTTTATTGCTTAATTTGAAAGATCATCCTTTATTTAAAGGTTGCGGGAAATACTGATGGTGGCCAGTGCAAATATTAAAACACCAACCATGAGTGTTCCTGTGCTCAATACCAAGAAGGCTCTCAAGAAGGTGAAACAGCTTAAGAAACAGCTCACAAGAGTGTGCTTAGCTGAGGTGAGCCTCCTATTCAGTGTATCCTTTGAGAGACTGCAAAACAAATTTTCCTGTTTGAGCTCATCAGTTAGTCTGGTTTGTAGCAATTTCCATTTTTGAAGGCTTACCTGGGGGTGCAAGTTGAGAAGGTCCTTTCTTTACACCTCTTGCATACTGAACCTGTAATATCTGCTAGGAAATGGAGTACTGGAAGGAATTGCAGTTACTGTGGCTGTAGGGGAGTTAAATTCAATTTAACCTGTAGAGCATTGTCACAGTCTACAAACTATAGCACATAAAGGGGGAGGGTAATATTCATGAGTACCAGTAGTATAATGACAGGGAGGATTTATGTTTGCTGCCACAGCCTTTTTCTCAAGCATTTTTTGTCAGTCTCTAAAATTGGAGGGATTTTGTTATGTCTTTAAGAGACAAGCTAATCTGGCTGTGACTGGCATAGTAGACACTTTTGTTTTTTTGTCCCCCACCCCTTCCTTAATCTCATACAAGTAGCTGTGCTCAATCAAAGCAAAGCGTATGACTCTGTGGAGATTAGTATATTGAAATCTGATGAGTCTGATATATTATGGGCTCCCTCTCTTCCTAGGAGTGCAGTCTTTCCTTTGCTCTCCTGCATGCCCTGCCCTCTTCTGTCTTACTCTTTCAAGTTGAAAGCAGTAGACATAGACTCACTTCTGCCCTGAAATACTGTCATGCTCAATGGTCAGTAAAATGAAGCTGTTGGCCCATTAAGAAGTGTGGCATTTTGTGAAGGAATGGGGTGAGAGGTGAGAGCTCTCTCATTATTCTCTAAATTAACTGTTGAGAGGAGTTTAAGCTAAAGAGAGTGCAACAGGGTAGAGACTTTTGCCCAGGAGCTACCACAAAGATTCTGGAAAAGTTTGCCAGTTAGTCCTGTGTAATTCCAGTCTCATATGGGAAGTGACTTAATGGAGTTGCAAGAAGTAAACGAAGTGTCTTGATCAAAGGGGTGACATTCCTGCTTGGGGCTTTTGTAGGTCTTGCAGAAAGTTGAGATAGAGGAATCCCTGCGTGTCAAGTGCCAGCAGAACAAGCATCGCCTCTACAAAATCAAATTCCATTTCTTGCCCCATGAATATTACCGAGAGGAGAAGTGTGTGAAGCCCAGGGACATCTTGCACTTCATGGAAACAAGGTGGGTCTGCTTTCAGGACTTTATTATTTGCTCTACTTTAGCCTTTCCATGGACTCTCAGGGTCACTGTATGTTGTTTATTGCTGCTGCTGTGGCTTTCAGAGCACCAGTGTCCTGCAGGTATAGCTGCAGAAGCATCTATTCAGTTGCTTTTAGTGTCTTGATTAAAGTTGTTAATCTGGCATGGGGACAGTGCAGAATCATATCAAGGCAGATCTTTCACATGTCTCTGGTATACTTGGAGAAGAGCCATAGAAGCAACATCCCATTCCTTATCTTTGAATGCTTAAGCATTCATTGCCAGCAAAAATGCTTGAATACTTTAGGTATTTCTTGGTGTTCTCATGGAACAGAACTAAACCTAAATTTTTTAAAGTTATTTTTAAAAAAGAAATAAATCAGAAAAGGCTGGCTTTTTTTTTTTTTTTTCCCTCCGTTTTTTTCCCCTGCTTCCTTCCCCGTGTCTGGCCACATTTGTGTAGCTAAAAGTAGAACATTTAGTGATAAGAGTCCATTGAAAGCTCTCTTTGTTTTGCAAAAAGGCTTCATTGATTTCTTCCTCCTTCAGGTCACATGAATTCATGCTGGGTTACTTTATTTAACAATTTTGTATGCATGTGGGTTTATTACTGGCTCCTCTTTGTTTTTTAAAGGATCTCTTCTGAAGGTCAATTTGATGTGCAGATTTTATATCCAGATGAGCTTGTGATTTTAATCTTTGGATGCATGGTTACATCTGAGGTTATAAGAGTCATGATACTAAACTTTTCATAGAATCACAGAATATGCTGAGCTGGAAGGGTCCCTTCAGGACCCTCGAGTCCAACTCCTGTCCCTGTGTAGGGCACCCCTAGAATCACACCATGTACCTGAGAGCTTTTTGATCCCTAAAGGAATGGGAAAGGGGCAAGATGAAAAGTTATTTACCTTGTTGTAGGAATACATTTGCATCCACCAGAAGATATGTCCTGTCGTGAGTTAACTGGCTTCTTAAGCAAAATAAATGAATTTTCGGACAACTTGGAATGACTGTGGTACTGCTGAGCTTTTGACCTTCTGGGTTGCTCTGCCTTTCAGGTTCTTCAAAATTTTTCTGGAAGCAATTAAAAGGAAGAGTGCAAAGATGGCATCTTTTGCTGAAGTCAGCACCCGGAAGGCAACTCAGAAAGATGTAGATGGTGACCAAGAGAAGGTAAAGGAAAACATTGCTTGAGAAACATCTCACTTCCTTGGCTTGTTTTTGAGAACCACGGTTTGGGAAAGCGTAGCATGTTTCAATGGGAACATGAATGTGTCAATACTGAGTTACTTCTGAAGTATTTTCTTTATGCATAAACTGTCTTTGCGTTCTCAGAAAATTAACAAGGAAATTAAAGTTATTGTGATTTAAAATCCTAGTTTACTTCAGAAATCTACTCTGAAATGAACTTATTTTAGCTGGAGTGGCATAAATGCATATTACTCTCCATAATCTTCCAGATCAATGTCCTGTTGCAGCAGTGGTTGTCAAAACTTCAGAGAAGATCCTTTTTTCAGTGAAAGGCTTTTGTATGTTCCTTCTGTCACTCCTCTCCCATCAAGGGCTGTCACAAAAGCAGGCTGGCAGCTTAAGTATCTTGTAGACTTTTGTCTTGTTTAATGTTAAAGTTATATTGAGTGCAAGGTCATTATTTCTCTATAGTAGTGGGTTTGTAGAAGTTAATTTGTCTTTGAAGGTAGAATATTGAACAACAGATCAGTAAATTGCAAATATGTGGTTAAAGCCTTTTGATGCAGCTGATGCTTCCTAGCAGTCAGCCTTATCATCTGGTCTGTCATGGATTTCTAAACACAGAATAGTCAGGAAGCTCCAGCAGAGGAAGAAGAGAATATTGTTGATGCAGAAGCTGATGAAGGGGATGGTGATGCTACAGAAGCAAAACGGAGGAAGAACCAGGAAGAAGAGGTAATGATTTTCCATGTTCACTACCTCAAAATGACTATTAAAGATGAGTTTCCATAATTTCAGCAAGAAAGCAAAGTAATTTAAAATTGTGAGGGAATACCTTCATCAGAGTTGGATTATGGGAAGAGCCTTTTTTGGAGGAAAAACTTAATTCTGCTACAGTCACAAGAACCTGTACCATCCCTGACTGTATCAAGGAATAATGGCAAGATTATAAATAAATAAAAAGTGAATCTGTTGTTTTATTTTCTTTGTAACAGAATTGCATTTTCATTGTGGCATAGGCAAGGTACTTGGAACTCAGCTATCAAGAATATTTATGAATAACAATGCTTCATGGTGTGCTTTGTATGGTGCTTCATGGTGTTTCTGTACATGTTCTGCCTCAGTTAAGGACAAGATGATTCCTTTGTAGGTTGATTATGAGAGTGAAGAAGAAAATGGGGAAGAAAACGTTGATGAGAATGTAGAAGATGAAGGGGCTGAATCGGAAAAAGAAGAAAGTACTCCTGGTGCTGAAGAAGATCAGAATGGAGCAGCTGGTGATGAATCTCAACAGCTTTCCTTTGTGTCTCAGACTAAAAAGGAGAAACATCGACTGCTTCAGTCAGCAGAGTGGAGAGTAAATGCTGTCCTGGACAGCCACCCATCCATACAGGATTACATGTTTGACACTGAAAATGAACTTTGGTGTGAGGTAAGATGGTGGTGCCTGGAAACCTCTGTGTGTGGTTGCACAATGATTGCATGTGGCTCCCATAACAAATGGTTCTTTTTAGTGGAGTGCTGCTGCTTTGTCTCTGCCATCTGCTATTAACGCAGAATAGTGGCACTACAGATGTAATTCTTGACGTAATTTTTAGTGACTTTTAACTTTCAGAGTGCCTGATGGATCTTCTTTTTAAAAACAAGCTTTTGAGAGGTTTATTGAGTTTTAATCTTTAACTATTTGATGCACCACTATGTAGCTCTTTTTTGATGCACCACTGTGCAGCTCTTGATGAGTAAAAGTGGTGTCTGGACTGTTGAAAAAGTCTGAACAGTAAAAAAAGTATAATCTGAAAAAAACCAAACAAAAACCCCGACAAACCCATGTCCCAAAAAAAGCCACCCAGCAAACCCCACTCAGTGTGAGTTCAGATATCTTGAAAGCACTCTGGGTGAATGATCATGGGATGGGGTGTTCACTTTTGCATCATGCAGCTCCAGTTCTAGTCAGACATAGTTATCTCCCTAAACACACAACGAGGGTAATTCCAGTTGTCTACCTTTTGCCTAAACAGAAGCAGGCAGGTTATTCAGCCCAGTGTTGAAGCTTCCTTACAGACCAACACCACGTTCTTTTCCCCCCTCAGGTTTCCCTGGCACTTCCACTGATGAAGGTGTACTTCGACCTGACCTCCTTGCTGGCCTCTCTGGCACGAGGCACAGTCATTCATGAAGTGAAGGGGATCACACGCTGCTTGCTGAATGAAACTGCCAATAAGCAAGGAGAGAAGGAACTTGTCCTGCATACTGAAGGGATAAACCTTGCTGAGCTCTTCAGATATGCTGATGTATGGAATCTATTTATAATCCCAAACTTTAATGATCTTCCGCGTTCTAGGTGGTGGGTGATCGGTGCAATTTACATTTATCAGGGGTGATGCCAAGTCTTCTCAGCTCTGAAGCTCTCTTTCTCCTCCTCTTCCCCCCTAGATGTGTTCAGAACTCAGCAGAGCTTTTTCTCAAGGGTAGCTTGCAAATCAGTTTTTGTGCAGCAGCCCAGTAGCAGCATGCCATGCTGCTGACTGTCTCTTCAAATGTTACTTGAGGGAGTTCTTCCACCAAAATGAATTGCAGTACTTGGAGATGAATAGTTCTGTCATGCCACCTAGTCCATACCCTACAATTTGAGGATTGTTTTATGCTACTTTCTCTTTAGTGCTTTTGCTAAAAGTTCTGGCTGACTGAGACAGACTGGGCCTTACATTTTGTTGCCTGGAGGACTTCAACATGTTTCTCTGCTGCTTGGGATGGATTTGTTGGTTGGTTGCTTTTTCTGATTTCAGATAATTTTCTTCTGTGAGTGAGTTTTGATTCCAGTACACTTATTCACATATAAAATGCTGTGATCACTAGCTTAAACATAAATTCCCAGAGTAATATTTGTCTCCATTTGACTCCCAAGTTGCTGCCTAGTTGTTCTGCAACAGTTGGTGCTGCTTAAGCTAATGAAAAATTGAGAAAAAATTGTATTATTTGAAGTTGCTTGGAAACCTGGAATATCTACTATCCTAACTTGTATCTGTGGCTTTTTTGCTTTCAGATTTTGGACCTGAACAGACTTTATTCCAATGATATTCATGCCATGGCTAAGAATTACGGAATTGAGTCTGCCCTGAGGGTGATTATAAAGGAAATAAAAGATGTATTTGCTGTTTATGGTAGGATTTCTGTGTATTTTTAAATATATAGTCTTTATTATCATGAAGATGGGAAAACCCAGCCACAGTGCTTACTAAGTTATGGTTTTACCTGATCTTTTAATTTCTGTGTGTATTTTAAGTTGCTCCTTTTCATAATTTTAATCACTATAGTGCCTTCTATGGAGCCTTCATTAGTTAATTGTTAGGTTCCACTTAATCAGTAGAAAATTCACTAGACAAGTTTAAATTTCCCCCCATTCACAGAGCTTTTCTATTCTTGTATATTTATTTTTTGCAAGCTGGAAGGTCCAGATGAATTAACTCTCACCATCTGAGGAACCTAACTGTGTTAGATGTGCATAGTGGCCCTGAGAAAAGGCTTAATCTTGCCTCATTCTACCTTT
Organism: Apus apus; assembly: GCF_020740795.1. Classification (NCBI taxonomy): domain Eukaryota; kingdom Metazoa; phylum Chordata; class Aves; order Apodiformes; family Apodidae; genus Apus; species Apus apus. Next base: position 109,117,229 of record NC_067285.1, on the reverse strand, counting down.
TAAATGGTGATAGGGTTCCCTTTGCAGTTGAGTTTATATCTTCCCAAAAATAGCTGTGCTGCATTGTCTGAATGTTCTTTCTACAGAGATTATTCAGAGAGCCCATTCTTAGGGAGTTTAGGGAAGATACCTGACTTCACAGGCATGTTGACTTTTTTTCTGAAGTGAGCTGAGTCTTTCTATGAGTTAAACTATTGAGAAGAGGGAAGATTAATACGGTAGGAATTCTAGCAACCAGTTATATCAAACAGATTTGCCAGCTGGAAACCCGGAGTGGCCTGACCTTCAAGTTGTTCAAGATCTGCTGGATAAATGTTGACAGAGCTGTTAATGATCCCCTGTTACTCTGACTCCACAAGCATTGTTTAAAAATAAGTGCTGTTTCTTTTTAGCCAAAATGGGGTTCTCTGTGGATGCCTAACATCATGCACAGAAAATACCAGAACCTTTCTGACTCTGAGAGTTGGGGTTGTTTAGCCTGGAGAAGACTCTGGGAGAACTTGGAGCAGCTTCCTGTGCTTGAAGGGGCTACAGGGAAGCTGGGGAGGGACTTTTAACAAGGTCTATTATCAATAGGATGAGGGGCAATGGTCTTAAACTAAAGCAGGGTAGATTTAGATTAGACATTAGGAAGAAGTTCTTTACTATGAGAGTCATGAGACACTGGAACATGTAGCCTAGAGGTGGGGGAGGCCCCATCCCTGGAGACATTCTAGGTCAGGCTTGATTGGTTCTGAGCAACCTGCTCTGGTCAGAGTTCCCTGCTCACTGCAGAGGGGTTAGACTAGATCACCTTTAAAGTTCCCCATTCTGTCATTCCGTGGTCCCTAGTAATGCAGGCCACCAGGTGAGGGGCCAGAGCTCTGTCCCGTCACAGATGGATGGATGTGTGATCCCCTTCTGCGTAAAGATGATGCAGACCTGACTGATTTTATGTAGAGAACCTCTGACACCTTACAGCACTCTTGACCTGTTGCTTTCCCTGGAGAGCTGCTGGTTTATATTTTTATGAGGTCTGCCTCTCTGGGATATTTGAGGGGAGCAGTTAAGCCAGCTACAGGAGGTGCAGCTGCCAGAAGAATGTTAATAGAGATGTTCTCCATGTTGATTAGATTCAGGGGGTTTAATTTAGGCCAGATTTATTTGAAAAGAAAAATACCTTAGCCCTTGAATGCTCTGATGATTGCTCTTTCTGGTGTCCTCAGGCATTGTGGTAGACCCTCGGCACCTTTCACTTGTGGCAGATTACATGTGTTTTGAAGGATTTTACAAACCACTGAATCGTTTTGGAATTCAGTCCAACTCCTCCCCTCTGCAACAGATGACATTTGAAACCAGCTACAAATTCCTGAAGGAGGCAACAATGATGGGTAAATGGTTTAGCTTGAACTATCTTGCTGCAGCATTTCACATATGCTTTGTTTTCATCCTAACTTTCCACTGTTTGGAGAAATGCATTATTGCATTAGAAAAAACATGCCAGAGGCTAAAATCTTAATTAAGCCCTTGCCCAGGAACATGTTCCAGATGTTTTAAATAAAATTCTGTCAGCTTAAATGAAGTCAGCTCCCACATGTTGTTTGTGGGGTTGGTGAATCCTTTCTTTAAGAATTAGGCATTTTTATAACAAGCCTTAAGATAGTTAAGATTAGTTATAGCAAAGCCTTTTTAAAGGACTACTAAATACACCTTTTCCTATCTCTGCCATTAAAATTGTGATCTCTGCTTTGTTTTCATGCCTCTGTTATCAAACTCCAATATTTTCCTGTCTTCTCTAACCTTGCTATTCAGAATTTTATTGTGAAAACAGCCCTCCTGCTTGTTACTTGGATTCTGATTTTTTTTTTTTTCCTGCTTTGTAGCACTTGACTATCTTTGCTTTTTCCCTCAAACACAGACAAGGGGTCAGACTTACCCGTCTAATGGTAGGTTTCTGGTGCCTTTTGAGATGCCCAGGAGTATTCTTTCTGCCCTCTAGTTGCTGGTTTGGGAGGAACAGAGATCACTTGTCTGCATGGATCATTTAAGGCATTTGAAATGACACTATTAATCTACATTTATGAGTCCTTTCCAAAAAACTTAAGCTTCAGGTCTGTCATTAGTTTGCTTGATCTCATGCTTTGAACACCAAATACATCTCCCTTTTGGAAAGTCTTGTTTTCTGCCACTTGCCAGTTGGATGCCTCCTTGGATGCTCCTGTTCTGCCTATTTTGGTGCCTGTTCCAAATGGGAAAAGCTCTCAACAGGATCTCTTTAGCTGCTGTCTTCAATGACCTTGCACAGATATTGGAGATCCATTTTATCACTGAATTCCCTTTTGCTAATGCTCTTTTATATGTTTTCTGGGAAGGTAATTGTGGTTTCAATTAATAGTACTGGTTACAAATTACTTAAACTCAAAGTCAGAAAGGAGAAGTGTAAATCAAGGGTGAAATGGAATAGAAAAGGATGTTACCTGCACAGTTGCACTCTTGCTGTGGTTTTACATTATATTCCATAATGACTTTGAAATAACCTAAGATTTTTGCCAAGTGAAACATAAATATAATTATGGATAATATTATGAATAAAGTCATGAAGTGCACACTGACAGAAGGGCACGGTGAATTGGCAGGAAAGCTGCACTGGTTACAAGTGGAGGGAGTTACTGATTTCACCACGATGGAAATCAAAGTCATCGTGTGGATTGCAGCAGTCTGGCTCTCATTTCCTTTAATGTAACTGATAACTTGATTGTACATTTAAAGAGATACTGCATGGGTGCCTGCTTATGGCTCTGATCAACAAGAAGGAAAAAGAAGGCACAGCTGAAGAAAGAAGTGGCATCAGGGTGCAGGTGTGACCCAGCAGGCTACTGAGCAGGGCTTAGTGTGCAGAGAGGCCACTGCATCAGAAGTGAGATCCCTTTGGCTGCTCACTCAAATAATACCCCTTTGTTAACACCATGTGAGCCAAGAGGACAGTTACGAGTGATTTGTTTAATGATCTAACAAAGGAGGGGGGTTTTTTCCCCTCAACTGACACACATTTAGGAGCAGCTGTTTCATTATTCAGCTGTAGCTGAGATCAGAGCCACAGGCACAAGCCACACACTGTGCTGTGGTGCAGCTCCTCCCCCTGTCCTCTCTGTGATAGCAAGTTCAGGGTGTTTTACTCAGTAGAATCAAGATGACCCGAACTTCATCAAAAGCTTAACAGCTCTTATTTCCAATCTTCCAACTGCTCGAATGACAAAATTCCAGCTTGCTGTAGTTAGAATGAATGAAAAAACAGCCTGGATGCTTATAAAAACAGTGAAAGCAAAACAGTGCTAGCCAGACATGTCATCTGGTGAGCTTTCACATTTCTCTGACACTATTTCGCTACAGTGAGTAACCACAAAATCAAAGGAATTCATGGAATGTCTCTCCAGTGAACAGTTCTCTTCGGATCTAGCCAGAAGGATTTAAAACCCACATCAAAAGGATTCACACTAACAAAGGAAAAAGGCAGCAATGAAAGGGGTATCTTTTTGGTTTTGCCTCACTGATGTATTTTTTTAGCAATCTATTTGATCAGCAAAATGTGTTCACTGAAAGGTCAAATCTGTGTTCTCTTAGAATTCAGAACATGTTGCCTTTTCATGCTGAATAGGGAGGGTTTAGTAATGTGTGGCCTAATTCTCTGCTTGCACAAAAAGATTGGGAAGAGATAATAGTTGTTTTAAGAGGAATAGGAAGTTTTGGACTCCTCTCAGAAACGCAGATTGAATCTGAGCAGTAGGTGGCAGCGCCTCTCTGAAAGCAGGGGGGGCTAAACTAGGTGACTTCTTACCTATAAACCAAAATGCTTTCTTTTCAGCACTGACCTTAGAAAGGACTTTGGAAACACGCTAACATGATTTTGTTTGAATTCTGTCACAGGTGCCCATGATGAGCTGCGATCTCCTTCTGCATGCCTGGTGGTTGGAAAAGTTGTTAAAGGAGGGACTGGTTTGTTTGACCTCAAGCAACCCCTCACATAGTGTTTTGGTGAGAGCTTGAGGATTCTGACTAAAATATTCATCACAGAATCGTTCTGCTTGGAAAAGACCTTTAAGATCATGGAGTCCAACCCTATCCCGAGAGATACATATGCTCTACACCTGTTCAAGAAGGGCTGCTGTTTTCCCTGTGCCAATAGGTTTGTTGATCTGGATACCTGATGAGCCTAATATATTTAATGAGAATGTCTGCACCTGTAGGAGTTATCCTTTGATCCAAAAAACCATTTATTTACTGGTCATTTATGTAAAATAATGAGATTATTGGCTTATATAGCAAAAAATAAACTACTGCCTGGGTCTCAAACAGGCCCTGCAGGAGCTGTGGCAGACAGAAGTCCAAGCAGAATCTGTTCTCCAGTGCCTACTCCTAAAACTTCTTTGTATGAAACAGGTCTCTGCATAAGTGAGACACCTGACATTTGATACAGGTTTATTCTTTAAGTGGCAATGTGAGCTGCTATACAAAAGACTCCTGTAAGAATTGCTGAAATCGAGTTTTTAAAAATATTTTTGCTTAAATATTCTGTACCCAAGAAGATATTTAATAAAGGACACTGAAAAAAAAACTTCTGAATGCCCTATTATGTGGCTGTGTTACTGAGAGAATTTTGTCCTGCAGCCAACAGTTATCACTTTGAGTCTGATAACTGTTACAAGTCACGTAGCCAAGAGCTGTTAACCACTCTTCAGAAATCAGACTTTCTTGTTGATACATTTGATTTTAATCAGAATGCAATGCATGCAAGTGGTTAAAATTCTTTGGAGTTTGCTCACTACCATCTAGGCAAGTTTTCTAACAGGTTTCAACCCCTGATCATTCTCAGTGGTAGCTCTAAGCCCTGTGGAAAAGTGCCAGAGCTCACTTAGCCAGCTGAGAAGCTCCTGATTCCATTGGAGCTGTGCTAACAGGGATCAGATCAGGTGGTGGGAGATGTTGGCTTTGGACTGTGAAAGAGCCTCTGTGGAGTATCTTGATGGAGTCCATTCTGCCTCAGCCCCTTAAATCTGTGTCAGATGGACTGCACATTGTGCTGAAGCTTAACAAATGCATTAGGCTGGTAGCTCTCCAGTTTCACTTGGCAAATCTTCCTTGGAAGATTTCCTTGTGTCTTTTTCCAGTCGTAGCATGTGCTATGGTTTGCTCAAAAACATGTAATTCTGTGAACAACTGTGAAAGAATCACTTGGATACAGTTTCACAAATGGTTAGATGGGAAAGAACAAACGTAGTAACAAAAAGACTTTTGATTTCAGGCTACAGTTGATAATTGTTACAGAGCATTGGCTGAGAATGGCCTGTACCCTAAGAGCTATTCACAGTCCTGCAGTGAAGAGCATCTGTGCCACATTTTCTATCTGGAGATGTGGCATCCTTCAGTCCTCTGTAGAGTTTGACCCAAATAACTCATTCATCCAGGTGTTCATATCACTCCTCTGTGAAGCTCAAGAGGTCACTTTGATTGTGTCATGATAATTGTCCTTACAGTTATGGGGCCATGAAATACAGGAGAACTTGCTAGTCTTCTATTTTGGCATAAGAAATCCACATACAAATTCTGCATATTTGAAATGTGTACATGAAATTATGTTGTGCTGCAGCTGAAAAGAGGGAGGGAGAGTCTCATGAGCAACCTGATGGCCTTTTCTAGGCACCAGCTTGCTTTTCTGTTGCTCTCAAAGGCCCTGAGGCCAGAGTTGCCTGTAGCAATCCTTCTGGCAGGGAGTGGTGGGGCAGCAGTTAGGGTGGCAATGAGGGGAGGATGCTGAAGGAGCAGAGCAGGAAAATGCCTCAATATTACATAGTCTTGCTTTGAGAAAATACACTGAAATGTCTGTCCTTTGCTTTACACCACCTTGTGTGTCCACAGGTGCTGTTTCTTGCTCCCTGCAGAATCAGCTGTGCAGGAAATGGTGATGAATTCAGTAGGTGGTTTGTCAGCCCTGCTTCCAGGTTACCTAATACTGATGGTTCTTTAAATAGACCCATTTGGAAAATGTGCTCTGGCTGTGGCAGGGAGAGCCAACATCCTCTTTCAGTTTTGAGTTGTCTTTAAAATTTAGACAATGGGCCAGGATCTGAAAAAAAAACCCTGTTCTGTAGAGAAAGAACTGTAGAGGAAGTCCCTAACATGACAGTTCAGATCCTACCTCATGTTTGCTTAGGAAAACTAAGTTCATGGACAAAAGTGATGGGGGAGGAGTCTGTGTCTGCAAGGCTGGAGAATGGTACATATTTTGGCATATAAATGTGCTTAATTTATACTGTGAAGAAGAGGCACTAGAGGCAGCAATTACTCTGTAGCCTAAGCAGGTTGGCTCATGGTTGGGATCATCTAAACTGCCCTTTCTGAGAGGGGTGGAGTTTTGGTTTGCTTAAAGTTCACATGTGCAGAAAATGCAGGTAGAAGAAACATCCTGCTCCCTGTGATCAGAAGACTTGTTTCTTTTCGCTCAACACTTTGCTCTGTGCAGCTAGATCTTCTGTGTTTTGAAGTGTCTTTGTTTCCTTCCAATGATTCCTGTCACTCTGTGGTTCTTTTTGAGGCTGTGAACTACCTACTCCCTAAACACAGTCTGGGAGAAGGCTGCAATATTGGATGGGGCTCTTGCTGCTTTTGTAATTATGCAAAACAGACAAGTGCAGTCAGTTTTGGCATAAAGGACCTCAGAGAGCTGGCAGTAGATGTGATTTCATAAAGAAGAAGAGATCATGATTGAAAGGCCAGAAGACCAGGCTAGAAAGCCCTTTTGGAGTGTGAGCATCGAGCTTTGCAAATATTTAAATGAGATGGGAATTAATAACTGGGACTTCCTTTTGTTTTTTTTTCTCCAAGTATCTGGCTGCTCTGAATCAGAATTCAGTGGGATTTTTTTAGCTGCAGAGGAAACCTGGTTCTGTCTGGTGGCAGTCCAACCTCAACTAGTAAGAAGTGGTGAAGAAACATGTCAGGTGGCACCGAGAACTCCCCATGCTATTTTTGACTGTTTTCTGCAGGATCCTTTTGAAGATATGCTACTGACAAGTCTATCTTCAAATATCTTCAACATGACTTTGATAATTATCAGAAATAATGCAAAACTAATTCTGAGCAGTCAGGTATTGTGGAGATTTATTCTAGTTTGTGTCTGATGTGTTTGTAGGCGATTTAGAAGTTGGATGCAGTGCTGGCACTGGCCTTGCTTTTAATGCTTCTTCCCTGGAAACCATCCCTTGTCTTAACTATCTGCTGCACTGTTGGGTGCCAAGATAACCTGTGAAAACGTGGGAGGAATGAGAGAAGAAGAGGTAGCTTCCAAAAACTTCTTGCTTTCCAGGTGTTATCTCTGTTAGTAATAGCAAATGATCTGTCTGGAAAAGGAAAGGTTTCAGTCTTGACCGATTGTGCACTCTGGGAAGGGGCTGGTTAGCATATGAGGATATGAAAGCTGGAGGAAGAGGGTTATTTAAAGCTGTAATAGAAGAACTTGGGGTTTTTCAGCCAGAAAGGGAGCAGTGATCCTTGTCTTCTGGTCACGTGTGCTTTGGCAAGTGAGACATATATCGTGGGTTTTATTCTACTTGTATAGTACAAAAAACCCACTGGCTCCTCCAGATGTGTTACCTGTAAGATAGGGATAATGCAGGGATAATAAATCTTCTCAGTATGTTGGTAGTGGTGAATCAGCCTGTATTTGCACAGCACTTGGAAAGTGAGCTTTGTTCAAGCTTAATAAATCGTAACAGAAGGCTTGTTCTTGTCAGTAAACATTACAAAAATCCTGAATTCAGCAATGAGAATGGACACCAAGAGGAGTTAATGCTTCTTTCATCTCAAAAGTAAAGCTAAATATTAGAAGACAGGGAGCAGAAAAGTTTGTTTTGCCAGGTTGTTGGTTCCCATGTTGTTTTGCTTGTGTGGGTCAGTAACCAAGCAGTGACAACAACACAGCTGGAAGAGACCTTTAATCATTCAGAGCTTTTCTGGACAAACCACTGGAAGCTTGCCGGTAAGTTCTGAAATCTGGAAGCTACCTCATCTGCTGAGGAATTTGGCAATTACAAGGACATGTGACACCACAGGGACACTTCTCACAAGATCAGGTTGTGCTGTCCAGGTCTGACTGGCTGTGGGCGGATCAAGCCGAACCAAAAAAGCCTTCTCTAGGATTAAGTCAGACAGGAGAACTTGTGAACATCACCCATCAGGGTTGAGATCCAAAGAGCATTTTGAAGGTTTCAGTGCTGATCGTTGCAGTCTTGATCTTTGGGGTGGTTATGAAGGCTGGGGTCTGTGGGTGAGAAGACAACTGCTGTGTGGGGGGTGGGGACGAGATCTGCCTCCCCCAGCTTGCCCCATGGCAACTCACTGCCTCAGCCAGAGGGAACAGTGGAAAACTTGTGCATCTTCAATCCCTTCTCTTCCTTGCTCTTCATATAGCACACCAAGCAGCACAGATGATGCTTTACCCTGAAGACCCCCGGGTTGTTGGTTTTTTTTGTAGATAAATGCTTAATAATAAGATAATTAAAAGACAGCAAATGTGATTTCTTTCAAAGTACGCCCAGGGAAGAGGAGGTGAACCATGTCCGGTTGTGTCCATGAACCTGGTGATGAGGGCAGCCACTGAGGGTGCAGGAGACCTGCTTTGGGCTCTGCAGTGCCCTGAGGGGCTGCAAACCCACCTGCTGAGTGCCCTAACCACCAGTCTGGGGCAGGGAAACTTCAGTTTTTCTGATCTGAAAGTCCTTGCTGCTGCTTGAAGCAATGTGCTGTGTGTGGGGATAAGGGAGAGAGGAGGTCATCTCCATGCCCAGGGGAAGGGAGGGGAGATGAGGGCTTTTCTTAGACGACCAGAGAAACCTTTCTCCTAGTTATTTGTGCAGGCTCATTCAGAAGGGTGGAGAGAAATCCTGTCTCAAAACAGGCTTGCAACTATCTTTTTCAGGACTTAAGGCATGTTCCTGTCATGTGAAAAAGGGGGATTTTGAGTCCCTCTGGCAAAAGAGGCTTATGAAGCCCCGTGTTACGGATGAGCACTGGGAGGCAGCCACCCATCTCCTTCAGTGTTGCCTTTGGATGTGGTTTCTGGTTTGCTCTGTGGGACAGTGCTGCTGTGGTGAGGCCTGAGGATGCTCCCCAGGGGGGAGGCTGATGCTGGCAGAGCAGCACCCAAGCTTGGATGCTGAGCTGGAGGCGTGTGGGTTTATAACGGGGTGCTCAGAGTGGCATAGGGTGAGAAATCAAGGTACCCACAGAGCTCTGCTGGCTGCAGGGTTGAGGGGCATCCAAACAGCAGGTTTCAGGAATGTGAGGTTGATCACACAGAATCACAGAATAGTCATGGTTGGAAAGGACCTCTGAGATCACAGAGTTAAACCATAAAAAAAAACAAAACAACCCCTCCCCCCCCCCCACAAAACCACATCCCAAAAAACCCACAGCACACAACCTACAATCTCAGCCACTAGAGCATGCCCTGAAGTTCCTCATCTGCACCTTTCTTGAATACCTCCAGGGATGTTGACTCCACCACCTCCCTGGGCAGGCTGTTCCAGTGCCTGACCACTCTTTCAGAACAGAAATTCTCCCTAATACCCAATCTAAACCTCCCCTACCACAACTTCAGACCATTTCCCCTGGTCCTGTCATTATTCACGTGGGAGAAAAGGCCAACACCCACCTCCCCACAATCTTCTTTCAGGTAGTTGTAGAGGGCAATGAGGTCTCCCCTCAGCCTCCTTTTCTCCAAATGAAACATCCCCAGTTCCCTCAACTGCTCCTTGTATGACTTGTTCTCTAGACCCTTCACCAGCTTGGTGGCTCTTCTCTGGACATGCTCAAGGAGGACATCGTTGGTGCACCCTCCAGGGAAGCCTGCGTCACTGAACTGTTGGCCAGAGCCAGCCTGTCCTGCTCCTGTTGGAGCCAGGATTCAGCAAGCTGCTCGTTAGTGATGTTTTACAGCTTTCTGGCTTAGGTCCCTTGAAAGAGCTGCCTGTCCAATTACCCTGGAAAAGTTCAGGTCTGATCACGGTGCTGGAGGGGATGTAGAGCTGTTCCTGTTTTCCTGGGCGCAGGAAGGCTCTGCCAGCTTCAGGAAGATAAATGATCCCCTGCCTTGGATCTGGTGGGGCTGAGGCTTGGGCTGTAGTGACACTGCTGCCAGTGTTTGGGTTTTGGAGCCTTGCCTGGCACTACAGAGAGAGTAACGAGTGATCAAGAAGTCACAGTGGAACATTAATGCAAACTGCAATAAAGCCAGAGGTGCATCATTCATGGGACACGAAAACTGAAAGGGCAAGTAGAGCACGTTGTGTGCTGACAGCACAGCAGCTCTGCAGAACAGTCCCAGGGCAGTACCCTGGGAAAAAAATCAACACTCTGCAAAACACCTCAATACAGGGCTCAGCTTCTAATACTGGACCATATTTCCTCTGCCTGGGAGCCTGGATTATTGCTGGAAGATGCAGACTTTGAGATGCGTTTTAGACCCAGTAGCCTTGTGAAGCTAAATCGTGCTGCAAACCGGGGCAGCGCCCTTGGAACCCCGCGGGAATCAGCTGCAACTTCATGGGCCTTCCTTAATTTTGGATAAAGCTACGGAAGGCAATTTTTGCCAGAAGAGCAAGACAGCTGAGACTGAATTCCCACTCATGCCGGGGTCTGGCTGGGCAGGAGTTTGGGGCTGGCCCTGGACTCTGGTCCCAAGCAGGGAGTGCCCACTTCATCCCTCTTTGCACAAACATCAGTCCTGGGGACAACACTACATGATTTTACAGTAACTGAAGCTGTCACAGCTTTGCCTCATGTTTTGGGGGCAGGCCAGGGCTCTGGGCAGGAGAATGTTGCTGAAACAGCTGTTTTAAGGTGCTGATGATGCATCTGCTTCTCCACCAGGCTGCAGGTCTCCTCAGTTATCTCCAGTACAGTCAGATCACTACAAGCCTGTGGGTTGGGTGGTGAAGAAGCAAATCTTTCTTTCATCTGTGATGGAGCTAATGCCCACACATGTGCCCCAACTTCACAGGCCAGCAGCAACTGGGTGAGAAAGTTTGTAATGAGAGCATGGACCCCTTTTATCTTGACCCAAACCTTCACCAGCAAGTGGCTTCAAGTCTCTGTGTTGGCCCTTTGAAGGGAGTGCTCTTTCAGGCTCTCTTGGCTTTACCCTTCATTCCCAGAAGTTTTGTAGACTTTGCTTCACCTTGCACAAACAGCTCTTGGAGCTGAAGCTCCAGCAAAGCCAGATCTCGCTGTGTCCAGCTTAACTGTTTTCCCCTGCTGCTTCCTATCCCCAGCCTCCCTACTTTCTGAGAACCTTCCCTTTGCTTGATGGTGATTGCCCTCTCCAAAACCCCATGACAGAGTTCCTGTTCATCTTCCCCGTGGTTAATGGTGAGTTCCTCAGGGTGCTGCTGGGGCTGGTGCTGTGGGGAGGAGCAGTGTTGTGTCCCGTGCTGCTGCCAGGCAGGCAGGGGACAGTGCTGGTTGCTGCTGCCTTCCTTGTGTGCAGTGTTGGGGGGTGCCCTCTCTACCCAAGTGCCTCCCCTGCCTGGGATGTACATCTCTCCATCAATTCTGAAATCAATCCCTCTCTCCCTCAGCTGACTGGCCTGTGCCTGCAGAAGGTTCCTGCTCCTTGGCTGCAGGATGGTTAACAAAAGTCAGAGATCACGCCAGCTGCTTCTCCTTTCTGTGCAGGGAAATTCCCTTGCTTCAGACTGAAGGAACTGAAACAAATTAGGTTTCTTTGGGGGTTTTGGTTTATTCTTTGTTTGGTGGTTTTTTTTTCACCCAACACCTGTCATCCCAAACTGTTTCTCTCCAAGCTATTTACGGGAATGAGTCTTTGCTGGTTTATTTTGGGGATGGGAGACCAGCATGGAGCGCGTATGACTGACAGCATGTCCACCTGGTCAGGCCACCCAGTGTAAAGCCAGGCTGGGATTCATCCACTGGAGCTAAATCCTTACATTACAGTCCAGGGGCTGCACCATGAGAATCTGTGTTTCCCAGGGCCTCTCTCAGTGTGACTTTTAAGTCAGCACCTGGGACTTGGCTTCACACAGTTCTACAAAGCCACGCAAATGTTTTCTCCTGGAGTTTGTGGGTATTTTTTAAAGGAAACGTGTAAAATGGGATTGGGCTTTCTTCCTGGAAATGCTGAGTTGTTCCAGAGAGGCAAAACTTCTTTCACTGCAGTGAAAGGGGTAAGCGGTAGGACTTGGGCTTCTGAGTGCCATGTCTTCTGTGTGAGAAGAACTGATCCTTTAAAATAAGGTTTTGCGGATGAAAAAGCAGAAATGTCAATGGGAGGAACATGCACGTCCTGGAGAGCTGGTTTGACTTCAGCTTTCCTTGCTTGGTCACCAGAAATCCCCCAAACAAACCCCAGAGTCTGATACATCAAACCAAGAGATAAGAGTTTCCTTGGTTAAAAAAAGTCCAACATGTTGTTCGTAGCCACCCAAAAGATTTAATCTGAGCCTCTGCTTAGGGGACTTATGTAAGAAACCCGTGATTTTTAAAGTGATTTTAGATGTTCAGAGGTTTGTGCCAGAAGATAATAAACCAGCCAGTTTTCAACATCTGCAGTTCTCTCTGATTTTTTTGTCCTAAAATTATTTTCTAAATCCTGCTTAAATTAGTGGAGTCTTGTGGATAAGAGGGGATTATTAACTACCTGATAAACCATTTGACAGAAGTCCACCTATAATTAATTACACAAGGAGAACTTGTGATGGGAGCACGCTCCTAGGGCCGAAGTTGCTGTGAAAAATACAACTTGCCTTTCTCAAGACTGAGAGTCTCTCCTAGGAAATTGATACAAAACATCTTTGTCAGGCTTGGTTAGAAATCCTGTGCTAGAGCCCAACACCCACCCAAGGCATCCACCTCTTGCTAATGTGTCTTTCAAGCCATTGCCTCTCTATTTACTCAGGGACCATCTTGGATGAGCAAGGGTTTGGGGAACATGGAGATGTGGAAAGCACTCGTGGGGCATCTGCTTTCCTCCCAGAGTTGGAAGCATTGTCTGAGAGTCACCACATCCTAGGTGTACCTGATAAACAGAAAGCAGAAGCTCTGAGGCAAGTCTGTGGTTTCTGGGCAAAACCACCTGCGGCTTAAACAAAAATAAAGGGTCATCAGAGCTGGTGTGATTGAAACTGGTCTGAATTTAGATGGGTATCTGTCACAGAGTGCTATTTACAGTGAGAGTTTGGGACAACAGGCTGAGAAATCCTGGATAAACACAGTGAGTTAAGCTGTACCAAGGGGAGAGAAAGAAGGGGAAAGGACCAGTCAAGTCCTGTCATTCCCATTAAAGCCAGCTGGTTTTACTATCTGCAAGGGGGGGTGAAGGTTACTGTGTCACTACCAGGCTTTCCCACTGTCAGAAAATGCCATTGGCAGCTGACCTTGTGTGCACTGGGGAAGAAAATGACTTCTCAACTATGTGTCTTTGCAGTGACAGAGCTACCTGCCAGCCAGCTAGGAACTCATTACCTCAGTGCATGGCCACAAAATGGAACAGACTGCAGCATCCATCTGTGCTGCACTGCACGGGGGGCAATGCCCCTGAGCTTTACACCCTCATGGGTGTTCTCCTGCTATGGTTTGTGTTGTCTGTTTTTCTGGCTCAGTAGCAGAAGTGCCACTGTTTTTCTTACTACCTTTTCTAGTGGCTGTTCCTGGTTAGCTGAAGACCTGGCATCACCTTGTCAGTGCCCTATTGTCAGGGCAGGGCAGAGCATCTCAGCCTTTGCTTCCATAGAATGGTCTGTGTTGGAAGGGACCTTTGAAAGTCATCTAGTCCAACCCCCCTGCAGTCAGCAGGGACATCTTCAATGAGATCAGGTTGCTCAGAGCCCCATCCAACCTACCTTGAATGTTTCCAGGGATGTGACCTCTGCCACCTCTCTGGGCAACCTGTGCCCCTCTGGTCCTGTTACAGGTTGATTTCATGCAGTGAAGCTGGAGCAGCTCAGAACTTCCACTCAGGAAAAGGGAAATTCTGCTTGGTGAGAGCAAATGTTGGTGATGCTCACAAGATCCGGGCTCTGTTCCCAGCTCAAATGCAGATGTCTCATGATCTCAGACAAATCACATCACTCCTCCAGGCATGGGGGGGGGGGGGGCCTCATCAGCAACACAGTTAATACTTCTTTAATACATGCACTTTGCAGCACACTGTGAGGTTTGCCAGCAGAAGCTCCTAATTAAAGGCTCATAAACCCGTTTCCTGACTGCAGTTGCTGTCTGTTTCTGCTTCGATTCTGATCACCTCAAAGACATGTGATGCTATTTTTGTTAGCTCTGAAAGCCCTGTGCTTCCTGGCACTATTGAGTCAGTCCTTGTTTTAGCACCCTGCAAACTACAGTCATCCTTTTTTTTTTTTTTTTTTTTTTCTCAGCATGGCAAGAAAAGAATTATGGTTAGGAAGCAGCCTGTCCAAACTGCACTTATTACATTGTCCTACTAAAGAGAGAGCAGCGGCGACAAGCATTTCTGTTTTCATCACACTCGAGTCCTCTGCTGTGCTGGTCCAAGGAAGGGAGAACATTTCCTAGCACAGAAGTTCCTTATCCAGCTGTAAGCACAGCCTCTGCTTTTAGCATAAGGGTTTCCAGTCCACATTCCTACCTTCTGCCCACAGGGAATCATCAAAACACATCCATACTCCAAGACAATGGATCCAAGGAGGACCTGGAGCTTGGGGTTCTCCTGCCTCTTTGCTGCTTGCATTTGCCATTCCATTTTGGGTCAGCTCTCAAAGCCTCCAGGATGAGTGATGCTATTTCTGCAAACCTGGGGAGTGTGGCAGAGCAGTCAGGCATTTTTTGGCACTACATACATACTACAATCATCTTCCTGCACTGCTCTGATGAGAAAAAAAACTGTTTTGGGGAAGCAAGTAGTCCATCTGTATGCAGTTCCCATCTGCCAGATAATTCCCCTTCCAGGAGAGAGAGGTGTGATGATGCACCAAAGAGGCTTAATTCAATTCCCAGACATCAATTATACTTGGTCTCATTAGTGTTTTACAGGCAAATAAATACTCCTCACACTAAGCCTTTCAAAAGGCAAAATACCCAGGAAGCAACCAAGCCCCTGAGGGAGAAGAGCAGGGGAATATTTTTAGGTTTCATCAGTCACTAGCTTGGATATCTTGTAGAGCCACCAGCCCTATCCATGTCCACTGCTGCATTGCTTAAAGCTTGACTGAGTGTCACCTTCCAAGATGCTGGCTTAGATGACTTATTTTTTCTCAGTCTTCCTCAGTCCAGGGCTTTTTTTTTTTTTCCTCCCCTGTGACTTCTGCAGAGGTTTTCTTTCAACTCTCACACCAGCTCAGGAGTCTCTTGCTAACAGGAGAAGCAGCAGTGTTCGAGTCCAAGTATTTCCCAGTGAATAGGACCCATTGCCACTATGAGCTCAAACCATCCTGAGGCTTTTGCATCTGCTTTAGCAAAAGGGTTTTCAAGGTTTTCCAGCCAGACATGCACTGGGCCTCATGGCACTGCCTTCTGCATGGGCCCACGAGTGTTGAGTTGCATTTGAAATACAACAGGGATCAAAGTGTGTCTCCTGTCCAGCTGTTTGATGTTCAGCAGGTGATAAAAACTCCCCATTCACCTTGTTTTCTTCTCCTCCAGGGTATTTGGGGAGCAGGGCCCAGCAGATGATGTGCTGAGATGGTGGCACATGTTGAGAAGCTCCTTCAGGACTGATGTGGACAAGCTGTGAAGGTGTGTGGTTTCTCCTGGTGCCATGTGAGGAGCAACCTGGATGCTGGTTTTGGTGGCTCTGAAGAGCTCTTGTGTGGTACAGCCCAGGTCTCCAAGCCTCTGCTGAGCCATGGCCAGGTCCCATGCCCTGCCAGGCTTCACTCAGTGCCCACTGACCACTCTTTGTTCAGAGATATGCAAGGAGATGAGTGGTCATGGGCAGCCCCAGTTTCACTTCACGTCCTCCATCTGAGGGACTTGGGAATGGTTGTAGAGTGCAGGTGTGAAGGTTGATGGCTGGAGGTCATCCAGAAACAAGATTTTGGGGGTTTGGTGGTTTTATTTTGGGAACATGCCCTACTTAAGTGTGAACCAGTGCGTGTTCCCAGCACCTCTTTGATTACCCTATGGAGAATTTGGATACAGATGTGAGCTATGTGGCTTTACCCACCAAAGCAGCAATTCCACAAGCCCATCAGCTCTGAAGAGGCTGTTTGCTTCATCCAGGGGATCCATGTGGCTGAAGCAGCCCTCTGAAATCACTGCTAGTCCCAAATGTCTGGGTGGTGAAGGAACAGACATTTTCTAAATCTTGGCAGGGTCAGTGTTTGATTTCCCAGTGGTGACAGTCTCCCCCTTTTAAATACTCACAGTGCTGAAAACTGCTGTGAGTTTGTCATGTGCTGATGGGTAGTTTCTCTCAGAGGTCTAACTCCTTGAAAATATTTGTTTTTTCTTGTTGAAAGAGGAGGTTTCTTGCTGTGATGGTTACTGTTAAGGACTTCAATGTAGGAACTCAGATCATTAAAGGCAGGAAAAAAGTAAACTCCAGATGTGTTACTTTTAAGAAATCTTACAGTATCAAGTAGCCTCAGATTATGAATATCTGGGATCACTAATACTAAAAATAAGGAAACCATTTATTTAGTAGTAAAGAGCTTGGAAGCTGGAAAAAGATACCGATGAACAACTGGAAGGAATGATCTGGTTTTCTTACAACTGAATCAGTGGATTTCTTCTCAATGGAAAGATGGAAATCTATTCCTGAGATACCACAAGCCTTCAAAAAATAAAAGATCAAACCATCAAGCTGGGTTGTAGCCATGAGTGTAGTGCTAGACCATGTCCTGGGTCATTTTTGTGACTGCCAGTCTCCTGCTGAGAGTTTTGACCAAGAGGTTCAACTACTTGCCTTCCCAAGCCATCCCTGCCCTGTCCACCCACTTTATGGATTTGTGGCTTGGTGGCAGCTGCCAGGAAGGTGCCCTTCCTGGGTATGGTTTGGTGTGGGGTTTTTCTCCTGCTTGGAAAATCTGCTGGTGTAGTTTTGAAAGGCAAAGGCTGGTGCAGGCCCGAGTTTTCAGCTCTAGGGTACCAGGGTACACCACCTGGGGGGGAGAAGGTCAATGTCCATCCTCTCCACCCTTCCCTGCACTTGCTGGGTGGGTGCTGGGTAGACCCAGAGATGGCCAGGCCTTTGTTCCCAATGTGAGGTTAGAGAGTTAATAAATAATTGCTGGAACAAAGAGGCTGAGGTGAAGTTTTACTGTCCAGGAAAAATCAATACATGGGATTTACTTTGGAAAGATCAGACAGGGATGGTAGTCAACACAGCTCTGTCATTGCTCTGCACAGCATCAGCCAGCGAGGGGAGAGCAAGGCCTGGAGTGCCCCAGCTGAGAAGTCCTGAATTCCTAATGTGCTTCATCCCTGATATCCCTGTGCCTTCTCTAGTCTCCACCTTGAAATGTTTCTAGCTGCATCGCCATCCTTCCCACCACATCTTGGCATGTTATCCATGCCCGGGCATCATCTCTGATGGTGCCTGTCTCCTTTTTTTGGGCTGCAAGTCAACATATGCTGAGGATACTGCAGACCTGCAGCTGACTGACCCACAGCTTATTTAGCTCTAGATGCTTTTCATTCATTAACCCTCCCCCAAACCCAAGTCTTTCCTCTCCTTTGTCAGAGCTGGCTGAACTCACCTCCTAGACCTGAAACATGCCGGGGCTGAGAGCTCACAGAAGCTGTTTTTGAAGACAAAACCAGACTTAAAGAAGTGATAAGGCTTTGCTTCTGGCTTAATGCAGGGCTTGAATGCCAGCACTGAGTTAGTGCATGCCATGGGTGGTGCTCAGCAGGGAGGACGAATGGGAAGGTGGAGAGGAGGAAGATGCTCTGCTCCCACCACCCTGCAGCTGGGCCAGAACCCAACACAAGCAGCTGTATTCACTTTTTAATGCATATAATACATATAATAGTTATTTTTCTATGTATGAAAAGACATGTATTATCCAATAATATCCTTTCAGGTAGGAGTCAGGTGGGATTTCACTCTTCCAAACCCCATTGTGATGAGATGGGGTTGGTCAGAGCCAGCCCAATCCCACCTCCTTGCTTTGCAAGCAGCGTGTGCCTGACAGAGCGGAGCAGAGAGCAGGAGGAGGGGTGACAGTGGCCTTTTCTCTCACCCTCTGTGGGTGTGTGTGTGCAGGACAGCAGGGCCCCAGTGCCACTCGTGTCCTCACAGTGGCTGTGGGATGACACGCACGACAGGCTGACCCAGAGAGGAGCTCTGCAGTCTTAAAAATCAAATCTACTCCTGTGGCTCGTGAAATGGGGACACTGCTTCTGGCTGACATTCAATTACATGTTGTGTGTAAAGCTGACAGCAAATTACAAACCAGCAGGCAGAATTTGGAGCTCTTCTCACTTCTCAGAAGCAATCCCTAATCACAGAGAGCTTGGTCTTTGCTTTCTTTTCCTATTCCAACCTGTTTACTTGCTCTCCGTTGCTCTGTGCTCTCATGTGTTTCTCTGGGTTGCAGGCAGGAATTACAGGGAGAGGCTGGGAATGTCTCTGGTGACAGTTCATGGTCAGCTTCTGCCAGGTGCCAGCCTGGGGATGTCAGGCAGTTTGCATGTAGCTGGGACTCTCAGCCCTCAGGCTTAGGAATATGGTGAGAATAATTCCATGCTCTTTGTGTGGCATCGTGCTGTTTTTAAAAGCCCTACCTCTAAGCTGAGATACCAAACCTTTTCCCTTATGGCAATTAGAAGAGAGGTACATGCTGCTTTCTCACAGATCCTTCCCCTACTATTTATTTATTAATATGTAAATTTATTATGTGGTCACTTTTTAGCAGAAGCTACCTCCAAACTGCTATCTCAAATATATCTATGGATATATGGAATTATATAGATGTGTGGCAAGATACATATATATATATATATATCTTGATGCATTGCTTCAAATTTTCATGAAAGGTTTAGATGCAAATAATATTCCTGATAAGCAAATCAGAATAGAAGTTTTGGAGTCATGGATCCAGCCCTAAACTAACCATGCAGCTGTGAGTGTGCATGTAATTATGCACATAAATAGAAATAAATAGAAATGAGTCTGCCCAGTAGTGAAGAAGTTAATTGCAGCAATCTCTTTGCAGAGTGAAAGTAACTATTCATGCAAATCATCTCCTTGAAATTTGCCTGCACACCTGCAAGTCCAAGTGCTTTGACAATGCATGCAACTAGGTGGTAGTATTTGTGGTGCCTTTGCAAGGCTGTGAGTGAGCAGTTGAGAAGGACCAAGACCAACATCCCCAGGGCACTGCACATGCTGTTGTCCTTAGGTACTGTGTGAAAAACAGGCAGAGCAGGGATTTCCTTGGAGAATTTACTGCTGTGGCTTTTCCAGTTCTTCTAAGGTTGGAAAACACAGAGCCTTGAGTTGGAAAAGACACATCTCAGTGATAGAAAGCCATGAGAAATGTTATTTATTAAGAGATTTAAATAATGCAGCTGGGAAGTTTGGCTGCAGGTGGAGAACAAGCCAATCCAACCCCCAAAAGAGCAGAGATAAAAATCACACAGAAGTACTTTTTCCCAAACACTTACTTGGCTGAGAATTCAAAACCACCACAGTTCTGGGTTAAACAAATTAATTATTGACTATCTATCAGGAGTGACTCCTTCTCCAGGATATCCGCTTTTAGTGGAGAAACACACACCTGGGAAATCATGCCAAGTTTGACCTGGGAAATTCTGGCTTCACCCCAAATCCAGCTTTGATGTGAAAGGCTCATTTCCAAGCCCAGCCTGGAAGCCAGAGAGGGATGGGTGCACCACGGGTGACCTCTCTCTTCCCCTGCAGCTGCTCACCCTCCTGCTCATTCACCCTCTGGCCCAGGCGACGGATGAACGAATTCCCAAATTCCCATTCCTTTTCTGCCCAGATTTTGTTTTTTTTTTTTAACAGCTGCTGAGCACGTGGGACTGGATCCTTGCCCTTTGAACATCCTCCACCCCAGCGGCAGTGCCGTGGCTCTCGCTCAGGCAGGCGACGCTTCGCCTTCAGAGGATGTTGGCAGGAAACAGTTTTGACCTCACAAAAGGAAACAATTTCATACCCAGCAGTCACTAGACCGTGGGACTCCTTGCCACAAGATCCGTTGGTGATGAAAAGTCTAAAGGGATTTAAGAAGAGATTAGGCCCAGTTATAGAGAAGAGGGTCCTCAGCAGCTCCAGGGCACATCTGCGTAGTTACAGCCCCTGTTCCAGAAATCCTCAGTTTTCTTCTTGCCAGCATCTGAGAAAGAAAACCAGGGAAAGGATCACACCCTCTGCCTGCCTTTTTTTTTTTTTTCAATGGTGCTGTTGGACAGCTACAGTGGCCTATGGAGATTTTTGTCCTGGCCCAGCTGAGGTGCTTTTTTGGGATTGCCAGATCAAACACCTCCACCTGAGCCTGCTGCATGTGACTGTTTGAACCTGGGGGTAGGAGATACCAGATTGGCTTGAAGGAACTGTTCTACAGCTGCTTGCTACTGGTGTGGTTCACCTGCTCAGGGCCATAGGGGCTTGTTTCAATATTTGCTTTCTTTGTTGTTTTTTTTTAGTACTTTGGCTGACGTTTTGGGCAGCGTTTAATGCAAAGAAGAGCATCTTTGCTCAGAGGTTTCTCTTCCCAAATCACTCCTCTTTCTCTGAAGGAAGGGGAGTTTGCAGCAGGATGTCTCCATGCTGTGATGCACTGCCCTGGTCTCCTCTTCTGATTCTGGGACATGGGACCATGTAATGGACTCTTCTTGTAGCCAGCTATGAAGTTTTCCTGGTTTTCTGAGCCCTCCCCTCAATGCCCATCATGTTTTTGTCTTGCCCCAGAATTCCATGCAGCCTGTTTTTTTCCTGACTTCCTTTTCCAAACTGCTGGGCTGGGGGACAAGAGCCCCAGAGTTTGAGCCCTTGTGGTCCTGACAGCTTCTCTTCCCCATCCTTTCATCTTCTTCCTGGCAGGTTTAGCTCTAGCCAGTTGCCCTTGTGTCAGAAATGCCATTGCCATAGGCAGTCCTGGCTTGAGGCAGGAGGTGGAACAAATGATGTCTCTCAGTCCATCTCTCCTGAACTTCTGTGATTCTTCCCATTCTTCCAACTGGGTTATCACTGGCAGTGGAGAGGTGAATTTAGAGTGAGTGCTGTCTGATGGTCCTCCCTGCCTCTGGATCCAGTAGCAACCTAGTGCAGTGCTGGGGAGGAGATGCAAAAGCGATTCTGGAAGCACTGACCTCTACATCATGTGCTCTCAAGCACATGGTGTGATTCTTGGGCTGCCCTACACAGGGACAGGAGTTGGACTCAATGATCCTGATGGGTCCCTTCCAGCTCAGCATATTCTATGATTCTGTGATTCTATGTATTAAGGCCATGAGGATTCTTTCAGCTTCAGGTCTGACCTTCAGCAGCTGTGCCATTAGGTTTTTGGCAATAAACATGCATACAGTGCAGGAAGGTTTTTGTTTCAACAAATGTCCTGGTGGAGTAAAAGCTCAGGCCTGGAGCAGACCAGCTGGGTGTGGGTTACCTTGAGGGTTCCAGGCTAACCCTAAGGCTGCTGACTCCATCCTAAGTATCAACAGCTCTAGAGTGAAACAAGTAGACCAAGCCCAGCCAGGCTTGAGGCAGCACGATGGGAAGAGTTGTTTTCAAACTGGTTTAACTTCAGCCCCAGCATACATGAATGCTCCAGCAGGCCCAGGCTTAACAAAAATCATAAATGTAAGTCAAAGAGATCACCTGAAATCTGGCCATAAAAAATGATTGATATCTCAGTGAATTATTTTGTTCTTTCACCATATCTAGATTCTGAGCTGCATTAGCTGAACCAGCCGGTGCAAGTTTTCTAAATTGATTTTAAATTGACCTAATTAAAGCAGTAAGAGCACATAATGGAGAGGTACTTAACCCAATTTAACCCTTCCTTAAATCAATTACACTAAAATTTAGTCATTTGCAGGCAAAGCTAAACCAATTTAAGAAAGAGTTAAGACAGGTTAAGTACCCTTGTAGGGCAGGTGTGCATTATTTTAGACTAATTAAATACTATCTAGTGCATGTTGTAATGTAGCCAGACCACAGCCAATGTCACCCATAATACACAATTCATCAATTCAGGAACTCCAGCTATTATGGTCACAAGTGCCAGTGGCTGCCAGGCCACCACCAACCATGACATCTCAATTTGTTCCCTCTATACTGCACCCACTACTTCGTGTTCAAGTCATCTGCTACAGGAACCTCAGAGTTTTCTGCCCCAGCTTGTGATCTGATGAGCTCCCATCCCATGAGGACACCACAAGTGGCCTTGAATTGAGCCATCTGACATGAGTGTCTCATTGTGAAGATGTGATGGCTTGTGATAGATGCATGACAAGACATGTAGTGTGAGAGAAGCCACTGAGCCCTGGGGAAGAGGACAGCAGAAACCCATGAGCTGGATGGTTTATTAAAATACCTCTTTCAGACAACATCTGTCTCAATCTGAAGACCTCAGAAGAATGGGGAACACATTGGTGCAAACTCCCCGTGGTTACAGCTGTAAATGTCTTCTGAGCTTCCCACCTGAATCAGTCCAGCTTCAGCTCATACTGACTGGCTCTTCTGCTGCCTTTTCCTTAGCACTGAAGTGCTAAAGAGCACTTTAATGAGGGTTTTGCTTTTTTCCCTGCCTGGGAAGGTATGTCAGCTTTTTAAATCATTATAAACAGTGTTGCCATCCCTGACTAGTAATTGCTGTTGTTAAAGATAATCAATAAAGACAAAATTATCTGTGCATGGCAGTGAGCGAGCTGGATGGGTAAGTGTCCTGGTTTGAGCCAGGATGAAGCCAATTTTCCTTTCACTGATGGGTTTTTTTTTCCTTCAGCAAGCTTTCTTTTAATTAGTCACAGTGTGTTCTAACTAAGGCTGATAAGAGAGGAATGTTTTTCTAACTGCTGGGGCTTCAAGGTGGCACCTTCACTCTGCCGGCTCAGACACTACGGGGAGATCTGTGACCCCCCTGTAAGAGGCTGAGTTAGACAGACAGCAAAACTGGCCAGAGATATTCCATCCCATGTATCCACGTAAGCTCAGAGGAAGGTCAGAGATCACAGAAGACAGCTTCCTTCCTGCTCCTTCTTCCCTTCTCCCCTGCCCACGGCCGGTGTCTGGGAAGGACTCCGTCCATCCAGCACCATCAACCCCCAGGCTCGAGCTCTCCTGACCCTCATCACTCTCTGCTTTCTCCAGCAGCAGCTCCGGGATTTCTCAGGACTGCTCCAGCTGAGGGGGAGTGTGGTGGGAGTTGCTGCGGGTGCAGGGAGGTGAGAGGCTTTTGCACATACCTGAACATATCTGTATATAATTGTATATATTTTCTTATGTCATTAGAGTTTAATTAAAGCTGTGTAGTTTAGTTTTCAATCCAGCCAACTCTCTCTCTCTTTTTCTCTCTCTCCTTCCCTACCTGGGTGGGAGGGGGAGGGGATCGAGAGCATTGTTGTCAGACCTGAGTCAAATGGTGACAACAATTTATTGGCACCCCATGTTGGGCACCAATAAATTGTTGTCATCTGATTGAGGAGGGCTTGCTGTTCTCTCTGCTTGAGAGTGGTCTGATTTTTTATCTGTTTGAGAGGTACCTGCTCCATCAACTGATTTAGAATCCTCTCCTTCCTCAGTTTCAGTCTCCAGACTGCTAAGGCCTTGTCAATTAGAATACATTTTTTGAGGGACGGATCTGAGTTTTGGAAGATCAAGCTGAAAGGATGAAGAAATCCTTGCTGTGTCACTCCACCTCTCTGAAAGTGGCAACTCCATCACTTATTGCCTCCTGGTTCCTTCGATGGACTGAATTTTCTTCCAACTGGTCCATCAAAGCACCACTTCCAGTCTCCTCCTGTCCTAGCTCTCATCCTTGTGAAGGGGATAGCCACCAGGTGGGAAGAAGGCAATTTGGGGGACAGTGTTAAGGGATGTTGATTGTCAGCAGTGGCTTTTACAAACTGTGGCACTGCTGGGGAGATAAGGATGAGCATTGTTCTGCTCTGCTATCAGAAGCAGTGCCAAGGCACTACAAGGTCAGTTGAATGAGTTCCTAGTATAGAGAAAACAGGTTCTGGTGGAGTGTCATTCTTGTTCATGAACAAAATGAACTAGGGAGGAGGTGATGACAGCAAGTCACTCTGCTTCTGTGGTAGTTCCAGAAATGCACCCTGGGGAAGGGGATTTAAGGAGCAAAGCTGTGGCTGCAAGACGGGCTGCTCAATGCACCTGGTCTACAGCCAAAGCATGGAAGGAGAAAGTAAACACTTCCTGCCTGACCTACATTCTGCATCCATTCTGTGGCAGGACACGTTAACACAGGCTGAAGGCCAACAGAAGGCACATCCAGAAAGCTACTGGAGCTGGGGCCAGGCTTGCACGGTGGTCTGTGCAGAGCAGAGCCAGTCACACTGTGCAGGCTGGGAAGCAACGTGATTAATATAGAAGACATGAACATGGCAGTGAAACCAGAGGGCTGCTGCCAAACTGTGATGAAGAAGTAAATCAGGAAGGTGAGGTTTCTTGTCGCGGTTGTGCAGTGAGATCTCTACACACATTCTTCCAGAGCTGCCAGGGACCTACAAAGTAGCTGCATGCAAGCCAAAAATTAACCATCAGAAAACTGCATGTACCCTACGTGGCAGGTTTGAACAAAGTGAACTCTTTCCTGCAAGATAAAAGATAAGGCTGCTTCTTGAATTATTTTTAGTAGTATTGTCATAGAAACCACGATAACTGTTGCAGGGCAAAAAAAGCCAACTGCATTTCACCAGGAGCCTCGCTGTCCCTAGGGATGCAATGTCTCACATGCCCTCAAAATGGGGAATAGAGAAGGATCTGGGCAGCTGTACAGAGAGCACCAGCTAAAAGCAAGTGAAAAAAATGAAATGATCATTGGTATTAGTTGTCATACTGGCCTCAGTGCCAGTTTTGGCAGTGTTATTGCCAGGAGACAGCTGGAGGAGTGAGGCACTGGTTCTACTGCAGTTTGCTACAGGATGGCTGGAGAAATGTCACCTAAAAGGACAGGTGAACACCCTTTTTAGTGTGTTACTGATGAAAAAAAGGGGCTTAAAATGGATACGTGTTTTTTGTTGTTTTTAAGATGACCTTTGTCCAATGAAAAGCAGATTTAATGTAAAACAAATTTTAGTCAATTGTGGTTATAAAGAAAATGAAGTTACTGCTCTAAGGTGCTAAAAAGCCCTCATTACCCAGCCTGTATCTGCTGTACATGGGGGTTTATAAAGCTGATGCTGAGAAGCTCTCAAGGCCTGAGTGTTCTAGGGTTTCCAGGCCAAAACCTTGTCATCCCACCTTCATCTCCACACACGACAAATGTCAAACCATATAATTTCTAAAGATGAGAATACCTAAGCATGCCTAAGTTAATCATAGAATCACAGAATGTCTTTGGTTGGAAGGGGCCTCTAAAGGTCATCTAGTCCAACCCCCCTACCACAAGCAGGGACATCTCACACTAGAAGAGATTGCTCAGAGCCCCATCAAGCCTGACCTTGAATGTCTCCAGGGATGGGGTCCCCACCACCTCTCTAGGCAGCCCATTCCAGTGATCCGCCACCCTCATATTAAAGAATTTTTCCTAGTGTCCAACCTCAATCTGCCCTTTTCTGGCTTGAAATCATTACCCCTTGTCCTATTGTTACATGCCCTGGTGAGCAGCTCTTCCCAGCCTTCTTATGGGCCCCTTTCAGGTGTTGGAAGGTCTCTATAAGGTCCCTCTGGAGCCTTCTCTTCTCCAGGCTGAACAACCTCAACTCCCTCAGCCTGTCCTCATAAGAGAGGTGCTCCAGCCCTCAGATCATTTTCATGGCCCTTCTCTGGACACGTTCCAACAGGTCCACATCTTTCTTGTCCTGGGGGCACCAGAGCTGGACACAGTGTTCTAGGCGAGGTCTCACCAGGGCAGAGCAGAGGGGCAGAATCACCTCTCTTGATCTGCTGGCCACACTTCTTTTGATACAGCCCAGGATGCAGTTGGCCTTCTGGGCTGCAACTGCACATTGGTGCCTCATGTCCAGCTTTTGATCCACTGCAACCCCCAGGTCCTTTTCCACAGGACTGTTCTCAAGTGTGACCTCCACCAGCCTGAATTCATATCTTGGGTTACCTCGGCCCAGGTGCAGGACCCTGCACTTGGCCTTGTTGAACCTCATGAGGTTCACCTGGGCCCACTTCTCTAGCTTGTCCAGCTCCCTCTGGATGGCATCCCATCCCACTGGCATATTGACAGCACCACCCAGCTTGGTGTCATCAGCAAACTTGCTGAGGGTGATCTCAATGCCACTTTTTAAAAGCTTTTCTGATGTATTAAAAGCCCACTTTTTAAAATAATAATAAGTGAAGGTGGTTGGGGCAAGTAAACTCAGCTCTGTTTTCTTACCACTAATAAAATGTTAGTCATATTGGTTTAAAAAAAAAAGCCAAAGACCTCGTTTTCCAAAATATTTATCTGCCTTATCTTCTTACCTTTCATGAGAAGCAATAAAACACCGTCCCCAACACAGGGTGACTGGAAGAATATAGATAGGAATATTATTACCATAGAATATAATTCCATTATCAGTGACATTTATAACTCTAATTTGATTTAAATAGCCATATTCTATGGCTCTTCTGTGTGGTTTCCTTACAGTCTACTCCTTCAGAACCCAGATTAATTTTTATAGCTCTGCTTGCTGCTGCTGCCAAAGAAAAGCTGCAGCTAGGTGACTCAGCCACAGTCATGTGTGAGCCACCTGAGATACCACACTGCTTTGGTTTCCAGTTCTGGAGATCCCTGTTACTATCCATCAGGGGCTGTAATGCCTAATTAAATGAGCTTTTTGTTTTCTTTTCCACTCTAGCATTTTAATACTGTTCAACCTTGCTTGAGGCAAGGTCTGTGTACCTGCTTGCCTGACGTTGTTTATCTGAAATTTGATGCTGGTTTTCCCCTGAGGTTCATCTGACCCAACCTCCAGGCCTCCCACAGAGATGTGGATATTTGAGCCAGACTCTCCGGGCTTCTTTTAGCAGCAGCCAAGAAAAATAGGCACGTTCAAGGTAGGGTTCACCTCCCTCCACACAGCAAGGCTTGCAGCAGCATGAGGAGACCCCAGGCTGTAAGTAAGAGCTCCACAATCATCCACGACTCCATCAAACGCCTCCTAAAATCCGGGGGGTGGGGGAGGTACATTTGCAATGAATTTTATAAGGGCTTTTCAGTACAGGCTATGGCAGAAAGATTTGTCAACATAACCACAGGAAGTGCAGTTACCTCTGGGAGAAGATAGTCCAGCAAATGCTCTGGGAGAGTTGTCCCCATCAACCTTTCAGCCAAAATAAAAAAGTCACAGAAAACACCTTTTCACTACTCAAGTTCAAAGACTGGGCTTGATCCCTGCAGCCACAGGGGTGGTAAATGTCCTTTGTGCTTGTTGTTCCTTATGGAACAGACAGTTAGGATTACATGCAAATGCTGCAGTCTCGTGCTTGTTAATGTGTTGTTTTCTCTCTAATGCTTTTAAACTAGTAAACTTCAAAGCAACAAGTATTTCATAGTGATATAAGTGCATTTCCATTTGAGGAGGGAAATAAACTACAATGGTACGAGCATGCTTATACTAGAATATTTGTGGCTTTTCCTGGTAGGATGCCTCTGAAAAAAAACAACCCCAAGCAAACAGAAAAGTTCATACCCCTAATTAAAGCAGTTATAATCTTTATAAGGGATTACAACACCAAAGGCCAGACTGCCATCCCCAAAGCTTGCTGCCTCTTGCGTGTTTCAGAGGCGCCAGAAAAGCTCCTGACAAGTGAACTGAAACCACTTGCAGAGGAAGAACCACAGCAGCATCCAGCCGCTCCGGCACCAGGAGCACGGGGATGCTGCCTTGGCTCCGGCACCGCCTGCTCTGCCTGGGTTTCTGAGTGCTGCCCCGGGCCTAAAAAGGGAAGTATTTCTAAAATTATTCACTATAAAAAGCATTCACTCGGTCTCTGGTCAGAGGGGAGAGAAAAGTCTGTAAAGGGGCATTCAAGCCACCAGTCTCTCTTCCACCTTAATGTTTCCCACAGGTTTTGGAAAGATCTCTCTTCCTGTGAGCGTTCCCAGCGCACAGATTCCCGGCCAGTTCAAGCTTCAGCTAAAAATAAAAATGCTCGGGTTAACCTTGGGTTGCTCCCTACAGAAGGAAATGTCCTGTCTCTGCTCAGCTTGCCAGGGGAAAGGAGCACTGTGGGCACTGCCAGAAGGATGGAAATTTCCGAGACCAGAAGGCTCTCAGCAAAGCAAGGCAGCCTTTCGGTGGGGTTCCCACCATGAGGACTTCTGTCATGTTCACACACTCCCAGACTACAACAGTTCCTCCTGAGTATTCACCATGCTCCTGTGGGACAAGTGTCCTGGAGTTGTCAGCTCATGGAGATCACATATGTTACTATGCAAGGCTTAAAAATAAGTATAATATCCAAGCAAGGTGAATGATAGTTTTTTTGATAACAAGGAACATTAACAAAAATAAATATATATGTTTCTTATTGTGTTTTAAAACACAGCATCCTTCCCACAAATTATTCCTGTGGTTTCTGATTCAACACTTTTCTTGAAAGCAAAGACTAGGCCAGCAGTGTTTCCTCTTGCCCTGGCTGCAGAGCTGTATTTATACTCCTGCTTACTAAGGCAGCATCTGAACAGCCAGGAGCTCACAGGCTTCAGCCACTGTGTCCCAGGAGCAAACCTTTCAGCAGAAGAAGATTGTTCCAAGATGAAACCAACATGCCTTCCCAAAGATGGTTTGGTTTCTTAGGGTACTCTTTTCCAACAGAAATAGAAACAAAAATAGAAAGAATAGACAATGCAAATTTAAGTCAAATTAAAAGACATGGCACAACACGCTGAGCATCCAAAGCATGGAGAGGGTCCAAAATGCCTCCAACCAACTCTGCAACTGAATTTTCAAGTTACGTGCTTTTGCAGGAAGAATTGTCTAGAAATCTCTAACAATGTCAAAACCAGATTATTTCTGTCTCTCAACCTGAAATGCCACATCTTAAGCAAGTCATCTGGCAACAGTGGGACGGGTAGAGCTGGCATGGGTAGGCTCAGGGCACTTAGTTCTGAACTGGCTCACCAGCCTGGCTGGCAAATACTGCTCTTCTCTGTTTTCAGTGTTGGTTTATCTTGGCTCAGGCATCACTTTTGTTCCCTGGCACAACTTCAATGACATTAATGAGTGAGTGTGATGTAACATTGGTACATTTTGAGGAAGAGCAGTTTGATTTCTGCTGTCAAGATAAGACATCTCCCACGTGCTGCAAGTGCTGGTGGTCTTACTGCAGTGGAGAGGCTGGCAGGTGAGTTCACCCTCTGAAGAGGGGGTCGTAGAAGCACTGCTGGGCCCCGACCTCTAAATGCCTGCCTCCTGCCTCTGGATTATTAGGGCACCCACTGGCCCCTGTTGTAACATCTATCCAGATTTACAAAGAAAAAGTGTAAGGAAGCTCTTTTTCTGTGAGCTGTTGAACTGAAACAACCTGATTTAACAATGACTCAGAGTGGGCTGCTTCTGATGAGTACTCCTCATAAGAAAACCTGATCTTGACAATGGGGGAAAAGGAAGAAAGAAGGAGATGATTCGAACCTGCTCAGAAGATGCTCTGGTCATGCGTGTGCTACACAGGTGACCACATGATGATGGACAGATGGCCACAGACATGATGCATGGTGGGTCCCTGACCATGCTGCCCTGCTGGGTTTAGCACGGGGTAGGGGAACAGAGACATTTGCTGGGGTAAACTTTCTGGAGAGGAGGGACCAGCTGGGGGGATTTCTATGTGCAGTAAATGAGATGTGTCAAAACCGCCCAGTGCAGCCTGGATAACCTCCTGCTCTCAGAGCTTGTCCCCTTCCCCTTCCGGCACCAGCAAGCAGCCTCACATCCCCATGGGATGAAAACAGGACTGTTTTGATCTGTCCCTCATGTGGCCTCCATCGTGCCTGTTCTTTTTCAAGCCTTTTAATTGTTTTGTCCTGCTCTGATTCCTATTATGGCACAGTAGAACTGTGTGCTGAGGAGAGCAGGATTTACTTAATTTGTTATGCAGTTCAGAGAAGTAAAAGTAACTCTTAAATGACAGATCTTCAGCAGATCCTGAAAACTCTGCATAAACTCTTGACACGGCCAGGCACTATTTATTCACAACGTAACACAAAGCAGGACCTTGTCTGCCCACGGCACGTTGTCAAAATATGCTCTTCGTGCTTTCTACAGCTGAGAAAAGCCTTGATGGGTTCTGGTAATTGCTCTTGCATCTGTCAGGCAACTCTAAATCAATTATTTCCTCCTCCTCATTACTCCTCTGGGCTCACAGAAAGCAAAGAAAATTCAGCACATGGCAATAGAAACAGAAGTGTTCGGGAGTGTTGAGTTGGCTGGAGGTCAATGGTCACTCTTCAATGTCTCTTGTAAGCAAAAATCCCCCTCCTCCCAAAGCAAAGCCATAAACTTGGATTTCAAGGCATTGGTTAGTCAGGTTAATGGTTGGACTCAATGATCTTTTTCAATCAAAACAATTCTATGACTCTGTGGTCTCCCTGGGACTCATCCTGCAACTCAGCAGTTGTAGCCCTGCTGCCCAGTTCAAAGTCACACATATTATGCGCAGAGAGTTAACTCTGACTCTGTATTAGGTACAAACAGTTTTGGGAAAGCATGCACCAAAGCAAACAACAGCTTGCACATCTCCTCAGTTTCCTAGATCTTCCCACCACCTGAAGAAGAGGCCTTCTCAACCATGGAGCAGAGCTAATAAGCACCTTCCCCTTCTACAACAGCTTTACATCTTCTACATCAGCCTGGTGGAGTTTGTCCCTGGCAGCTGTAGCACCACTGCAATCCTCTATTTCATCTCTTTGCTACGTCTGCAGCAGCCTAGCCTCTTTCACAACAAGTTGCCATCCTGCTGCTCACACTAATAAATACTTTTCACCGTGGCTCTCTGGGTTGCCTTGAATATAACCCCGTACCAGAGGTGCTCTTGGAGGCTGCAATTCTTTCCGTCATCGTCTCACTAGCCTCTTCATTTTCACTTTTTAATCACTGCATATCTGGTTTACTTCAAGCAAAACTGCTGTGAAGTGGGGGTTTTCTGAACAGCATGGTCCTTTTTTATTACTTCACAGAGGGCTGAATCAGTGAAGTGACTAGTTCTGATTTGCTAAGGTGGCACTCCAAATGGGCTGTATTTTGAGCATGTTGCCTATGAAGACAGGCTGAGAGAGTTGGGGCTGTTCAGCTTGAGAAGGCTCTGGGGAGACTTTAGAGCACCTTCCAGCATCTGAAGGGGCTACAGGAAAGCTGGGGAAGGGCTTTTTACAAGGGCTTGTTGTGAGAGGACAAGGGGTAATGGATCAAAACTGGGGAGAGTTAGATTAGACATCAGGAGGAAATTCTTCACTATGAGGGTGGTGAGACACTGACACAGGTTGCCCAGAGAAGGTGTGGAAGCCCCATCCCTGGAAGTGTTCAAGGGCAGGCTGGATGGGGCTCTGAGCAACCTGGTCTAGTGGGAGGTGTCCCTGCCCATGCAAGGGAGTTGGATCTTTATGATCTTTAAGGTCCTTTCTAACCCAAACCATTCTAGGATTCTGTAATTCTATAATTTTGTGTGGCCAAGCACGGGCATGAGCAAACACAGGCTTGTCATGACTTAGCTGTAAAATACAAATGTATCTCATTTAAATGTATGCATGGGGCAACTTACACATGGAGGTCAGGTCAAGGGATTGCTTGAGATAACTTGACCCATACAAGTCCATGGGACCTGACAGGCTGCATCCATAGAGCTGAGAACTGGTT
Organism: Apus apus; assembly: GCF_020740795.1. Taxonomy (NCBI): domain Eukaryota; kingdom Metazoa; phylum Chordata; class Aves; order Apodiformes; family Apodidae; genus Apus; species Apus apus. The sequence continues at coordinate 109,085,270 of NC_067285.1, read as the reverse complement.
GATGTCCTCGCAAGGCCACTCTCTGTGATCTTTGAAAGGTCATGGAGATTGGTGGCAGATCCCAAAACTGGAAAAGGGCAAATTCAAGACACATTTTCAAAAAAGGCCAAAAGTTCAACCTGCAGAAAACAGGTGAGACAGTCTCAATTTGGACCCTGGGAAAATTGTGGAGCATGCCCTCCTGGAGCACTTTTCTGGGCACATTTCTGGGCACCTGAATGAGAAAATGACATGGAAGAAGCTTGGATTTAACAAGTGTAAATCATGCCTGATGAACATGATTCCTTCCAGTGATAAAATGACTGGATTTGTGGATGAGGGGAGAGCAGTATATGTCACCTACTTTGACTTTAGTAAGCTTTCAACATTATCTCCAACAATATTCTTGTATCCAAGTTAGGATGTTATGGTCTGGAGGGGTGGGCAATGGGATGGGTAAACACCTGGTTGGATGATCAAGCTCAGAGGAGTTAATGGGATGGGCTCCTTCTGGAAGCTGCTAAGAAGTGCAGAACTGCAGGGGTCTATCCTGGGACCTGTCCTGTTTAACATCTTTATCCATGATCTGGAACATGTGACAGGGTGCACTCTCATCCAGCCTGCAGGGGACACCAGTCCATATACTTGTGGGCAGGGCTGCCATCTAGAAGGATCTACACAGGCTGGAGGAATGGGGTGACAGAAACTGTATGAAATTCAGCAAGGACACATGTAAAGCCCTGGACTGTGGAAAGAAGAACTCCTGGCAATGGCACAGGTTGGGGAATGACTGGGTGGGGAGCAGCTCTTCTGAGAAGGACCTGGGGTCTTGGTAGCCAACAGGTTGCACATGAGCCAGCAGTGTGACCTGGAAGCAAAGAAGGCCAAAAAGCATCCTGGGCAATATTAACAGGATCACAGGCAGTGGATCAATTGCACCCCTCAACATAGCACTTTGGAGATCTGGAAGGGCTACCAACATGGTTGAGGGCTAAAGCACATGCCCCGTGAGGAGAGACTGAGGAAACAGGAAACTTGTCCAGCCTGGAGAAAAGATTCATAGGAGGTCTGACAGCAGCCAACCAGTACCTGTGAGGAGATCTCTGAGCGGATAGAGCCAGGCTCCTCACTGGGGTCCATGGTGGGAGGATGAAGAGACAACAGGCATCAGCTGAAACATGAGAAGTTCTGACCAGGCTTAAGGAAAAAACTTTCTTACTGTGATAACAGCCAAACAGTGGAGCAGCTTACCCAGGGAGGCTGTGCAAACTCCATCCTTGCAGATTTTCAAGTCCTTACTGGATAACATCTTGAGCAACCTGGTCTGACCTCTGAGCTGACCCTGCTTTGAGAAGGAGGTGGGAGAAGAGACCTCCTGAGGTCCATTCTAAGCTGAATGACTAAACAATCCTAATGTACGTAACTTAAGTTGGTCTGCAGAGTAGCTTATCTAAAAAATGTAGGCAAGGTGACTTGAAAGTTTGCTTAACTGATAAAAAGTGGCACAAAAAGAGTGTGGTCTGTGGTGTGTACACACTTCCCATTGAACAACTCTTCTCTTTAGGTCCCCACTTCAGAGACATGACAAAGGTTACAGCAGATACTCTACGTAAACAGGATGACCAAAACTACAGTGTTGGAGTTTAAACCAGGAGGTGATAAGTGCTTGTACTTCACTCTGAAATCTCTTAATCTGCCTCAAGAAAATTCAGGAAAAAATGGCAAGTTGTATCAGTGACTTTTATTGGGTTTTAAAAGATAACTGCTAATGGAGATGCTTGGGAAGTAGGAATGTTCTTGAATATAAAATGCAAACATTTCCTAAGTCCAAAAGAAAGCTTATTAAACAAATCTACAGACTTGCTCCTTTGGCTTGGTGTCTTAGATTGATTCAGTTTACATTTTAACATGGACATCTCCAGGAAGGGCTGGGGCAGAGGAAAAAGAAGAGAAAGAAAGTAGCCAGAAAAACCTTCCTTTTGGCTCAGGCTGATGTGATTGGAGTTAATATTCCCAGGAGTGGCAGCCCACAGTCTTGTGGCTGAGGAACGTCTCCTGGCCAGCTGAGCCACAGAGACAGAGCTTGTAACAACCTCCCAGGGCTGTTTGTCACAGTGGGCTGGATGCTGTTCTCCTCTCAGACTGCTTCACTCCATGTGCTCTTCTCTCTTAGGTTTCTTAGAAAAACTCTTAGACATCTTCAGCCTCGTTAAATGCTTTAAGGTTACACTTGCTCTCCAGTCCCAATGCTTTGTGGCTTTGGGTAATTGCTTAATTGAGCATTTATGAAGCATTAATCTATTTTTCTCTGCAAATGCATTATTAATAATATACAATACAATCTCTGCTGTTAAGGCTTTGTACAATTATTAATAGTCTTAAAACAGTCTGAACTGAACAACTGGAACATGAAAATATTTTTTTCTAGGAAAGAAACTCAGAAGAACACAGACTGTGTCTGGTCTATTATCACTATAAATTACATTTTTTAGTTGATCCTTCTTTACTCCAGTAGTCCTGAGCCTGTCTGCACCAGTTAAAATGGGAAGTATGAATATTTTTACCCTGTTTCCCCTTAATGAACAATGCCAGCTCAGATGTTTGAGAATAACAAACTGCTTTGCATCCACCCATTTTGACCACTGACTTCTCTGACGTGTGATGCTTTATTTTTCTCTATTTACTGTTTTTAATGCTTCTGGGAAAGACACATTAAAAACTTTCAATGAGGGTTTTTTTTTTTTTTTTCAAAATAGTAAGCATGCAAAAATGCTTACACATAATACTAAGGTACACAAATGGTGAAGGAATTAACGCAAAGACAAAAAGGAGGGGCAGAAACCCTACCCTGTTATCTAATGACCTGAAATGGTTTGGGGAGACTAAAACAGTTGGGTTGAGGAGTAAAATTTTCAGGTTGACTATGTTAAAAAAATCTTAAGTACATAAAACCGAATACCAGGCTGGATAAAAGCTCCATCTTAGCCCAGCAGTTTCTGGCAGCAGCTGATCGTATTTGAGTAGGAAGAGAGAAAGAACAGAATCACAGAATTGCTGGAGTTGGAAAGGACCTCCAGAGACCATCCAGTCCAACTCTCCCACTGAAGTAGGATAACCTAGAGCACTTTACACAGGACTGTATCCAGGCGAGCCTTGAATATCTCCAGAGCTGGAGACTCCACAACCTCCCTGGGCAGCCTGTTCCAGGGCTCTCTCACCCTCACTGTAAAGAATTTTTCCCTCATACTTAAATGAACTTCCTGTGTTCCAACTTGTATCCGTTGCCCCTCGTTCTGACACTGGGAACTACACTGGGAACAGGACAAACACATTCTGTATTTCCCCAAAATAACACCCTAGTTCCAGCAGCCTGGAAGTCAGGAAGACATCAAGAGTCTTTGATGATTTTTCAACTGCTTTTTAAGCCTGTGCAAAGTTTTGGTATCTACAATGACCTGAAGCAAAGATTTCTTATAGTTTAATTATAAACTGTATGAAGCATTATCTCCCTTTTTTTTGCTCTGAGCCTTCCAAGTTCTACTTTGATTTTATGTACCTCATCTCTCATGTCTAAGTATCAATCTTGATTCCTCTTCCTTACTTGGACCACTGCAGATTTTATACAGACTATTATTGTCCCTCCATTGCAGACTGAAGGGACCAAATCAAATTGAGCCATGTCCCATTTGGAAGTCCTTCTACTATTGCTGATAATTCCATTATTTAAAAAAAAAAAATACTTTCTGTTTCAACCATATTCATTCTGAGTTGGGGATACAAGAACTCCACAGGGAATTCAAGATGTAGGTGCAACAAGGATTTATACAATGGCATAATTATTCTTTCTCTTTTGATCTCTATTTCTTCCCTAATAAATGTTAACAATAACCCTAACAGTTCTGAGTTTTCATTTTGATCACTGCTGAATCCTGAGCTGATCTTTTCACAGAACCACCTCCTACTACCCCAAGGCCTTTTTCCTCAATGGTCAAAGTCAATTCAAAGCTCCTCAGTATACATATAAATTTAGGATTTATTTTTCCTCATACGTTATCCTTTAATATTTGTGTGATTTTAATTTCACCTGCCATTTTGTCACTGAGTCTATAAGTAACATGCAGTCATTCCCAGGTTTTTTCAGCTAGCCCTACCTTGAGTAGCTTAGTATCATCAACACATGTAGTAGATCACTGTTCACCTCAATTTCTGTCAGTTATTTGTCTATGTTTCAAATCCATTAGCAGCCTGTTTTTTTACTTCCTTTGGGGAGGAATCTTACTGAGTGCTTTTGGAAGTAATCATAGTTGGTTAGTTGAACTTTCCTGGACCATGAGCTTGTTGTCTTCTTCAAAGAAAGCTGACAGATTTGTGAGACATGATTTTGCTTTACCAAAAGCCATAATGACTTCTCCCAATGTAACATCTCCATGTGCCCACTAAATCCTTTCTTTTCTTTAGCATAATTTATTTTTCTAGTAAGGATGTCAGGTTTCTGGGTCTACAGCTTCAAAAATCTTTTCTGAAATCCCTTCAAAAATCTGGTGCCGCATCAGCAACTTTCCAGTTTCCCAGAATGCCAAGGGCCAAGGTAGTTTTAAGTGAGAAATTAGAGACAGCAGTTAGTACCTGAACTACTTCATCTCTGAGCTGCTTGAAAACTCTTGTTTGGACACCATCTGGTCTCAGCAGTTGGCTATTGCTCATTTTGTTAATGTGTTCCTTCATTATTTATACCAACACTTTATTATGAGACAAGTTTTCCCAATTACTCCCCTTCAAGAAGCTTCCCAGTACTGGAGTTTACCCAAGTTCATCCATGCCATTCACAAATCCAAAAATTAATTTAGCTTTTCTTTTATGGCTGTATCTTCTCCAGATCTTCCTTCTGCATCTTAAACAATCTTCTTGCCTTACAGAGCAGTCAAACTCAGAGGGCTCCCTGACTTGTTCCAGGAAAGACTTCTTTTATTTGTAGCGTTTGCAAGTTGACTCTGAATCTTCTTTTTCTTCTCCTTGTCACACTTTTGTATTCAACCCATCAGAGATTACAGTCTTGTCCTAATATGGATACAACTTTTGCTTGTTGAGGGAAGCCTTCATCTAGTAATGTCACTCACCATACTTTTAACTCACACAGCCTTTTTTCTGGAAATGCTCTTTTTCTGGTGCATTAGTTCTGGCTCCAGAGCAGCAGCTTTAAACAGTCTCCATGCAACCTGTGAAGACTCAACTCTTTCAGATGTTCCTTTTAGGCCCTTTTTAATGAAAGGTTTGTCTTGGATTATATTACTCTGCTCTTTTGAAAAGAAAGCAGAATGCTGCTGAGTTTCTTTTTCTTGGTGCTACAAGGGTGTTGAATCCCAGGACATTGCAATTACTGCTGCAGCATGGTTCTTTGTCAATCATATTATGACACTGTTGAGGACCAAACTAGGGATTTCTTTTCCTCTTCCTGTTTCCCAGCTAGCACTCTCAGACAGTTTCTGAACAGTTGGATACAGCATCACCCCCTTCTGTGACATTTACCCAACCTATGTTTGAATTACTGAAGTCACTTATGATTGTGTTTCCTGCCCTGCAGATTCTCTGATCTTCCCCCCTTGGCAGCAGACTGGTAATGCAGTCCTAGTAGTGCATTTTTCTTATATATTTCTGGAACTTCAATTCACTGAGACTATCTTATTTATTGACAGAATTAACTGGTAATCAGAAGATCCCCTAAGCTTTCTTTAAAATATAACATCACTCATCCCCTGCCATGCCTCGTCCTGCCTTTGTATTTACATCACAACAGTGTAATACATAACAAATTTGATCATTCCCTTTTCCTACTAGCTTTCAAAACCTGAGGCTATCCTCCCACTGAGATTAATAATGTTGTGGCTTCTGACTCAGTTGGAAAGAAGATGTGCAGGTCATGGCTCCACATGCTGTTCACGGCAAGAGGGTATGTGCATACTGCATAACTGGGTAATTGGCCCTTTGTCAGCAGAACTGAGGTGTGTGGATTTCTACAGTGGAGTCCTATCTCCATTACTTTGTCCTTAACTCCTTCTGGAATCTATTTTGATTTTTTTTTTGCTGGCACTAAGGATCTTTCATTACCACCAGCAGCAGAAATCTCCTTCCAGGTAGAAGAAGGGGATTGCACATGAAGATGATAAACATCCATATTGGTTTTGCCTTTGTCCTCCATGCATATTGGGCAAGTCCCATCTCTACAGATGACTAATGTCATTACATATCATGTTCTAGGTTTACCATTTATGTCTAACCACGGATGAAACATCACTTTTTTAACTTACTGTGGAAAAACAGCCTGTATTTTTAACAACAAACAACTAGTTACAGAAGCACTCTGTTGAGAAAATGCTTCTCCTATGAACTACAGTGGGACAGTCTAAGCATTTCTTCTCTAGCACAACAGCAGTGTCACTATTCTGTAATTCATTCATCAATCAAGATAAACATTAAAGCATAACACAGCTTAATAAAACCATTAGAGCCTTGCCACAGAAATAATTACAAAGAGTGGTAATAAGAGAGAGCCATTTACTTAAATGGAGAATTCTTTTAAAGTTATGATTTACCTTGCTCCACCCATCAGAGTAGGACAGCTGGAACATGGCAAGCAGCAAAGTTCATGATTCAGACTCATTCCTAGAAGGCAAAACTGGTGACTGAACCTGATAGCATTTTTCTTGTAGGCACCTAAAAATGCTCAGAGCTGAGAGCAAATTTATGGAAATGGGTAGACACAAGCTCACAACTGAAATCCTAATACAGGTGGGGTAAGAAGGCAATGTTAAAAAATCAACTTAGAAAATACCAGGTGAGCACAAATCTAAAACCAGACCCGTAGAAATAATTTTCCTTTAGCAGCTGGTGCCTATGCCAAGGGGATGGTGCTCACAGGCTTGCTTAAAGAAAGATATAGAGGATAAACATGTCACGAGGCTTTCAGAAGCATCCTGGTGACTAAACCCCACTGGTTCAGCAAAGTGCCCAGATGTACTGAAAAACCCTTTCCATGCATGACTACATGGTGAACCATCTCAATGTCTCTGAGAAGCACTAAGTCTCTAACCACACATCTCTGAGATGATGAGAGCTGGTGTCATGTTGGATGAGACAGTGCCCACCTGCCCATCCCGCACTGCCCAGCGGTGGGAGTGATGCACACGCTGCCCCGTGTGCCTCTCCTGCCCAAACCCCAGGCTGACCACCCACCTCCTCCCCTCACAGTCTTTCAGAGCCCCCATCACAGAGCAGCAGCAGTGGGCAGCACCCTCCACACCTGGGCTCACTCCCAAATCCAGACATATTTACTGCCACAGTGCATTACACTGCCACTGTCAAAGTTGCTGCTGTAGTGACATCCTTTCATCAGCAAATATAGCAGCTGAAAATTGATCTGAACCTATTCCTAGTACTTTTGCTCTCTGGTGGAAGTAAACAACATGTTCTGAAATGCTTTCTGCTATTTCTCTTTTTTTTTTTTTCCTTAGAGACACCGTTTCTCTCTTACAATGATGTTGGTTTGGTTTTTTTTCCCCTCAGATTTATTAAGGTTTTATTTCTGATGCACTGAGATCACTCCTGCATATTTTTAAAGAAATCACTATAATGCATCTTTGTTGCAGCTGCTCTTCTTCAAGGCTGCTTGCAAAGCCTGGCTGTTTCCCAGCCAAAGCCCCATGTGTCAGGCCCTGTGACACCCTTGTGCATGCCTGGATGTACAGTCGGGGTCTTTATTTACATCTTCTGGCTTCATCTAAAAGTCCAAACAAATGAATACTTGCTTGCAATTATGGAGGACTAGCATTAAGAGCTAATCCTAAATAAAACTTCTGTCTTCAGTCGTGCCAACAGCTGAAAGAATGGAGAAGGAGGTATTTTGTTTCTGATGTTTCTATTTTCTCTTGAATTCCACCCTGACTGTAAATCAAACCATCAAACCACCAAACAGCCAACAGAACACAAAGGTGATGTATCATCCATTGTAGAGAGAGAGACATAATTTGGCAAGAAACATGAAGGAATGACCAAGATACAGATAAAAAGCACATCTGCACTTACCTTGTATAAAATCTGAAAGCGTCTGAACCATCTTGCTTCAGGACATGAGCTCATCCACCCCTTGCAGGAAGGGAACATGTATCTCCATCACAAAACAGTGGTTGTTTTCAGATCTCTTGCTGTGTTCTCCTCATAGGGATGTGATGCAGACCTCTACCACATCATCCCTTTTTAATTTGAAAGACACCATAGGGCAGTTTTACTCCAGCTTGTCCAAGAGCAGGCATGTCTCCCCGGCTCTCTGGCACGGCCACTGCAGCACGTTAAGTACTGCTCATGTATCAGCAGCCACCAGTGCCTGGAACTGCTCTTTCTGTTTTGTAACAACCATCTATGTTAGGGAGCAATTTTTAGATACCATAGCAATAAGCTAGATATTCAAATTAAATAAATAAATAAAGCTGTAGCTAGCACAATCTGTAATGACTTAATCTGTTTTCTTGCTTAATCAGCTCTCTCCCGCAGCCAGTGCCCAGGCTTTCCAGCTCTGCTCCAGTGGTTTTTCAGCTCTTTTCTTTTTTCAGTGGTTCAACTTCTTACTTCTAGGCCCACAGTCAGGCAGGTCTGTACAGTTGTTTCTCCTCTCTTGCAAGTCAAGCAGCCATTTTCATGAATCTACCACTAAATCACACATTTGTTTTAATACGTATTGTGGTAGCATTGGGCAAGTCTTGTCAGAAAAATGTTTCCTAAAAGAGCTCCAGAGAGGCCTGAAAACCCCTATGCACCCAAGCTCCTGAGAAGTCTAAAGCACAGTATGACGGTGGTGAGACACTGGCACGGGTTGTCCAGAGAAGCTGTGGATGTCACATCCTGGGAAGTGTTGAAGACAGGGCTTTGAGCGACCTGGTGTAGTGGGAGGTGTCCCAGCCCTGTCCAACGGGGTTGGAACTACATCTTTAATCACACAGAATTACCAAGGCTGGAAAAGACCTTTTAAGATCAGCAAGTCCAGCCTATGACCAACACCACCACATCTCCAGACCATGGCACTAAGTGCCACATCCAGCCTTTCCTTAAACACCTCCAGGGACGGTGCCTCCACCACTGCCCTGGGCAGTCCATTCCAATGTCTGATCACCCTCTCCATGAGGAAGTACTTTCTAAAATCTAACCTAAACCTCCCCTGGAGCAGCTTGAGGCCATGTCCCCTTGTCTTGTTGCTAGTTGCCTGGGAAAAGAGCCCAGCCCCCACCTGACTACAACCTCCCTCCAGGTAGTGGAAGAGAGTGATAAGGTTCCCTCTCAGTCTCCTCTTCTCCAGGCTAAACAACCCCAGCTCCCTCAGCCTATCCCATAAGACTTTCCCTCTGTTCCTTTCACCAGCCTTGTTGCTCTCCTCTGGACCTGCTCCAGCACCTCAACATCCTTCTTGCAGTGAGGGGCCCAGAACTGCAGACAGGACTCGAGATGAAGCCTCACCAGTGCTGTGTACAGGGGGAGAATCACACCCCTACTCCTGCTGGCCACACTATTCCTCACACAAGCCAGGATGCCATCAGCTTCTAGGCCACCTGGGCACACTGCTGGCTCATGTTCAACCAGTTGCCAACCAGTGCTCCCAGCTCCCTCTCTGCTGGGCTGCTCTCCAGCCACTCCTCCCCCAGCCTGTAGCGCTGCCTGGGGTTAGTGTGGCCAAAGTGCAGGACCCTGCGCTTGGTCTTGTTGAATTTCATGCCATTGGCCTCAACCCATCAACCCAGCCTGTCCAGGTCCTCCTGCAGCTTCTTCCTCCTCCCTGGCAGATCGACACTCCCCCCCAGCTTGGAGTCACCTGCGAACTGACTGAGGGTGGACTCAGTCCCCACATCCAGGTCATCACTAACTCTCCAGCTGCATCTTGACCTTTCAACGAATTTCCCCGCGTTTGCTGCCTCCCCCGCGGCTGGCAGAGGGCTTGGGAGGCAGCCGGAGGTTTCCTGGTCTGGAAGGCAGAGGCCGCGCAGCAGCAGCGAGACAGCGGGAGGAGCGGAGCCTGGAGGAGACGCGTTAAGGCTCCTTCCAACCCAAACCCGTCTGATTCTAGGATTCTACGCACAAAAGGTGCTGCTTGTCGGGACGGACGCCGGTTTTCCCAGAGGGAGAAGCGTGAAGGTGGACGTGCTGAGGGAGGGGGCAGATCCCCCCCCTCCCTCCCTTTTCTCGAGCCGCGTGCGTGGGGAAAAAAACCCAAACAACCAAACAACAAACACAACAACCCAAAGACCCCAAACCCCGGGATCTCCTGAGGACAAAGCAAGGCTGGGGGAAAACAACCCCCCGGGCGGGCTGAGGGGGCGCGGGCCCCGGGGCGCCCCCCGCCCCGCCCCGCTGCGGGGCCGCGCTCGCTCCCCATTGGCTGCCGCCCGCCACGTGCCGCGGAGGCCCCGCCCCCCCTCCCCGCCCCTTCGCCCCCCTCCCTCCGGCGGCTCCCGCGGAGCCGTTACCTGCGGCGGGGCCGCCCCCGCCCCGATGCGCAGGCCGGGCGCCCGCAGCCAGCCCGGCGCAGGTAAGGGAGGGCAGCCGAGACCCGCTGCTCCGCGCTGCCGGGCAGTCGTGTGGTGTCATGCGAAGGGCGAGGGGTGGGTTTCGAGATTGGGGTGGGGGGAGGCCGGTGCGGCGGCGCGAGGCCTGCGGGTGTGGGGAGCCCGGGGGGGGGTGTGTGTGTGTGTGGTGCTGCTGAGGGGGGGCTTTGCCGTGCGGGGCTGTGTCGCTGCTGAGAGGGTTCTTGAGGGGGGGGGGTCGCTGAGCTGTGAAGGCACCGGCGTTTGTGCGGCTCTGAGGGGGCGGCGGGTGCCGGGGATGTTCCCGCGGCGGGCAGGGGGTGCGGAGGGGCCGTGAGGGGCGGGGGGGGGGGTCCGGCCAGGCCCGGCCCGGCCAGGCCGCCAGCTCCAGCCGTCCGCGATGCGGGGCTGGGGTGCTGGGGATGTGCCCGTCAGCGCCGCTGCCTCCGGGGCTTCTCTCTCCCTCCCGGGGAAGGCGAGAGGCCGGGCCGGGGAGATGTGCGGGTGGCGGCGGCTGCCAGTTCTGGATCAGATGGGAGTCAGGTCTGTCTTGGGCCTCTCCTGGGCAGGAGAGGAATGTCGTTGGGGCTGTTTGGAGTGGTCCTTCTGAAACGGCGCTTCCAGGCTTCTGCTTGTCTGCGGGTTGTGATCGCCTGTTTTGCCTTCTCTTAGGAAGAGATGCGAATGCAGAGCAGAAATTGCTTCTGCTGCCGCAGCCAAAACGTTTTTGTTTTCCTCAGCACTGCTCAGGAAAAAAAGGTTATGGTGTTTTTTTGTGTGTGTGTGTGCTGCCTATTTTCTTTCTGTTTTGGTAAACGAGATCAAAATATAGGGCTGAGAGGAGATACCTATTTTATAGCTCTCTCTATGGAAATGAATGGGAAATGTTCATAAAATTAGTGGAGGTAAACAGCTTTCCTGTGATGAATGGCTGTTTTTTGTCTCATTCTGAGGAAAAGGGTAACTAAAGACGTCTATTTCTTACTTTTCTAAAGAAAACTTGAGACGAATGTTCTTTATGTATCTAAAACAGATTCACGTTTTTAAATGCAGCTGAGGATTGCACTATACAGATGCAGTTTAGAAGTGGTGTGCGGATTTCCTGCAGACTCTTATTACTCCATCTGTTTTGCTGCTGCATGGTTACTATCTGCCTTCTAGATCACGCAGCAGGAAACCTCGAGCTGTCTCCCAAGCCCTCTGCTAGCCACAGAAGAGGCAGCAAACTCAGGGAATTTCATTGAAAGGTCAAAACGCAGCTGGAGAGTTAGTGTGTGCACGAGCACTTTGGTGCGATGGCCAGTTCCTCAGGCTTCATCCTGCCTCTGGTTTCCCGGAACTCCTTGGGATTTGACAGCCTCCCTTCTGTAGAGTTTGATTAAATCATCCACATAACTGACGGGCAGTTAAGGGCAGGATGTAGGTAGGCAGAGTGCAATAGCAGAAACTTCCTTTCGCTGATGAAAATGGGCCAAAAATGTTTAATGTATTTTCCTTTACATACATCAGTTTGGGTGATGGATGCAGAATGTGCCAAGATTGCTGCAGACTTGGGATGTTTGGAGGGCAGGTTATTTTCTTTTGATAAGAGAGCTTGGAAAACTTAAGTAGGTTCAGGGTTTTGATAAAAGCCAAATTACTGAACGAGACCCAGCCAACACTTCAGACTTGCCAGACTTCAAATCACAAGTGAGCCTGAACCAAACTTAACTGAAACCCAACAGATTGAGGCAATCATCAGCAGGCTCATCCAGTGCTGCAAAACCACACAACAGAAATGCAGACACAGGACTTCTGGGTCAAGAAGTCTCTCCTTTTGCACGCAACTCTTGCTTATAAGATCATACAATATTAAGGAGTTCCTTAAAACTTGTGTAGGCTGTTCTTTTCATTTACTCTTATGGGAAGGCTATTCCTTTGCTGCTCAGGATTCTTTTGTGGGTAGTCTGCATTTATTTATGACTGCATTGTCTTTTGTTGGAATTGTTTACTTTGAGCTTTTTTACATGTTTGGTGTATCTAAAGACAAACTCTCAGCCTGTTTTGTGAAGCTAGACGAGCCAAGCTCTCAGTTTCCCTGTTAGGTCCTGAAGCCTTGAATTCAGAAGTGAAGCACTACAATAGGTTCCAGCAGCGTTCTTTGCTATATTGCCATTTCCTTTCAAGCCTTTACTTTATGACTGGCTTTTGGCATCTCCTCTTTTGCTTCTGTAGGCTCAAGTGTGATTTTTATCATGATCTCTTGGAGTGTTAGATGATACTGTGGTAAAAATGCTGCTGTACTATTAACATTGTTCCATAATTACCAGTTGTTCATTGCTATTCTGCTGCATAATTCAGATGTAATATGAGACATCTTGGCTGTGTAAGTCTACTGGCATGTTTCCTTAGTCCAGTAAAGATTAATGCTATGCCCAGCCTTTTCCGACTCTTTCTTTTAGGGAAGATTTATTCCGCAAACTTCACATGTAAGGGGAAAGCTGTAATTGTTTTGGCTTCCTTGCAGGGGCTCAGAAATAACTTCCGTTTGTGCTGGATGGACTTGCCCAGCTGGTAGTGGGTGATGTACTGTTTCGTGCTCTCTTCTTCCCCTCTCGCTTTTCCTCAAAGTACTGGAGCAGAGCAGCACTTCCTCATGTTGTGGTGTCTGTGGGCCTGGGGAGGAGGTTGTGCTGCAGAAAGGAGAGTGTGAGATGTGCCCAGGAGAGGGTTCTGAGTAGCAACTGCCTGCTGTTACACTGCAATTCATTCTTCCTGCATGTTGGTTGGCTTCAGCAGGAGCTGAGAGAAGTGGCTGACCTCAACTTCAGAACACCCTGAGCAGGCTGGCAGCTGTTTCTTACACAAGTAACATGAAAGGAAAAACTAGGATTTGCTGCCCTGCTCCCCCACCATCCCTCCCCCCCAAAAAAGAAAAATAGGTGAAGGGGCTCATAAACTTTCTCTGCAAGAAATGAACCCATCTTTTTAATACCGCTCTTTTAGCTCACCTGTTTCTTTCTGCTCGACTGGAACGCTGACTTTCTGTGGCTTATTTGGGAGTCAGAAAAGTTCCAACTTCGGATACCATTTTCCTCTCTCGCAAAGCATCAGCTGCCTTCTTAAAGTGCTGAAGCACATAAGCACATGTTGTTGATCCTTTTTGTGTTTATGGATTTTTGCTGTTCCTCGCTTTAGAGCACCTGAAAGGGGTTTCACAGAAAAGCTCAGGAAAACTTGGAAAGTTTGACTTGAAAAGAGGGTGCTGAGGCAGAAGTGAAATCAAGAGAGTGATCCTGTTGCCTACAACATTAATTTAGCAGGCACTGTTAGTATCCAAAAAGCTTCCTGTGAATGCTGCTGAAAGAAAGTTATACTCTTGAGTATCTCTAAGCTGATAATAGGACTGTATTTAATAATGAACCAATTTCTATGTGCTCAATCTGGATGACCCAAGGTTAAGAGCAAGTTGTAGCCTAGCTATGAGTGTCCTTCCTAAAGGAAAAGACTGGGCAAACACAATAAATTAGGGTTATTAAATTATTTTGTGAGTTAGTTGATGGTTGATGTTGCAAAGAGGATGTAGGGATGCACCATTAAGAATACAGAGGAGAGCACAGGTAGAAGATCATAAGGCAAGAAGAGAAAAATGATGGTGCCTCTAAGACACTTTTGCTTCTTGCTGGTATTCATGGCTCCAGGCAAAATAATTTTCACCTGCAATCCCTTGAGTGCCTTAGAGAGTGTCATAGAATCACAGAATAGTTTGGGTTGGAAGGGATCTTAAAGTTCATTAGTTCCGACCCCTGTATGTGGGCAAGGGCACCTCCCACTAGACCAGGTTGCTCAGAGCCCCACCCAGCCTGGCCTTGAACACTTCCAGGGATGGGCCTTCCACAGCCTCCCTGGGCAACCTGTTCTGGTGTCTCACCAATCTCACACTAAAGAATTTCTTCTTAATGTCTAACCTAAATCTCCCCTCTTCCAGTTTAAAACTATTACCCCTTGTCCTGTCATTACACACCCTGGTGAAAAGCCCCTCCCCAGCTTTCCTGTAGCCCCTTCAAGCACTGGAAGGTGCTCTAAGGTCTCCCTGGAGCCTTCTCTTCTCCAGGCTGAACAGCCCCAACTCTTTCACCCTGTCTTCATAGCAGAGCTGCTCCAGCTGTTTATCATCTTTGTGGCTCTTCTCTGGACCATCTGTCAACTGCTCTGAAATTTTAATTTACTCCTTGTTTCACTTTTTACCAATTTTGTTCACACCTGCAGGATTCAGCATTACATTGTCATTTTCCGAGAAGACAGATCTTGACCAGATGAATTGCAGATTGTACAGACACTAGTTTTTACTTTTTATTGTCTGATTAAAGAACCTTACAAATAAAAATTTATTTTGTAAGATGCATTATACACTAATGTAATCAATGTCCTGTTGTAGGTGCTTATAAACATATTGTAGGCTAAACTTTCTGCCATCAAGGGTGTATTGTTTCTATTGACTTTATTAAATTAACCAAAACACTCTGCTGGACTCTGGACTCTGCTGTTCATCAGAAAAGGCACATCTGTCAAATGCTTTTTTCGTTCAAGAATAATAGGTGCTAAGGAGATAATATTCAAAGAATATTTATCACATATCTAAATAGGATAGAGTACCAGCTTTACTGCAGGGTTTATATAGTTGCAACAGAAGAAATAATTGATAGAAGTATCTAATTTTTAACTTGCATTTTTTTTCTCTGGCTAGAAGCTGTCAATCTAATCTGCAACAGCTTCTAGGCAGCTGGCTTGTCTTGTGACTGTTTCTCATAGGAATAGGTAGGATGGTGATCAGAGGGTTGTTTGAAGATAAATACCCAACAGCTAATACATTGCTACAGACTACAACACAAGAGTCTCTTATGCCTCAGTGTTTCCCTGATAAGTCTGCCTCAAATCTCTAGTATCTCTGGAATTTGTCCTCATGTTTGTGGTTTTAAGTGTTTTTTGTCATGTACCATTGAACAAAAGTCTTAAAGAAGGTATTTCAATGTTTATTATAGAAAGAGATTTCCCCATCAGAAACAGTTCCGTTGGGGTAACTTACCTGTTCCTTTTCTATCCCCACTTTTTCATGAGTATTTTGTCACTGTGGGCAAATGGGCCCATTCAGATAAAAGACTTTTGACTTCCCTTGTACAGGTTTTAAGTCCATTTTCAACATCTAGGCAACTTTCAGTTAGCTTTCCTGGTCTGTTAAACCTGTGTTTAAAATTTGGATTAAAAATTCAGCTTCAATTCACTGTGTTGCAGTTTCTGTAGTGCCTCTTGCTAGAGGATGATTGTAAATTGTTCTAGGATGGTTGAACAGGTTTTGATGATGTGAGAGGAAACTGGAAGAGTTTTATACGGATTTCTGGACCAGTTTTTAAAATTACTTTCCTCAAAAAAGTTTTTGTTTTACTCTCAGCCCTTGGGTTTGATCTCTATGGGTTTCAGTACTGCAGAAGCAAATAAAATTAATCCTAATTATACATTTTACCAAGCTATTTTTCATGTTATTACATAAATTAATAACATTTTATTCAAATATTGTGTCCGTCTTGAAAGTCTTAATGAAAATAATATCTCATCTACTTGGTCAATAACAAGGATAGATCAAAATGTGCAATCTTTTTATGGGCACTGCTCTCACAAGTAGTCACAGACATAAGTGTTGTTGCTTAATTTTTGTCATCTGTTTTCCCCAAACGTGTCCCAGAAAACAACCTGTAATTGTTTTTTCTGAAATGTACTCTTCCAACTCCTTACATAAAGTTTTGCAGTGTCTGTGGGGTTTTTTGTTGTTTTAAAGAAGTCTCAGCATGGGAAGTCCATGCAGAATTGATCATTAATAATGTGCACATAATCTCAGTGAAGAGTGTCTCGCTGAAGTTTATACTATATGAAAACACCTTCTCTGTCTTTTTACTTCACTTTTTTTTTTTTTTTAAATAAATCTTGCTCCAAACCAAGTAGCTTTTGCATTATTTACTGTTTTTGAAAGTATGATTCTGAAGTCATTTGTGTATCTTTGATTTAGAGGAAAGACTGAAAAACACCTGCCCATTTCCTGCAGTTTTGCATTAGTTTTACCTTCTGTTTCATTGCCTGCTTGAGTTCTATTGCTCTTGATTAGCAATCCTTTATGTAAGTATGACTTTCAGTTTTTGGTTGCTGTCTGTTTTACACTACAAGCTTCTTGATCTTGTTACATGAACTTCAAAGGCTGCATTGTGCAGCAAGACCTTGAGATGGAGTGCCTTGCGGATGACTCATAAAGTTGGCTGTTTCTACTGCTTCTGGTGGTACTGCAATGGGGAAGGTTAATTTGTATTTTCAACTCCTAGAAGCTTCTGGCATAGTCCAAAAATCATGTTGTGCTAGATGCTGGATGCTTGTAGAATAGAAGATACTTCTTGTCCTGCTGGGCTTTCAGCAGTGGCTTTGCCTGGGGTGGCTTCCTCACAGGCTCGGGTAAGAGCCTATGGAGTTGCAGGTTGCAGATAATGCCCCATGTGCAGGTACTAACATAGATCTGGGGGTAAGCTTCTGCATGAAGACTTACCCACTGACAGTAACTGTCCACGCTGGTGCTTCCTTTGTGGCTCTGCTCTCTGCCTGCACAGTTACTTCTGAACAGCAAAAGCCCAAAATGCTGGGCTCAGCCACAGAGTCTGTTAACTGGACCCTTGGGCTGTGGGGAGGTGGGAATGTGCTTGAATTGGTAGGGTGAAGGGGGTAAGTGGAAATATCCCCTGCATGGGCTTACGATTCTGGGGGCTTAGTGAGGGGGTGGTGAGTGATGTAGATGTATGTCTTGTTCTGCACTCATGTGCAGGCTGGTCTGGTTCTGTCTCCATGCCTGGTAACACTGAGAGTCCTTGTCTGTGTTTTTGGGTAAATCCAGGTGCTGAACATAACCAAATGCAATTTTTCAGAGTGACAGTGGTCATGTACAGCTTGACACATGCTGCTTTTTAATTTTTAGTATTCCCACATACAAAGACATCCTGAAGACTTAAATTAATTGCTTTTGAAATACTCCAATTGTGGAAATTTTGTCTGCTTAAGAATAACAATGAGACAAATATAAATTATGTTGAAAAGAATAACACCACAAAAAGTTTTGGAGTGTATTCCTACTGATGGACAAATTGGCTTTTGAAGCAGCTTTACAAAGATCACTTAAGTACAGTAGATGAAAAGCAAATGTAATTCCCTCGAGGCCTCACTATTTACACCACAATGAGTAGCTATGGAAATGTCAATGCAAAATGTGATTGTAATACAGCGTTGCTACTGAGACATCTTTTGTATGCTAATTGAAACGTTTTGGAAGCCGTAAAGGCAAATAGTAGCAGTTCCCCTTTCTGAAAGGGTGTAATGGCTCAGGAAGACTGTGGGAAAGATGAGCTCTCAGGTCCTTGTTATTGCTGGCCTTGCTCTTTTGAACACTCTTATGCCAGTCCAGCCGGTGGTAGGTGCTTATCAACTTAGATAACAGTGCGGGATCAAACCTTGAGTGGTTTTAACAAAATGCTGTGCTGGACAGATGTATTTTGGCTGGATCGTTCTATCGTGTCTGTCTGTCCTGTCTATATATATATTGACTTAATCAAGAAAGAAATTATCTGAAGAAAATAGAGCTGACAGAAGTTAACCTGAAGTAAACTGTTGCGAAGGAAATGAAAACTGACATTATTTCAGTTATATACGTAAATTAAACAAAACCATTAAGCATATTGAGTACTAAGAGTTGGACTCAGAAAGGTTGTTCTGAGGTGTTTAAATTCTGTGTTTCTGTGTTCCTCTTTTCCCATCCAGGATGGGTGGAGCAGCTGTTTGGGGATGGCTGGAATTTATTTTGCTCAGAGGCAAGGAGAACTTTCTATATGATAGCACTTGTTCATTGTAGCCTTGCATTCCTTGTTAATCCCCTCCTGTCTTCATCACTCTCTACTTATTCAGTTCCTTGTCCATCTTTGGGATCCATTGCAGCCTTCCCTTGCCTGTTTTGAGAGCCTTCAGGAAAAGCACATCTGTTGTGGCACCTCTGCACAGAATTCTGCAGTGTGATACTCTCACCCTTGGAAATTATTTGAAGTGTGCTGTTTGCAGAGCACTCTTTTTTGATGATCTGTAGAGCAGAGGAGATTGGCTGTGTCGTTCCACACTGCAGGATCCCAAGAGTATTTTAGTGCCATTAGGCAATAAAAAGTTTTATATACATTGAACAGTCTTTCACAAGCGTTTCTGTCAAACTAGAACAGAACCTGGGTCCTAGAATAGGAAAGACTAATTTGCAATGAAATAAAAACCTGCTTTGAACAAAGCAAAGGCAGTGAGGCTTTAACCTTACCCTTGTAATTCAAGCTATAAAACTTTATGGATTTGATTCAAACTGCTGGAAAATATGTGCTTAATCTGGAGTGTGTCCCTCATAAATGTTAACTAGTGCCATGGCCAGACTTCACGATGTCACTTGGCTCAAGGTTGCAATGATATCCTGCTAGCAGGATCCTCTGACTGGTTCTTTTGTGCAGAATCTGTTCAGATCTAGGTTCCTATAGATCAGATTACCTCTTTGTTTTTTCCCTGACTCAAAATTATTACCTGTGTTGTTCTGTAGTGAAAGTGGCTAAAGTTTGCTTCCTGCTTTTTAGTCAGTGTGTTTTTTCTTGAAAAAATTCCATTTTCTACATCTCCCCAGGTGTGCATGCAGAGATCTGTGGAATGGCCAGATGTAGTTCCCGTTTTGTTGCACGTTGTAGCTCATGCAGATGCAGCATTCAGGGTTCACGTTCATGCAGGAAGCCATCTGTGTCAGCCATTCCCTTCCCTTTGGCCAGACAGTGCTGAGTACCCCTTGTTTGTGCTGGCCTGAGCCTGTCTCCTCTGAGGTGATCTGGCAGTTGGTTCTCTCTGTAGAACATGGAGCAATCCTGGAGTTTCCACATGCCCTGCATGCCCTGTTCATGCCCTGCTCCCCAGCTCTGCATTGTCCTCTAATTGACATTCATTTCCTGTGCTGCATGTGACCATGCTGGCAGGATTCATGAGCTGGGGCTGTGCCCTGTGAGTGCTGGCAACACGGTCTCTGTGGATATCAGTCGTCTCCAAGATCTGTTGGTGCTGGGTACCAGGTAATGATGTGGGGTGTTTAATTGTCTTGTCTGCATAGTGTGGCAGGAAGGATGTGTCATGTCTGGAATGTAAGGTGGTTGTACCAGCCCTGCTGCATTGTCACTGGACATCTCAAAGTAGAGCAGTTCAGCTTGGTGATCTGCTTGGTGAGCAAAATGGATTTGGAACATGGCTGACTGGGGTGGTGGTGGTACTGGGTCCCAGGTAATGATACGGGGTGTTTAATTGCTAGACTGATTTGCTGCAAATCGTAGCTGAGAGCAAACGTGGCTGACTGGAGTGGTGGTGTCAACACCCAGTTTGCTCTGCAGTGCTGTTTTTATTCAGGAGTATAAATGCAGCCAGTAAAGACAAGGTGTTGCTTTGAGAAAATTGTGAGCTTGTCAGGCTTGATGTGTTCCTTGTGACCTTGTATGCTGTCAGGCTGTGGAAGACTGGGGCTGGATTTGATTTCCAGCTGAACTGCTAGCATTCTGGGGGACCTTAGGGTGTCACAGCCCTTGAGTTTTGGTTTGTCCTGTTCCAAGACAAGCATAATGATACTGACCTTGGTTTGTGTCTTAAAACAATGTGCTGCTTTGTGATGAAGGTCTACAGATGAGTGTGACAGCTCAGAGAGTCTGTGCAGAAATACAGCTATGTGTGGGAAATTTGATGTTTCAGTAGTATCATAATCAAGTTCTCTTGGCAAAAACCATTAGTTGTTTTTTTCCTTTCTCTGTTTTGTGGGTTATGACCAATTTAAAGTGACTCTAAAAAGCATCACTTCACTGTTGTCTGTTCTTCAAAGGACTTAAGATACTGGTGTTGATCTCTATTTCTGTGTCCCACCCTGTCTCAGTGGTTTGCAGCTTTTGACCTTTTATATACAATTTGATACTGAGAAATGATGTGTGAACTGGAAAGAGAGACAGTCGTTGTGTCATCTCCTCAATTAGGTATTCTTGAAATTTCAGTGGGCTGGATATGAGGTCTGGAAGGGACACTTCTGCCTCATTAACACCTTCCTCCTAATGTTTAAGAACATCAGTTGTTTGTTCCAACAGTGTTTTGAACTGGTGATACAGGTTAGTTCAAATAGGTTATAATACCATAGAAAATAAAAGCAGGTGTAGCAGAAAAGAGAATGTGGAAAATCGTCCCTAGAGAAAAGCCTTCCCTTAGCCCTGCTTTTAAAAAAAAATCCTCTTGACAGAGCTCTTGGCAAGAGAACAGAAGAGCATGAACATCTTTGCAGTGGAGAGCAGAAGGGGTTAAGCATTGAGATCAAAGGGAACGAGTAGGCTGAAATCCTCCATTGTGGAAGATCAGGCTGCACCCTTCCATGGTTGGCTGATCAAAGGGAGTGCTGCTTTGGGAGGCTGGTAAAGCAGGAAAAACCTTACCTGTATCCCTTCTTTCAGGGCAAAACTAGCAGGCTCGTATGGGTGGGCTTTGCATGGTGTTTCCTTGTTTCCTCACATCTTAATTTAATGGCAGCAGCCTATGAGAAGTTGATGAGCCAGCCTGCATTTTTCTTTCCAAACTGCGAGAGCTTACAAACAGTGAGCTCTGAGGTAACTTCTCATTAGCTAATGATCAGTGACTTGCTCATCAGTGAGGGAGCACTGTGTGCTCCTGCTAGGTTCACAGTGGTTGTGGGAGGAGAGCTGCTGCTGGCACAGGAACTGCCCTTGTGCTGGCAGCCTTGTGGTCTTGTTATCTGCCAGACAAAATTTCCGGCACATTGTCTTTGCTGATGAAGTTGCTGACCATGTTGTTGGGGCTTCTGAAGAGGTCAGCAGTAGATTTAGACCGATGATGAGACAGATCTGCTTAACCTCAGAGTTGATTTGAGATTTGGACATCAGTTATGAGGATGGGATCAAGGTAATGTAGTACTTGGACACTTTGATTCAGGGATCCTGAACACCCTTCAGCATACTGTATAGATTTTTTTTCCTGTCTGGAGTCTAATAATTGCTCAAACAAAATTGTGTTTTGCAGTAGCTGATATAGTTGCAATTATTAGATGTTAGGCTTAAGAAGAATGCAAAGACCTATACCTGGCAACAATTACCTATTTTTAGAATCATGTCCCAGTGGTGCAGCTGAAATGAGTATGTCCTTGATCCCAAGGAGGTCAGGTGTGATTCACTAGTCCTGACATGACAACCAAGAGTCACAGTCTTTTCTGGGAGACAGAGTATGTTAACTGTCACTGGATGTCCCATGAACTTTTTTCCATTCAGAAAAAGTTACACTAATCTTTTCCTCTCTTTTGCAGCAATGCTGAGTGACAATAACTCTGTGAAGCTGAAAAGTGATTGTTCACCCCCTGTGCAATGGTGTGAGGTGGCTACACATAAAGATGAGAAGACCAAGCTGTTTTTTAAAAGGTACTTGCAAGTAAGTGTCATTATCATGGCAATATAGAGGTTAGTTGCTCTCAAAGGATGCAAAAATCAAGGGATGAGATTGCTACAGGATGTGAATGGAGTGTTAGACACTCAGCTTTCCCTGGGGCACCAGAACACTTGGAGGAGCCTAGGCTGTCTTGTAATAGTATTTGTTTTCCCAAGGCAATGTGAGATCCCAGTACTTCACTCACAGGTATTTTTAACCTTTTTTATATACAGATAAGTAACAATGCCAACAGTGATAATTGTACAGTCTGATAATTGAAGAAATCGACGGACGGTGGATGTTCAGTAGGTATTTTGGGAGGTGTTGCCTCATAGTTAAGTAGTTCATGAAGTTTTCTGGAATGCTGCATCTCTAAATCTTTACTCCATTGTTGGTAGTTTAATGTCAAATTGGAATTAGTGAGTGTGTGCTGCTGTACATCCAGAACCATGTTTTAAACCGAAGAGCTCAGTACTCTGATGTCTCTGTGCCACATTGATTTTTAGGTCTTAAAGCTTAAACCCAGAGCCAAACTGTTACATCCACTAGTATTTTGAGCACCTTAATGCTGCAGCCCTATCTGGATCTAGATATACTTGATAAATGTCTGTGGAGGAAGAACAGCCTCATTCATATACTGTGAATCCTCCAGTTCTTCCACTCAACCAATTTCCAGGGGGTACAGCCTAACATGATAATGAAGGTTTTAGACCCCCTATCAGTGTAAAATTTGATTTAGTTAAATCAGATGCAAGAACAGTGCTGTTCAGGTGGCCACCTTGTTTGCAGCACATATTGCAAATTAAGTACCAGGCTTGCATCTATTGTCCCATATGGTACAAACAAAAAAAAATAATCTCTGGAAGCTGTATTAACTTAATCTGAAAGAGATTCAAGAAGCACTGAACGCTTTTAGTAGGTTGTATGTTGTTTTAAGACATCTAAACAAACATCCAGTCCTTAGGAAACAATAGGAAGTAAAAATCAATACTAAAGCTCAAACTACATGCTTGAGCAACACCTCAACTCTGAACAAATAATGACGTGATTTTTGCAAGTCAGTTTAGACACGAAATGAGCCAAGCAAATATTTTGAGGTAAACAGTGAAATTCCTTAGGAATGAGAAATAAGTAGACAAAAAGTACAGATAGCTGGTATTGCTCAATTTTAAAGTTTGGATGTTTTTTTCCTTCATGTTTTGAGGATGTAAATAATTAAATTAGGCTTCTCAAGATAAACCTAATCATTTAAATTCTTCATCGTAGCCTACTAGTGAGTTAAAAGTTTTCCATGTATGTGGTGGCCCTTGGTACAAAATCTTGGAGTTCCATCCTTTTTTAACTTGCATGAAAATAGGTATTTCAAAATAGACTTGTCCTTTGAAGTAGAAAACTAAAGTAATTTTTGGTTTCTGCATGTGAGGAAAGTTGTTTGACCCATCAGCAGTGCATTTAAAGTGTGTGTGTATATATATGATGCAGGCATAAAACTGCGTAAATCAGACTGTCAATATGCAATGTTTTCCTTATCAAAGCATCTGTATATGTTCATACTTTCCTACAGATAACTCTTAAGACTTATGAAAGACTTGCAGAAAAAAACCCCAATAGTTTTTCGTGATTTCAGTCAAATGCAAATACTCACCTGAAGTTCAACTATCTTGATTGCTGGAAAAAAAGATAATTGTTGTTCCTCTCTCTTACCCCTACACCTTCCTATTTGTTTTTAGACTTCTTGCACTGTTTGTGGTTGGAGTGTGCTTCTTTTATATCCTCAAATTACATTTTGGCCCTGAAGAATGTGACAGAACAAAAATGCCCTATGTGGACCTCGATCGTGTAAGGGTTGGTATTTTTTGGCAATTTTTTTCTTGGCTTAAAAATAAATTCATTAATTGATAATACAATAGTTAAAAGGGTCTATAACAAAGGACTAGAATGCTGAAATTATCATAGAATCACAGACTGGTTTGGAAGGAACCTTCAAGATCATCTAGTTCCAACCCCCCTATGTGAGCAGGGATACCTCCCTCTAGATCAGGTTGCTCAGAGCCCCATCTAATCCTGTGAGGGAAAATATATTTTGCTTAATTTCATGCCACTGAAGTTCTGGTCTTTGTTCTTCTGGAGTGACAACAGAAGTGCATAGGGAAAGTGGGTTTATAGGGGTAAAATGAGATAACTGTGCCTGCTAAGAATAAAATTTGAACTGGACAGGTCATCAGATACTGTGTCAGTGCAGATGACACTGGTGATCAGAAAATTGATGCAAATGAAAAGTAACATATTTAAAATCAGCATCGCTGCATATGCGTTCTCCCTCAGCTTCTTCAGTGCATGTTTTTCCCTTTCTGAGCCTCCTTGCCTCTTCTTTTAATCTCATTTAGCTCATTTCCTTTCTCAGTGCTTCCAAACAGCCACCACCCTAAGCTGGGCAAACCTAAAGACTGCATGGACTGTACTCAGTGCTGACTTGTGATTAATTTTGTCTTAGATGCAGGATGTGGAAATACCATTGTTCTTTGCCTAGTTAGGTAGTAGCTGATTGCAAACTGTTTGTTGTAATGTACATTAATTGTTTCTGATAGGATGCACAACTTTCAGCCTTAAAAATGAGGCTCTTCCAAACATCACTGACTCTTGTCTGCAAAGTACAGCATGAAGTTTCTCAGTCGAGCTTTGCCCTGAAAGAAGTGTGTTGTTTATGCCTAGACTTGCAGAGGTCTTTGTAACAACAACAGAGGCAGTCTGTAGAACAATCTTGTTTTAAAAAAATAAAATAAAAGCAACACAGCTTCTCTCCTTGTGCACCCAGATAGACACTTCCCTTTCCTGAAGAGTACAGAAGGGGAAATGAGTTAGTTCTAGATTTCAATCTGGTACAAACATTCTCTAGCAGATCATTGTACCTTTGAATGTTGTATATGTCTTTTATTTCCATGTTTAAGCTTTCTTTATAAACCCCTGTGTTTGTTGAACTGCCAGTAGCAGCTGGTGGGTTGCACTGAGAGAGCTGTGGGTGTTCCTGAGCCTGCCTTTCCTGACTGAAATCTTGTATGTTTTGTTTTAGAGAGCAAAACACTATGCCAGTGCTGCCCTGCGGGAGCAGTGCCGGCCTTCTTATGTGAAGAAAGAAATGGGCAAGTTATTTGCAGAGAAATACAGCATGGACGTGTCTCCATTTGTAAAAAAAAATATAAATGAAGATGACGCTCTATTTAAATATGAACCTCCTTTTGGATTTCACAAGTTCTTTGATAAGCTGAAAGATCTCCTTGAACTCTTACCTGAACATGATTTACCAGAAGATTTGAAGTCGAAACACTGTAAGCGTTGTGTTGTTGTTGGCAGTGGTGGAATTCTTCATGGATCAGAGCTGGGTCATTTATTGAATCAGTTTGATATTGTTATAAGGTACGTATTTTTAATTTAAGGATTCCAGCTACTTTGACTTGACTTTAGGAGCCAATTTTGGTTTTTAAGGAGAAAGTATCTCCCCACATTTATGCATCTTATAACGCCACTTGTGAAAGTGCTTTTGAAAAATTTACTTGTGACTTGATGAGATTTCTAGTTTTAGGAACAATTTAAATTGTCATGTTCACAAGACAGGAATTCAGTGGAGTTAAATGATATGTGGATTTCAGATACAAGGAAAACGTGGGCAGAAATGAGATGGAAAGCAGTGAAATCATAGACAAGTAGACAATTCTGGTTTTATCCATTCATATATTTTAGCTTTCAGAGGTAGGTTCTAGAACTCACTTCAGCCTTTTTCCCCTTGGTTAAGTTGGAATGCTTGTTTGAAGGATTTTTTTTTTTATAGCAGCTACTTCAAATACAATAAAAAATTAATTGGTGTTTCAATGTGCCTTTTGTTTACACAGTTTATAGCATGCTTGTCTTTCCTTATCTTTACAAGATCAGTGCATACTTTCTATGTTTACCCATGTTTTCAATGTCTGAGTTAGATGAATACATGGCCTGTATTTGTGCCATCTGAACATTAATGTTTGAACTCTGCTTCTTCGTATTTTGAATTACGTAAAGTCACAAATTTAATAAAAATATTTTCCTAAGTTGCTTCATATACTAAGCCTTGCTCCTCCTAAAAAAGGAAGACTTGATACAGTGAGAGAATATCTCTTATACAAAGGTAAACAAACCTGGTAGTACACGGAGGGGCAGAGAACTTGTATTTAACTGTTCTCTGAAATTAGGGCTGGCAATGTGCAAGTGACTGTTGATATAGAAAAATTTGTGGGACTTAGGCTGTTTTGCAGAACTGATGGAGCTGAATGATGCTGTTCTTGAATACCTTTCTGTGTGTAATATTTGTGTGTATGCATATAAAGATAATACAGGCAACTTCCTGTGTGTTTTCTTTGCCCTCCTCTTTTAAGCCTCTGAGTTGGCACAAGGCAATGAATTTGAAGTTCTGCGATGTTGTTTTAAGTTACTTTTCTAATCAAGCTTTTCTTTTTGAAGTTTTGTACTTGTGCCAGTTAATCCAGAAATAGAA
The DNA here is from genome assembly GCF_020740795.1 of Apus apus. NCBI lineage: Eukaryota > Metazoa > Chordata > Aves > Apodiformes > Apodidae > Apus > Apus apus. Next base: position 109,058,678 of record NC_067285.1, on the reverse strand, counting down.
TTGGCTTCCTCTCAAAGATGAGGGATGGATGAGCATGTGAGGCAAGGAACATGGAGATACTGAGAAAACACTGTCCTCTGCTCATGTAGAAAAATGTGGGCCAAATACAAGTTCTTTGCTTAGTGTCTGATGTTTTAATGAGATTGTAAGCCATCCTTACTAAAACAGTTTCTCTCCATTGTGGGTTGTTTTTTTCCTTGTTAGGTTAAATGATGCACCAGTTCAAGATTACACAGATCACGTTGGTAACAAAACTACTATAAGGATGACTTACCCAGAAGGAGCCCCCCTTTCTGAGCACGAGTATCCTCCTGATAGCTTGTTTGTGGCTGTTTTGTTTAAAAGTGTTGATTTCAACTGGCTCCAAGCAATGGTGAAAAACGAAACCTTGGTATGTGATGTGGCACTGTTAGGTACCTGTGATTTTGCTGTTTTTTTGTTTAGTGCTTAAGTACCTGATTGATCTGATCCTTCCTGGTTTATTATTCTGAGGCTCTTAATAACTGTGCTGTTTTTGTTTTGGTTTTTTTTACCTGTGTCTCCTGGTCACAGTTGGTACCACAATGTACATTGAAACCCCAGGCTGACAGTAACACTTTTTTCTGCGGATGTTGGTGGTTTGCACCAAGCTACACAACATGAGTGTTTATGAAAGTGGAGTTCATTTCGCATTAGCTTTAAGGTCTGCAGAGCCTGAAATAGACTCATAGAATCGTTTTGGTTAGAAAAGATCTTTATGATCAACAAGTCCAACTGTTAGCCCAGCACTGCCAAGTCCACCACTAAACCATGTCCCTCAGCACCACATCTACATGTCTTTTAAGTGCCTTCAGGGATGGGGACTCCATCACTTTTCTGGGCCACTTGTTCAATGCCTAACAACCCTTTCAGTGGAGAAATTGTTCCTAATAGCCAATCTAAACCTTCCCTGGCACAACTTGAGCCCATTTCCTCTTGTTCTATCACTTCTAATAAAATTTCATACAGAAATGAGATTTCTGGATGCCAGTCTATTTTTTTAACAGCTGAAAGCTGTGCTGCTGCTGTAGGTATACACACAGTTAATGTGTAATTGAAGCATTGCAGTTGTTAGTTCACGTTTGCCCGTAGATCCAAAATGAAGAGGTTGTTTATTTCTCACTGGATGTTTAAAGTGCAGAGATTCCTAAGGAACTGATAGAAGGATTCCATGTTTCCCAGCCCTCTAAGTGGTTTTCACCTCTTTTGATATGCAGGCAGATAATTTGTGCAAGTTGAAAACCAGTAGCTAAATTTCTCTGACCACAGATTGGAAACAAGTTCTCTAAATTATTAAGAGATTTAGAAGAAAGCCTGTCAAGATTTTTAACAGTTTGGTGCATGCTAGGTTAGGTACTCTGAGTTCCCTTCTTAATTCTGTGATGCTTACAACACGGAGGGTCTGTTTAATATTGACCATGACTGTCTATTGCTTTGTTTTGAATAATCTGAGTATGTTTTGTAGAAAGGAGATTTTCCCGAGTGGATGAATTTGCACAAATTTAAAAACTCTGCTCCCTGATTTATTTAATTTTTTTACCAGGGACTATACAATGTTGGTCTATAACCTTCCCTGCAGCAGTAATTTTGATGACCAGCAGCTTTCTAACTTGAGTTGAATCCCTGACTTGTTTTACAAGCTATCTGTTTATGTTTTAAGGTTTGGTTTTGAAGAATGACTAGTACAAGGCTTTCTGTATTAAAATTTGTAGGGATTGAAAGAGCCGATTGCTTTTTGGCATCTGCAATGTCCTCTGGTACAAAATTGAAGTATGTGCTTTATGAAAAGAGTACCTTTGTTTGTTTTGCATGGCTTAGGAGCAGACCTGCTCATTCCTACCTTCTTCCTTGCTCTGGTGTTTTTGCTGGTGCAGAGAACCAGTTTAGGGAACTGATCTGAGAATGGGCATACTGGAGACAGTACATTGAAGGACTCAGAGCGTGGGTGGGAGGATGGAACCATAGCAACCTGGATTTTATCAGTTCCAGCTTCTGTAGAGTTGTACCTTAAAGCCTATTTAAAAAAATAATACAGGTCTATGTTGCAGCTGTATCAGTTTTATCATTTGCTCAGTGTTACCCATTATATGGAAAGACAACGAACCTGGTCTAGTATTGTTTTTTTCCTTTAGCTTACATCTTATTGACTGCGAGTGGCATGAGATCAGAATCTAGCTCTGAGTCTTGTGTAAATCCTCTTCTGAAGTGTTACATTTATCACTAGGTGGATACTGTCAAACAGCAGCTGTTCACTTAAAAGCCTGAGCAAAATTGTTTTAAATCCAGTGCTTGCTTCAGAATGCCTGCTTAATGTTTGTGGAAAACTGTGGTTCCCTTCCCCACTTCTTAAATACTGTTGCCTGCTCAGTTGTGCTGGAGAAGGTCCAAAGAACCTTGTGGGTTCTGGTGGATACGTTGTCTGCTTAAACACAAAATGCAATCAAATATTCAGAATAAACAGCTTTCCCCCTGCTGTCCTCTATGCAATTCCAAATAATTAGAATACTTCCTCTTTTAGGTCAGTCACTTGAGCTGTTCTCTGGTATTCCTGAACCTGCCTTAGCTATAAAGTGTTTAGTGAATTTCTCAGAATCCCTGATGAATTCTGTAACCTGTGTACTGTCTGCCATACACTTTGAGGTCTCAGTTTCCTGTTGCTCAAGTGTTGTTTTTTTTTTTTTTCTTAGCCTATGTGGGTGCGACTCTTCTTTTGGAAAGAGGTTGCTGAGAAAATTCCTTTTACATCAAAGCAGTTTCGGATTCTGAATCCAGTCATCATCAAAGAGACAGCTTTGGACATTTTACAGTTCCCTGAACCCCGATCAAAATTCTGGGGTTGGGATAAGGTAAGAAGTTTCCTTTTAGGAGGAGACTATAAAATACAAAGTAAAAAAAGAAACTGAAAAAAGTTTTGGATTTTTCCTTCAGTATGGTTTCTCTGTGCAGTTTCAGAGCTGGTCTCAAGTAATAGGGAAAGTAATAGGGCTTTCAGGACTCTTGCATTTTCTTCTGTAAAATGAAATTTCAGCTCACCTTTTTAGATGAGGTGTTATACCTGTGCATGCTGACATGAAATAGCCTGTTTTACAAAGCATTGGATGCCATGAGACACAAATTCATTCTGGTACAGTGTGTTCACTCACACATCATGGTGACTGGTGTTAAGTATTCAAAGTGTGTGCATTTAAGTGTCAAAGAGCAGCTCTGTTAAATCAAGCCAGCAATCAGCTATAGACAGATGTGTCTCCAGCTGCAGGGAAAGCAGAGAGAGTATGGAAACCAGGGCAATGTAAAGCAACCTTCCAAATGCTGGAGTTGCTGTGTCTCCCAGTGTGCTCAATAGCAGCTGGTGGGAATATCTTCCCTCTGTCCTTTTCTCCAATGATTGTATGGAGTGACGAGTTGCCCAATTCAATGATACACTGCATTTTAATTATTTTAATTATTTGTTTGAGAAACTGGATGTCACTAGTTCTCTTGGACTATGAAAAATACTAAACAACCATCATCTTTTCACCTTTTGTGTAAAAGCATTTAATGGCAGTGTTGTTGCACAAGTGTTTGAAGGCACTTCTCACATTTATTTATAAAAATAAGGTCACGTACCAAGCTATGTGTCTTTTAGTTGCATTGTAGCATGTTTGCCTTCTTCAGGGCTGTTGAGTGAAGGGTCATATTCTGAAGAATGCTGTCAGAGAGCCTGTTGCTCTGGACTGAAGTTAGTGTCCTTCAAGAAATGTCAAGTTTAACTGCATGTCAGGAGTTGTGTGTTTGTAGTAAGGGTTCGCTTGTAGTTTAACTACATAGCAATAGGGTGTCGTGCCTTCACAGAAACAAAAAATAAGATTTGACAGCCATAAGTCTTGTTACAGGCAAATACTTAATTGGTATGCATATTTGACCAAGTTTTTAGTTTCACTTCATAGTTTATTTTTAGTTGTAATTGGCTTCAGTTATAATGGTTTAATTGATTTCCATTTTAAGTGAGGAGAGGGAACAGACAAAGCCATTACGTTTTGTAAAGTGTTTATAAAACTGGCAAAGAAGATTGTTTTGAGTTCAGCAAGCTCCTTTTTTCCCCCCCCTTTTTAGAACGTACCTACAATTGGGGTTACAGCAGTTGTTCTGGCCACACATTTATGTGATGAAGTGAGCTTGGCAGGATTTGGATATGATCTTGATCAGCCCAGCACACCTTTGCACTATTACAACAACCTCTGCATGGCTGCCATGAACGGACAAACGATGCACAATGTGACGAGCGAAAGGAAATTCCTGCAAAAACTGATCAAAGAAAAAATTGTCAAAGACCTCACTGGTGGGATACATTGTGAATTCTGTGGCAAAGACAGCTAGTGATTCCAGTGTGGCGTGGTTTGGATTTGTGAAATTTCCAGAGGTTCAGCTGGAACAACATTTTCACTGTCTGAAGTAGTCCTTTAAAGTGCGTATAAAATGGACGTAGAATCTCTGCTGCCTTTTTTTAATGTCAAGTTCAATTTGTTGGACTTTGAGTTGGATGTCAGATTTTACTTTGCACATTTTTGTGGGTAACTATGTAAATGCAACGTGGAGTTGAATGAGATCCATTGAAAATATTTAATGTTTTAAGTTGTCTGAAGAAAAGTGGAGGTTTTGTTTCCGGATGTATGTGGTACACACAACACCAGCCTGAGTTGTCTAACAGCATACAGGAGTTATTTTCCACTGAACTACTGTTTCTGTTGATCCAGTTCTTGGTGTGTGACTCCTTTTCATGCATTCCATGAAAAGAAAGGCTTATGCTTCTCAGGTCTTTCACTTCTTGTAACTTGAGTGTTGTGTTTCCCCCTCGAATGTTGATGTTCTTTTGGTTTTGTTCTGATATCCTTGGGGGATGGAGGAGAGGAATGTGTGAGCAGAGGTGAGTGAAAAGGAACTGTTGTGGCAACAGCTGAACAGTAAGTACTTTGACGTTCATGATTGATAGTAAAATAATTGATGCATTAATGTATTGGATTAGAATCCTGCTTTATCCTGAGACAAGTTTGGACCCAGGGCATGTTATAGGAGAATTTAGCCAGTAGGAGACTTTCACCTGCATCAGATCTTTTGTCATTTCTATTCCTTAAGATCCAGATGAATGTTTCTAACTAGTTGCAGCAGAGTTCAGATGCTCCAATTAAAGGAGTGGCATTTATACAAAATCTGCCCTTTTTAAATTTGAGTGACTTGAGAATTGCTGGTTCTATAAAACACTGGTTTGCATAGATCTTTCATTTAGCAATAATAGAATCTATGCCTGGTTAAAATGTCCACTTTATGATCCTTAAGTAGTCAACTACAGATACTGTTAACCTTAATAGTTTACAATTATGATAACCCTTATGAACTCTAGTGTTGACTGTTTAATTGAAGGAAGAGGCAGAGTTGTTAGTTTTACTATATCAGCTTTTAAGTCAGCAATTAGTTGAGTGTGTGTAAGTTAAGAAGAAAATCACTGAGAAAAGGAGTATGATCTAGTAGCAGGCTAGGTAACTGCTGAAAGCAGCATACTTGGAAAAAATAGCTATAGATACATGTTCTTGTGACTGGAAATCAGTGCATTGCAAAGAAACTGGACTGTGCAGATCTGCAAGCAGGTTTTAATGTTCATTTTCATTCTGTCACTAACAGGCCAGCAGGTATGACTGTGTTTGCACTGAGTGGGGTTTTACTCCATCCACAGGATGTGCAAAAAGCTTTTTTTGGGAATGAAAGTTTGCCAGCAAATTGATCAAAGATTGGCCTAGGAACATTGTTCATGGACTCTCCATGTGGTGAACATTCCCACTTGTTTTTTTGTTATGGGCTAAGATATGAATGTACTTGTAGTTTTACATTTTCAAAATACTAACATGGGAAAGCAAGATTAGGGTGGTTGGTTGAGTTTTGTTTTGTTTAGGGGTTTATGTTGTTCTTGTTTTTTGTCTGTTTAGTTGTTTGTTTTTTTCTCCCCATGGAGAGAAGTTCTAATCAATGATAATGTTAAAATGCAGGAACAGCAGACAGATTCTGGCCATTATACTAAAAGGCAATAAAATGACATCAGATCACAAAGCATAACTCTGAAGGAAGTTGTGGACCTTATATTTTGTAAGTCACATGCACCTACATGTCCTTGAAAGCCAATTTGTGGATGATCAATTTGAAAATCAGATCCTTGTCTGTGGCACTGCTTGTGTTTATAGCAATAATATTAACATAACTTCTACTCCTCCATGAAACATGTTAATTTTTGTACTAGCAATAAATTTCTAGTCTGTTTTTCTTGTAAGTATAACAATTACATTGTTTAATTTAAAAATATTTCATGTGTGAAGAGTTTTATACAGATAGTATTTTAGTTAATATATTAAAATGTGTTAATTATTTTCTCCTGGTATTTAAACTGGAAGCAAACTACCTTAATTTCATTTGGTATTAGTGAAATTTTGGAAGATTTCAGAACGTGTGTTGGGAGGACATCCTGAATACACCAAAAGTACATGTTCCAGAGCACTTGGTCCTTCACCAGTTTGCTTTACTCAGTAACTTAATCAGTTGATTAACGTTAAGTGCCAATAGCTTTTTGGAGATGCTGTATTTATTGTTAAATTCTCAAATTATGTTGATATAGGATTAGTTTTGTTTTCCCAGCAGTTTTATGGCTTGTGATAAAACCTTGTTCTCCATGGTAGTGTGTACTGCTTTGAATAAGCCTGCACAGACTCGACCATCCGTGAAATGGCAGCAAAGTTCAGGTTGCAAAAAGCAATAAACTGATGAAACCACTTTCTACCTATGTATTTGTCTCACAGTTTGCAGTTTGTTCTCCTTTATTAAAGATTTTGCATGTTTACTGCTCCAGTTGAAAGTCTTGGTGCAATCTCTGGCACTCAAGAAGAATTTAGTGGCTGATAACTCTTTCTCCTTTAATTTATGCCTTTTTTTTTTTTTTTTTTTTAAATACCTGTTGGTGTTATATCTCTCTGGTGCCTGAAAGAGAGAATCCATCACAAGAGATGGATGAGAATATTTCAGTCTGGGTTATAGGACTGGCCTTACACCCAGGGTGTGTCTCCTTCAGTGATGGAGAAAGGCTGCAGGTTCTGGGCTGTGGTTCAGTCTTACTGGGGGTGAGATAAGAACAAAGAGCTGTGTGTGTGTCTCTGTCTTGCTGTGTCCCAGATGTTACACTTTGCCAAAGAATCTGCATCATCCTTTGTGGATATGCCTTAATGGTGTGTGTTGAAAAAGCCAACAAAGAATTTGGGAGCTGTGATGAAGCCATTGTGTTCTACATCAGAATTTCACTTTGTACCTCTCCTCTCTGCAAAGGAGCTGTCACAATTATCTCTGTCTGACCTGTTCTGATGCTGATTTTTTTTTTCATGATTCCTGTGCAGGGAACATAGCTTCCACTTTGTCCTCCCTTGAATTTAGAGTGGTTAAGTATTTGCATTATCTATCATGCTTTATTCTTTTCAGTGAGATAAATAGAAAGTCTCTGTTACGACTGAACAGTTCTGAAACTCTTTGCAGATGTAGGTAATTTGTGAAGCTGCTTTTTAATTCTTTCAGTACCTTCAGATTCATATGGCCACTCGGAGCAGCAAAAGAGATGAACAGCATACTGATTTTTGCTAGATCCCATTTGATCAAACACTTTGGAGCTTTGATTTGCCACGTGTGACGTGATGGTGCTGTTTTTCAAGTGTTTGTAGGGGTCCTGCACTCAGCTGGTTTATCTTCAGCTGGAGACAAACCAATGTCACCTTGGAAAAGTACCATGTGTAAAGGTCACGATTTATATCTTAAAATACCAGGAACATGACACAACGAAGTTGCAGGAGGAGACACACAAAGACACTTGGGTGCAGAGTGGACACGTGCCAGTAGATTTTGTTAATCTCTTCAACTACCTGCCTGTTCCAGCTGATCTACCCTTTTCTTCCTCAAGCACTTGTGCATCAGCTCATCGTGGTTTAACAAAAAAACCTTGTGACTGATTCACCTTCTCATACCTGTTAACACTTGCATTTTCCAGCCAGTGAACTGGGATTAATGCTGCTCCTGCTTTGAGGGTTGAACGTGAGCATTTTACTTACCCCTTTGGGGTCATCTGCCTTGTAATTTGATTTCACAGCCTGCTTCTCTTGTTCTCAGGCCCAAACCAACTTGTTTCCAAGCTCCTACATATGCCTTTGGGGACAACAAACCTTTCTAGTTCAGAACAGCCACTCCTGCTCCCTCCTCATGGGCAGAGAGGAGCCCTGACCTTTGGAAAGAGGTGCTCGCAGTTGCATGGGATTGCTTCAGCAGTGATTGGATGCTGGAGCTGCTTTTTGGAAGTATCTGTCAACAGGGACATTATGGGCACGTTGCAGAAAAACAAACTTCCCCCCATCCTATCTTTCTTACAAAGGAAAACTAGAAATTCAGGCAGATGCTGCAGTATAAGCATTGCATGGTTCCTCCTCAGCTGTCTTTTCCTTCTTGCTGTAGCTGAAATCATGATTCTGTAGTTCAAGGAAGTCTTGAGCCCCAGCTTGGGACTGACTATGTAAGCCAGTCCTGAGAGGGAAGTAGAAACAAGGTTCCTTGCATATTTCTCCCTTTCTGCAGCCTGTTTCTGCCTGATCTGCACTTTAGAAGAAAAACAAACAAAAAAAAGCAGCACATTTTTCACAAGCTGGAGTTACTTCCCCACCACCTCAGGCTGAGTTAAGGATGAGAGGATGTTAGGACCTGGTGGAGCTGATAGAGAAGCTGTGGAGGAGGTTTTCCTCTGCAAGAGCTGAATTACTGCTCATATCTTGCATCCATTTGCTTCTGCCTGCTTTATTTTAGGCTATCAATGTTTTATTTTCTTTAGTGATGTTTTCTTTCTTTGTCACTTTGTGTACTCCTGTGTGCCACACTGAGCTATGGTGTCTCATTTCTTCTTGAGGTTGACCAGCTGGAGAAGTTCAGGTGGAAACTGTGTGTGCCCAAGTGCTGTGAAGGCATTTGCTGTGGAGTTAAGAGCCTGTGGCAGAGAGACCTGAGAAAAGTCTCTGAGAAAAGAGACCTGGGATACAGTGGGGAGGAGGTTTGGGACAAGGAGGCCTGGAGGGGAATGAAGCCAGGACCTTCCTTGGTGGTGAGCTGGAGGAGGCAGAAATACACCCATATCTCCCTTGAACATCCAAGTGCAGCCTTAGGAAAGCCTCTGCAGCAGGACAGTGGCTGCCAGGGTCTACCCTCCGCAGCACAGCAGCCCTCAGTCTTTCATGCTGCTGTAACAGAAAAGACCACAAAATAGCTCAGCAAAATTTTTTGGCCTACTTCACCTTTCCATTGAGGAGAGCAGATGCTCCTGAGAAGCAGCTGGTACACCTGGCATCGCTGTACCTGCAGGAAAAGATCAGGACTTGGGTCAGTTTTATGACCTCTCTGTGTTGCTTTGTCAGGGGAGAAGTTTGCGGGTTGTTGTAGCTGGTGTATCATGCCTTTTTTATGCCAAGTCTTGGCAAAGACAGAGGTGTTGGGAGTGTGTTAGCAGTTGACTATCAGGATTACCATGAGCATTTTGATTTCTATGGCTGGGTGGAGAGGTCTGGGGTTATTTTTAAGCTAGTCCTTTTCTGTTTAAAGAGGCAGTTAATCGAGACAGGTCAGGGCTTAGCTCAAAACCCCGAAGGCTTTTCCTCTGCGTGGTCAGGAGGGTCTGAAATCTGGCACCATTTCTCCTGTCTGGTTTTTTTTTTTGGCTTGATTTCTAAGCCTGCTTTTCCTCCCAGATGGGCTGTCCCCTGTGTCACCAGCTGGCAATTTGTGCTGTCCCCAGCTGACCGCTGCTCAAAAGCGGATGGATTAATGTCAGTTTGTAGATCTGCAGCCTGGGGAGGGACTTGGGGGTATCCTGGGCTGGAACCTCCTGCTGCAAAGGAACGATCCTAGACATCACCTGTAATAGCTCACACTCGGGCTGCATTAGAAATGTCAATTATTCTAAAGACCTGGGTACCAAATGAGGTGTCACCATGCCCGACAGCAGATCTGGAGGTTCATAGATAAGAGATGCTGAGTCTTCCGCCGTGGTATAAAAGCTGAGGCGGTGAAGTCGTCCCTGAGAGCAGCGCCGAGGGGGCAGTAAGTGCAGCCTGGACTTGGCTGCCAGAGGAGCCTCAGGGATGCGTTTCGCTTCTGCAGGACTGGAAATGGGAAGCGGTCACGTAGCCCCATCTAGTGCTTCGGCGTGAGTTGTGCTGCTGAGCTGCCTCCTGCCCGAGGTTCTCCAGCTGCAATGCACCGTTTTGAAGGATCAGAACAGGAAAAATCCTTAACCAGTGATGCGGCGCGTCTGGGCTGGGTGCTGGAAGGTAACCCTGACCTGAAGACCATGGGAACGAACTGTTTTCCTTGCACTACGCTCAAGTGGAGCTCAAGGACTGTTATCCCATCCAGTCAGCTGTTGGCCCAGCCAGAGTGCAGCAAAAGATAAAACCCAAAGTTGCAAATACCACCTTCCACCCAGGTCTGACACTCTCCAAGAGGAGCCAAAGAGGTTTTTTTATTAGATGATATTTTCTTGGGTTTTCTTGGGTTGTAAGTCCACTTTATTTCATTGGTGTAGATGTGGACATGGCAAAGATGGTTAGGAAATCTAGTAAGGGAGCTAGGAGACCTGCATGGTTAAAAAAGGAACTACTGGGCAAACTCAAGTGGAAGAGGAAAATCTACAGATCATGGAAGGAGGGGCTGGTCACTTGGGAGGAATATAGGTCTGTTGTCAGAGGATGTAGGGAGGCAATTAGGAAAGCTAAGGCCTCCTTGGAACTTAACCTTGCAAGTCAGGTTAAGGATAATAGAAAGGGCTTTTTCAAATACATAGCTAACAAATCTAACACTAGAGGCAATATTGGCCCTCTGATGAATGAGGTGGGAGCCCTGGTGACAGAGGATATAAAGAAGGCAGAGGTGCTGAACGCCTTCTTTGCCTTTGTCTTTACTGCAGGATTTCCCCATGAGCCCCAGATTCATATAGCCCCAGAAGAAGTCAAGATAGAGGAGGAGTTTGCCATGGTAGATGAGGATTGGGTTAGGGATCAGTTGAGTAATCTGGACATCCATAAATCGATGGGTCCGGATGGAATACACCCAAGGGTGCTGAGGGAGCTGGCGGAGGTCATTGCTAGGCCACTCTCCATCATCTTTGGTAAGTCATGGGTAACAGGAGAGGTGCCTGAGGACTGGAGGATAGCAAATGTCACACCAGTCTACAAGAAGGGCAAGAAGGAGGACCCGGGTAACTATAGACCGGTCAGCCTCACCTCCATCCCTGGAAAGGTGATGGAACAACTTGTTCTTGTCACTATCTCCAGGCATATCAAGGATATGGGGGTCATCAGGAGCAGTCAACATGGTTTTATCAAGGGTAAATCATGTTTGACTAACCTCATAGCCTTCTATGAGGAAATTACTAGGTGGATAGATGATGGTAGAGCGGTAGATGTGGTATACCTTGATTTCAGTAAAGCATTTGACACTGTCTCCCATAGCATCCTTGTAGATAAGTTGATCAGGTATGGGTTTGGAGATCAGGTAGTGAGATGGATCAAGAACTGGTTGAAAGGAAGGAGTCAGAGAGTTGTAGTCAATGGGGCAGAATCTGGTTGGAGGTGTGTGACCAGTGGAGTCCCTCAGGGGTCGGTACTGGGACCGGTGTTGTTCAACATCTTCATCAACAACCTGGATGAGGGTATAGAATGTACCCTCAGCAAGTTTGCTGATGACACCAAGCTGGGAGGAGTGGCTGACACACCAGAAGGCTGTGCTGCCATTCAGAGAGACTTAGACAGGCTGGAGAGTTGGGCGGGGAGAAACCTGATGAAGTTCAACAAGGGCAAGTGTAGAGTTCTGCATTTGGGGAAGAAAAACGCCATGTACCAGTACAGGTTGGGGGCTGACCTGCTGGAGAGCAGTGTAGGAGAAAGGGACCTGGGAATCCTGGTAGACAGGAGGATGACCATGAGCCAGCAATGTGCCCTTGTGGCCAAGAAGGCCAGTGGCATCCTGGGGTGCATTAGAAAGGGTGTGGTTAGTAGGTCAAGAGAGGTTCTCCTACCTCTTTATTCTGCATTGGTGAGGCCGCATCTGGAGTATTGTGTCCAGTTCTGGGCCCCTCAGTTCAAGAAGGACAGGGATCTGCTTGAGAGAGTCCAGCACAGAGCTACAAAGATGATTAAGGGAGTGGAACATCTCCCTTATGAGGAAAGGCTGAGGGAGCTGGGTCTCTTTAGTTTGGAGAAAAGGAGACTGAGGGGTGACCTCATTAATGTTTACAAATACGTAAGGGGTGAGTGTCAGGGAGATGGAGTTAGGCTTTTCTCAGTGATGACCAGTGATAGGACAAGGGGTAATGGGTGGAAATTGGAGCATAGGAGGTTCAAGGTGAATATACGAAAAAATTTTTTTACTGTGAGAGTGACAGAGCACTGGAACAGGCTGCCCAGAGAGGTTGTGGAGTCTCCTTCACTGGAGACATTCAAAACCCACCTGGATGCGTTCTTGTGTGATGTACTCTAGGTGACCCTGCTCTAGCAGGGGGGGTTGGACTAGATGATCTTTCGAGGTCCCTTCCAACCCCTAAGATTCTATGATTCTATGAAAGATTCTATGAAAGGGGATTTAGAAATATTATTAGATAGAAACATAGAGATGTTTTGTTTTAAAAAGACCTTTATGATCAAGTCCAACCATTAGCCCAGCACTGCCAAGTCCACCACTAAACCATGTCCCTATGTACCACATCTACACATCTTTTACATGCTTCCAGGAATGGGGACTCCACCACTTCCCTAGGCAGCCTGTGCCAGGGCCTGACAACTCTTTCAGTGAAAGAATTTCTCCTAATATCTAATCTAAACCTCCCCTGGCACAACTTGAGTCCATTTTCTCTTGTTCTGTCACTTGTTACTTGGGAGAAGAGACTGATCCCCCCCCTTGCTCCAAGAAGAGACCAACCCCCCACCTCTAAACCTTCTTTTCAGGTAGTTTTAGAGAGCAATAAGGTCCCCCCTCAGCCTGCTTTTCTCCAGACTAAACAACTCCAGTTCCCTCACATGCTCCTCATAAGGACTTGTTCTCCAGACCCTTCACCAGCTTTGTTGCCCTTCTCTAGACATGCTTCGACCCCTCAAAGTCCTTCTTGTCATGAGGGGCCCAAAACTGACCCCAGGATTCAAGGTGTGGCCTCACCACTGCTGAGCACAGGGGGACTATCACCTCCCTAGTCCTGCTGGCCACACCATTTCTGATACCAGCCAGGATGCTGTTGTCCTTCTTGACTACCTGGGCACACGCTGACTCATATTCAGCCACTGTTGACCAACATCCCCAAGTCCTTTTCCTCTGGGCAGTTTCTCAGTCACTCTTCCCCAAGCCTGTAGCATTGTATGGGCTTGTTGTGACCTAGGTGCAGGACCTGACACTTGGCCTTGTTGAGCCTCGTACAGTTGGCCTTGGCCCATCAGTCCAGCTGCTCCAGATCCCTTGGGGTCCAAGTCTCTGTTACTGGCCCAAGAGCTGGGGATATCTGAGAGCTGCTAGAGGACCTGGGTGTCTGACTCTGCACCGTGTGTCCCTTCCCTGGGAATAATAAGCCTAAATCTAGCATCCGAAGAGCTGAGAGTGCAGAGTGGGTGCACGGTGGGTTGTAGAGCTCTGAGATGGGAGGGGTGTAAAAATGTAAAGTGACAACCAAGGGATGGTATAACAGGGCTTTCTCTTTGCTTTGTATTGATGTTTGGTAACACATCCAGTGACAAGTCCCGTTTCTCTACAGAAATGTTTCTGCAGGGGTTGGCTGCTGGTGTGAGCATGTTCTCAATGCAAGGGAGGTACAAACCAAGGGCACAGCCACCTGAAAGGTGGGACATGCTACATGGGCTGGAGGCAGGAGAGCTGATATCCTTATTCCTACTCACTGTGTCCCCACTCTGGGCCGTCACAGACACAAGTGTATGTCCTCTGAGCATCAGGTTCACCTTTAGTGCTGGTGGCACTCGGGCCACCAGAATACAGCACCAGTCCTGAATCTACTGCCTGCACCTGGAGAAAAAGAATTGTGAGTCTTCAAACTCTGCATGCAGGTATTTATCCCTTCTTTATTTCTTTTTCTTCCTCTGGTGGAAAATGGGTGGGAGAGACCCCTCAGTAATTGAGGATGTTTGTATTTTTTTATTGCCCCCCTGCTCTACTGTTGCCGAGCATTTGGGCAAAGAGAATTTCTCCTGCACCTTCAGCTTAGTTCAGGATACAAGGACTTGGGAGGGATGGGTTGGAATGTTTTTGCAGATTGTATGGACAGGCAAAGTCACTGCTCAGCTGTGACACTGCTGCTCTGTACACCAAAAGTGCAGAAGGAAAAACCTGGTTTGTATTTGAGGTTGGTGAAGACAGAGGTATGGAGCTTGCCAGTGCTCCATAAATAAAATACCAATGCCTTTACCAGAAACCCTGCATCTCGGAGCAGCCATAATGGACAGGAAACCTTGATGCCTATAAAATCCTTGGCAGCCCTGGACAGGAATTGCGCTCAAGTTTATTCCTTGTTTTGGAGCATGTAATTGGTGAGCTTGAGCTCATTTGATGGTGGCTAATGTTGCAGCTCCTTTCTGTGCTGCTGCATCTCGGTGAGAGATGGTTTCAGCAGATTGCTGATGCTACAGCAAATGGGGGGGGTGGGAAGAGACATGAGGTTTGAGCCCTGGGAACAGTCTGAGTCCATGAGTTTGTAATGATGAGTGAGTCTTGATCTGTCATGGGTGTGTCTCCTGTATTGGGCACTCACAGTGAGTGCTGTTCAAGGGAAGACTTGATATCAGTAGTGTTTCCTAGTTCTGTGCTGTAAATTTGCCACAGAGGTCATTTAGGACCTCATCCAAAGCCCACTAAAATGCAGAGGCTCATTGGTGAGCTTTGGACCAAGCCTGTGAGGAGCTGACTTTACAGAGCAGTAAAATACTCCAACACATGGTAGCTCCATGCAGGTGTAGTGCTGTAGAAGGGGAGGTGCTAGGTAGTGGCTACATGACTTTTAGGAGTGCACCTTCTGATTTCTTAAGGATTAGCACCAAGCTGAAGGTACTGGGTGTTTTCCTGTGGAATTCACCCAAACCCTTCTGTGTTGGTAGCACAGGGAGACTCTGAGATGGTCTTTTCAGGCATATGAAGGTACAGACAGGAGCTGCTGGTACTGTAGTGGAGAAAATCTTCCTATTATTTTTCAGTCCTGGCTGTTTGCATTCAGAAATGTGGAGCACAAATCTGTGTGTTGGAGGAAAAGCAGGGCTTCTGCCAGCTTGAATGACACGTGTGTGTACTCAAGAAATGTTGTACGGAGTTTTGTGCAATGGAACCGTCTCCAGCTCTAGAGGGGGTGTTGCTACATACATTGTGGGTTGCTTCATTTGCTAGGGAGTTGGACTAATACATGGAGGTCTGTCCAGCCTGGCTCAGTCCTCTGTGCCACCAGAGACTTGGAGAGCAAGAAAAATCCCAAGACCTCTGAAAACATGGCTGGCCAGGGTACATGAGCAAGCAGACCAGCTCATCCAGAGAAGACAATTCAAAGGGTCAGTGACAGAGAGACTGATTCCCTTCTTCCCTCTGCATCCTCCTAGGGAAGGGACAAGATGTGACAGACACAAATAGCATCCTGGGAGGTTTAGCTTCAGCAAGAAGATTTTTCTAACATGAGATTGGAGAAGCGTTGGCATAGATTGTGCTGGGAGGTCTTCCAGAACTGGAAAGTTCAAAGACTGCACTGGATGAGCTCCAGGCAGGACTGTTTCAGCTACAGCTGATCCCACAGTGAGCAGGGGATGGATTTAGCTGCCCTGGAAGGAGGAAGAAAGTATTCTTGCTTTCTGCCCTTTTGGCTCAATTCATGATATTAGACACTGATGCTGGGGTTGCAGTTACTCGCCCTCCTTCCTGAAGCATTTTTAGCTCTCCTTTTAGGCCATGTTGTGAAAAAGCAACACCCAGCCATAAAACTGGAGACAGGCTCTCTCCTGGAGCTAAATTTGATCCTGGGGGCAGAGGAGAAGGAATTAAAAGTCCTTCATTCAGAAGGAGGTGTCTCTTGAACTCCCCCATGGAAAAAAATTAAAGCATCTCTTGAACTGATTTAAAGTATACAATCCTGGAAAAGCACTTTATCAGCTTGCAGAGGTTGTTGTTTAGTTGGAGGTGCATCTTCAGGTAGGTTTGAGCACCAGGGCTTGAACTCCCTTCTTGATGGGGTGATGGGGAATGTCAGCTAAGGAGAGGAGATTTGGGGACAAAAGAAGTTCCACGTTGTGCAGAAATAAAAGGCAAATTCAAAAACTGCATCTCTGCTCTCACCTTTAGTTTCTCTCTTCTGTGAAAATAATGTGTGAAACCTGGAGAAGCCAGCTGGACCCAAGGGATGCAACAGCCCCGGACACTGTTAAACACTTCCTTGCTAAATCCTGCCTGCAGCCTGTCCAGGGAGGATCTGCTCTGTGGTTCATTGCACTCTCAGCTGGCATTTTGCTTCAGCAGCTCCTCACACCTGCAGTGGTGGTGGCAGCTGGAGGAGCTACCCTGTGAAACCTGCAGCCCAGATGAGGTGAGGTGACACAAGGGAGGTGTGTTCTGGTCTGTATACAACAAATATATCATTGCACAGGATATGCAATGTGTTGAGGTGGGGGGGGGTGTTCTTTGCAGGCACAAACTTGCATAGTTGGGACCTGCATCGATTGGTGCCACGGCAGGGTGTGACCTCACCCATCAATACCAACTGCAGCCACTTCTGCCATGCCTAATGTCCCTGGAGGATCTCTTCCTGTTGTTTGAAGGGCCTCTGCTTTTTCTGTACTCCAAGTGTTCTGGGCACTGTATCAGTGATGAGAGAAAGAAAGAGAAGAAAAACGTAACTAGTTAAAGCCTTGGCCTGGAAAACTCAAGTGTTTTTCCCAGGCTCTACTTATCTCTGACCCTCAGCCCAATCCTTGACTCTAAAGGGATTCTATGCATACCAACCCTGCTCTTGTTTTGGGATATACTTCCAACTGTGACCCCATAGCATTTGTTCTTGGCATATGTGCTTGCCCTTAGCTGGTCTCGTGAGCCTGTTGTGACTCTTATTAGGGGATATAGCCTGTCCCTGAACTAGCACATGTGACAATGAAATCTCCTCCCCCATTCTGAACCGGTTTGCTTGCTGCTGGAGATGACTGCAGTGGGCTATGGCAATGCAGTGACATCTTTTTGGCCTTTGCTCCAGCTGACACTGCTTGGAGGCCTCATCCTTTAACCCTAAACCAATTCTTGAGCATATGTGGGCCAGACAGGGCGAATCCTACTGCTCTCTTTCCAAGCAGCACTGCCCAGATCAGCTTTGTTGTCATTTCTCTTTGCAGTCTGTAAAAGGCAGAGTTGCCATAAAATGATCACACCTGGTAGTACCACAGCTTCCTATGTACCTCTGAAGAGATCCTGATGTTGGACCCAGCAGCTGGCAGCCATCAGCATGCAGAGCTCCAAATAAAATACATTCCTGTGGGGCTTTCGATCCTTTGACAGAGATGTTTCCCAGTGTAAAGCTGCCACGAAAAAGTGTAAGCCAAGAACATCTCATTTCTTAACCAGCAGTGCTAGGAACACTGCTGCAAAATGCAGGAATGAAGCAAATACACCTGGAGCAGCTTTATTCTGGCCCTGGCTTTTTTTCCTGTCTGCACTAACTCTTAGGCAAGAACTAAAGGATTCTCAATTCATCATCTCTTCAAAGGGAGGAATGAAGGAAAGGAACAGGAACATCACAGGAGGTGTTAAGGTGCTGCCCATGGCACAGGGTTACCCTTGCTCTAACAGCAGCTGAAACCCCATGCCTGTGGTTTCACCTAATGCCTGCAGTCATCCCTTGTGTTTCCAGCTTCTTGGAATGAGGGAGGCCACACAGGTGTTTCCTTACACAGAAACAAGGAGGCAACTGGGTGTCATGGCCCCTCATCCAGTGTACAGACACAGACAGCGCTGGGAGGATCTGCAGGTCACAGAATCACAGAAGTTTTTGAGTTGGAAGGGACCTTAAAGATCGAGTTCCAGCTCCCCTGCATGGGCAGGGACACCTCTCACTAGAACAGGCCGCTCAGAGCCCCATCCAGCCTGACCTTGAACACTTCCAGGGATGGAGCCCCCACAACATCCCTGGGCAGCCTGTTCCAGTGTCTCACCACCCTCACACTGAAGAATTTACACCTGATCTCTAACCTAAATCTCTCTTCTTTCAGCTTAAAACCATTACCCCTTACCCTCTCACTACAAGCCCCTGTAAAAGGTCTGGCAGTGGGTGCCCACTGGAGAACCATGGAATAGCTCCAGCTGCCATTGGAGAGCACTAAGGGAAGCTTGAAACTGATGGATCTTTTAGCAGATCAAGTTTTGCTTTTCATGATCTCTGTGAAACCTTTAGGTGGGGTCCCAGTTTCCAGATGAGAGCAGTTGGCTTTTTGCTGATGTGCCTTCAAGCAGGTGGGGCAGGTAAGGGGGGACCTGGCTGCCACTCAGCATGTTGCCTCTGCTGTAGCCTGCATCTGGCTTTCCCTTTGTCCTTGAACAAGTCATTGGTAGGCTGAATGACAAGTATTGCTTTCTGTTTTCTTCAGGTTCACTGAAGAAATACAAATTACACAGTACGACCTCTGCCTGGTGGTGCCCCCAAGTATCTTATGGTCAATTTTAAATGAATTTTACATATAAGGAGTGTTATAAAGAGTATTACAACTTCATAAACAATGTAAAAATCTGTGCCTGGGCATGGGATAAAAAAGGTAGGTCATTTCCCACCCTGTTTTGGCCAGCCAGCTCTGGCTGTGATACTTGGTGGGAATCCAGGCTTGCTTAATGCTGCTGCTCACAGGCCTTCTAACTCTGGCTTTTGTGGGTACAATTTTAGGAGTGAGTTTAGGGATGCAGAAGCACCATCCATGGTGTTTTTCATTTTCAGATGAAGTTTGAAATTCCAATGGGGAGTTTCTGCAGGCTGGAGTCTCATCCTCACCAGAGGGAACCGATGGATTTCATTGCTTCCTTGTTAGCAGTGAGCAGGGAATTGTGTTAGGGTCAGGAGACACGCATTAGCCTCATCACTAGGTTGAACTAGGGGATGGAAGGACCACGCTCATCTCCTGTTGCCTTGCATTTTGCATTTGCTCCATTACAGAAGCAATTGGATCTTCTCTCATGCTCTTGCTGCTGAGATGTTACAACTTGTGCTGCAGTTCCTCCAAAGCCCTTTCGAAAAGTCAGTCCTGTGGACAGTCACGCTCACCTTGAGGTGCCTCACTTGCTGTTGGCTCTGCCTGTCTTTCTGCAGACAGGGCTTGAGGAATATAAATTAAAAAGGCCAAGCAGAGAGTATGAAACAGGCTAGTTCGGTGCACGTATTGGGAAAACCTCATAAAGTCCTTCACAGCAGCCAGGAGATTCCAGGTTTGGCTTCTCGGCTGTGGCCCATAAAAGTTGCTGGGATAGCTCTTGTGCTTTTCCCCCTGAGAGAGGACACCTTTTTCTCTGTCTCATTTGCTGCTTCCACTGATGCCAGATTTCCCTGTGTGACTGTGTTTCTTTTCCTTCAGATAGACTTTCTATTGGTCACTGCCCAATTCTGTGGCCTTTAGAGCCTGGAGCTTGGGGTTGAAATAGCCTCCTTCCAGATTAAAAGGAAGGATTAGGAGCTAAGAAGCAGTGCATTTCCCTTCTTTATCAGTTACAGTGCTTCTTCAGCTACTTGGTTAGAGAAGTGCAGAGTTTGGGAAAAATCCAGGCTGAGGACCTGGCCTCAGCATTCAGGATTTCCTTTCTGAGATGAGTTAACTGTTGCTGTGCTCTCCAAAGTAAGGATCTCCCACTGTTTTATGTGATTGTATTTTTTTTTTTATGTCACACACGTCATTCAAGGGGCATCCAAACATGATTTTCTCATGGAAAGTGCAATTGTTTTCTGAAATATGTTGCTGTGGAGTATTGCTGAATCCAGGGGCTTAGTAAAATTCAAAAGGAGGTAAGATACTTGTATGGATCACAACACCAGTCCAGACCCGCAAGGGATGATACTAACACGTTTTGGAGCTTTCAGTAGTGTTTTCAGGCCTTAGCTGTTCCCTAGCACTTAGAGCTTAGGAGGAGACCCTCATGTTCAAGAGATTCCCAAATATCTGCCTCCTTGATGTCATCTTTTACCTCCCAGTTGCTGTGTGCTGGAGAAAGCACAGCTCTGATCTGTGTTTCCTTTGCTGTGGCTGTCCATTTGAGTGTGTGTAGACTTGCTGAAGGGTGGTAAGCAGGATATTCCCAACAAATATCGTGCTTGTCCCAGCACTCAGGGTGAAGGAGATGCCAGCACAGGCTGGATGCTGGGATTACATGGAGTATCTTCTTGTGTCAGTTGGGGAAACAATTCTTGTTCTCTTCTCCCCAACCTGTATTGCAGGTCTAAGAGGGGGGTATGTGAAGGTCCAAACCCCCCATGAACAAGGAGTAGAATCAGGCACCCATGCAGGGCTCAGGGTTCTCCACTCCTCAAGTCAGGTGAGTGACAACTACCTGTGATGGCCACCATGTAGTTTTGGCCTCCTGTCACTAGCTGTGCTCCTCACAGGCTCTGGTACAAATAAACCCACCAAAGGGGACAGGAGAGGGCTGCAAAGAACACGGGTGATAGGTGAGATTACAGCTCCTAGCTGCCATCCTTTGCCTGGGTGCTGGGGGGTGGCTTTGCCCTGGGGAGAGGGGAGGTGATGGCTGGTACCTAAACAAGGAGGCACGGAGTGAAACACTGCTGAGCTTACAGTGCTTCTCCAGCAGCACCCTGTGTTATATATGAATCAGTCTGCCCATCCATCCATCCATGGCAGAATCAGAGCTGGCTGCAATGGGAGTGTTTAGAAGATGTGCCCATCAGGGCCAGTTTTGAACTGCAGAACTAAGCTTTCTAAATTCTCAGCAGGCTTCTTGCTGGTGGGGAGCTCTTCCATGATGTTAATCAGTGTCACTGCAGACACAAGGCTCAGTCTCCAGCAACGCTGTGTGCATTAGCTGTTACAACACAACTGATGGATGCTGTGTGGTGAGCTCTGGTGCCTGCAGTCTCGATGGCTCCTGGTCACTCACATCAAGGTAACTGGGCTTGAGACAGCAAGTCAGAACCAAACTGCTTATTTTCTTTTTTCTCCGTTTTCCTCATTTATGCCTGATGTTCTTATGCTACTGTCCAATCCCCAGATGGGGCAGTGTTGGTGTGTTCCTCTGCTCCTGATACCACTTACTTTATTTTCTTTGTCTCGCCAGCCATCGTTCTTATGTACTGAGGGGATACTTTGCCTTTCTGCAGCCCCTTGTGTTTATCTTGGCCTCCCTCTGACGACGTTTGTCCCTGGGATGCCTCCTAGGTGTGACAGCTCCAGCTCCTCCTTTTTGGTGCTGACATACACCTGCAAAGCTGGGTCTGGCTGTGCCATCAGTGTTACAGAACACTCGCACGCTCTTGCTGGCTGCATCATTTTAGCAAGCTTATACTGGGGCTGAAGGCAAGTTAATACTAATTTTATCCTGATCAGGGTGTTTATAATTTGTGGATGTGAGAGGTGTCTGCGCTGGGCACACGGGTTCCCGTGCCCGGGCAGCATCGCTCCCTGCTGCGGTTTGAATTTCAGCTTCTCTGTGCCGTGCGGGGAAGGGGAGGGGGCAGCTAAAGTTGGGCTAAAAGGTTTGCAAACCCCTCCCCTCCACCCTCAGCATCCCTGCCGGTGCTTGTGGCCGGTGTGAACACGCGGGACACGCGGGGTCCCGGCGCTGCCACACTCCCGGCAGAGGGCAGTGCCAGACAGACAGACGGACAGATGCGCAGCACATGCCAAGCCCCGTCTTCCTCTTCCCAGGGCGCTTTAGCCGGGGATCTCGAGCCAGTTAAGCTGTAGCATAAGCCACATACTTAACTGCTCTGCTGGGTGAGGCCAGGCTGCTCAGAAGCTGGCGGGAGCAAGGCTCGGTCTCAGCCTTCCCAGCTGATGAGGACAGAGCCTGTGGCTCCAGCCCATAAAACCTGAGCTGGGTCTGGCTCTTTGGTAGGACAGGGGTGAGTTAAAGAGGTCCCTGCAGGATGGTAATTCTTGCACAGTTCTTAGGGAGGATTTCTCTTTGGCACCATTTATGTAGAGTGAGTGTTTCAGGATGGCTTGATAGGAAGCAGAGAGGAAATCCTGTATTCTGACCATAGATTTTTGCCTGCAAAAGTACACTGAGAGCTGATTGCAGACGGAGACCTTGGGAGATGATGCCAGGAGAAAACTACCACCCTAAAAATGTGCATGGAGGTAATGTTATCTTTTTTCTGTGACTAGCCACTTCCTCCTCCTTTTTCCTTCATTATAAGGGTGGTGAGGAACTGGAATGGGTTGCCCAGGGAGGGTTGGATGAGGTTTTGTGCAACCTGGTCTAGAAGTAGGGTTCCCTGCTCATGGCAGGGAGGTTGGAACTTGATGATCTTTAAGGTCCCTTCCAACCTTAATGGTTCTATGATTCCATTTCCCTGCAGGTCACAAACCCCCTGGCTCAAAGTCCACACTCAGGCACCAACTCATACACACAAAAAATCTGTATTTTTTATGCACTGACCCAACCCATTGGTGAAATTTGAATCAGGAGAGCTCAAATAAAACATTCCATATTAGCCTATTAAAAATCCAGGAGGGTCTTCCTGTAAATTGTCTGTCTCCTGGCTTGCACCAGATAGCTCAGCATCCTCCTTATGCTGCCTCTGTTCCTGTGAGGTCTCTAAAGCCACACAGCACCCATCCTGGTTAGCATTTAGGTGGGAGATTTCCAACAGCTTTTAGGTTGTTGAGAAACAAGTGTGGGAGGTTCAGTAAGTGGCATTTCCCTCTCTTGAGTCAGTGTTGAACAGGCGCCCATTCCAGCAGCAGATCTCATTCTTCAGCACTGTCATTCTGGCACCCAAGATCTCTCCAGAGTTAAAGCCCATCTTGTCAACATCAGATGCACTGACAAACTCTGGGTGCTTGCTAAAGGGGAGAGACACATGCACAGGACATGGTCCTGCCACCATCCCAGTGTCCAGTGATGGATGGGACCTTAGTATTCAAGAATTGAGCAAAAACTATTGTATTTTTAGTACAGCATTTAGTACAGGGTTAGGTGGTCTTAGAGGAAGTTTTTGAAGGAGATGTTCAGATCTCCATGTGCTTCTCTCTTTTGCTTGACAGCATCAAGCTGACAGTAGCTGGTCCTTACCCTTTTCTTTCTCCAAGGCTTGCTAACTCCTCTCACAACAGGCATTGCTCTCACATATGCATCACTTGCTGCATTCTCAAGGCAGAACATCTGTCCTTGTCAAAGTTTGCTCCAGACTCTTCCTTGCAGGCAAGTTTACTGCTAATTTACACCTGATGATCCAGAGCAGAAGACAGAGAAGATGAGGCTGTTCTCCTCAGTCAGGAGTATGAGAAACTGCACCTGGAGTTTCTTGGCTTTTGTAAGCTGGATGAGGACAAGCTTCAAAAGCAAAAGGATTTGTTTTGGTGAGGCAAAAGAAAGAGTTTTAATTGACAGAAGTTTATTTTTCTAAATGTCTCCAGTCACACCCTGAAAGTCACCAAAAGCTGCAGATAAATAATAACTGGTTGCACAGTAGAATATGGAGCAGGGGAAGGCTTTTGTGTTAGAGCAAAGCAGCTGTATAATGTGGATCTTTATTTCCATCCTGTGGTCCTGTGTTATCAGAAGGGTCTACAGCTGCAAGAGATCTATGTGGTGGCTCTGGGGAGGGTGACATACAGGCAGAAGAAACCCTACACAAGGCATAGAGATGGGTAACTTTCTCAGAAATAAATAAAGCACAAGAGAGGTTCACAGAATCATAGAATGGTTTGGGTTGGAAGGGACCTAGAAGATCATCTAGTTCCAACACCCCTGCAAGGGCAGGGACACCTCCCACTAGATTAGGTTGCACAAAGCCCTGTCCAACCTGCCCTTCAACACCTCCAGGGAGGGGACAGTGGTTCTTGCACTTCCTACAGGGTTGGAGACAACCTGGCCTCCATGGCCTGATCCCAACTGCTCCGTGACTCCACATGGAGCCTGGGCTTACGTGGCAGGGGACAAAAATGACACCCACCAACATGTTCACCTGCAAAGGCTTCCCACCAGTGGGGACTTCACCAGAGACTGTCAGTGCCTCTGAGGGGTACCACTACAGTCCATTTCCACAGGCTATTTTGGGGTTTTCCCACTCTGGGGAGAAATAAGAAGGCAGATAATAGATCTTCACTGATTTCATCCTCAGGCTGATGTGGGTGGTGAGGATGTAGTGATTACTAAGGACAGTGAGGAGGTTTTTAGGGGTTCCTAGAATTTCAGTGTGGGCGCCTCAAGCCAGGGCTGTTTTGTTTTAAAAGTGAACGTGAGCCCTTGGAGCTGGTGCTGTGGGATGGTCACACCACCTGGCAGGAGGGTTGTGCTCAGATGAGGACGGCTGTATGTGTTTAATTTTGAGCTGGAGGAGGAGGACTATGGTGAGTTCTGGGTCAGTGACAGTGAAGTCTGGACTCCAGATGTGCAAGGCCTGGCAGCGAGAGACGGGAAGGCTGTTAAGAGAGGAACATTTTGGAAGTCTGGGGGAGTGCACAGTGGGATGCTAGATCTCAAATTAAATCTCCAGCCAAAAAGGGAGGAATCTAGCAGCAGTTTTATCAGGCTGGGCTACTGCAGGAGTTGCTTCAGCTGCAGACCAGGAGTGTTGCTGAGAAATTGGCTCCTGCAGCAGCCTTATCTGATGGGTCAAAGGAATGGCTTCCAGATTTTGTAAAGTAGTTCATCTAAATGTGGGGTGATGGGGCAGTGAGCTGGCTTGGGATCACTGGGTCAACTTTTAAAGGTGCCCAGTGTCAAGCAGTGCTTTCAACTGAAAGTTCTGGATGTCTGGAAGCAGTATTGCAGAGACAGCAGGGGCACATCACTGCCAAAAAGCCACAGACCTTCTGTTGGCTTTGAAAGCTTAACTATCCTGATTGGCTTACCCCCACGGATGGTGAATGGGAAGGAGGTTCTGCAGCAAATGCTTTCCTTTGATGTCAAATCTCATGTTTAAATGTCAGTCAGCCACACTGTCAGCTTCTCAGATACGAGTGTGAGATGGCTGTGGGTTGCTGGAGATGCTGCAAGGTCCCTTCCATGCACAGCCCCATTGCCCCTGTTGCTCTTGGCATGTGTTTAGTGCCTCCATGACATGAGTTGTCACAGCTGCTGTGCTTTGCACTGCTGAGGAATCCATTTCCAGAGCAAAACCCCAGCATTTGACAGCACTGTGGCTGTCTCTGTGTGTGGTGGAAGAAATGAGCAATGCCAAAACATGCCTTGAGTCTTTTGCAAGAACTGTGGCTGTGGACAGGCAAACTAGACATTTGTACTGTGCCCCTTTCACTGCTCATGCTGTTCTTTAGTTTGATGTGTCTTGCATGGTAAAAATCATGCTAATTTTTAAATTGGGTATTTAAACATTTTCTTGTGAGGAAAAGCCTTAAAACAGGAGTGAAAAACAATTAGTGCTAGAGAGGGGCAGTGACCACTGCCAGGCAGGTAGGCATCTTGCCCCTGGGGACCATGGTGTCTACAGCAGCAGCTGTGTGAATTTTAGGGGTGTCACTTTTGAGTTAAATGCTGGAAGTTCCTGCTATGTGTCTCTTAGGTGCCTGCTATCTCTGCTGGATGCAGACCATGGATGGATGGAGGAGATGTTCCCTCTCTCAAGCAGGAGAGAGGAGCAGGTTTAGAAGGGAGCTTGCTGAAGAAGAGAAGGACAGGTAAATGCTATTTAAGCACCATGTGCCCTGTGTTTTCAGTGGGGCAAAAAGGTAGGTGGGAAAAAAACCCAACACATTTGTGTTATTGTGGTTAGAGTGTGACTTCGGAAGGGGCTGCTCTCTTTCCCAAGGAAAATTCAGAACCAACTTCTTGGCTTGCAAGCTGACTTCCATCAGGAACTACCTCACCTCTGGCTGCCTTCAGTCAAGCTGATGGTGGAGAGCTGTCAAAATCAAGAAGTCACCCCCTCCGTTATAATAATTTTGGGTAGGATCACCCATTTCAGCAGAGAGGCCCAGCAGCTGGTTGGCCTTGGAAGTCATGTGGTCCTCCTGGTTCTTGAGGGGTTTCCCACAGGCCAACCCTAGCAGACCTCAGGTTCGATGTGTTACAGGGACGTTTGTGTAGGAATTCTATTTGTTTTGCTGGTAAACTGAAGGTTTCAGCTTAGGTTCGCCCACTAACTCAGGTCCTTCACTTTGAAGTGGCATCTGGTCTAAGTTCCCTCTGAAGTCAATAGAGATACAGAAGAGTTGCCCTAGACCTGGAGTTTGAATTGTCATCATAGGGATCTCCAATGCAGACCTGAGTTGGGGATCCTGTGTTGGACTCAGCTCTCACATCTCCCTCCCTCTTCCTACGCCCTAATCCCAGGTCCTCACTGACTGCAGAGGATCCAGAAAACAGGAGTGTTTTTTAGAAGTTTCCTGAGGAAAAAACAGGTGTCTGCTGTATGGGATGCTGCATGACCAGAGCACCAAGACCCTGTGTTGCAGGACCATGACGCGCCCTCTCAGCTCTGCCCTGGGAGCACCTCCTTGGATCTGAAGCCACCATAGGCTGCCAGGAAGCTCCCAGGAGAGCCTCAGGGCTGGGTTTTCAAGAGTGGGTGTTGTAGGGAGCTTCCTGTCAGCAGGTGTGGGGCAAAGGGCCAGATGACAACTCCGAGCACAGCAGGGAATGGGGCAAGCCCTTACAAGGGAATGTACAGTATGCTGGGCACACACACAGGCTGCATCCATCAGCAAGTACAGTAGGAGCCTGGAATAGTTTGGCTGGGTAGTCCTGCATGAGGGAACAGTCCTGAAATAGGTTGATAGCCTTGATGTTATTTTTGTGGCGCTGGAAACCACAGCCCTGGCATCCCGAGTGGCTGCTGGCTCCCAGGTGGCCCTGCTGGGGTGGGTGTCCCTCTGCATCCCAACATGGGAAGTGGGGAAGCCACCTTTCAGTGGGCAGAGGGGGACGTTAGAGGGAAATGGTGAAAGATTTATACAAATGAGTTTGCAATACTCTGGAATGGAGCACTGTGAGTGTGGGATGGGAAACCTCAGCCTGTGATGCTGAGGACCAGACACTGAGGAGAAGGGCCCATGGAGGGATCCCTCCTCCCTTCTTGCTCTGCTTCATTGTGTGGATGGTTGTCACAATGCAACAACCTTTGTCTCAATTGTCCATGGAACACAAAAGGTGTTTCTGTCAGAGCCACCACCTTGAAACTAATCTCAGATTGTAAAATATCCCCTGAAGTGACCATCACCACTGGGAGCAGAATGATGGTCAACCAAATCTGTGGCTCAGCCACAGGCTTACCCAAAAGAAACCCTGGGGTTGTAGCCTTGAATCACTTAGGGCCTGGAATCAACTAGAGTTTGAGGTCTGTAGAAACCTTCTGACTTCAGTGATTAATTTTTAGCCAAAATCTGTGCTTTACATACCTCAGCATGCAGCAAGCTTTAGCAGGAAAATTCTTGAATGCTCAAAAGAATATTTTGCAGAAAAAAAAAGGTGTTAAGCCTACAGTTTCATCTAGGAAAACTGGGAGGAAAGCTGTGCCAAGCTTCACAAATGAAGAAAATTCTGACTTAGTGGGCCTTCAAAATAAGTGGCCACTTTTAGAAGGTGATGATGATTTCCAGATTGCATGTCCCTGCCTGCTCTGAGTGGGGGTGAAAGAGGCTGACTTACTGTCACTGGGATTCAAGGTGGATCCCATTTTCTTACTCCATCTGAAAGATAAGCAAAGCAAGGAAATGGAGGTTGAAATTTAGGGACTTGTCAGTCTTCACATAGCTCCCAGGAGTTATGCTTGAAGGCATGGTGGATGGATCTACTGAGGTCCCTGTGCAGTGACAGTGAACTGAAGCATGATCATAAAGAGGAGAAATATCTCTAGAAATAGAAGCACGTTTAGCTGCAGTTTGAGCCCCTCCTATGCTCCTTTCCTTATGGTGTAAAAAACCATGGAGGATCTCCTCCTTTCCTCCTTTCCTCTTCGAGGTTGTTACTTAGGCAGAGGGTGGGGCTTGTTATCCTCTATGGGAAGGTTTGGAGGGAGGGGTGGCTTTTGGGTATATGGGAGTTGTTCCCATGTAAGAATATTTCAGCATCTCATGTTCCTGAGGCTCCCTGGTGAGTAGGGGGAGGCTGTTCCTGTGTTTTAACAGGGAACTGAAAAATGAGTCTTTCAGAAAGAGGAGTGCAGGAAATGCACAGGTTTCACAAATTCCCATCTATGAATTCCCATTTACTGCTCTTGGAGTGAAATGTCACGGCTCATTTATTCTTGTCGCTATTGTGACATGCTGTGAACACTCTCCAATTAACTTATACTTTGTAAAAAAATGTCAATAAGGGCACAAGAAGAAAAAATATTCATGAGTTTGTCCTTCTCCTCAAAGAGCTGAGATCCTACCTTTGCAAACAGCACCCAGGTTTCTCTTGCAACTTCTCATCCTCCTTAGGAAGGACAAAACCCCTCCCATGGCCCTTCCAGTGAACTTTCCACTTGGAAACCCTGATGTTGTGACTTCAGTAACAGCCTGAAGGGGCCAGCTCTGGATTGTGTCAGGCAGGACTGGAGGTCACATGGAGAAGTGATGGATAGCAAAGAGAGAGAGAAAGAGAGAAGGAAGGAAAGGAAAAGAAAGGAAAGGAGATGAAGAAACACATGCCATTTTGGTTCTCATTTCCCAAAGGCCCCCTTAAACATTTTGTTTTGAAACAAAAATGTGCAAGAGCCTTGTGCTGGAATGGGAAGATTGGCTCAATTCACAAGTGTGGGATTAACTCCTGCGCTCTGGCTGCGTTCCTTTGGGGAATGCAGTGAGGGGGAGAATGTCTTTGGGCCATGCAGAATGGAGATGACTTTCATACATCCCTTGCCTTCATCTTCCTTGGAAGGAGTGGGAGCATGTTTCCAAGGTCTGCAAACCAAGTGCATCTGAGGTGAAAGTGTTTTTTGGAGTGAGTATTAAGCTTGTAACACAGGGGCTATTGCATGGTTGATTACTGCACAGCTCCAAGAGTGCATTTCTCTCCATTGCTGAAGTGATTTAAACTCAGTTGTTTTCCTTTAGATGCTCTTGTGGATGTGGTGGAGCCTTCTCTGGTTCTCTGGGATCAGGACAGTTACATGAAACTGCTTCTCTCCTGATGGTCCCCCCTCCAGCATCTCTTCAACTTGATACAATCGCTCACATTTTCGGAGTCTCTGATGGGCAGAAAGATCCTAAAACTACTTGAAGACAGTGGGACAGAAGAAGAGCTTGTGAGATTTTATGTAGGATGATTCTGTGTCTGTGAGAGCAACCACTGATTGAAAAAGTATGTCATGAGTGC
The DNA here is from genome assembly GCF_020740795.1 of Apus apus. Taxonomy (NCBI): domain Eukaryota; kingdom Metazoa; phylum Chordata; class Aves; order Apodiformes; family Apodidae; genus Apus; species Apus apus. The sequence goes on along the minus strand of NC_067285.1, from coordinate 109,029,140 downwards.
TATGCTTGGTGACAGCATGCCCAAGATTGACCCTAGATGTACGGAGGAACTGAGAGCTATATGTGAGTTGCAAGTTTAGTGATTAGAACTTTCACCTGCCCACCTGCCATGAATTGCCTTTCTAGATGTATTTTTTTTTTAAAAACCTGATTAAAACTTCCCAAGTGAACTTTGTCTGTCAAATATGAAGCATAAAGGGAACATATGATATGGGATGGGCTAGGAAGGGTTTATTAGCTCTCATTTGGGATGGCTGGGGTAATACAGCTTGAGTAAAATAGATGTGAAAGTTAATGTAGCCTAGAAGTGTTTACAGAATGAATCTGTTACAGAACCTGAGTTAATCTGAGAATAGTTTAGATATCTCAGGCATATGAGGGAATCCGTATATTACACGTTTATGTATCAGACATATTTAAGAACAAATCTACTTCTGTAATCCCTCCAAAAGTGTGATCTGATAATGGGGGCTGAGGGCTGCTAAACCAGAGCTTCCTTATGGCATGAAGAGGAGAAAACAATTAGATAATTGATGTTTTTTTGGAGTACCCACAATGTCACTCCAGTAGATGTTATTATTTGGTCTTACTTGGTATTGAGGGTTAGTGGGAAGCGCTCAAAGCTCCTTGGGAGAGCTGGACTCTCCCCTTTCAGCTGCTGTAAATCCCCAATTTGTGTGCATGAGCAAGGCAGTGATCACAGAAGCTAAACTGCAGCTACATTTCCTGCCCATGGAACACCAGCAACCCCTGTGAAGTCTGCAACGTGAGCAGCTGGGGCAGAGGCAGAGGGGAACAATAAACAACGCAGGAAGCAGTTGCTGGCATTGCCAGAGAAGCTCCTGGAAACCCCAAGAGTGGGGGCTCCTGTGGCGCTGTGAGGTGTGTGCTGGGTCCATGTGGTCCTTAGAGATGCTGAGAAACTAAAGAGAGGTGGAATAGCTGCTGCAGGGTCACCTAACGCATCTGTGGCAAAGCTGTGCTCTCCATGCCGTGACACCCTGTCTGGAGACCTGTGTGTAGACACCAGAGCAAGCCAAAGATGGGTGGCAACATCTTGCTCTCACAGTTTGTGCCTATTTCCCATCCATCTCTGCCCACCTCCTTGTCCACCCCTTGGCTTTGTAGCACATGGGGTGAAAAGGCTCCTTGGGGAGCACTTCAGCAGATGCAGCATTGAGGCAGATTCCAGCTAGGCAGGAATGACCCCATAAACCTGTTTAAAACCCTGAGGATGCTAGCATACTCCTCCTGCTGAGGGGGAATATCAGACCCTGGGGTGGGGCAGTGATGTTTCAGGGGGTTGCCTCCCTTTGGCTGGCAATATCCGTGCTGGGGGTGAGATGGAGCAGCAGCCCTCAAGGCTACGTGGGCTGCCAGCACCATGGTCATGTCAGGGGCTGCTCTGTGGCTTTCCCTCCACTCCCAATGCAAAGGGAAGGAGCTTTTTCTTCCAGACTCTGTTTGTCTTCCACCTTGGACTGTAGGGGGCTTGGGGCATGACATGGTGGCGGCAACCACTGATGGCAGGATGTGTTATCTCAGTGGCTCTTGGCAGCAGGAAAGGTAAGACTTAATGCTTTTCACCACCTGATCTTCTGAATAGGTTGTGATGTGAGTGATGGTGGATGAGAAGCTCAGCATGAACTGGCAATGTGTGCTTGCAGCCCAGAAAGCCAACTGTGTCCTGGACTGCATCAGAAGAAGTGTGGCCACTAGGTCAAGGGAGGTGAGTCTTCCCCTTTTACTTGGCTCTTGTGAGACCCCACCTGGAATGTGTCCAGTTCTGGAGCCCCCAGCATAAGAGGGACATGGAGCTCACGGAGAAAGTCCAGAGAAGGGTCATGAAAATGATCCGAGGACTGGAGCAGCTCTGCTATGAGGACAGGCTGAGAGAGTTGGGCTGTTCAGCCTGGAGAAGAGAAGGTTCTGGGGAGACCTTAGAGGACCTTCCAGTGCCTGGAGGGGCTACAGGAAAGCTGGGGAGGGACTTTTGACAAGGGCTTGTAGTGAGAGGAAAAGGGGTAATAGACCAAAACTGGAAGAGGTGAGATTTAGGTTAGACATTAGGAGGAACTTCTTTAGTGTGAGAGTGGTGAGACACTGGAACAGGTTGCCCAGGGAAGCTGTGGCTGCCCCATCCCTGGAAGTGTTCAAAGCCAGGTTGGATAGGGCTTGGAGCAACCTGGTCTAGTGGGAGGTGTCCCTGCCCATGCAGGGGGTTGGAATTAGATGATGTTTAAGGTCTCTTCCAACCCAAACCATTCTGTGATGATTCTATGACATTTGTATTTGCTTGTGTCTCCAGCATTATGGTATTTACACATTCATAAGAACGTGGAATGTGGGACTAGGAAGCATCACCTGGATGCACGCTGTGACCCTTTTGTTTCAGGCAGAAGTGACATGCAGCCACCCCATGTCCACGCCACATCTTCATTAATTTTGTCAGATACATCTGACTAAAGAGCTCTTTGTGTCTTGTAGTCCTCATTGGAAGACTGTTGCAGGCGAGAGCTTCTCAGAGGGTTGTCTTCTCTCTCTAATTTCTCGCCTAATTTATTCCTGGCCTCTTCCCACCCGTTTGTTCCCTTGCCAACATTGTCTTTTAGCTTCAATAGCTCAACTGCTTCCCTAGTGCTTGCCCCTATTTATAGATGGCAACAGTGTCTCCTCTCAGCTTTCATTCTGTGGCCTAAACGAGCTTTTCTAGCAGATGACTACCTAGAGAGCAAAGATGTGTAGATGCATCTCGGCTGGTCTGGCAGTGGCTGGTGCCCGTGGCAGCCCTGGGGTGCTGGGGCAGAGCAGGCTGGGCAGTCCCAACAAAGAGCCACAGGGCAACCTGGGCAGCTGATGTCCCTGCTGGCACATCCTAAATGGAAGCTCAGGAGAATGCTGATGCCCATGAGATCGAGTCCATGTGACACTGTGTGGGGCAGTCATGCTGCCTCTGTGTCACATCCAAAAGGATGCCGAGAAGTTGGGGGATTGAGAAATTGGTGTGATTGAGTGCACCCTCCACAAGTTTGCTGATGACATCAAGCTGTGCGGTGTGGTTGATATGCTGGAGGGAAGGGATGCCATCCAGACAGACCTTGACAGGCTGGAGAAGTGGGCCCATGCCAACCTCATGAAGTTCAACAAGGCCAAGTGCAAGGTCCTGTACCTGGGCTGGGGCAATCCCAAGCACAAATACAGGCTGGAGGGAGAATGGATTAAGAACATCCTTGAAGAGAAGAGCTGGGGCTGTTGGCTGATGAAAGCTCAACATGAGCTGGCAATATGTGCCTGCAGCCCAGAAAGCCAACGGTGTCCTGGGCTGCATCAAAAGAAGTGTGGCCAGCAGGTCAAGGGAAGTGATTCTTCCCCTCTACTCTGCTCTGGTGAGACCCCACCTGGAGTGCTGTGTACAGCTCTGGAGGAAGAAATTCTTTACTGTGAGGGTGATGAGACACTGGAGCATGTTGTCCAGGAAGGTTATGGATGCCCCCTCCTTGGAATTGTTCATGGGCAGGTTGGATGGAGCTTTGAGCAACATGGTCCAGTGGAAGGTGTCCTTTTCCATGGCAGGGAGGTTGGAGCTAGATGATCCCTTCCAACCTAAACCATTCTGTGATTCTATGAAATTGGTGACCTCTCAGGAAGGAGCTGAGCCAACGTTTCAGGAGCCATGCTCAACCCATTGGTGGGACCAAAACCATTGACCCAAAGCCAAAGTTTTACTTTTTCCCTAAGACTTCTAAGGTGGGTGTAAGCATGGAACCAATCTGTGACATTTCAGTTTGGAGATAACTCTTCTGACAATAAGTCATTCAACTGGAGAAATGGTGTACTCTACTTCTAGATGGCTTTAGAAAAGATGTTCTGAAGCCTGTCCTGCTCTCTCCGGCCATTATGGGGCACGTGGATGGAAAAAAGGCACAAACTGTGGGAGCAAGATGTTGCCACCCATCTTTGGCTTGCTCTGGTATCTACTGGTGTAGACAGGGTGTCAAAGGATGGAGAGCACAGCTTTGCCACAGATGCGTTAGGTGACCCTGCAGCAGCTATTCCACCTCTCTTTAGTTTCTCAGCATCTCTAAGGACCACATGGACCCAGCACACACCTCACAGGGCCACAGAAGCCCCCACTCTTGGGGTTTCCAGGAGCTTCTCTGGCAATGCCAGCAACTGCTTCCTGTGTTGTTTATTGTTCCCCTCTGCCTCTGCCCCAGCTGCTCACGTTGCAGACTTCACAGGGGTTGCTGGTGTTCTATGGGCAGGAAATCTAGCTGCAGGTTAGCTCGTATTTTCTGTGGTTCTCCTGCTCCACCTAGGCTTTGAGCTTCTGTGAGATCTATCATCACCCAGCAGAAATGAGGGAAACCATGAATCCTTGCCTAAAAGGGAATTTTCTTTTGCAGAAAGTTTTGATGAAAACATGTTTTCATGTCTGCCAAAACGGAACTGAAAGTGTTTCACATCCTGATTTGTTTCTACTGCTTGGTTGCCTATCCTGGTGTCTCATTTGGCTGAAAGCTGTTCTCTTGCTGTCTTTGTGGAGATGGTTTGCTGTGAGGTCTGATCCTGAGAGAAAGCTGCAGCTCCCACAAAGCACTGTGATGCACATGCTAGGTCTGATGGTTTGCTTGTGGTCAAAACCTTTCCCTAACAAATAAGACATTTTCTGGGGAAAGGTTAAAACAATCCTGATGGACATATGGCCATCCATGGACAAGATAATCCACTCTAGTTATGTGTGCTTGGCTTTTATTGTTGTGATGTAAGAGTATTGGATGCAACCACTTTGCATGTGCTGTGCTGCTTTTTGAGACTTCTCTGTGCCCTGACACAAAGGCAACCACTGCACATGCTTTGTCTCAGGAGATACTGGAGAGGTCAAGTGAGGTGCTCACACACAACTCTAAGAAATACCACATTGAGGACAAGCTATAGAAAGATCTTGCAGCCAGTGCAGGGGTGTTACTAGGAATTGGAGAAGATTATTTCCCCTTCAGTCTGTCTCTCTTGTCTCTTCCTTAGGTACTCAGTCCTGGTATCACTGCCTGGTTCTCCACCAAATGAGAAGTCTTCAGTTCTGCCTTTCATGCCCAGACCAGGTTAGTAAACTTCTTTCCTGCTGTCAAATTCTGTGAGATTCCTGTTTTTCTCCCCTTTGGAAATGGGACAAACTCTAGAAACATTTTAGCATGTGGCAGAGATCGACGGAGACCAGTGCAGCAGAGAAAAACCCCAGTGACATGGACACCCGTGTGGGGTAGGAGAGATGAACTATCCTTATCCAGGACGGTGGCATCAATCAGGGGTCAAGCCACAGCACTGTAACCTGTTAGCATCAGTGGGACCCAGTTGAGGGACCCAAACTGAAAAAAAACATGATCCCATTTTCCAGATAGGGCTCAGCATGGTCAGATGTTTATCATAGAGATGGGGAACAAGATTGTTCGGTCTGCTCCAGCAGCCAGCAAGGGTCTGGAGGACATGCATTGGTGTATGTGACCCTGTGGATGTGAGCTGTGAGCAGCCATGCTGCTGGGGCCCATTGCCAAGGGGTCACTGTGGTGCTGTCACCCACGGGGTCGTGGGTGTCACATCTGGAGCACAAGCACGTGGCCTTGGCTGGTGGGGGGGCTGAGTGCTGTGTCCCCTGGAGCCACGTGAGGGTTCTCCAGGAAGAAATCCATTTGTCAGATTGCTGTGGCTACTTTCTCCTGACCTGTGTGAATGAGAGCAAATTGCCCAGGCAAAAACTCCACAACAAAATAAGAAAGGACTGAGGCTACAGCCTTCTTGCTTGCACGAGGGGCTGTCAAACTGCCTTTGGGGAAGCACTTGGCCCTTCCCCCCGTGGAGGTCCCTGTGCTCACTCAGATTTTCAGTGTCTGGAAGTATGTGCTAGAGGGAGTTGACCATCACATTTTTGTCAGCTCCCTTCTCAAAGGCAGAACTTGACGTCCTGCTTCTCTTTTTTTATTTGTCTCCCCCCACCTCTCCTTTTCCCCTGTCCACATGACAGTCATAAAAATATAATGGAAACAATATGGGAATAGTCCTGGTTAGAGCAGCTTCCTTCTGGATGAGAGCCGTGCACAGAAGCTGGGGATGCTGCAAGATCCCTTCAGAAAGCCACCAAGGGTGGGTCGTGATGTCTGTGATCCAAAAACTGTGCTGTGCTAGGACCATACTAGTGGAGCAGGGCCAGCTGGGTACCAGGCACTGGGTATGGTGCTGGTGGGACAAGAAACCCCAAGATGAGGTTATTATATTTGATTTATTTTGTGTATGTACTGAAAGGCTTTTTGGGGCAAGGCTGTGCAGCCATCAGAGGGTGCTCAAAGCATCTTGAATCCTCTCCTCTTTCCATCTTGGCCAGGGCTTGCAGGCTCCTGCTGGGCAGGAGCTGCTGTGGATGTGCCTGTTGACTGCAGCCTACTGGTGCCTGTTTGCAGCCAGGAAGGACAATATGCTGATTGCAGAATCTGGTTTAATTACTCACAGCACATGCCATTAAAAGAAATTGGCTTTCTCAGGAGCAACACATCTGAACTGACCCACCTTCATAAAACTTGGCTCACATGTTAATTAGATGGCCTGGCTTAAGAAGGTTGAGCCCCTATTCTACTACCAGCTCACAGGACTCAGTGTGATTGAAAGATCCTACGTTTCCTTATATAAGACTTCAATTGTGGTTTTTTTTTTTTCAACAGGAAAAAAACACCCGAAAAAGAAAAGAGAAAAGAAAGAAAAAACAACCCCAACCCACCCTTTAAACAGAATATAAATTTATACATCATTGAGTTCTTAATTTTCATGGAATTTCTCTCCCCCTCACAGACAGAAGTTGTATATACAGGATTTTAGTATTTCCTCTCCGGCTCCAGCCCCAATTTGAAGGACTGTAAAAGTTTGAACCGATTCCAATAGCGCGCGGTTTGCACGGTCTCTGCTGCGCTGCAGAGTCAAAACAGCCCACACAGTAACAGACATGCAGTAAATCTTGGGAGAAGTGTTTCCTTTCTTCACACACACACACACACAGAGGATTGAAATTCAATTATAGTTTTAAAATAATACTGAAATTTGGAGGCAGGAGATAAAAAAAGCAAGCTCTGCTCCTCGCAGCGAGGAACCCGGCGTGTTTTGAAGCGCTATCGGGTTTCACCCGAGCTCGGAGCTGATGAGAATGTGCTTAGCATATTCTGTGGTCAGGCTACTTTGCAAACATGAACTCATTATTAGTGGATAATCGTAACAGTTAATTGTCTTTGGCGAGAGATTTGGAGTCCCCTCGCTCCATGTTTTTTGCCTATCCCATGTACTTTTTTTGCAAAAGTTAGGAAGAGCAGAATGTAAAACTGCAGATCATCAAATTAGCCTTTTAATAATACTGCACGACCTGCCTGCACTGCAAATGCACAAAATCCTTCATTCTCCTCTGCTTTTCCTCTCTCCTACACGTTATAAACAAAGGAAGGGAGCAGCAGGCTGTGTGCCAGATCTACCCGTGTTTTCTTTTTGTCTTTCCTTCCATCGTGCTTGTGCCTAATCATGTCGCGGTGCCTGTAGGAGAGGGGCTGGATCGTTAGAGCTTTGCAAAATGCTCAGCAGTGGCAGCAGCTCTTGTCAGACCCAAATCACTCCACAGGGCTTTGTGGGAGGAGTGAGAGGCAGGCTTTAATACAGGACTGGTGTTGGGTTGGGGTTTTCCCAAGGATGCTCGTGTTGACCCCGTGGCATGTGTCCAGGCTGGATGCTGTGTGCAGGGACAGATCTGTGCTCCTCTGTGAAAGAGGTGGAGTTGTGTTTTTGGAGAGGAGAGCAGCCAGTTTTGTGGGAATTGCTGCTGTCAGGAATGAGCCCAGAGACTGGGTGCAAAGCTGATCTTGTTTCTCTCCCAGGGGAAGAAAGGCTGGGAAAAGGACCCAGCTGAGAGACAAGTGTGAGAGTTGGTGAAGAGAGATTGGACTGGGGAAAGGAGAACAAGGAGAAGTGGCAAGAACAAGGAGGGCAGCAAGTAGGTAAATCCAGGGAAAGGCAAACACAGCCCAGGAGCCCAAGAGACTCTAGTGGCTGACACATTTCCCACGCTGAGCTTAGTGGCTGAGCTTTGCCTTGGAATTGGTTTCAGGATTGTCTGGAAAATCCATGGGGATTACACCCTCACTCAGTCAAGTCCTGCTTTCCTCATGGTAGCATGGAGTGGTTTCTTGCTTACAGGTATTCAACTGCTCAGCAAGCCCCAAAATTCAGAGGAGCTGGACTGTGGAGACTGAAGATTCAGCCTCTGCCACAGAGTATTAAAAGTGTATTTCAAAGCCTGGTCCTGGTTTCCATTGCCAACCCAGAGTTTCAGGTTGGCCTTGAAGCTGAGCACAGTTCAAGCTGTCCCTGTAAGTTCAGATGGAGCAGGCTGGAGGGTTGGTGCAAGTCAATGAAATATCAGTGAAATATGTCCCTGAGTGGGGATTTCAATAGTGTGCACACTCCAAAGCAGCCTGTTGCACAAGTCTGTCTCAAGTCATGCTGCCTGTGGTTTTTAACTGGTAACCCCAGGGATTTTTCCAAGTACCCTGGATATTTGCACCATCTTTGGTCCTTTCCTTTTCCTCGGCAGCCCCTCTCTGCCATCCACTTATTACCTTCACTTGAATCACTTGGTGAACCAAATAGGACAAAGACAAAGTGACCTCATAGATTTGTTTTTTAATGACAGTCTGTATTTAATAACCCTTATTCTGGGTGTTTAAAGCAACATCTCTAACCCCACTGGAGCTGGTGCATGAGACAGAGTAGCCTACTCCAACATACCTGAACTTTTATTGTTGCATCCAGCTCGCTGTCAGTAGTCCACCCAAAAATTTAGACTGCAAATGCCATAGTAACTGGAAAAACACTGACCTGATCCCACCCCCCGCCCAAGTTCATTCACATATTCATTAGTAAGTGTTTTTATAGATGATGAATCAATATAGGCTGATTTCCATGCACTCAGCAGCTCTGAGAGTGCCAATGGATCTGTAACTGTTTGAGCCATTTTGGGTCACCAAATAGATTATTTCAGTCACTGCACATTAAACTTCTGGGAGCCTCTAAACTGAGGGTTTGCTGTCACATAAAACTGGTGTGGGATGGGCTTGGGAGCCAGGATTTGGTACAACTTCATCAGAGGACTTGCAAGTAAGAGCACCAAAGCCATTAGGGGCTTCAGGACAGCTAGGAATCCGAATAATGGGGACAATAAGTCCCCTCACTAATAAGACAACTGTATTTTGTTTCCTGTTCAGAATGATGCCCAGAGGAGAATGCCTGGGACCAGAAGATCTGACCTACCACATGGACAACACAAGTGAGGAGGGGTCTGTTATTCAAGGTCCATTTAAAAATACTTTGATGGCTCTCAGGGAGGGGCAAATTACCTTAATCTTGCCAGCTCTCAGAGGTTTTGGGGTGGTTTTTTGTGTCCCAGGAGGCTTCAGTGCTGGTCCAAAGGTGCAAGCTGGGCACCCTGGGGAGTGATTTGGGCAAGTCACTTAGTCCTCAGCTGGGTGGCAGCTGAACACTTATCTTCTAGAGAGAGTATTTTGCCTATTAGAGCCTCCCTTAGCTGAGGTGCAGCATTAGAGACTCTCATTGTGTGTCCTTTTGAGTTAAATTAAAACACAGGCCAAGCTGCTGGTGCAATGAGTTTCACTATTACAAACCTTGTCATAAACTTCCACCTGAAGGTGCAAAATGGTTTTTGTGCCAGAAACATGGGCTTCTTTTCACTGGAGAGGGATTTCTTCTAGGTACTTTTAAGCAGAGGTCTCCTGCCCTCCAAATAAACAAACCACCAAAAGTGGCATCTCGTACCAGCTGAAAACCAGTGGTTTGGTTCAAGACCTTTTATTGGGATGAGAAGCTGAGCTGTGAGAAACAGATTTTTGTTTATTTGTTTGTGTGCCTTAGTTACAGAACCAAACATTTGTAAAAAATTTAGGGTTTGCTCCAGCCAAGCCAGAGATTTTTAGCTTTCTTTCAATAACCCAAGAAATCAAAAAATGTCCTTGCGTCGAGCCAAGTGTTCTTTGGGTTTAAAGCAAAACATTTTATTTTCAGGCCAAAAGCAAAGAATGAAAAAGCTGTGTGGAAGTGGTAGCTGCCTCATGTCCAAAGGCCCATGTCTCTGGGTGTTCACCCACAGTGAAGGAAACTTAGTTTCTTCCCCCACTGGTGGAGGGTCCAGCTTCAAAACCCAGACTCGAAGGCAATCAGTCCCACCACAAAGCTGTGTGATATTCAGCAGAAGATCTTTTCAAATCTACTTCTTAGAGCTTTGTATGATGAAACCCTGAAAGACCTTTCTGCCGCAGAAGGAGAGACTATGGCTTTGTCTCTCTAGCTTGTAGATGAGGTTTTCCAATAGTCATGTTCATATATGTGAAGGTTAATAGCATCAGTAAGAGAAAATGAATAATCCCACCAAAGATCTGTAACAGGGTGACTCAGATCATAGAATCCTAGAGTGGTTTGGGTTGGAAGGGACCTTAAAGATCATCTTCAATTCCAACCCCCTGTATGAGCAGGGACACTTCCCACTAGACCAAGTTGCTCAGAGCCCCATCCAACCTGGCCTTGAACACTTCCAGGGATGGGGCTTCCACAACTTCCCTGAGCAACTGGTTTTAGTGTCTCACCACCCTCACACTAAATAATTTCTTCCTAAGACTGAACCCAAATCTATCCTCTTTCAGCTTAAAACCATTATCCCTTATCCTATCACTCCATGCCCTTGTAAAAAGTCCCTCCCCAGCTTTCCTGTAGCACCTTCAGGCACTGGAATGTGCTATAAGGTTTCCCTGGAACCTTCTCTTCTCCAAGCTGACCCAAGTCTTTCAGCCTGTCTTTATAGGAGAGGTGCTCCAGCCCTCTGATCATCTTTGTGGCCTCCTCTGGACTCATTCCAGGGGCTCCATGTCCTCCTTATGGTGATGACTCCAGCACTGCAGGTGGGGTCTCACTAGAGCAGGGTAGAGGTGGAGAATCACCTTCCTTGACCTGCTGGCCATGTTTCTTTTGATTGCAGCCTGGGACATGGTTGGCTTTCTGGGCTGCCAGTGCACATTGCCAGCTCATGTTGAGCTTCTCATCAGCCAACACCCTTACTTGGCAGAGCAGAGCCTGTGTCTAGACTGGGAGGATATTTTACCCAGAGCTCAGCAAACCATGATACTTCCCACATTTCTGCAGGTGTTTCTGTGTCTCCTACAGGTCACCTTCTCTTGGGGGACATCTGGAGCTGGCTGCTGCCATCCCCAGCAGTTGCAGCTGGCATGTGGTCCCTGGCTGACCCACAGGACAACACACTTGTGCTGCAGAGATGACTTCAAGAAGACAACCCACTGGGATTTGGTAATGCTTAACTGTCTAACTCTGTCCTGTGGTCTGGTGGTTTGGGGCAGGAAGACGGGAGGTGTTCACATTGCCTCAGGAAAAGAGGGAATTGAAGCAAGGTCTTTCATAGCCTACGTGAATGTACCAACCATGAAGTTATTAGATAAAAGAAAGAAGTGTTGATGTGCATAAGGGAAAAACAATCAGAGCTGTGTTTTTGGGCAAATTTACTCTCCACTGAAAATGAATAGTCTGGCCTTCTCTGCTAAGAACTTACAGACTCCGAGTCAAATCTTTGGGCTTTCTCTTCACAAAATGACCTTTAATTGTGTTAAAAGTCACTGCAAATCTCTGTTTAGGGGAGAGCAGTAGCCAGAATGGAACGGCTCCTTATGTAAAGCCAAGAGACATGAATAGTTCAAGGCAGCTGCAGGGATTAATGCTTTGCAGGGCATTTCTTTGTCTTGGGCCATGGAAAGGACTGGTATTTGGCATTCTGTTTTGTTGCATATTTTATGGTCTGGAAGAGGTCTTAACATCTTTTACAGTGCAGTGACTCTACAATGGCTCTCTTCAGCGGGGCTGAGGGCTCACGGGTAGGGCTGAATGAGAACACGCGCTACTTTTCTTTTCCTATGGGTGGATGGGATGGGATGCTCTCCACCAAGGAATTCTTTCCAGGTAGAGGTAAAAGATTCACTTCTGGGAGCTGAGATTACAGAGGTCATGAGATCTGGGGTGGAGTTGTGAGTTTTGGCAAGATGACACATGGTTTCGGTTTGGTTTCTGCTTTCAAAATGGGAAATGCCGATGGAGTGAGCCATTGGGACAGGGTGCTGGGTCTGAGACCATGACCAGTGCTCTGCAATGCCAGAAATGGAGACACAAAGACTACCCTCAACAGATATCAGCTCAAGGTATTCAGCAGTAGGATCTCCAGCTCATGATAAAGGAGCCTTGTAGGATGATTTGACCTCTGAAGCCAGTTGCTGTTGTATGCAAAGCCAATGTGCTAATTGCTGCATTTAGGCAACCAGGAGACACCTTGATAATTTGTCCTACATGAAGGCACTTTCTACTGTACCCATTATTATTCCAGTTTTCCTCTGTGCTGCTTCTTTCTTGCAGTTTATCCTTCTTTCTAGCATATATTTGCTATCCCCTTGTTTATTACGATGGTGTTTCTCTCTTCTGTCTCAACCTTTGCTTCCTAAAAATTTGTAGTATGTCTGGCTACTGCTCTTGTTGACCTGGAGAGACAAATCAGATGTGTCCTTCTTCTAGGCTGTAGGAAATCTGTAGGGATGTGGTCCCATTTTGAAACTTGTGTGGAGAGGAAATGCACACTCTGTGAGATCATCCACCGTGATATCTGTTGGGAGGAACTGGAGATGCCATGAGCCATGGTCAGTTTACCCAAACCCTGTCTGACAGGAAAAGGAATTCCTGTGTAATAAAAATTAAGATAATTGCCTATGAAGAAATGTTTCATTGTGGAGGGTATTTTCATACACATTAGTGGACAGGAGGTCAAATTCAGGGAACATAAGTTCAAGCCCTGGGAGAGGCAACTTTTGTTTTTCTTTAAATTACCTTTTTTTTTTTTTTTTTTCCCACAGATGCTCTTGGGTTCTGGGGTAAGTCCCCACTTACTTTTCTAGGGTGAGTTTAAATGTCCTAAAAACTGTGGGACCTCTGAGAAAAGAAAATGTCAGTGTTGTCTCCACCTCTTCCACACCTATTGAGAAAGTTATTTCACATATATTGATGAAGAAAACAGCTTTTTTCTTCCAACATCTCAAAGTGAAAGCTGAGTAGCTCACCTTGCCCCATCTGACCCCCCAGGCAGGAGGCAGCACCTGGGCAGGGCCAGACTCATTCATCTCTGCATGTGGAGGTACCAAGAATATGGAGTTTAAAGGAGTCACAGCTCCTTGTGGAAAAGTCTCTGGTCCTCACCCTTTGTCTGCCCTGATCCTGTCTGAACAAACCTCAGGTCAAGGGATGATGAAAGTAAAGTGTGATTTTCTTGTAAAAGAAAGGGAAAATTGAGAAAGAAAAAAGGAAAAAATAATGAGAACTATTATATATGCAAGATTTTGTGGCTTTTGGTGTAAAGACAGTTGGGTGGAGGATGAGGATGGAGCTGTGCAGAAGACCCTGTTATGCTCTTAGTCTTCCACTTCTCTACAAATAAATGTAAGCTCAGGACTATTTGGGTTAGATTTATAGTAAAGTTTGCGAGGAGAGGTAGTGAGGGATTGACTAAGTGGGAAAAGAATGTATGAGAAGGCACCTTCAAAATATTCAGAATCAGGAGAGATTCTCTTGCTGACGTTGGCCATGGACTTGGGAGAACTTGGCTCTGTCCTAGGTTCAACCATAAGGCACACAGTGAAAACAGTAAGGTGCACAGGTTTTAGGTCATACATTTACTTTGCAGCTGTACCAGGCTTGGAAAGTGTACATTCAGCTGTCAGTAAGAAAAGCTGAGCTCATCACTATGTTCATTTGTGAGTCCCCATTCATCTTCGTAGATGTCCAGTGTGGTGCTGGAATAATTTCTTCACGATGGTTTAGGGAAGTTAGAAGTCTGTATGAGATAAGAGAACCCTTTGACTGAATCCTCTGAGCATTAGAGAGCCTGATCTGTCAGTCTGAGGTACCACATGAAGTACATTAGGTCTCTATCTGGTAAATAATTCCTTTCTTTCCACCAAAGGGGTCTAAGAAGGAGATAAGCAGGGCATCTTTTCACCAAAAACCATTATCTTCTCTTCTACTTTGAGTCTGATAAAGTCCAGCACAGGCATGCTAAGAGCAAAGATTTGCAAGCAAAGATTCCCTGCTTCTGTCTGCAGGAGGGGGGCAGTGATTGTGTGGTCATGGCTGAGGTCTGCACGGGATTAGCAGAAGTCCAGATCTGAGCTTCCAGACAAATGGGATTCCCAAAGACTTGGAGTCATTAAGATTTTGATCTCTGCTTATTTTATGCATTAGTCAAGGGGCCCTTGAAAGAATATATTTCACCACTCTGTCCTTCCAGAGAAACCTCATGTCAGCTTGATACGGAGAGGCCTTGGACCGAAGTGTCATCTGAGCAGCAGTGATTGCTCATCTCCTTCAGCTCTGCTGTCTAGGGAATGTTTTCTTCTCTTTGTCCCCTACTTATTATTATCTCTTCCTGTTTGTCCTTGATTTTATCAGTTGAGAATGTGCCTATGTGTTGTCTACAAGGGATTTTTGAATGAGTGCATTTGGCCAGCTGGTGCTGTTGGCATTTTGGTGCAGACTGGTGAGAAGAAATAAGAAGGAATTGGAATCAGGACTCCAAAAAATGAAACCACCTAATTTTTCATCCTCTTTGATTAACTCACTGGTTTATTTGTCTGTAACAATGACAAATGACACCACCAGCTGATGCTATCACATTTGGCAGAGTCAGCCTAGTTTTGAACTCAGCAATTAAACTCTACAGGGGACAGATTTATGATAATAGGCTTCACAAACTCTGGGGGAAAAAATGTCTTTGACAGATACAAACTAAGTGGGAATCTGAAAGGTTCTTAACAATAAGAACAAATACTTCCTTTATGTCCTATCTATTTATTCTGAGCTGCTAATATCCAGTAATACTACCCACTATCATGATTATAGGATGCCTGTGTTTTAATCTCATTGATTTTTTATCTGTTTTGCTGTTGGTCTAATCCTATTTTTATTTACACCTAGGTAAACTGTGAGCACTTCCAGAAATTAACTGATCTAGCTTTGCAGTAGTGCAGGCTCCAGAGAGGCTTAAAATGCCTCAGACAAGCAGTGGAGGGCAGGTGGTTGCTTGCTGAAGGAGAAATCTCACCTTTCACTTAAGATCTGCTTCTTTTTGCCTTCATGGCTGTTAAGAGAGGCTCTGTGAATGCTGAAGGCTCAAACCAAGAAAGTGAATGAAAACTCCAAATATGTTTTATCTCTCTTGTTGTTATTACCTGGGAGGTGTCTGGGAAGGTGTCTCATAGTTGAGTTTTCAGGTGAGATGCTACTGAATGTTGCATCCTTTAATGACACCAACAGTTCTGTGCACCAAGATGCTCTGAGTGTGAGATGGTCCCAAAACAATTCCCTTCCTGAATCACATCTCTGATGTGTTTTACAGCCAGTGGAGAGGAACAGACACCTCAGACTCTCCTGAATTACTTGAAATGTCATATGAGGGAGCCATGAGTCCCACCTAGTGTCTTAAAGTCCAGTTTAATCCCCAGCATGGCTGTAGCAAATGTGGTCAGTCTTAGAGCCTGCAAGCTCTGTACACAGATCCTCATGTCTGTACAAGTCACAGTGTATAACCATGTCCAGGAGAATGGGAGAGGAGGAAATCTCCCAGAGAACCTCCAGATGCTTCTCAGAGGAGTGTAGAGGGTTCCCACGAGGTACTGCAAGAGAGGATCAAGACCACTGGGTCATTTTCTTGCCTACCTGGGCACAGAGGATGGGAGGGTGGTTGTGTTGAGATCCACCTTGCTGGGAAACAGCTGTAATGAAAGCAGGGATGTGATGCTCTGTGTGTGGCAGTTTGTGGGATGCACCCACAGGAGGAGGATGAGTCAGTAACAACAGGTAGACCTAAAGGTCATGCCCTTGCCATGAAATCCAAATTCACAAGTTACAGGCAAAACCACCCAAGTGAGTGGCTGTGTTGCAAGTCTGACCTGCACAATGCAAGGCCCTCAGCCACCCTTCCCCTCCTGCAGCAGTAACTCATTCTGCACATCCACTAATGCTCCTTGTCTCTCTCCACTGCCCATGGCTTTTGTTTAAATGTTAATACCACATGTGATACTTTTTATCTGGAGATGAAGATGGATTGCTGTGTCAGCCTCCATTTAAATTAATTCTGCTATTAAAAATTTGCAATTATATTGAAAGGTTGTATCAAGTCCAAGACCTGCCTGGGCTACTGTGGTTAATTAGCTGCTATGATTATTGTGCATTCAATCAAATCTTTCTCACTGCATTAAATTATTAAACACTTGAAATAGTTGAGATATTAGCAATGCTTTATTGCTGGAAGGTCACACAGTTTGTTACTCATCTGTGTGTTGGACAATTCAAGTGCAACTGGATTTGTTGGTTGAAGAGCCCTCTGTGAAGGCATTTGCTAATGGTTGGCAGGTTTGCACAGACACTGAGAATGTAGTTAGAGGCTGAGGCTGGGACCTTCATGAAAGTCTCTCATGCAGCAGATGAAGTGAGATCTGTCCCCTCTTACAGGTTACATCAAAGAAAACAGGTTCATTAGGGACCTCTTGAAAAGGTCCTGTCTGGCTCTTTGAGGGCAGGGAGAAAATTGCTCCAAATAAATTCAGATGGGGGTGAAGAGATAGCTTTGGATGGCAATACCATATTGGAATTGGGTAGGGAACTGCTACATGTAACTGGAAGTAGATGCCTTTGTGCTGCTACTCCAGAAAAGGTGGGTCTTGTGTCCAGTCCTGGCCATTGACATGTGCTGGGTGTGCAACTCATGCTGAGCTTCTCACAGCCAGATCCACACCGTGCTGTGATGTGCTGGGACATCAAAAGAAGGGTAACCAGCAAGGTCAAGGGAGGTGATTCTCCCCCTCTACTCCACTCTCATGAGACCCCACCTGCAGTGCTGTGTCTAGCTCTGGAACTCACAACACAGAAAGGACTTGGAACTCTTGGAGCGAGTCCACAGGAAAGTCATAAACATGATCAGAGGGCTGGAGCACCTCTCCTGTGAAGACAGGCTGAGAGAACTGGGCTTGTTCAGCTTGGATACCTCTGGGGGTGGATGCCTCATGGGCTGTAGATGACACTGCGCTGGTGGTGATGTATTCTTCAGTTGCAACCTCTCCTTGTTCTCTTAACCTGCTTTTGTCCTGCTATGCCACTAAACACGTTGCTGACCCATGGCAAGGAGTTGTGTATGCTCTCCCAAGTAGCTCCAGTTCTTCTCCCACACATGCTGGCAGCCCAGTTAGTTTCTCCTGTGCTTGACTCTCTGCTCCTTCCTGTACAACAGGCAGCCCTGCTGGCAGGCAGCTCCTTGCTGGGAGGGAAGAAAAGCTTTGGAGATGCTAATGACCACGTCACATGCCATCAAAAGCCTTGTGGCCATAGACACAGAAGACATATCTTGAAGGTGCATCTGGTGGCACAGACAGGCAGAAGAAAAGCCCCTGAGCAGTGGGCTGGGCTCTGTCCACTTTGTCTGAAGGCATCGTGATGTGGCTGAGAAAACTGGTGAGGTAGCTAACACAGATGCCATCATTGTAGAATCATGGAATGGTTTGGGTTAAAGGACCTTAAAAATCATCTAGTTCCAGCTCCCCTGTGTGGACAGGGACATTTTAGAGATGGGAAAACTGAAGCTGAAGGTTACAGAAGGTCACAGACAACAGAAATCTTCTCTTTTTAGGAAACAGGAAGGAGGCAGCAGTGAATATTCAGCTCTCCAGGAAAACCACAGTGTTTTACCCTGATTTTTATCCCAGGTGCTCCCCAGAAATCAATATTGCTACCTGCTCCTCTGCAGGAACATGACATGCTTGCTTCCATTGATCTTTCTTTGGGAAAAAATACAGAGGAGGAGAGTTTATTGTTCAGCTCTCCTCTGGACATGTGCTGTCTCTCAGACCCGCAGCCTGCAGCTGGTTTGCTTTGTCAAATGCTTTTGGCTTAACTGCCCTGACAATGGCACAGCTGGGCAGTGGGAAAGCCCGCCCAGGAGCTGCTGCCTGCCAGGAGCTGCTGGTTGTGCTCAGAGACTCGGGGACCTGCTGTAATAACACCACCACTTAATTAGTCTTTTCCTGAGTAATGGCTTTGGAAAGCAAAGGAATTGTTGCTTCCTCTTCACTACGTGAGTACGCGATGGGTGAAACAGTCCTGATAAGGAACCACTCAGGGAGCTTATGCAGCTGGATGTCAAACCTTGGCCCTGCCTCATTTTCCCCTTCTTGTGTTTTTCTTTCTATCTGGTGTCAAGACAATCCCAATAACACCCATTCCTGGGACATGCTTTGCTATAAAGACTTCACAGTTCAAATGTCAGACCAAATCTTTATCTTTCCTTCTCTACCAGGGCTGTCGGGCACATCAACTGCCTCTGCATTTGTGGGGTTTTCATCACAAGCAGCCCCATTTCTCCTTCCAGGCTAACTGCTCTGCTTAAGGGCCTCTAAACACAGCTGTGCCTGTATTTTAGTTTGTTTCTAGGCTTGTGTTAATGACAGAGTGTCTCTTCTGAATTTGGAGGGTTCAGATGCATGACTGAACAGTGAGCAGCAGTTTACTGTGCCAGTCCTTTCACCCTGTTGCAACTGGGAAACCTTTTGTAGAGATTTAAACTAATTTATTCCCTTCACTTTGCTTGTCTTGGGCTTAGGGGCCAGCACTGCTAACCATGGCTCAGCTGACAGGCAGCAGAGCCCTATGTCAAGGCTTAAATAAACTTTGCTGAAGATCAGATTTAAAATAGCATGTGGGCCATTATTATCCAAATGAGGGGAAAAAAAGTAAAGCAGAACCTCATCTGCTCCTCTTCCTCACCATCCACCCAGCCCTCTTAATCATTGATTACCTTCTTCTCCTTACCTGTCCCATGAGAACCTACCTACCTGCCCCTCAGACTCTCCTTCTCCTTAACCTGTCCTCAACTCCTGATAGATACCTTCATCCTCATAACCAGCCCCTGACCAGCCTCCTCCTCACCCATCTGTTCCTTATTCCATCTCTTCCTGTCATCAGTTCTGGTTTTGGCTGATGTCTCCAAACATCCTGCTCAGAGTCCTCCAACCTGGCATTTTTGCTGAGTGCCAATCCCATTCATGCCTAAATTTGAGACTCACATGACCTCTCCCTCCTGGCATACTGTCCCACTTATTAATGACTTTGTCATCTCCTGTGTTCTTCCTTCTTCTGGCCTTCCTTACAGAAGGTAGTCAGGGCAATTAAATACCTAGTTCAATACCTTAACAAAAGAAAATATCCAAACAGACCTTGAAAGCAAGAAAATATTCTATTTCCAAGAAAAAAAAAAAAAGAAAAAAGCAGCCATCAGACATCAGATGGCTCTGCTTTGTTGTAAAGACTCCAAGATCTCTTACTTTTAATTGGGTAAAGAATGGCTTGTTCAATGGCCATTTAATAGAAGATTGGTTGGAAGACTGAAATTCAAACCTGGTCCAAATTCACATTCACAGACCTTCAGGAAGTTGAGATTTGTTATTGTAGTTTGGATCTGTGTTGTAAAAGTGCAGCCTGAACTCCAGCACTCAGACTCCAGTCCAAACTTCTGTGTGGTTTCTGGTTTCAGCACTGGGTCAGACCAAAGTTATCCCTGGAGATAAGGTGCAAAAACCTTCTCAGTTCTGAGTTGCATTTGCTCTTCAGCTACATCTCCAAGTTCAGTTCTTGAGAAAAGTATTTAAGTTCTTCATTTTCTTTTTAGTCACTAGTATTGTACTTGTGTTTGAAGTCCATAATACTTAATTCTTCCTGTACATCTTTCATATCCACTTTTGCTGTGCCAAATCTTGAATATTAGTGCAGACTGTATCGGCCATGTGCTTTGTGGAGCTGATGGTGGACTCAGGGCCAGAAGCTCTCACAAACCTGTCAATAAATGCTGTTTGGATGCTTTGGAGGACACGTACCAGCACCTTCATATCCCAGAACCATGGACACAAATGTGGTCCATGTGGTCCTAGCACAAGATGAACTGACCTGAGACTCCAGATACTTACTTTCCTTTGCTGTGTTTCTTAATTTCCATGGATATATTTCTTATTTCGCAGAAAAAGCTCCAGCCATTCCCACCTCAGAGTAGTTTGTCCCCAGACGGCTCAGCACGGTGTCTCCACAGCTGTAAATCTTGGCCACGTGGTGGTCAGCACCAGACCATGGTCACAGCCCAAGTGAGAAAGTGAGCTGGGGAGAAGAGATAAAAGTGAGGGTGTCATGGTACCTCCGAAGGAGCTGCCTACAGAGCTGGATGAAATTGTTCATTCAAAACATTCTTTTTGCTGAAATGCCTTAAAAAAAAAATCAAATGAAAAAAATTCTGTGGGAAATGTCCAATTTCAACAACAATTTCAGGGTTTTCATTGAGAAAGAAAAAGCTTGAAAAATGTGCAGTTTTTTTGGCAAAGGAAAGCTAAGGAGTTTGGCCGAGACCCAAAACAAAACCAAAACCCAGAAACCCCAAATTGTTTTGGTTTGTGGCCAAAATGTTTCCAGTTTTTGATTGCCAGAAATGAAACATTTTTCACTTTTTTAAATTCTTTTTTTCAATGAAAACCCCCCATCTTCTGCAGAAAAAGGTTAAGCTAATTCACTGATTGGCTTTCATAGGAACAGAAACAATTTCTGACTTTACTGTTTTCCACAGTGAATGGGTGCAGGTGTGACCGTAGGACTGCCATGGCTGAGCTCCCTTTGTGTGTCAACCTGAGCAGCTGCATTCTCTCATCCTGGCTTAGCTCCTCCACCCTTGGCTGCCTGCCCACTGCTGGCTGCCCATAGGCAGCTCTGAGCATCCCCTACGAGATACTTTGGACCTTCAGCTTTGAGAGATGTCAGTAGCATCTGAGGATGGCAAATACATCGTGGGAGTAGCTGGGCATCCCACAGGATCTGGCTTGCAGCAAAACTACCTTTGTCTTGGCAAGCAAGCCTGGATTATGCAACAGCTCTTGGCTTCTTAATTGTAATTTTCCAGCCCTGCTTCCCACCCACTGTGCCTGGGATTACACCTGTCTTAGTGTGCATGTTCTCCATTGGTGTGTTCCAGCTTGGACACCCTCCCTTAAAAACAATTACTTCATGTGGTAGGTGTAGTTAACACCCCTTTGCAGCTCTCAAGCTGCCTCTGACCCTGCAGATGCAAAGTGTTAGCACTTGGGCTCCAGTTGCTGTAATTCTCATTACCTCAGTGTAGACAAGACCTGTTTGCACCTTGGAAGCTTCAAAATCTTTTAGAGGGATCAGCTGTGGAGGGTCTGATGGTGGTGGTGGTTGGTTTTTTGACTCCCAGTGATGCTGAGTGCCAGTATTTTCCCATTACTTCACTGGAGATATGTGAGATGGGTACCTGTGAAAGCTCAGACAACTTTTTGCCCTTTACCATTCCACTGAAGTCATTGCCAAATGTAAAGCCAAGCCCTTGTGGATTTTCTTCTCAATTTCAGATGTGAAGATGACCAGCTGCTGATTGAGTGTTGCAGAGATTTTTGGAGAACAGTCCATGTTGGGCTTGGAGATGAAGGGCTAAATTCAGACCATTTGTGTTCTTGGCATGATGCTCATCCTCGCTGGCTCTGTGTTTGATTTAGAAGTCAAAGTAGCTGGCATACCCCAGCCGCCGGCTAACACGGATTAATCCTGACTCTTTTCAGACTTCAAGGAAACAGATTGTGCAGGGGTTTTCATCGCAAAAGGAATTAAAGAAGCTAGCAAGGTATCTTAACCCAAACCACGTCACCGAGGCTTTCAATCAGGAAGGAGGACAGATGTGATTAACCTCGAAAACCTCTCCGCTTCCTTGTGGAGACTGTAAACCACAGTGCCAAGTGAGAGAGGAATGCAGGAAGGGGATCATTTTTATGTGGACATGTAGAGAACTGGACTTAGACCACCAAGCCCATTCCACATTGGCCACGGAACAGTCATCAGAGGGTGTTGACTTTTGACCACTACTGTTTTCGTTAACGGGGAAAATAAAACCATATGTTGCCTAAGTAGATGCACAAAACTCCTCTCCAAATCCCTACAGACAAACTGTCAGCAGCAAAAGTATTTACTCTGGTAATGCAGCTGGGCTTAATCCCAGCCCCATTGTGTTTGTGCATGCCTTTTCACCACGGGGCTCAGTAACACGCCGCTTGCGAAGGGGGTGAATGAATGCGTGCGGGAGGGTTGCGGCTATTAGGCCTATCGGTTACAGCCCGAGACAAAAGGCTGGAGTCAACAATGGTAGCGCTACACAGGCACTGCTCATGCTTCCAGTTAGGCTAAATGGAAATCTTAGTCATCAGTCACGTCAACTAGCCATCAGCTCGAGGTAGGCCGGCGGGACTTGGCCCGGTGGCGCGGAGCTTCAGCTGGCTTAAATCAGCGTAAATCCAGTGGGGGCCAAGGAGCCACAGCTGAGGATTCTGGCGCCTACTGTCTATTTGTGAGTTTAGCGGTTGCTGAAGACTTAATTCACTGGGCTGCAGGCTCCCACAGCTGAGCCATGGATGTGCTTGCAGCTGGCTCCTTCCCCAGCTCCCTGGTGGGCTGGGGTCCTGGGTGGCTGCTCCTCCTCTCCCTCCTGCTGTCCCAGGAAAACCGGTGCCTCTGTGTTCAACAAGCTGATGGAGACATTGCCAGGACTGAAGGCAAGAGCATTAATTGGGTGGAAAGGCTGGTGTGTCGGGGTTGGGTGCTGGTGGTGAGTAGATTTATAATCTGGGGGGTCTTGGGCAGTGAATTGGTGATGATGACAGTAGTGCAGGACGCACACTACAGCTCTGATCTCAGACTGGGAACTCTACAGTGCCTTTACCATGGAGGACAAGCCCAGAAATGAGCTGCTGTCTTGTCTGGTAAGCTTCCATGCAGGGAACAGGTTGCCCAGGGGACTTGTGGATGCCCCATCCCTGGAAGTGTTCAAGGCCAGGTTAGAGGGGGCTTTGAGCAACCTGGTCTAGTAGGAGGTGTGGGCAGGGACCCCTCATCCTATCAGTCCAAGCCCTTGTCAAAAGCCCCACCCCAGCTTTCCTATAGCCCCCTCAGGTACTGGAAGGCCACTATGAAGTCTCCTCAGAGCCTCCTCTTCTCCAACCCAAACAACCCCAGCTCTCTCAGCCTGACTTCATAGGAGGGGTGCTCCAGTCCTCTGAACATCTTCGTGGCCTCCTCTGGACTCACTTCAAGAGTTCCATACCCTTCCTGTGTTGGGGGCTCCAGAACTGGACACAGTACTCCAAGTGGGGTCTCACGAGAGAGGAGATGGAGACTCACCTCCCTTGACCTGCTGGCCACACTGCTTTTGATGCAGCCCAGGACATGGTTGGCTTTCTGACCTGCAAGCACAGATAGCTGACTCATGTTGAGCTTCTCAACAACCAACATCCCCAAGTACTTTTCCTCAGGGAAGTTTTCTGTGCAAGGCATGGAGCTGAGCAGGTGTGGTGTTGAGATCTATGTGTAATTTGAGGGAACGGGGCAGGGAACGCTAAGATAGGTGATCATCTGTGGTCAGAGTTTGTGTGAGACACCTGAGATGGGAAAGAGAGAGAACAGATGTGGTGCCAGGTTTGCATCTCTCCCAGCACCTCCTTCAAACCCTCAGCATCCAAAATCCTCAAACGCAGTTACTCTGCCTCTGGATTTTGATGTGGCCGTGTCCAGAGCAGCAGGGTGAAGGCAGGCACCCTGGCTGCTGTCACTGCAGACATCTGCAGCAGTAGGTCCACGCCTGGTGCTGACACTGCTGTGGTGGCAGGATGTCAGTCCTCTCCCAGAGGCAGCGTGCTGGCAGCGTGCCCTGTTCCCATTGTGCTGGGCTGGTGCCAGGACACGCTGCTCACCCTCATCACAAACTTACCCAGGAGCTGCTTTACACAAGGAAAAAGCTGCAGCTGCTGCAGTTGGGGGAGCAGGGACAGGCCACCTGTCCCCACAGTCATCAGAAGAGCCCTGATACTCCAGTATGGTTAAAATGGAGAATCCCCCCCTCACACTGCTGCAGCTGGAGGTGGGACAGACGTTCAGCTCCCATGAAAAGCTGTTTTGATGCCTTCTCCTTGTGCTGGAAATGCTGTATGGAGATGGATCTCTTGCAAATGGAGTTGTGCTTTGGGCTTGGGGAACCCTGACCATGGTTTGGCTCAGTGCAAATTAACCCATTCCTGAACACTGGAAATAAGTGAGCAAAGGAAATTTTGGCCCCCAAGAAGCCAAATATCTAATTTTAAAGCAAATATAAAGAACTTATTTTCTCAGGATAAAGGCTCATAGAGAAATCAGACTTTCCCAGCTAAGAGAAGACCTGATTCTGCTGACAATTCCAGGAGGATGCAACTTTTCTTCTAATATTCAATGATAAACTTGAACAGATTGCTGGTAGACTTGTGTGACACAAATCATTTAGACCAGCAAACAAACCCATGACGAGGTGCATGATTTAAAACATCCTTTGCAGAGCTTGTATATTAAAAGGAAACACCTGATAAAATTTAAGGACAGTCCCTAAAATACCCCTGTAAACCATGAAGTGCTTTTTTTCAGGGGTGTTTGACACCATTTGTCTCACAATGTTGAAAAGTGTCACAGTGCCAGCAATTATTTCCGTAGCACTGAACCTTTGAGGTAAGAAGGAGATGTATGTTGGGGCAGTGGCAGAGCAAGACAAGAAGCAAATAGTGGAGTAGAGAAGTTAAACCACTCACCCACATGTTCAGCATCACAAAGCTATGGCTGCATCAGGGTCTTGCCACCTGTAATACAACCTGATTAAAACACCAACACTGGGTGTGATCTGTGAGAGATAAACCTGTCCTGCAGAGGCTGTATGAGAGCTGATGTGTGCAGGGAGGGCAGGGCTGGGACTCTCTGCTGAAAGAACATTAAAGTTGAAGACAATGAGGCAACCATTAAAAATCACCCATGGAAAAAAGCTGGTATTTTTTTCTGGTTTTCTCGGGAGTGGCAAAATTTCTTCTTTTGTGAAAGGATTTCAGCTTTCAGAAGAGAAAATGATCCTTTTGATATTTTTCCCCAAAACAATTTCTCCTCTTTTTGTTTTGTATTTAGGCTGGAGACTGCTGTTGCCACTGAATCTTAGGTTTTTATTCAAATAAAAATTCCCTCCTACGGGGCAGGAGACTGGGAATTATTCTAAAGAACTCTTTCTATACAAAAATGTTAAACCTCTCAGTGTTGCCCTCATGCTGTTCCTTCTAGGCACCCAGGAGACAGTCCCTTATTCCAACTTCTCCTTGAGCAAAGCTGCTTTAAGGGAATCCCAATGCTCTTTAGCCCCAAATGTTTTCCTGCTGCTGCTTGGCAGTTTGCTGTCCTGTTGCTGTGCCAAAACAATTGCTTGTCGTGCTGCAAATGGGATCTGTGCACTTTTAAAAATCACAGTTAATTGATTTCCCCCCTTGGCCCCAAGTGTTTTCTTTTGCTGACCTGATTTACAGATGGTTGCATGGGTTCCAAAGGAGGAGGACATGCAGGGACCTCTTTAACTGCCTTTGCCTCTGGAAAAGTGTCACGTGGAAGATGTTAGGGGAGCATTTTCTGGCCAGTGCCATGTGTTCTTGAAATCATGGTCTCTTTGAGATCAGTCCTTGGTGGGACAAGGTCTCCTGTGCTGAACTCTGCACTGCATCTTCACATGCCAGTTACCTACAGGTAATTAAGGTCCTCAGACATGCTAGAGGGTTGGTACTGTGTGGTGTGCAGTATTGCTTGGGAAAGGACAGGAGCACAAGGGCTCCCTCAAGGGTCATGGGTGAGCTAATGCCATTTTGAAGGCTTCCCCAGGCTTGGCTTGGCCCTGATGCCCAGAGCAGACTGCTACAGGAGAGAGGGTTGAACAGCAGGAAAACAATAAGTGAGTTAAAATGTTTCAGGCCTCCTCAAGCCAGCTAGGATGCTATTTAAAGGAATGTATTATTCCCTGCTGTATCTTCTGGCTTGCACAGGGAGCTTTCATTAGAGCAGCTGGCAGAGAGAGAGAGAGAGAGAGATAGTGCCTTGGAGAGCTCATGCAGCTTTCCACAACATCTCGGCTTGAGAGAGCCTTCCACTGTGCATCCTGCAAAATGTTTTCTCTGAGCTGTCAAAGCGTGGGTCGGTCAAAGCAAAGGGCTCTGGAGCTTGTTACGTGGATGTGCAGTGGTACCCACAGCACTGCAGCCATGAGGGAGGGGGTCACAGCAGGCACCCCCCCCAAGCTGTGTGAAGGCACCGTGGTCCTCACGGGATTTCTGAGGTCCTGGGGAGTACCTCAACCTCTGTTTGAGGACAAACCTCAAACCAGTGAGGGGTTCTCCTGAGGGGGGACAAACCTTTCAAACTTTGTTGGGTTTGAAAGCAAGCAAGCAACTGTTTGCTACCCCCAGCTCTCAAAGAAGGGCAGTTCCCTTGGCTTTATTGTCTTCCAAAGAGTGAGATCACATATGTTGAACCTCCCAGCAGGGGATGGGAGGATGCAGAGCCAGGGACAGAGGGTCATGTCACAGCATGCAGTTACACCCTCCATGGGAACCATCTGAGCTGGGAGCCCTGGGAGG
Source organism: Apus apus (assembly GCF_020740795.1). Taxonomy (NCBI): domain Eukaryota; kingdom Metazoa; phylum Chordata; class Aves; order Apodiformes; family Apodidae; genus Apus; species Apus apus. Next base: position 109,002,457 of record NC_067285.1, on the reverse strand, counting down.
TGACCTGTCTTCCAGATCTGATGTAGTACTGTCTTGCCCCAGAAACTGTGGTTTGTGGAAGGAATCTTAAAGGTCATCAGGTTCCAACCTCCCTGCTGTGACCAGGGACACCTCACACTAGACCAAGCTGCACAAGCCTCATCCAACTTGGCCTTGAACACCTCCAGGGAGGGGGCATCAACAACTCCCAAGGAAACCTATTCCAGCACCTTACTACCGTCATGGTGAAGAATTTCTTCCTGATGTCTAAACTCTTTCAGTTTAAAACCATTACCCCTCATCCTATCACTGCCCTCTCTGATGAAAAGCCCCTCCCCAGCTTTCCTGTAGCCCCTTCAGGGTCTGGAAGGTGCTCTAAGGTCTCCCTGGAGCCTTCTCTTCTCCTGGCTAAACAACGCCAACTCTCTTAGTCTGTCCTCATAGCAGAGCTGCTCCAGGCCTTTGATCATCTTGCTGGCCCTTCTCTGGACCCTTTGCAACAGCTCCATGTCTCTCCTGTACTGAGGGCCCCTGAGCTGTACACAGTATTCCAGGTGAGGTCTCACCAGAGCAGAGCAGAGGGGCAGAATCACCTCCCTGGCCCTGCTGGCCACACTTCTTTTGATGCAGCCCAGGACACAGTTGGCTCTCTGGGCTCCAGCACACACTGGTGGCTCATGTCAAGCTGCACATCTCCTCCCAACCCCAAGTCCTTCTCCTCACGACTGCTCTCCAGCCATTCTCCCTCCAGCCTGTGTCTGAGCAGTGATGCTGAGGATCTGACCATTATGCAGCCTTGCAAATGTGTGAGGCACTGTTGTGATTTGGGAGTCAACTGGCAGGAGCCCTTTTTGTGTGTCTCACACCCAGCCCTGAGGTCTCGGAGGCTGTTGGAGGGGGCTGGGGAACGACAAAATAAAAATTTCCTGAAGAAAAACCACCACAAAGCAAACTGATAACACAGGGAGGGACAGGCAGGCAAACTGCTTTTAGTTAAACTCCCAGGCATGTCTCTGGAGCCTGCTGAGAGCTGCTCGAAGGCACTTTATTTCAAGAAGAGATTCTGGTGTCCGTGTTGTCAGAAAACATCCAAGTGGGGCTTCGAGCACGGCCAGAGGGTGTCCTTCAGAGCTCATGGGATCTTGTGCTCTTGGCCAGGCTTGGTGGCTTGCTGTGCAGATGGTGCCAGGCTGACGGCTCGGCCACTGCCAGCCGTGTCCCCTGGGCAGCCCGGGGAGCAAGTTCCTCCTGAGCCTGTTGCTAACAGGAATGCAGGCATAGTGTTTCCATGAGTAAGTCGCACTTGCAGGGGTGCATGTTTGCAGGATGAGGCCACGGAGTGAACTGGTGAGCTCCCAGAACCGTTGCAGAGCTGGTGAGGTGCACGTGGTGTGGAGCTGGGCAAGTGCACACTCCAGAGCTTTTAATTTCACGCTTCCTGAGCACACACCTTCCTGGGTAAAAGCTGCAAGGCTCTTGGTGGTTTTATTTATGTATCAAAATTTAGCATGTCTTTAAAAGCAGAAAAGGCTAAAAATGGGGGTGATACAGAGCTGGGGCAGATTTGCCTGTGGGCTGGGGCAAGTGACATCTTTCTGCTTTGCACTCATAGTGTGCAAAATAAGTGTGGTCCTGCCCTGTCCATCTGAGACAGTGCTTGTCAGCAAGCATTAAAAATTACACATTGCAAACATCTTGCTCAGGTTGGGCTGTGGCTCTTCCTGTCTAAGCTCAGTGGATAAGAGATGAGGTGTGAGGCAGGGGTGTGCTAGAGGTCCCCAAGAAATGTCAGCAAGGGTTAGTACACCCAAAGAGCAGGTCCCCATTTATGTTCTGTTTGCAGCCTCATGTCATGTTAACACCAGAGCTGGTATGGTCCCTCAAGGAATAATTAGTCTTGATTTTGGATGAGGTTGATGCAGCCAGACCATTTTCAGGTCTGAGGCCACCTTTGCACCATGCTTCATGTTGCTGTGCTCCCAGATGTGCACAGAAAGGCACTTCTCCCCCAGCTTAGTGAAGTGTGAGGAAGCAAATATAGTAGTGAATGTGACAGGAATGTTGAGTTTGCTTCATGTAGATACATATATTTTTTTCATTTTCCTCTCCTCTAACCCCATCCTTGCTCTATAGACCTCAACACCATCCCAGATCTGCAAATCCTTACCAGGTTTCCAGTTCTTACCCAGTTTCTAATCCTTTAAATCCATTTTCCTCCATCTAATAGATAGCACATGAAAAACTTTGAGTTCATGGTCATGCTCCCTGGGCAGATGTGAGTGCAGTCCAAGCAAATAAATCCTGAGTGCAAGCATTCATACATGAAGAACTTCACACTCAGAAACATGACCACACTGAATTGCTGCCAGAATTTTAAAGGCAGCTTTTGAAAATATTGGCCCTGCATTTTGTATTTCTGGAGCAAAGGGTTTGATTCATTAGGGAAACATCAGCACATTGGGATGCAAGGAAGAGAGAGGCTGGGGTGCAGACAGCTCTCGGCTGCTTCATAAATACACCCCGGGCTGATAAGCTACCAGAGGAAAAGGAAACCTTTATGATTTCTGCCTTAATTTTTTGTGTCTCTGCAATTACAAAAACTTGATATAGAAGAGTATGTTTGAAGTATATAAAGCATATGCTCCCCAGAAACATTCAGCAGCAATGTTTTTGGCTCCTGTAACTAGTGCTAGCAGAAAGTTCCATTTCCTGACCATCAGCACCAGTTTTTATTAAGAATGAACATTTTCCCTTTATTTTTTTCCCCAATTCCCAAAGTATTATTGATAGTTGATTATTGCTATTTTATGTGAGGTCATAGAATCATAGAATCATCAAGGTTGGAAGGGACCTTAAAGATCATCCGGTTCCAACCTCCCTGCCTTGAGCAGGGAACCCTCCCACTAGACCAGGTTGCACAAAAACAAAACCAAACAACAAACACAAAACTTTAAAAACCTCCAGGATGGGGCATCAACAGCTTCCCTGGGCAACCCATTCCAGTTCCAAGGTCATCACTATTAGGTTTGAATTGTGGAGGTGCAAATGTGCAGTCTGTAAAACCTTAGGTCAGTGTTGGAGCACATAGGTAGTACATACCTATAAACTGCACTGTGAACTCCAGCACAGAGGTTAGGAGATTCCAGAATGAAGGTTTCATAGAACTATGGAATGGTTTGTGTTGGAAGGGACCTTAGAGATCATCTAGTTCCCCCCCAACACTAGGGGACACCTCCCACTAGACCAGGTTGCTCCAAGCTCCACCACATCTGCCCCTGAACACTTGCATGGATGGGGCTTCCACAAATCCTCTGGGAAACCTGTTCCAGTGTCTCACTACCCTCACAGTGAAGAATTTCCTCATGATGGTCTCATGGCCATTATGCAGTATTTCCATGCAGGATCATCTCCACTCAGCTCACAAAGGAGGCATCTCCCTTGCAAGGAGCATCCACTCAATATTTCATGTCAGCCCTGGCGTTGCTCCAGCACGTGTCCTGCTGATGAGGTGGGGATCTCATCACAGCTCACCCCATGGTGCTGCTGTCCTCTGCTGGCTCCTCAGTCAGGGCCTCAAGCCTGTTCATGGGTCTTGACAACTTGTCTTACTTTTAGCCCTTTCAAGCTTCTTCCAGAAAACCTCCCTTGATTTCCCCCACACAGCAACCCCAGGAGTGATTGATGGTGTAATTCGTGAGTTATGTACTGTTACAATGCATACCAGGGAAAGGGATAGAGGGATGGCATCTTCCACTTCATTGCAAAGACCTCTATACTTCAGCCCATGTCTCAGTCTCTGATGTCCATGGGATGGAGGCCAGCCCTAGTCATCTCAGTGCAATGTGCCAAATAAGAGGGAACATGCTCATGGGGACAAGAACTTTATTATCTACCAATACTTCAAGCTGCGTGAACTTTTGCTGCACAAAACCCATCCCTTACACTGGAGCCCTTGAGCTTAATGCTATGAGAAATCCCATCAACTTCAAGGAAGCTCAAGCAACTGCATGGATGCCCCCAAATCAGACTTGTCATTTCAATACTGATATGAAATACACAGATTTTTTAAGTTATTGATGTATTGTGGGTTAAAACTTTTAAAACAGTGTCTTGGACAAGCTTCTTCTAAATGTAACTCTGGGATAAATTTTATACTCCTCCCCCAGCCCTTGCCATTTTGTTTAGATCAGGATTTGCTTGAGTATCTCCTCAGATATATTCACCCTCTTATATCTGAGGGCAGGGTTTGTCCTTCTCTCTGTTGCTACCTTTAGTTACACTTAAAATTAAGAAATGTTGGGATCCTTGAAGGAAAAGATACGAATAATAACAAGAAAATTAAATTTCCGAACATCTATCAATGAGAAAGTGTTGTGGAAAACATTTTGACCTGAACAAAACACTTAGCTCTACACAAAAGGAGCTGTTGTCTGATATCTAGCACTTTTCATAAGCAAGTGGAAACAAATGTAATTATGATAGGCAGAGAGGAAAAGAAATCAATGGTTTGCTTTGAAAATTAGCCTTTTCTGAATTGTTTTTTTTCTGGCTGAGATATATGAAGTATTTTGATCTGCTTGAAATTGTCTCTTTCTTGATCTCCTTTTAATTAATTTATTTATTTATTAACCAAAAGGATGTATTTTTGGCTGAAAATTTTTACTATATCTAGAAAGGGGAAATTGTTCTGTCAAGGGTATTGTAAAAAGCCCTGTGTTTCATTGCCTTTTAATGGAACCTTAATAGAAGTTGGCAGTGTAGATGATGAAGCTGGAAGGCTGCAGTGAAATTAAAATAATCAGAAGTTGTTCTGAGGTTCATGACCATGAGAAAGCCCTCAAAGCCCATAACTATTCACTCAGCCATAAAAATGGCTGATCTCATTTCTTCCCATCACGTCCCATCCGTGGGAGAAATGCTCATGACTGTGAGAAGCTCAGGGGGGTCCGTGCTGTAGATTTTAGATGGAAGATGTGCAGATATTGCAGTGAGGAAGGAAAGAATCAGCTTCACCAAAAAAAGCAACCCAAGTGTGTTGAAACCTGGAAAAGCTTTTGGATCTGGGAAGGAGAAGATAAATTTTAATCAATGTCAATGTTTCCAGCCGATTTAGAAAAGCCTGATGATGCATTAAGCTGTAATGACCTCTGGCAGACTTTTAAGCTAGTGCAAGCATTATAACTTTCTGTTTAAATTATGAACATGGCTTCTAAATCCTATGGAACACTTGCATCTGAATGAATTTGTGCTACTTGGAGCTTACCTTGCACCCACTGCATTAGATTTTTTGCTAGAGCAGTGCTGAAATCAGGGTTAGAAGAAATGTTCCCCAGGGATAATACTACCTGGCTGGTACTTCTGTTGCTCTCTTGCACTTGTTGTTTCTTCCCCTAATATACCTGGGTGCTCTTTCTTTTTCCCCATTTTTACTGCTGTAGATATTTAATGATCTGAGGGCTGGAGCACCTCTGTTCTGGAGACAGGCTGAGAGAGCTGGGGTTGTTCAGCCCGGAGAAGGGAAGACTCTGGGGAGATGTCATAGTAGCCTTCCAGTACCAGAAAGGGCTACAGAAAAGCTGGGGAGGGGCTTTTGACAAGGGCTTGTTACAAGATGACAAGAGGTAATGGCTTTAAACTGGATGAGGGTAGATTTAGATTAGACATTAGGAAGAAATTCCTTAGATTGTGGGTGGTGAGACACTGGAATGCGTTGCTCAGGGATGTTGTGGAAACCCCATCCCTGGAAGAGTTGAAGACCAGGTTGGATGGAGCTCTGAGCAACCTGGTCAAGAGGGGTGTCCCAGCCCATGCAGGGGGTTGGAACAAGATGATCTTTAAGGTCCCTTTCAACCCAAACCATTCTGCTATTCTATGATTCAGACAGCTTTTGGCTTTCAGTCTATCTGTATGTCTACTGCAGAGCCTTTAATAAGGGTTATTTCCTGGTAGTGAATTCTCGTCTTGGTCTGGGGAGGACTGTTTGTAGCGTAGTTTTCTGTAATTACCCAAAATTTACACAGCAATTCCAGGCTTATTATATGGGGCATAGTATGTAATTACAGGCATAACATATTAAGTCCTAATAACAGCAAATATATAATTACACAAATCATTTATGTTACTGTGCTGACATTTTTATGTGGAGTAAGTGAATACAATTACTGATAATTACAATACACATCTCACAGCTGCAGTGTAACTGGTGCCACTGCGTCATATAGCAGGGCAGGGGTGGGAATAAGGAAACTCCCAAGGAAATATGGGAGACTCCATGAAATACTACATCAAAAAACTAAGGTGGAAAGCCTCTTGTATAGTTTTGTGTGTGTGCATGTACAGACATGCAAATTGTATTCATCAAAGCAGCTATCTAGGAAGAGGGATCACAGAACCTGAATAGTTTGAGTTGGAAGGGACTTTAAAGATCATCCAGATCCAACCCCCTGCATTGGCAGGGACATCTCCCACTAGACCAGGTTGCTCAGGCAGCTGGAAAGCTGCCCAGCAGAAAAGGACCTGGTGGTGCTGCTGGACTGCCGGATGAACATGAGCCAGCAATGTGCCCAGGTGGCCAAGAAGGACAATAGCATCCTGGCCTGCAGCATGAACACTGTGTTGGCCAGCAGGAGCAGAGATGTGATCGTGCTCCTGTACTTAGCATTAGTGAGGCCTCACCTTGAGTGCTGTGTCCCCTCACTACAGGAAGGACATTGAGGTGCTGGAACATGTCCAAAGAAGAGCTACCAACCTGGTGAAGGGTTTGGAGACCAAATCATATGAGGAACGGCTGAGGGAACTAGGGATGTTTAGTTTGGAGAAAAGGAGGCTGAGGGGAGACCTCATTGTCCTCTACAACTACCTGAAAGGAGACTGTGGGGAGGTGGGTGTTGGCCTCTTGTCCCACGTGAATAATGACAGGATGAGAGGAAATGGCCTGAAGTTGTGGCAGGGGAGGTTTAGATTGGGTATTAGGGAGAATTTCTGTTCTGAAAGAGTGGTCAGGCACTGGAACAGCCTGCCCAGGGAGGTGGTGGAGTCACCATCCTTGGATGTATTCAAGAAACGTGCAGATCAGGAACTTCAGGGCACTCTCTAGTGGCCAAGGTTCTGAAGGTTTTTGTGGGTGTTTTTTGATGGAGTATGTGTGGTTGTTTGTGTGTGTTTGGGTTTTTTGTGTGTTGATGGTTGGACTCGGTAATCTCAGAGGTCCTTTCCAACCATGACAATTCTGTAAATCTGTGATTCTGTGCCCCATTCAGCCTGGTTTTGAACACTTCCAGGAATGGAGCAGCCACAACTTCCTTGGGCAACAAGTTCCAGTGTCTCACCACCCTCATAATGAAGAATTTCCTCCTAATGTCTAATCTAAATCTCCCCTCTTCAAGTTTCAATCCATTTACCCCTCAAACTCTTGCTGCATTGTCTTGTTTAGATGATGGATCTCCTAGTTAGTTACGGGGGGTAGATGGATTTCCAGGGCTGTAGAGAGAGGGAATAAATCCTAGAAACACAGGAGTGAGTAGAATTGAGCCAGCAGCTCACCCGCTGAGCTGTGCTAATCACAGAATCACAGAATTATTGTGGCTGGAAAAGAGCTCTGAGATCATGAAGTCCAACCTATGACCTAACAACACCACATCAGCTAGACCAGGGCACTAAGTGCCACATCCAGTTTTTCCTTAAAGACCTCCAGGGATGGTGACTCCACCACTTTCCTGGGCAGTCCATTCCAATGTCTAATCACCCTCTCTGTGAGGAAGTGCTTCCTAATATCCAACCTAAACCTCCCCTGGTGCAGCCTCAGGTCAGGCCCTCTTGTCCTGTCACTGGTTGTCTGGGAGAAGAGCCCAGCCCCCACCTGACTGCAACCTCCCTTCAGGTAGTTGTGGAGAGTGAGAAGGTCCCCCCTGAGTCTCCTCTAATAGTGCAACTCACCTCCCAGTTTGGAAGGGCTGGGCTCAACCCAAGATTTGCAATAAAATTGCTTTGAGGCTCTTTAAACCTTCCCTGGAAGGTGACCACTGGTCCCTGCCAGATGTAGGCAGTTTGAAGGGAAAATGTGTTAGCGCTGGCATCCCCGAGGCAGTGCTGGTGTGATGTGGGTACCTGGCACAGAAGGGGTGTGAGGCCAGTCCTGACCTTGGCTTGCAGCTTTATGAGCACTTTGGTTTGATGCATATGGGTTTATGAGGGACTTGGGTTGACCCACGTGGGTTAATGGGTTGATTTAGGCACTGCCATCTGGCATCCCAAGGTGCATCACCGCAGCCCTTGGCATGGAGGTCAGGTAGGTGGAGGGCAGATGCAAGGAGGACTCTTTTTTCCTATAACACTACATCAAAAAGTTCAGGCAGTGATTCTCTTTCAACATCCACCTATTTGTAACTGCTGCATGGTTTAGGATGAAATTTGTTTCCTTTGCTGACAGATTAACCTGCTTTCCAGGCTGTCTGCAGCATCCCAGCAGCAATTCTGATAACACTGATTTCCAACTTCAAGCCTCCTTTCTCCACAGCAACAGAGTAAAGGTTAGGCACCCTCATCCAGGTTAATGGGATTTTTGTTTTCTCTCTCCAGAGAGACAATATGACAATATGAGGAGAAAAACACGCAGCCTGGGGTCTGCCCTGAGTCATATCCTCGGGAGCATGTGGTTAGGAGTAATCAACAGGACTTGGCTGGCACTTGGCCACCCTGGTTTGGGCAGAGGTCTTTGCTTTGCCAGTGCCATCCTGTTTCAGTGTGGAAATACCCCAGCTAGAGCAGGGTTGATGAACAGGAACAGTGGGGGCCAGCACCAGCCTGCCAAAACCTTTTACTTGTCGATGGAAAGAGTGACAGGCCAGCTTGGACAGGAATGTTCATGTGGGGCAGAGGCAGATGGAGGTGCTGACCCGAGTCTGGCAAGAGTTGTCATGCAAACATGGTTGCACTGGTTTCTGAAAAGCTACTTCCAATAAAAAAGACCAGCATGAGTTTGCATCAGGATAAAGCCCAAATACTACCATTGCTCTTGATGGAGACACACAGCAGAGCATGAGCCACAAATTGTTCTGTGTGGGTGCTCCAGTGCCCTCCCTTCTGAGACTTGGAGATGAGGGCTGGCACCAACAGGGGGCAAAGGCTTTGGCTCTGCTGACCCTGGGGAGGTGACAGCATGAGGGCTGCTTTGCTTTTCCAGCAAACATCATTACCTTGTTATCAGCAGAGCAGAGCGATTGCTTGGTGTGTTTGCTGGGGAGGAGGGAGGCAAGGTCAGCTCTGTACCTTGGCTGACCCAGCTGCATGCCTGGCCAGATCACTGCGGCTGTGTCACCTCCACCATGGAGTTCAACCTCATATTTGCTACCCTTCGGCAAAAATGTACCCTCCTTGTTTTTCAGAGTTGGTTGGTGGAGCAGGGCAGTGGCAGGGATGGCCACTGCTGCTCCTCTGGCCTCACCTGACCTCCCGAGGCGATGCACAAGCATCCAGGAAGCCTCTTGGGGAGCCTCATTCACTGAAACTGAGCAAAACATTGTTTTAAAAAACTTTTCAGGGCTACCTTTCTGCTTGCATTTTGCAGCGGTAGGGTAGGAACAGCAGGGAATGATTAAGGAAGGTGCATTTGGGAATTTGTAAATGAAGCAACTTGGTCCCAAGGGTTAATGTTTCCCTAATCAGGTGGACAAACAATATTGCATAACCCTAAGCCCCAGTCACAACCCTGTGAGGCTGCCTGGCTTGAGACTTACATATTTGCAGCAAATTTCTTATCTATCAACATGAACTGAAAGGAAAAAAGGTAAATAGAGAATATCAGCAGTATTGTATGGCTGACTCTCCCTGCAGACCTTGCCTTACTGATAATTATTAACTCTCACAAACTAAGAGCCACTGCAGAACTTGTGACTGGGACACGACAGCATTTCTCAAAAATGCTTGGTGAATTTTGGGTGCTGCTCACAGACAGAAATGCCCACAGGGTTGCCTCAGCCCCCAGCTACATGGTGCAGCTGGCTCATTCCAGGGTGGGGACAACCCCAAGTTGTCCCCATTGCTCTTGCTCAATACCCAGATGGGAGAATTTCAGCATGGCCTCCTACTAAACCTGCAATTCCCCCTTGAGGTCTGTTTGGTAGTTTGTTTTTTTTTTGATACTGCCTTCCAGTTCCCGTTCTCTCAGTTTTCTGCAGCTGGGCTACATCCGTGAGCTCCAGCTGCTTGCTGTTTCTTGAAAGCAAAGACAACCCAACCCTTTGACAGGGCTGCAAACAACCCTGGAGTGTTTCCTGTGGTCCATGAGCTCAGCCCTTCACCCTGTTACAAGCTACAAAGCTGGTCTTAATGTATGTAACAAAAAACAGGGTTAAAAACTCTGCTGTAATAAAGAAATACAAACGACAAACTAAAAATGTAGTTTATGGGGCTGCTAATAATGACTGGGTGGAGGGGTGAGCAGTGTAATGAGCTCTTGGGAGGCAGCCTGGGTAACACCATCCCCTCTGAGTCCCAGAATTCAGGTAGAGGACACCTTCAGCATCCTCACTGGGAGCTCGCCCACCCTCGCCTGGGCCAGGGGACAGGCACCACACCTCCCCTTCCCCCCCAGCCCATCCCCTGAGCTCAGGTTTTGCATGCTGGCTCCCCAGCTCAGTGTTCATCTGCTGATTGCTCAGCCTGGGAAATAAAGGGGCAGGCACTGAGGAGTTCAAGTGTTGTATTCAGTTGGCAACATTGAGCCTGTCCCCCCCTGCCCGCTGCCCCTCGCTTGCCGCAGCCCGGCCACGTTCAGACTGGACTAAGTCAGACATCCAGGAACCCCATTTATTTACACTGATGGAGCCAGGATGTGAATCTGGCCTCGCAAATAACCCTTCCCCTCAAGTGGGAAACACAGTATGTTAATCTCCCTGGTTTGGAAAGCTGTATTTTTTTTTTTGTTTTACTTGAACACAGAGCTCTGTCCCCTCATCATGAGCAGATGTCTTGCATACGAACTGCATTACCTATAAAGTCTGCTTACTTCAAGCAAATGCTTCTCAATCATATCTTTTTTCTCCTTTTTTTTTTTTTTTTTTTACTTCAATTTGAAGTGAAAGGTACAGTTTAGGATTCAAATGCTTTTGCATTACACGGGTTTCTGACCTCTTGAAAAACCCCATGGAATAAAGGGCTTCACAAACCTGAAACTCCCCCTGAATCATTTTGCTGCATTTCATCCTGCCTAGCTGAACTTGCTCTTGATTTCCTTCTTTTTTTTTTTCTTTTTGCTTAACATGGCACTTAGCTTTTGCTTTTTCAACTGCATTTATTTATTAAAAAAAAAAAAAAAAATAGAAACTATAGCTCCTGTTTCAACTCTCACTTTGTGTGTTTCTATCCCATGGATGTCTCTCACGGGCAGGAGCGTCGGGAAATTGCCCAAAAGGCAGAACTCTGGAGTAGCTCAAAGAAAGGAGCCTTGAACGCCGAAGCACAACTTGGTGTTGTCCCAGCTCTTGCCCACACTGGATGCTGGCTCCAGGGCTGCAGGCAGAGGGAAGTGAGGGCAGGAGAAATAAGAAGCGACTCGCAGAAGGACTCAAATTCGGATCTGTCACCGAGAGCTGGCTGCCCTGCTTGCCACCATCTGAACGGCACCTCTGACTTTTCTTTGGCTCAAAGATTTAACGTTAAGGCAAAAATAAGACACAGTGTAGAAGCTCCATCAAATCTTTGGCACAACAGCAACAACAACAAAAAATTACTGTACACATGAGCTGAGAGGGTAACATTTCCCAGTTAAGCAAAGGGAAAAGTGCTAAATAAATTGCACGTACTAAAAGGTGGCTGGCTTAACAACAATAAGAAGCATCCTTGTCCTTTTTTTTTTTTTTCCTTTTCCTATTTTCCTTTTTGTTCCAGAGATTAAGAAAGTTCCTTGGCCAATCGTCATCTTGAAAAGGGGCTTCTGCAAAAAAGCTGCTTGCAGTCTTCATCTGGATGCTGCAACCTCTGCCAAGAACAGATGTAACTCTGGCTGGAAGCTCTTCTGAATCTTCCCTTCCTGGTTATTACTCCTGGAAAGAGAAAGATGCACCATCAGAATGGTGAACACATGGTGTCCCAGAGGCTCCTTGCATGAATGACTGTTGTTGACCTATGCTAAGAGCTGGGCTTGAAGAACAAACCACCTGTAGGTGTCACAGCAGTGGCAAGAGCCACATCGAGAGGAGGGCCCAGCAGAAAGAGGAGATGAGGCAGGTTTGGGGAGGAAAAATAATTAGGTGCTGGCTCCAGCTTCTGCCACACAAAACCCCCCAGGAATGATGGTAAACACCAGCTTTTGTCAAGACCCACAGCTATTTGGGTTCCCAAAGCCAATCTCAGAAGTAGAGCAGGCAAGTAAAGGAGTTGGGACATGCTGGATTTGTGCAGGAGATGGGCTTTATTTTTTTATTTTCGTGGCTGCATTCACTTTCTCCCTGTGCTTCTCAGCCTGCGCTCTGCAACCTGTCCCCGTGCCTGCGCAGTCCCCCACCGTGTTGTGGCCGTGCAGATGTACCGGGGTAACTGCACTTGGCTGCACACTGCTCTGGCCAGACTTACTGCTTCCACTGGGAAATGCACAACTCCAAAGTGCAGCAGCTTCAGACAGGGAAAACCTCATCTAAACCCCCTTTAACATTAAAACAAGTCCTGCAAATATCCCACAAACAACCATTAGCATAGTTCAAAACAGAGCAAAATCCTCAGGGCCTGCTCTTTCATGAGATCACCTCTCTGTTGTCCAAACTGCCTTAATCACATGGGCTCCTAAATCCTCCTTTAAGTAACCTAGGAATTAGAAACTTGGAAATGATATCCCATTTACTGAGTCCAACCACTGTTTTTTGCTTTTTGCCAGTGGATTTAAGAGCCCTCCAGGGTGCAGCACAGCCTCTGAAGGTCCTTTGGACACGGTCATCAACTCCTTGGACAGATCAGCCGTCTTTCTGACAGTCTTAAAAAGGTCAAACTCCTTAAAGCTTGGCCTGAAAAATATTTTTTCTTTAATCCATTTTGTATCTGTATTGCCCCTCCTTTTCCATTACTGGATATTGTAAAATAAGGTATAAATATTACTAAGATACTGATGTTTTATTTATTTTATGTATTTTATTACTATTATTAGGGCAGGTACTTGTGAGATCAACCTTCACAGCTGAGCATGCATGCCAAACTGAGGGGCAAAATCCCCCTTGCCAGCCCCTCCTACAGAATGCAGATCCTGGGAAGCACAGGATTGCCCCAGGACCACCAGGATTTCCCTGAATAACAGTATATTGCTGAAAGGGCCCAGGTCATCCTCCATGCAATAAATTCTGATGTCTGCTGGACCTCAGACTCCTGGAGTTGGGGTCAGGACATCTGGACATGGCGGAGGAGGCATTTGGCTGTGCAGCTCTGCTGGCAGACAGGATGGAGCCATAAGCTGGCTGCATCTCAGTGCATCCCACTGATAACAAAGTCCTAGGATAAAAGTCACTCCATTGGTCCCAGCCTGCAAGAGTTGCTCTCCTACATAAGCAATAATGAACTCTTCACATCTGGCTCACACCAAATCTGAAAACAGAGCCCATTATCACAATTATTATCAATAACGAGGTGTCTCTGCTCACTGTTAGACACTACCTAGTGCTGCTCAGAGCAGGAGAGGGTGGAAACTATTGCCCTAATTCAAGGCCTTAATTGGGATTTGGAATAAATGGGGTGTAGGTGAGAGAATGACAAACAGCCTTGGGTATTACAAACGTTTCTGTTGGGAACTGCCTAAAATTATTTTCCAACAATAAATAACATACATTAATAATCTGCTATAGAGAAGTCAGTTGTTTAATTTATCCCACATGGAAAGAAAATGTTAAAAGAAGGAGGGAAGCAATGACTGCTCTTATTAATATTAAAAGACAGTAGAGAGACAAATCCCCCCTGTTCTTGTCTGGAGCTGCAGTCTTAGCAAGCAAAACTTTTTCCACTGTGGTAGCAGCCTCATGCCCTAGGCCAAAGCCACCAGAGTCACAGGGCCCCTGGTCCCCTCCCTTGTGCCTCCAGAGCTCTTTAAAGTGCTGAACAAACGGGACCCGAGATTGCAGTTAACACCTCCTGCAATCGTTCAGAGGAACCTTGCCCTTTGGCTGGACGCTGATAAAAAGGGTTGGTGGGTTTTGGGAAGCAGGATGGTGGCAGGTCTCTGCTCTGAAGACTCTGCAAGCAGGGAAGATCAGTGATGGGGGGGCAAGAGGCAGTATGTACAAACCAGCCAAGGGCAGGTAAGGGCAATCGTGCAGTGCCTTTGAGAAGGAAATGGAAAGGGGAATGGGGAGATCCTTCTGCGACACGATGGAGGAGCTCAGCAAACCTCCCTGGCACTGGTCAGTGGGTCTCCAGGCAATGCCCAATGCTGGCCATGGGTTATGTTAGGTGGGGACAGACTGCTTTCTTTCCCCCTCCACCCTTTTCCACTCCAGCCAGGAGCTCTGAAGACAGATTTATTAGCCAGGGTCTGCTTTAAACTAATAATATCAGTACTCCCATGGCTCTTGAATTTGAAAACTGGCCCAATGACCTTGGTGAGTTTGCAGCATCCCAAAGCATTTCAATCTCTATAAATCAAAGCACTTCTGGAATTGAGTCAGCCTTTGTTCCAGGGCTTCTCCTGTCTCCTCTACTCACATTTTCCTTTTGCTGTAGTTACCTGATATCTGTGGGGCCAATCTTACCCTATTCTTGGTAATACCCTTGCTCCAAAGGGAACGGAGCCTATGCTGGGACCCTGTTCCCACCATGGGAGGGAATCCCTGGCCCCAGCCCTGGCATGCTGCAAAGCAGCTGCTCCAATACCCCTTAAAGCAAAGGGGGTTTTCGGGGTGCTGTCATGCAACAGTGGGGTCCTACATCACATCTTTTTGCAAGGAAAAGCTTTTAGCCCTGCTCTTGGGGTACTGATGCTCAACCCCCCGATGGGCCAAAGCAGGGTGTGCAGTGTCCCTGGGGACACAGAGAGCTGCTGCTGCCTCCCTGCCTGGCTGTGGGTGAACTTCCTTAAGAACTTCATAGAATCACAGAATGGTTTGGGTTGGAAAGGACCTTAAGGATCATCTGGTTGCAATCTCCCTGCAGGAACAGGGACATCTCCCACTAGACTGTCTATGTAGGGGGGTCATGAGCCTTGTCATGAGCCTCAGGCTTGCTTTCCTGCCCCGTTTGCTGTTACTCTTTTGGGTTGTAGGGACATACCAAACACAAACCATAAGCACAGGAAACTGCTACTACTCCATCGACGCCTTATTTTTAAGCAAGTCAGTTCCCTGGGTGCATAATCATTCCTCTAGCACTGGGCAGGGAGAACTCCTGGCTGGGTGGATCCAGCCTCCCTCTGCCCCCCGGGGATGCTGCCGTCCCGCTGTCCCGCAGCAGACGCAGGGCTCAGGGCTGGTTGCTGCTCTCCCGTGGTCCAGCTCCTCCCCGGGGCCCGCGGAGCTGGCGGCCATGGGGAAGCAGACTGGCTGGCTGCCCGCTCTTGCCTGCAAGTCCTAGCAGGGAAATGAAGCTATTTTTAAAGAGGAACCTCTGCTAAGTCAAACAGCAGGGAAAGGGGAGGTCGAACCTCATTATCAGATCCCCCTCCCCACACAGGACGGGAAGCTGGGCGGAAGAAATGCCACGGAGATCGAGATTTTTACTGTGCTGGCTCTGGATGTGTTATAATAATCAATATCAGATGATCAATAACAGCGAGCTCCAGCAGGCAGGATCATCCGTGCAAACCAGGGGGTGGGAGCTGTGGCTTTATCTCGGGGCTCTGTCTAAATAAATCACGAGCCATGATACAGCGTTATAGAAAAAATATGCTCTGAGCCAGTAGTTCCAGTGCCACACAAATCAAACCTGCTGCTACCATTTCTCTTTTAAAACATAACCCCCTAACTTGTTCACTCCTGCAAGTAAACATGGCTGCAGAACACCCTCCTTGGAGGTTTTTTAGTGGAAATAAGTGTAACCAACAGCAGGAGCTCTGCTTTTAGCAAAGTAGCAAGGAGGCAGCATCAAGGCAGGGCAGAACACCACAATAACTATTTTATACAACGCAGTAATTCCGTACATAATGTGAGCCGCTTCAGCCCAGCAGACTGCAACAAACAAGAGTGGCTTTTCATTCTACACGCGCCTCTATCTCATTTAATTCTTGGGGAATACATATATATGGAGAGAGCACGTTTTAGATTTTTAATTCCTTGTGTCTGTGCGCATCCACACACACAGGCACAAAAGCAAGGAACTAAATTCCAGCTGAAAACTTTTATTGAGCTCCAACTGCTCGCCTGTTATTCATAACCCAGTTTCCTCTCTCACAAAGAGACCTTTCGCATGGTTTGGGTTTTTTTTTTTTTTTTATGTGTGTGTGTGTGTTTCTGTTTTTTTTTTTTTTTCCTCCTGCCTCGCTAACAGCTGCTCGCAGTGTTGTATCCTGAGTGATGATGAGGTTCTGAAAGTGTTTTTTTGGAACAGATGGCCAGGAGAGAGCCGGGGAATGTGCCAGCAGCGAGCTGGGGAATGCGCCAAGTCCTGCGGTGACTGAGTACTCCGGGTTCCAGCTCGCGTGCCTTTCCCCTGCCCTCTGCCCCAAGTGGCGCCAGCAGGACTTCCCAGCTCGCGCTCTGAACATCTGGAGTCTGCGACTGCCAGAAGAGCCAGGACGGGGGGGGGGGGGGAGGATGAAGCAAAAAAAAAAAAAGGCAAAAAAAAAAGAAAGAAAAAAAAATTAATCCCTCACCCATCCCTCCCCGCTCCAGTTTAGCTCCCATGGCCGTGGCGATGTTGCTGCCTTGTACGAGGGCTGATCAAAAGCAAAGAGGGGAGGGGAAGGAAAAGAAAAAGAACTTTGTGATGGGGGGGTGTGTGTGTGTGTGTGTTTTGGGTTTTTTTTTTTTTGTAACACTCAGGGTTTTCTGCTCAGTGCTGGGTGTGTTATCTCGGGTATTTGTTAGCGGTCGGATCCTGCACTGTTAGACTTGAAAGGCTGTGGTTGTGCTGCCTGGCGGGGAGGTAAGATCAGCCCTGGGGCTGGATCCTGTGGGGTGGGGGATGTGGGGGGCTGTGGTACACAGCTCTGCATCCACAAAAATACCAGTCTCCAGGGAAAGCACCTGGCCATGCACCCTGAAGCCCTAACTCTATCCCTAGCTATAATGCTGCCTTCTGCAGGGCAGCAGAATTTGGCCCTTTGGGGCCAAAACAGACTGTGCAAACAGCAGGCTGGACCCCAAACCCTATAAAATCCATGTGAGGCTTTTCTTCTAGCCACTCAGGGTCATGTCCCGTCCAGAAATAGGGTACACCAGGTATGAGGAAACTTGGACTCCCCTTTCTGATGCACCTCCTTTGGCTGTCACATCCCCAGCACTGCTGGAAGATGCTCTTGGCTTGAGCCAAGGGCAGGTCCCCCACTTTTCCCAGGACAGCAGTGTGGCCCCAACAGTACTCAGAGCTCTGCCGAGGGTGTTCTAACTCAAATCTTCAGCGTGGTGCAACATTGAAAGGCTAAAGCCAACTTTTCTAATTAACAAAATGGAGTGGAAAGGGGGGGCAAGAAACATCCATTAAATTGCCTATTGCAACAGCAAAGTCTGAGTAACAACCTAACGTTTGGGACAGCAGCTAATTTGCCCTCAAAAACAAAGCAAAAGGCAAAGCACAATCTAGCAAACTCAACATCTGGACCCTCTGCCTGCCAAAACAAACTCCAACCCGCTACTTTTTTGTGTGAAAAGCTCATGGTGCCATAGCACATGACAACTGGAGAGTGGAGAGAGTGAGCGATAAAGGCAGAGACATAATAAAGTGGAGAAGACAGGAGATTTGGGTGCTATGGACCCAACAGTAGAACTAAAGGAGTGGAGGTCTGTGCTCAGGCTTGGTTTTTGTTTTTTTTTAAAAAAGAGAGAATAGAAAAGGAAACCCAAAGAACAACAACAAAAATACAACAACCACCCCAAAGTCAGTAATTCAGAGGAACTATGCAGCGAGCAGTGGTTTTGGAGACCTGATTAAAAACACACACAGCTTAGAAAAACGTGCCGATTGCAAAATTAATGAGGGCGCGGTGATTTTCGGCCAAGCCATAATATCCTCGTCCAGGCGCCCACATGAGACCCCCCAGGAGACATCCCTTCACACCACCTGACATCCAGAGCTTGGATCTTCCCTGCACAGCCATCCCCGATCTCTAGCTTCCCTCTGACAACAGCGTTTCCCTCCCTTGTGCTCATGATACCATCGGTTTGCTTGGATCAAGGAGAAAGGGAGATACCAAGATGAGTCCTCCCAATGCAGGCTTTGCATCCCCATTCCTATCTACAGGGAATTACTGGTGTTACTTAGTGGCACTAAATGGTTTTGGCTTCATCATCAGCTGAATGTGCTCTTGCCATCACCTCAGCAAATAATGCTGGAAATAAAATTATTCCTATCTACCAGGGGAATCCACTGTCTCCTGGGCTGCCCTAAACTTGGACTTTCCCAAGGAGCAGAAATGCATTTTCGTGACACTTTCCATAAAGAAAAGAAAGGCAGAGCAGGGACCACGACCCTACTTCAGTTACAAAGCCCACCTTTCTTTCCAGAGAGGGTCTTTGGAGAAGGGTTAGGGTGGCTGACCTTCAAGAATCTGGAGAAAAGGCAGATATTCTCCCAGTGATCCTGCTTCTGTGGGTCGCCAGTGGCTTTTTGGGAGGTGGGATGTGCCGAAGCACCGTGAGAGTTTAATTGTTCATACGTTCTCGATGGGCTTGGGGCTTTTTCTCCATGTGTCTGCTCTGGAGCGAACTTGAGAGCCATAAATGGAAGGCTCTTAATTCTTTCTTCATTTTTTTAATTAAGGATGGGCCCAGCCCTAACCCTCAGATGTGAATGCTCTGGGCTTTGGAGTTGTTTGAAATCTGGCTCCACATTTTCTGTGTTTAAGCTTGTGTCGGTTTACATGTGCCAGGACAATGGGTCTCAGCCCATCGGGCACCCATAGCCTGAACACCAGCCCAGAAATACGTTTCAATGATTCTAAATCTGCAGAAGCCCCAAGAAGGATGCTCATCCTCTTCTTCCAAGCCATCCTGACTTGGGAGAGGAGACCCAAGCCTGGATTAGCAATCTGCCAGAGCCCCAAAATGATGTTCATCCTCTGTTTCTCCTCTAACTCAACTTGGGAGAGGGGACCCCAGGGCCCACCTAGCAACTGCTGAAGTCTGAAAAAAGATGTTCATCCCCTTCTTCTCCCCACTATGAACCTCCAATCTTGGGCCATGCCCAGGACCTCTCCTTGCACCTCCCAGTTTCAGCTGGTGCTGTCAGCCACAGGCGAGCGGTGCCGCGTCTCTGCCTGGCACTGCTGCTCCAGGGGCATAAATACAGCCCATGACAGCAAGAGGAAGAGACAGGGAGTGTCCTATTGTGTTTATTTATAAACTGAATTGCTGCAGAATGATTTGTTGAGCTAAAGAGGAGGAAAAGTGAGGAAACCTGCCCGAATCAGAGGCAGATCTTAACGACACCAGGGAAGGAGCCTGCTCCCCGGCTTAGCTGCCCATTCATCCATTAAAATCCCGCTGATTTATTATCCCGCCTGAGAAGTGAGCCCAGAAAGCAGGGGGAAGTTCAATTCAAGTTTACAAAACTCTTTTTGTCATAAAAGCCCGAACAAAGACATCAATCACTCCTTTAATTCACCCATGTCACTCTCAGAGAGGAAAACTGGCAGAACGCTCCGCTTCCTCCTCCCGCCGCTTGACGATGATTTCACCTAATTGGTTCAGTGTTAAGTAACCTAAAGGAATGCAAGGCGTAATTAGATTGAACGTTGTTTCCTCAAGATACCCACACGTCCTTCAGGTCATACATCTTCCTAATGTGTTTATACACACAACGTCTCCATTAGCTACTTTTTTGTTGGTGGTGTTGTCGAGTGATTTTTCTCGGAGATAAGTGTTAGATTAAACAAAACACGAGGACACGGGCGGGTGGGCGGGCGTGTTTTATGGGCTTCAAAAGGCGTCTCGAGGTTGGTTTGGTTTAACAAATAACAAATAACAGTCCTGAGATGACTCTTAATAGGGTGATGCTCATGTTGAAACACACGATGGGCAACTAACAAGGGGAAGAGCCTGACGCGGAGGATGGGGAGGAGAGAAAAGCTTTGGATTAGACAGGAATGTGGTTATTACAAGATCTGATGGATGGAGGAGAAAAAGCGAGAGAGAGAGGCCAGGGATGAAAAAAATTATCAGGAAAAATTTGAGAGGTTGAGAAAGGAGGGAAACCACTTTGGATTTTTTTTTCTTTCCTCCCTCCCCCCCCCTTTTGTAATTTTTACCATTATTTGGGAGGTGAGGAGGAGAGGCTGTAACATACCTTCCTTTTTTTAGATCTTCCTTCTGCTTGTAAGGTCCTAGTGCACTGCTCCACGCATTCAGAGAAGCTCATGTTACTGTGGTCAGCACTGTAATCCAGGTCTGCTAGTCTGGCCAGGGAAAGGATATAGTTACAGGCTATTCTCAAGATGGCCAGTTTGGACAACTTTTGACCATAAGAATAGCAGGGAACCTAGAAAGGGTAACAGGGAAAAAAAAATAAATTAAAAATTAGGCCAGATAAACAAAATATCTTGCTTGAAGCAAGACAAAACAACTGTAGGTTATTTTCTTAGCAGTTTTTAACATAAATAGGAACTCTAGTGATAAAAGGCCATATGGTCCCAACAGGTTTTTAAGAAGAACTCCCCTGCTGATCTCCATGGGGATGATAGCAGCACGAAGCCTCTTGATTTCAGCAGGGCAGTTCTGCTCAAAACATGATGGTAGGATCTGGCCTGGGATGTCTGCCTGCTATTCAGTTCACTTCTCAGAGGTCCTGTTTCTCTCAGAAACCTGCAACCTCCATGCCACCCAGTTACTCATCTTGAGTAATTTACTCCCCACAAGTAACTTCAAGCTTCATTGCAATCACAGGTCTTGCAGATAAGGGCATTAAGTGGACTAGAAGCAAATATATCACAATCTGGAGTTTTTGTGCTCAAGCAGCATCATCTTGACTTCCAGCCCCTGCAAAAACACAGTGCTGTTGTAGGAGCAGGACCTGGAGGCATCACTCCTAAGTGCTGAAACACACCATCATGGTACCTCAGCTCCCAGAAGAGATCAAATCAGAGCCTGGTTCAGAGCCCCGGCTGTATCTTATGCAATTTACTTCTTTACCCTTGAAGATTTCTAGTGTAATGTGAAACATTCAAACAATTCAAACTAAACAGCATGTGTCTAAACAACTGAGCAGTGTACGTTTCCTGCCACAGAGGTCTGACTGCTTCTCCATCACGATCCAGCAAAGTGCTACACATGTGCTCAATTTTAGGCGCACAACTTCCATACGTCCAGCTCAAAGAGAGACCTTCTTCAGAGTTCCATAGGCTTGGGGCCCTGCTTGCTAGTTTCCAAAATTGCTAAAGGTCATTCAGCCTTTCCTGCACAAGAGTCTATCGCCTACGGGAAACTGGAGCCAGGCATTTATCTGAAATCCATCCCAGCCCCTCAGGTTGTCTGCCTGCCTGTCAATCTAAGTTTTCATACTACATCAATCACTGGAATGCCTCAATGTCCTTCTATCATCTGCCTCTGTACCAGTCACCATCCTCCTCATCCCTCTAGGGTGGCACACTCTGCTTAGGGTTGGAGATTTGTAACACTCATGCCTCAGCTTCTTTTCTTCCCAGAGACACAAAGCCAGGCTCATCCCTGGAGTGATGTCCCAGACTTTACATAAGGTAAGATGGGTTCAAGCCCTCCACAAACACCACAGTGACCATACAGAGATGCCACAGGAGGAACACAACAGCTCAGGGATATAGGACCTCCTTAAGTATTCTGCTAGGCTCCAGCTAATGCCAGCACCATGACCTCAGCTAGATGTGCCTTCGCTGTATTTAACAACCCAAGGCAGATCTTCTGGTCCATTAATTTGGTCTGGTAAGCTGAACCCCTGTCAATTTTGACTACGCACAACATCCTTTTGCAAAATTTTCTCCCCAGTCTATATAACATTGTTCTCCTTTCTCTTGTTTTGAACTTGGCTCCTACTGTCTTCACTTGAGGACCCCCAGTTCCTGTATTAGAACAGATTTTTATTCACCTCCCTTGGGACACACATTTTTAGTCTCTTTTCCAGAAGAATTAGATCAGATCTCCTTAGCAGACAGTTGTGTAGAAGCCATCCCAGACCTTTGATGGCCCTTGATTCTCCTCCCTGAACCTTTCCTAGTCCTTTTGGAGCCAAGAGGATCAGAACAACACACGATATTAATGTTGTGGGTGCTCTGTCTATTTATCTAACAGATGCTTATGCTCTCTGTTTTGTTTAATATTCCTTTTCTCAGAACTCCTGTCTTGATTTGTGACCACTGCCAGGCACTGATCTGAGACTTCCATTGAACCATCTACAGAAACCCTGAGGTCTCTCTTCTCTGAGATAACGGTCAGCTCATGGTCTATAATTTCATACGTGAAATCTGGAATGGGTTTTCCCACGTGCATGAATTCACTTTATCTACACTATATTTAATTCATCTGCCATATTATTATCTAGTCACACGAGGTCAAAAGGTCCCTTCTAATTCTCCTTATCTTTGCAACCTTTAGCAAATATCTGTGCCTTCTGCTGGAGTATTGCCAGCAAACTTCCTATCACACTGCTTACCCACCTTTCCAGGTCATTTATAAACACACTCTGTAGCATGACTCACACAGTCACAATTTCAGGTGATGGGACCTTTGAGGTCTCCAACCCAAATCCCTGCTTGAAGCAGAGCTAAGCTCAGAATCAGACCCTGCTTTGTCCACTTGTGAAATCCTATCCCTCACCCTGTTTCCTTACCTGCCATTCCCTGCCTGCCCACTGATGACTCCTGTCCAAGCTGCTCCCTTTCTTCAAATGCTCCTAAGGAGAAACTGTGCAATACTGATGGAAATCCAAACCAACTACAACTGTTTGGATCACTTATCCACGTGCACATGAATTTTAATGCTGTTAATCCTATAGGCCATTTTGCTTGTATGATACAGCTGAGGTGCTCAGCAGTATCCAACCTCTCCAGAAGCTTCAAAGGCCCTTTTTCATACACAGCATCTGCTACTGATACCACTGAGGAGGCAAGGAATCACAGAATCAGAGGATAGTTTCAGTTGGAAGGGACATTTAAAGGTCATCCAGTCCGACCCATCCAACCCATTCCATTCCTATCTCTGGGAATCTTTCTCCAAATCCCTGCCTTCACTTCCTTGCCACCACTACACATCCACCAGCTGTGCTTGTCCTCAGACCAGAATACCTGACTTCCAGATGCAACAAACTGAGAGTTATTTTGAAAGCAAGAGCTTGGGGGAGCAGAAACACTCAAGTCTCTTTCAATGCAAGAACAGTGGAGATCCCAGATCAAACAGCAGTGTGAGACACCACAGCAAGACAGAAACTAAAATGGAATGATTCAGTGAAATGTGGGAATAATTTCAGAATTAGTGCAAGAAGGAAGTTAAATCGAGTGGAAGGAAAAGAGACCACAAAATCCTTGAGGCTGATGCACAGACACTGTCCAGTTCCAACACAAGAAGGCAGGCTAATGTCTTCTTCCCTCATCTGTTTTGCTCTCTTTTGTGTTTTGTTTTTATTAAAAAAAAAAAAAAAAAGAAGAAGAAGAAGAAACAAAATAAAAACCAAACTGTTTTGTAGAACATGTTTGCTACAAATTCCAGGAAAGCTCTCAGTGCTAACACAGTTGACAAAACTCTCGGCTGGGATTACACAACACTTTTCCCACAGGCTGGAGCAAAGTCTAAGCTGGAGCTTGCCCCATACATCCATGGAAAGAGGTTCACCTTGAGCAGCCCAGACACCACCATGATGGGTGGGGGGCACCAACACTAGGAGATAAGAGCTTTTGTCATGGTAACAGTGTTAGAATAACTATTTTGTAGGAACCCTCCCTGTCTTGGCTCTGCTCCTGCCATTTTAATGTTTCCTTTTGAATTAAACATGGGAAATTGAGAGAGGAATGAGCCACTTAATCCAGATCCAGATCCAAAGCATCCCCAAGCGGGGGGCAGGGAGAAAGTGAACTTTGGTTTGATCCCTTCTTTAACATAAAGCCAGCAGGGAAGAGGGGACAGAGTCGCACAAGCTGGAGTTGATAACACACTTGGATGCCAAGAAGTCCTCAAAATCCAACCCAAAACAGAGCGAGCATCTTAGAAACGGGAAAACTGCCTGATGCTGGTGGCCACACAGGTGTAACCCTCCCCAGGGGTCTGTGCTACACACGTTTTCAGCAGGAGGTCATGTCAGCAGGCATCCTGGTGAGCACCAAGCCCTTTCCTTCTGCCACCTTCTTGCTCATCACGCCTGAGCCCAACAGACATCGGTGCTTTGGTGGGAGAGCTGCGGACATGGAACCTGAGCAGGTTCATTCAGAGCCAGGAGGAACAAGGGGAGAGCTCAAGTTCCTGTGCAGTTAATGGAAATATTTCCCTGATCTGATCTCACTGGCTCCTGCCAAGTGGTAGTGCAGCTCACCCACCATCTTGCCTGCAATATTTGCAACGATTAAAAGGAATTAGAAGGAACTGCATCTGAAATTTCATCCTGATCTGAAGGAATGCAGCTGTCTGTAAGAAAGGAAAGGATACTGGCACCATCCTCGGCTTCAGGAGTTCATGGCAGAGGACTGGGACCAGCAGGAATCAGAGCTTCAGCCAGAAGATGTTTGTTGGTTGTGTCTGTGAAGGGCTCTGCAGAGTCTCACGGGTCTTATCGGTGATCCCCAGGCTGGCAGGGGCTGAACCAACACAAGAAGAACACTCTTGAGACATATTCCTGTCCAGAAGAGCCCTTCTTTGGCGGAAAGATAGGACAGGATGTGACCTATCAGGTCTTTTCCATCCTTGATGCCTATGATTCAGAGGCAGCACCCTTGGAAGCCCAGAGATGTTCCCTTTGAAGTCCGTGGGAAGTCTGCTTAAGTGCTCAGCCCGGAGGAGTGCTCGGCCCATAGCCAGCCCTCTGCAGCAAGGCAGGGCTCTGCTGCAGCTCCCCAAGGGTAACTGTCATCCACCAGAGACACGGTTTTGGAGTTGACTGTCACCCAGGGCACAGGAGAGGACAGGAGGTTGGGGAACAACTAGAGAAAGAGATGAGTGAGAGGGTGCAATAACCACCCTGCCATAGGAGGGTGTGGGGCATATTCACCATGATGGATCTGTAGGGAAAAACCAGAAGCACCCCATGGACGTTAGGAGCACTAATCCAGTTCACACCACTGAGCTTCTGGCTGGGCAGCTCTGCTCTTATCAATAAGATACAACTTCTGCAAACATCCTCTGGGCCCGGACAGCTAATGTCTGCAAAGCCAAGTCTATTCTGCTTTTACGCTGCATGAAAATGCGGGATGAAAGATGGTTGTTGGGTCATGGAGGTCCACACCTCTCTGTTATAGTGCTAGAAACAGGACTTAGCAGGACAGACTTGCACAGATCCCCTCCACATGAAGGTCAGGCAGGGCAGAACTGCCCCCCTGGGTACAGCAGGGAAGACGGGGTGGCTCCCAGGCAGATAAATGTCCACATTTGCGATGCAGTGTAAGCTAAGCCCTCCTGACAGTGAGCTCATCCACAACATGCCATAATAAGCTGCTGAATTTACCTGTCTGCTAATTAATCTGGTTTATTTTTATGCTGGGAGTTAAAACACATCAGGGTTTCCCACCCCAGGAGAGCATCTGGCTGCCTCCTCCCTGCATCTGAACACACAGTGCAACTGCACTGCCTCATTGTTTGTGCTGCACCTCCTGCCAAAAATACTTCCAGAAGGTTCATACAAATGTCCAGTGCTTAATAGTTCTGGCTTTCGTACATCCCTCCTTCCACCCTGGGGTGAGTCAGATGTTTACCAGAGTTAAGGCACCTCAGTGGAAAGGCACCTCAGTGGAAAGGCACCTCAGTGGAAAGGCAGCAGGATTGATGGTGTTTCTTTCTTGTGAGTCCTGAGCACAGCAGAAACCTCTCTCTCACCATCACAAAGTATCTGCATGGCTGGCGTCTGTAGAGCTGCTGATAGTAGAAGTTGTGGATGTCCCATCAATGGAAGTGTTCAAGGCCAAGCTGGATGGGGCTTTGAGCAACCTGGTCTAGTGGAAGATGTCCCTGCCCACAGTGGGGGGGTTTGACTAGATGATATTTAAGGGTCTCTTCCAACTCAGAGCGTTCTGTGATTCTATGAGTAATAGCCTTAACAAGCTGAAGGTGTTGTCCAGAAGGTCATCTTCTGTTTTCAAGATGTGTTACACTGTAGAGCATGTTTGGGAAGATTTTAGAGCCCATCTTTTTCTTTCCACCCAGTTCCAGGGTAAAGGTAAACACATATGGGCCCTCCTACCTCTTGGAGGACCTGCTGGGTGATGGGCTTGTAGGTGTGTTCAGACCCATCAGCAAGGGACCTGGCTTCCTTACCTTGCTCTTGACAGCTACGTGCCCTGAGTCTTCCTAACACCCCAGGTGGACAACGATGAGTTGTACACCTGTATGATGGAAAGCCTGCAAGCCTGGGACATCCTTTCACAGTCCTGCCAGTCCCCTTCAGTGCAGCTGCTTACCAGCATGTGGAACTGGCAACTGCAGTTAACAGCACCATGGAAGCAGACAGCTTAGAACCCAGCAGAACCACGGTGTGTGGTTCAGAGCCACCAAGCAACTTGCAGCTATCAGACAGGCAGCTTTGCTGCCTGCAAGACTACTCCCACGTGCTGCAGCAGAGCCTGCTCCATGGCCCCGGTCCCCAAATACCCCTCCTCCTGCTCATGGCACAGCAGAAGACAAAAGCTACTCCATGCCACTGTGGTCTTCACTACACTGAACTGGGCCTTTGGGGCAGCATGGCATGGATTTGAACCAAACAAGGCCAGATCCTGCTTTGTGGATAAATGTCATGGGAGCACTTTTGGAGAAGGGCCCCATGGAATCACAGAATAGTTTGGGCTAGAACAGACCTTTAAAGGTTATTCAGTCCAACCCCCCTGCAGTCAGCAGGGACATCTTCAACAAGCTCAGGTTGCTCAAAGCCCCGTCCAGCCTGACCTTGAATTTTTCCAGGTATGGGGCATCTAGCACCTTCGTGGGCAACCCACACCAGTGCTTCACCACCCTCACGGTAAAAAATTCTTCCTAATTTCTAGCCTAAAAAAAAGTTTCTTCCTAATATCTAGACTAAATCTTCCCTCTTTCAGTTTAAAGCCACTACCCTTCGTCCTATCACTACAGACCCTACTAAAAAGTCCCTCTCCAGCTTTCTTGTTGGCCCCTTTCAGGTACTGGAAGGCTCCTATGAAATCTCCCGATAGCCTTCTCTTCTCCAGGCTGAACAACACCAACTCTCTCAGCCTTTCCTCATAGAGAGGTGTTCCACCTCTCTGATCAATTCTGTGGCTTCTTCTGGACACACTCCAACAGGTCCGTGTCTTGCCTTTGCTGAGGACCCCAGAGCTGGATGCAGTACTACTGCGGGGGGGTTCTCACCAGAGCAGAATCACCTCCCTTGACCATTTGCGGCCACCATGGTGCCAGATGCTCAGCAGAGCTCTGTGCTGGCCAGCAACGAGCAGCCATTTCAGACCATGGGTGTGGGAGCCTTTTGTTTCTCCGCCACTGGACTGCAGCGGTGGGCACCAGGCAGCCCCGTCCCAGCAAAGCAATCACAGCAGCTTTGAAAGAAAGCCTCACCCCTGTGTCACCACAGGCAGCAAAGCATCCAGCCAGGCACCAAACCTAGCTTCAAAATGCCAACAAGAACAAAAGCAGGATCGCTCGGGCAGGAGCATGAGCCCCAACCGAGGCGCCTTTGCCTCCCGGGTGGGTCCACGCTGTCAAATAACCCAGCTCCCGGTTCCCTCCCAGCTCCTGGCTCCCCCATCGCTCCACATTGCAGAAACATGAGTTCACTCCTTGGAGCGAAGGAATTGGCTTCCTCCAAACAAAACCTAGGTGTGGTGCTGGGTGAGTTCACCCCAGGGATCTCTTCCAAACGGCAGTCTGGTTAATGCTGCCCCAGGCCTGGCTCTGCTCTCTTTTGGGCAGTCCTCCTGCACTGTCCCTGGACGTGCTGCACCCTCAAAGCCTCCTGCACATCCTCAGGGAATGTAACACATGCTCTCAGTATCATGCACAAAAAATATCACATTGTTGGGCTGCAGCAAACCTCTTATTGCAGGTTCTGTGAGCTACCTCCCAAAATAACAACTGCACAGAGTACACTGGAGTATCACAGATCACAGGAACAATCCCAGGGCCATTGGGCACAGGAAATCTTACCTGGAAGGGGCTACCCTCAAGCACTATAGTAGGGTAACACTTTTTTGGGGACGCTTTAGTAGTGGCCACCTCAGTCTCTGAGGTCTAACAGATTCAAATCACACAGGGCATAGAAGAACAAGCTCCACAGGAGCTAAAGGCATTACACCAGCCCCAGCTTGGCCTTGGTGACTGTTCATTCACCAGCCCCTGATGGACACCACAGGGTTTTCCAGCCCCCTGCTATTGCTGCTTAGGCCCAGGAGCTTCCCCAAGCCTGTGGCCAGCTGCAAGGAGCACAACGCTCCCGCAGCACACGCGTGGCTCTGTCTGCACCCCTACATCCCTTCCTGGCACAGGGACAGTGCAAACTGGGACGAGGGAGGGATATATCACTTTGTGAGCACACACAGCATGGACTGAAAGAGATGCAAAGGGCTTGGGGAGGCTCTGCTGCAAGGTACCATGAAGTGTCCCACCTCCCCAGCGTGTGGACTGCGGCCTGGGGAGGAATTTGGGAGTGGATTAAGACAGGGAGCAGAGGCTGGATTCAAAGCCTGGTGGAGAGAAGCAGACTCTTTTCCTCCGATTTCAGCGGGAGCCGTAAGAAAACACAGAGGTTAACTCGGGGTGGCTGGAGCAGACAGAGCAAATACCTCCCGACAGGAGTGGGATTTGCAGCAGGGATGAAATCAGTTAGACAACAGCCAAGGGAGCAAACAAGCCTCGTTCTTGGTGACACACAGTCATTGTTTTCAGGATTTCTGTCCTTTTGTCTGGTTTCTCCCTTATTTTCTCTCCCCTTTTGTTGCTTCAGGCCAGTGTTTTGTCATCTTCTTTAGCTGTTAAACCACAGTGCTGCCCCGCTCTGCCCCAACTGGGCTCTAAATAACTGTGAGCGTCACCTCAGACTGGCTGGAACCACCGAGGTGCCCCAGTTAACGCTGTGCTGTTCGATGACAAGGCTCCGGCTCTCCCAAAGCCCAGCAGCATCTCTCCAATTGCCACCATGGAGCAGGGCCAAACCTTCCCACCCTGCTGTCTCCCCCAGGGCGCTCAACAGGCAGCTTGTCTTCAGGAACTGGGTTTGAAAGCGTTTTAGGGTTTCCTGCTGGTGGGATCATGGGAGGATGAATCACTGGGAATAGGGCTGGGAGATGTCAGCAGGTGATGGAGGAAAGCTCTCAGCCTCCCCACCACGCAGTAAGGACATGCCTCAGACACTGGTCGCTTGCAGTGTCCCGCCTGCAGAGGTGACAAACCACAGCTGCCTTCGGGATGACACACGAAGAGGGTGACCACGTAATGGTGCAGCCCCAGAATAGTCTCAGCCTCCACTGACTTGTGGCTAAGGCACTGCTCTAGCCACAGGTCCTGCCTGGCTCATCCCTCCAAACCCCTGCAGACAGCTTGCCCCCATGCCACCCCACAGCAATGCAACCTCCTCCTGTGGCCTTGAGGCTGCCACTCCTAATGTCCCACCACATTCCCAAAGGGAGAGAGCAGGGTCTTTTCTGCACTGATTTAACAACAAACCACAGCAGCCACGTGCATGCCAGCAGCAAAAAGTAAAAGGATGCTAGTGGGGGGAAAAAACCTCCACTCCAGCAGCTAAAAAGCCCTATAAAACCCTAAAATATCTCCAGAACCCACACAAACGTGGAGAGCAAGGCCATCAGCTGCTAAGGCAGAGTGCCCTGGTAATGCAGTGGTGAAAAGATACAGAAAAAAGCCAATATAGTTCAAGGGAAAATAAATGTCTGCAGACACATTTGCTCCCAGCACAGACTCTAGCTCACTGTGGCTCAATGCATGGCTTTCCTGAGGAGCTGGACAGCAATGCTCCAGAGAGAAACCAGATGTGTAAGGCTCCAGATCAGGAAGCCTGCTGTGGTTGCCTCCATCCATGGAGGGAGAGTTTGCTGCCACCTTAGGGTCTGTCAACACAAGCTGAGAAGCAAAATTCCAACTCCTCTGATATGCAATATGCTGATAGGACTTGGTGTATTTGGGTGCCTGCTGCAGCTGAATGGTGGAGAGAATTATCTCCTCCTGGCCAAGGCCTTCAGGAGCAAACCTGGTGGCTAAGTTCATGCTGTAATATACATTAAGATTTTTGTTTCACACTTGGGATGTGCTGGACTAAGAGACTCTTGCTGCCAAAAGGAATTTGAAGACAAAAAAAGGAGCCAATGTTGCTGGCAACCGTGGCCTGGTCTGGATAGCAGTTGCCCTGAAGATGTACCATGGTGGTGTTGCATCTTGTCTCCTCCAAACAGTTCCACTGCTTCATGAACCAGCACAAGGGAACTTCAGATGGAGGAGGAGATTACCTCGGGTTCTTGCGAACTCAGTGCTGCATCTCTGTCTACATCAGAGATGTCTGGGCTCACTGACCACCCACAATGGAAAGGAGAGGGAGAGAATAAGGATGGAAGTGACAACCTGTCACGTCACTTATGGGGGTCCTGGAGCAGCTGGGAAAGTGCAAGAACCCACTGACCAGCACCTGCCAGGGCATCTGAGGGCAGGACAACAGTGCTCTTTGTATGAGCTGCCCAGCCATGGGGACAGGAGTAGCACCCAAGAGGGACATCCAGAAAAGGCAGCAGCAGAGGGAGAGCCAAGTATAGCAGAAATATCTCTACCATCTCAAAATGTTTTAGAGCAGATGAATGTTTTCCACAGGGAACTCCGCTGTTAGCCTCAGGAGCCCACTGTCAGTAGAAGGATCACTTAGACAAATGATGTTTAGGACGGTGGGGTAGGAGAATTCTCTTCCAGATTGAGTAACTGAAGATGAAAAGTGCTAAGGCTAGGGGGACAGCTGCATTTCAGGAGCATCTACTCTTCAGTCCCACTTCAAGACACCCTATGGTGAAGATAGCAGGTGATACAGAGAGAGATCCTTGCTCCTGGTGGCCATGACACCAAGGGGCAAGCACAATGGCAGTAACAATTCTCTCCCAATAGCAGGCAGGTTTTTGGAGCCACCAGCTGCCTGTCTGCCTTCCACCTCTGAGGGGGCCCTGGCCTTGGAGGAGAGCCGGGGACAGCCAAGTGCTCAGGGACATGGCTGGATTAGCCTCTCCTTGTGTGAAATGACTGAGGTCTGCTCTTCCTCCACCAAGAACTGGGGAAAAAGAAAAAAAAAAAAAAGAACAACCAACCAACCCACCCCTTCCTGCCATCTGGAGAGCTCTCTGACACAAGCCGAAACGTGTGTGCCATATGTGCACAGCTGCGGGGACGCCGCTGTCAGCCCATCTGCCCAGCACGCTGCGTGCCAGCCGCTCGGCCTCGGGTGGGCTGCTGAGGTGGAGAGGGTGTTCTGCAGAGAGAGGCATGGCTTCCTCTTCCTCCTCCTCACCAGGCACGGATGGGCTCCCTACGGCGTGGCTGTGGCAGGCCTGATCCTGCAAGCTTCGGGGTTTTATCTCCTGTACTGCAGCGAGGATGAGTTATCTCCAGCCCTGCACATCCAAACAGGACGAGGAAGGGGACAACACCTGTGTGGGCGCTGGGTACCAGTGGCTGAGTGGGGTTCCTGCTTCCAGTGGCTTTGCATCCAGCAGCTGACCCCTTCCCCAAGGAATGCGGAGCTGGCTGCGGGTAAGCGTGGTGCTGTCCCGTGCTCCTTGCCCGCCTGTCTGCGGGGAGGTATCGGTTTCAGTGCCTCAGGAAAAGCCTCCCAGCTGCTTAAGAGCCTGATATGTGATGACAAGGAGGGGATGGAGGAACAAGAAGTAAACTGAGGTCTGTGGCTGACGGCGCACAGGGATGGCCTCCTGCACAGGGCTGAAGGCCCTCTGCACGCTCCAGGATGTGAAATGACAGCACCTACCAGGGGGAAGAGAAAGCCTCCCTCCTGCCTTTACTTCTACAGAAGCATCTCTCCCTACTCCCAAGATGTGATGGAAAGGAAACGTCCTCTCTTCTGATCTGAACTGCTCCTCACAAACCTCGCGGGCAGCACCGGTGTGAACGGTTTGAGTGACAAGCCAGCGCCGCGCCTACGTGCAATGAAGCTGACTGTCACCTGATGTCACGTACTGCATCAAGCACGCCGCTGGCAGCCCAACAAGAAATGAATCCAAATGTCATCCAATGATGGTCGGGACAGCCAGCCCACCCCTCAGCAAACTGCTAGGAAAACCTTGCAGCAAACATTTCCCAGAGAATGATTTCTTTCTCTCTGCAGAGCGAATACAGCTCTGCCAGTATGCTCCCGTGCTGACCCTGGAGACTGGTTTTCATGGGAAGAGAGGACAGCAACTTGTTCTCCAGTCTCTTCGGGCTCCCAGCTGAGTCCAGGGCTGAAATGATTTATAGAGACAGGGCCAAGGCCAGGAATCTGAGGCTTTTCAAGAGTTGCCCATTTCCCAAAAGATTGCAGCTTTAATTTGTTGCTTGCCTGACTTCTGCTTGAGGCTGAGCCTAGAACAAGATTGCCAGTGATTTGGGAAATCAGTGCTACTTCCCCTTGTGGTTTTGGTGGTGTAGATGTCTGTCCATGGAGAATCAGACTGACACTTCCAAGCATGTTACACACAGTTGCCAAAGAACTGAGATGTGGAAGCAGCTTATAGAAACAAAATACATCGAGTTTGGAGTTTGCACCTACAAGGGGCAGCCTCTCAGCACCAGAGGGACAGCATCCAGTACACCCTGGATTACCACGACTGCAACAGAAGCTGTCAGACCCCACTGCCGTGCGGTGATTAAAAATGTTTAGATGCTCATCAAAAATTCCTTCCTGACAGACAGCTCCAGTCTTCCCACTGGGGTTGGGGCTGGAAGTCTGTTTGCAGAACTAGATAATGGGAAAGGATTAACACTTGGGGTGCAGCTACCCAACACAGGGGTCACTGAGAGAGGCTGCAGGCATCAGGCAGGAGGTGGGAACAAGCGGAGCTCCTCTAAGCAGGAAACAGGATCAAGTCCTACAGCAAGCACACTTGGGGAATGGTTTGGATAAGTAACGTCTGAAAGACAGTAGCCAAAAACCTGGGTGTGTGTGCCCGCCTGCAAGTAGAGCATGCTGCTCCCACCAGGCTGGAGGGATCATCCTGGGACAGGTGATGCTCAGCACCTCTCACAACCAGACTCATCTGGAGCTCACAGCCCTCCTAGTCCTGTGCATCTCTTCCTTCCTACACACCTGGAATGGTCCCATCAGCATTCACTGGAAAAGCAGAAAAGCTAGGACAGCTGGGCCTGCACAGCGTGACAGCACATCTTTGTGGATCAGTGAGCTGCTAAAAGGTGCCTACACACAGAGATGTATAGGGGTGAGAGCACTGATTCATCCTTGTGCAGAAGATACAAGAACCTTGTGGCTTCTCTGGATCACCCCTCACTTTCCACATGTCGGGGGGGTGATGGAGTGATTTTGTCCAAACCTTCCATTTACCTTTCAGAAGCTCCACCCTGCCAGTGAGAACACATCTGTTATTCCTCACAGACGACCGTGAGGATTTGCAAGACCTCTCAACAAGAAAGCCCAGCACCATGCACACCTCAAGCACACACTACAGTAAAATCCATGGGAAACTAAGTGACCGGAGACCACAACTTCACTCAGCTATCCCTGGCAGACACAGGGCTCGGGGAAAGTTTCAGAGGTGGCTGAAGGAACCCCAAGTGCCATGTGGGGTCAGACACCCTGCACACAAGTCAACGAGAGCATGCTGCTGCCCAAATTCCCAGTGATCCTGCTGGGGCAGCACACGCCAGCAGACCTAGCAAGTACACGTGCTCTTCGTACACGAGCATCACCCCAACCCAAAGCTTGGCCAAACGACTCCCTCCACGCTCTGTTGTCACTCGGAGGATTCTCTCGGTTTTGTTTCATTTTCTCCCCTCCACGCCATTCCCTCTCCGCGGGGGGAGGGGGAGGGAGAAGTCCAAAAGTTTCTAACTGGAAGCAAATTAAACCCCCGTATTTATTTATCTTGAGTGTTAACACAGCT
This sequence comes from Apus apus, assembly GCF_020740795.1. Classification (NCBI taxonomy): domain Eukaryota; kingdom Metazoa; phylum Chordata; class Aves; order Apodiformes; family Apodidae; genus Apus; species Apus apus. The sequence goes on along the minus strand of NC_067285.1, from coordinate 108,968,133 downwards.
CTAGGGTTGGTACTTCCAGGCATTTTGAACTGACTTCCCCTTCTGTCAAGCGTCCACTCCAGGCTCCTGCCTTTACCCCCCGCTGGCCTCAGGCAGCGCGGACGCTTTCCCCGTGCCCTGCGCACCCACCAGCCCCCTTTGGGGCAGGGAGGAGCCGCGGGCGGGAGACCCGCAACTTGCAAAAACCGATGCCCGGCGCCTCTATCCCCTTCACCCTCCCCGTTCGCTCTCCGCAAGCTCCGGCTGGAGGGAGCCGGGGGTCGGCCGGCGCTGTGCCCCCCCAACCCCGCCCCCAACCCCGGGGGTGCAGGTACCTGCTTCCGCAGCGCCTCGAAAGCGGCGCTGATGGTGTGGACGCGGGTCCTCTCCCGGGCGTTGGCCAAGAGCCGCCGCGTCTGCTGCAGGGCTTTGATCTCCGGCGAGACGCCGGACGCCTCGCCCGGCCGCGGGCGCGGGGAGGCGGCGGCGGGGGGCGGCGGCGGGCGGGCGGCGGGGGGCGGCGGCGGCGGCGCGGCGGGGAAGGCGCTGGCGGGGCCGAGCGCGGCTCCGCGCGGCTCCCAGGCGGGCGGCGGGGCGGCGGAGGCGGGGGGCGGTGGCGGCGGTGGTGGTGGCGGGGGGTGAGCGCGGAGCCCCGTCCTTCTGCCGCTCAGCACTTTCAGCTCGACGCGGAAACTTTTGCAGCCGTGTTTGCGCCGCAGCCGCCGCAGCCCCCCGAGCTCCGCGGCGCAGAGGCGCGGCCAGGGCTCGCCCTCCGCCAGCGGCGTGCTCCGCATGGCGCGGCCGCGCTGCGCGGGTGCGCTCAGCCCCGGCTCCTTGGCCGCCGCTCCGCCGCTGCTGCTGCTGCTGCTGCTGCTGCTGCTCCCGCCGCTCCGCTGCCACCGCCGCCCATCTGCGCCCGATCGGCCGCGGCGGGTAGCGGAGCCCCGGCCGGACCGAGCTCTTGGTCCGTCTGTGTGTGTGTGTGTCTGTCTGTCCGTCCGTGCGTCCGCCCGCAGCTCCCCGCAGCCTGCCTCCCGCCGCCGGCAGCCGGCCCGCCGCGCAGATGAGCGGCTTTAAAGAAACAGGAAGGGTGGCTTTTTTTTTTTTTTTTTCCTTCTTCCCAAAACAGCTGTGCTGCCAATCTCCTTTGTTCATCCCCCCCACACCCCTTCCAACTCCCCCCCCCCCCCCCCCCCTCCTTTTCCCTTCCCTCCCACCCCACTCCCACTTTCTTCTTTAATCTCTCTCTTCCATGCGATGGAAGAGAAATCCTGCCCCCCGGAGACTCGCCGCGACCCACCGTGTGCGCTGGCTTCCCCCACCCCCGGCTTGTCTCCCCGGGGAAATCCGTGATCTGTTTTGGCTTCCAACCCCCCTTCATCCCTCTTCTCCCCTCTTATCACTCGTTTCCCTCATCAAGATCCTCATCTATGAGGTGTGAGGGGTGCTTGACTTCGCGTTGCCTTCTTAAATGTACCCGGGAGCACTGGAGGCACCGCGGCGGGATGTGGAGCCGGGAAGCTCCAACGCTTCCCAGATGTCCCTCCCGTTGCCGCTTCGCCTTCTACGGCTCCCCAAATCCCTTCCGTTGCTGCTCTGCTACCGACTTCGGATCTGCTTGGAGGAATTAGTCCGCGGCAAAGGGCTGCCCTGTTTTTCACAGGGATCATGAAGGAGCCCGGACGCGTGGGTAATTGCTATCAGCCGTGGGCTGCCTTCTGCTGGCACCCCAACACCCCTCATCTCCCCTCAGCCACGCTGTCCCAGTGCAGCAGAGCCAGGGTGCTCGGCAAGGTAGGAGGGAGGGATGGAGAGGTGCAGGAACTTGACTAAGGTCACAGCCAGAGCAGTGGCACAGCTGGGAATACACTGCTTTTAGCAGAATTGTAGGAAAATTCAGGACAGAAGGGACCTCAGGAGGTCCTCTGTCATTTTTAAAAGCATCTCTGGTGTTTAGGCACCTGGCTTCTGCTTTGAAGTCACCTAAACCACTTAGATGTTGTGTCGAGAAGCAATGGGGTGTAACCTGTTAGATGCTTGAATTCACTGCAGGAAGAGGGACGTTTCCTAACCCTCCTTCCATGGTGTGTCAACCTGGCAGCCATTGGCATCACACGGGGCAAGCAGAGGGAGCTTCAGCTGAGCTCGTTGAGGTCCAGAAAGCAAGAGAAGCTCTGTCTGGTGGCTAATGTGCTCTGCTTTCTGCTGCTGTGGCCAGGCTGCCCCAGAGCAGGCATGGCAAGGGTTTGTTCAGGTGGAGATGCTAGATAGTGTGCTATCTAGAAACTGTCTAGGAACTAGACAGTGCTAGAGAAAATATGCTGAGTCCTGGTTCAGCACCATGCCATGCTGCTTCCTCTGTTAAATCCTCTGCCCTCTGCCACTGCAGTTTGATTTTCTTCGGCAGAAGAACTGTAGGTGAGTCAACTGAAGTCAGAAATACCTGACTCCCCAGGATCACTCCCTTGCATTGTGTTGGTGCTGACAAACTGCCCTGATATCCTCAGCTAGAGCCTGTGAATCACTGCTACTAATGCCAGGGCATGCCCTAATGACCATTTGCTCCATCTTTTTGTCCCCGAATTCCTCTAACTTTCAAAGATGAGAGCCAAGAAAGGGTTTTTTCGTTGACCTTGTTTCTCCCAAATCTCCTGGTGAGTGGCAGTAGCACCAGCTCCTCCAGCCAGGTCTTTCGGTGGAAGCCTGTGTTAAACACTTGGTGGCTCTTCTCCCAAGAGCAGGAGGGTTAAATCCAAGATCTTTGAGCTTTGGATGGAGCTTGGAGCAACCTGGTCTAGTGGAACATGTCGTCCGTACCCATGACAGAAGGACTGGAAATAGATGATCTTTTAAGGTCCCTTCCAACCAAAGCTGTTCTGTTATTCTATGATCTTGGCAAAATTTCAGTATCCTACCTAAAATCCCCTGGCTGCTCCAGCGAGACTGTGTGGACCAAATCCATTTGGGGGATAAATACATGAAGCCCATTGAAAACGAAGGAATTTGCAGGGATTTACACCATTTGTTTGTCATGTCTTGCCCTTAAGGCACCTGTGTTTTCTGGGTGCTGGTTATATAGCTGCTGCCTTGGCGGTAGCTGCATTACGGAGTGCTTCCAAGAAGAAACCTAAACCTGAGTGTCCCCAGTCACATAACTGCCTGTCAGACCTTCCCCTCCTCTCATTTTAGTATCCTTGTGGTTATGGGTATCACAAGAGAGCTGGGGAGGCCCGAATCAGGGCTGGGTCATGATGGTCCTTGTCCCTCCGGGTGACGCACGCTGTGGTGCATGTAGCCTGTCCTCTGTGCCCCGTTTGCAGAGGAGGTGGCAGTGACAGCTGCCAACCATGGAGCCCAGACACCGTGTACACACAAACCCGCACCCACTGCATGAACCTGCTTTTGCTTCCGCAGTTAAAAGCAGCACAAACTGCCTGTGGACTCTTGTTATCATCCAATTGGGTTGCTCCTGTTCACCTTAAAGGGGGCTGAAACAAAAGCTTGCTTGAAAATAAACTGAAGGGAGAGAGGTTTAAACTGTGTTGGAAGGGTCTATACAACCTCTTCTACCAGCTAAAGTTATTTAGCTGAAAGTTACTCTTTAAATTAAGCAAGGATGAGTTTCTTTCAGAAAAACCCCTGCCTTTTGATGCAGACCATGGTAGCCCCAGAGACACTGGGACACTTTCCAGATGCAGTGGAGGTGGGCAGCGATGCCTGAGCTCGCAGAGATCACCTTGCCTCTGGAAATCAAAGCAGTGGGACATGCTGGCATCCGTATTTGGGCTGGAAGCAGCACGGCTTCATGCCAACACTGCTTTTGGGACCAAATGCAAGAAAATCTCCAGGCAGTGCTGGCTGCTCTGCGCCATCTGGATGCAGCAGCTCATTCTGCTGCGTGGCACCTATGCACCAAAATGATGGCATGAGGTGAAAAACAGATGGAGGGAAACACCTGCCTGTGGGGGAGAAGTGCAGAGTAACAGGACAGTGGCTATGAGCTGTGGTGGCACTTCTGACCTTTCATTTCTACAGACCACATCAGCCTTGTCTGCCCTCAGTTTTGCATAATTTTAGCAGTCCTGTGTTTTTCTGTGGGGCAGGTATTTGTAGATATGGGCAAGGCAGGTACTTGCAGGGCATAGGCAAACAGAAGGGGAGGTTTCATCTGTAGCAGAGCCCAGCTGGTGGCCCGATGACACTGTCTGATCCTATTGCCCTACCTCCTTCTTGCCCTACTCCCATTGCCTCTGCCTTCAAGGGTGAATAAATATGGAAATAAATCCTTTGCCAGTCCCCTCTGAGGGGGATTATCTCTGGAGAAGCATTAACCTCTTGTCCCAGCATCCTCTGGCACTGCCAGAAAGGTATGGATTGACTCCATCCATTACAGGGCTGAGCTCTCCCTGACATTAAACCAGTCTCTGTCCTCTGCCAGTGGGTGAAACACCTCGTTGAGCATCTCCCTGCTCTACTGAGAATTACTGTGGTTGAAAGAAATGACTGTGAAACCCCAGAAAGTGTCTTCAGGTACTATATTTTTTAAAGGATAAATAAGTAGAAAGGAAAAGGAAATGGGAAGTGGCAAGATGTAGTGGTAGGTGCAATCTGAGGTGTTTGAAAGGCTTGTCTTCTGTGCCCAGGACAGACAATGAGGGAAAGATGTGCTGCAGTTGAGTGCCAGGGAGATGCCTTCAAAGCAGAGCCCAAACTACAGGGCATCCCAAGCATTCAGCTGGTGACAACTTGGTACTTTCTGAAAACCAGAGCACTCTTCCAAATCCTGTGAAAAACCAGAGCTTTGCACTTGTTAAAAAGCAACCTCGACTCTCCTGGACTTTTTCTGACATCCTCCTTAGGCAAAAGGAATGGTTTTAAAATGCTGTTGAAGAGCAAAACCAGAAGTCTGATTGCAAGTGGCATGCTGAGTATGTCAATGTAAAGTTGAGTCATCAAAGCCAGATTGAGATGCAGCCTTAGTTCTTCTTTTTCTAACACTTAAATATGTACTCTGACATTATCATTAGCAGTTTGACAGCATTTGAGCAGTTTTTCTTAGGAGGTTACAGAAGTTCAGGATGTGTTTTGAAGTGTGTAAGATGTAAGAAAGGAGAAGGGGAAAACTTCTCTGTTTTGTTTTGTTTTTTTTTTTTTCAATAAAAATTCCATCAGGAGCACATTCTTTTATTGTGAAGTATTTAAACAACAGAAAAAAAAAAAGAAATAATACTAAAAAAAAGCTTGGCAGGCTAAAAGTTTGTCCATTCCCTAAACTGACCAAAAAAAAATAAGAAAAAAAAAAATGCAGTTTTTATAGTTCTATGAAAAATGCATCTTAAAAATCAGCTATTTGAGAATATAGGCAGGAGAGGAGAGAAAAAGCAAGAAAAAGCTGTCGAAACACATCTATTATTAGTGAAGAAAGGAGAAATTTCCCCAGCTTTAGGAAAATCCTGCAGCATTGCTAAATGCCCATAAAATGTACAGTGGGAGTTGCAAGAAACCGTAAAGTTGGTGGTCTCTCATCAGTGGGGGTTTTTAAAGCTATTTGGAGACTTGGCAGATGTACATGGGCAGGATTATAGGATAGTCCTCTTGGTTAATACAAAATTGAGGAAGGATAGTGAAATGAGGTAAGAAAAGGGAATTATTCACACCCAATGTATATTGGAATTGTATCTGTCATTGACTTTAAATTGCATTTCTTTTAAAATGCTTGGTTTTTGCTTGATGCAGTCAGTACATGCTCAGAGGGAAAAGTGCTTATGACAGTCTGCAGCTTAATTCAGTTCTCATAAACTGAATGATGACATTTAAACCTCCTCTCCTCTCCTCTCCTCTCCTCTCCTCTCCTCTCCTCTCCTCTCCTCTCCTCTCCTCTCCTCTCCTCTCCTCTCCTCTCCTCTCCTCTCCTCTCCTCTCCTCTCCTCTCCTCTCCTCTCCTCTCCTCTCCTCTCCTCTTCTCTCCTCAAAAAGGGGCTGTAACAGTGATCCAAGGTCTGAAAAATATGTTTTGTCAGTGTATCTCAGCAAAGAGCAAAGATTAGATGCTCATGGCCCATTCATATCTCCATGAGGAGGACACTGCTGCTGCCCAGTGGTTCTCTAGTCCATCAGAAAGAAGTGCAATGATTTCCAGAGGCAGAGCAAATGAGGCTTGTGATAACAGTTATATAGTTATGCTGAAAGTAACATTCCTTGCAATGTATTACTTCAAGGAATATTGGTGTCTACACTGCTTGAATTGTATAAATAAAAGCTGGACATCATAGAATCACAGATTGGTTTGGGTTGGAAGGGAACATCTAGATCCAGCACCCCTACATGGACAGGGATACCTCCCACTAGACCAGGTTGCTCCAAGCCCCATCAACTCTGCCCCTGAACACTTCCACTGATGGGGCTTCCACAAATCCTCTGGGCAACCTGTTCCAGTGTCTCACCACTCTCATAGTGAAGAATTTCCTCCTAATGTCTAATCTAAACCCCCTCTCTTCCAGTTTAAAACCATTCCTCCTCATCCTGTCACTCCATGCCTCTGTAAAAAGTCCCTCCCCAGCTTTCCTGTAGCCCCTTCAGGCACTGGAAGGTGCTCTAGGGTCTCCCCGGAGCCTTCTCTTCTCCAGGCTGAATAACCCCAGCTCTCAGCCTGTCCTCATAGGAGAGGTTCTCCAGTCCTCTGATCATCATCTTTAAAAAATATATGTTATGGTTTAAGTTGCAGACTTGATGCAGGAGTTATGGTAAGAATTTATTTGATGTGGAAAGCTGAACTCAACACTCATACAGGATCCTTCTGGCCCTAACATCTCTGAGTCCCAGTCAGGTATCTTACTTTCTGAAACATCAATGTACATGCTGGGGGAAGCCACTGGGTGCTCAGCAGTCTTGTGGGTTGGTTTGGATGCACTCTGGTGCAGATTGAGAGGCTCAATTTTCTAAACAACATCTTTGTTTAAAATGTTAAAAAGCCTGACTTCTCAGCCTAGCCCCAGTGGAAATGCTGCGTTACTCAGACCAGTGCTTCAGTGCCTCCCTCCTGCTCAGGCAAGGTGAAAGTTGTGTCTCCACTAACCTGCCAGGAGGCTTATTCACACTTATACAGTGACCCTAGAGCCATCAAGGCCAAGGACAAGGATTCCATTGACTTCAGCAAGAGCAGATACGGGCCCCTGCGTCACAGGGATGTGAGATGTATGGGAGGATGAATAGTTGGGTAAGGACCTGCAACAGCCTCAACTCTTTTCCCATCTGTGAGCCAATCCACTGATTGATGCACAGTTGCACTGGCAGCTGGTCTGGCTTCAGCCTGATCTAACCTCATCCATCAGTGAAACCAGTAAAAATCCTCCCACTTGTTTGTTTAGGACCTGTCTGAGGTTGTTCATGTGGTCAGAAGAGGAGCTGTGTGTTGAGGTGGATGCGAGGTGCAGTCCCAGCTCTGCCAAAACTTCTCTTATGGGTTGTTCTTCATAGTGGTCTCCTGAGGATCCTGGCAAGCAGCAGTACCGTGTCCTTCCTTGTCCCAGCCCACCTCCTTACTGTGTCCCCTTTGCCCTACAGCACCAACAAGATGTCCAAATCAGCATTAGCTCAAACTCTTCCTTCTTTACCCAGTCAAGGGGGGGAGAGCTGAAGTGGACAGTATTTTGTAGGCTTTTTGAATAGCTGCTCTTTCCATCTAGACAAGAGATGCACAGGCTTATGCCAGCAGCCTCAGACCTCCCTCTGCCTTAGTTTCCTCATGTGCATTTAGAGCCTTTGAGCTTCTCTGCTTTTTGAGTCTGAGATCCCCTCTCTCAGCCTCTCTCCAGCATTGTTGCTTCTCTCTGGTCAGTGAGAGCAAGCCTGTCCCTTTGCAGCTGTTCCCCCATCAGCTGATATTCCTGGTCAAACCCTGTCCTGTTACTGCACCACTTGATTCACTCTTGGCCAGCTCTGAAATACAGATGGACAAGAGGCTGAGATGACCTTGGATGAAGCTGTCTTCAGTGAGAGTGTATGCTTAGTGACAAATGCCATGGCAAGATCAGATTATTAAAAATCTTTTTGGGGAAATTGTGGCAGAAAAGAAAAAAAAAAAAAAAGAGAGATGTGAGGATGCTCAAGTCTTCCACTTCATACTCTTTTGGTCTAGAAAGAGGACAGTGGACCTTAAATAGAACATAGGTACAGGACAATCTCTTTTAGATCAAACCTATGTGTTGTCCTCTATGTAAAGAATTGGATAGAGTGTGAAGAGTTGTCCCTAAAAAAGTCATGAGCAAGTTGAAAGTTTATGGGTGGGAATTAGGGATGGAAACACCAAATGGTGTTGGAGTCTATTACAGGCCACCCAATCAAGTGGAGCCATCGGTGAAGCCTTCTTACTCCAGTTTGAAGAAACATCACAATCACAAGCTCTCGTACTGCTGGGTGATTTTAACCATCCCAACATCTGTTGGAAAAGTAGCACGGCAAGTTGTAGGCAATCCAGGAGACTCCTGGAATGCCTTGATGACAACTTCTTAAGTCAGAAAATTGACAGTCCTTCCCGGGGGGATGCGTTACTGGATCTGATTGTCACAAATGTAAGTGAACTCTTTAGGGATAGCAAAGTTGAAAGCAGCCTGGGCCGTAGTGACCATGCACTAGTGCAGGTAAGAGGCAGATGAAAAGCTTAGTCAGATCTCTGAATTTTAGGAAAGCAAAATTCCAGCTCTTCAAGGAGTTAGTAGATAGGACCCCATGGGGAATGGCCCTCAGGGACAAGGGAGCAGAAGAGAGCTGGCAGATCTTTAAAGATGCTTTCCATAGGGTGCAAGAGGTCTCAATCCCCTGGTGTAGAAAATTGGGCAAGGAAGGTAAGAGACCAGCATGGCTGAATCAAGACCTGCTGATCAAATTAAAAGGCAAGATGGACCTACATGTGCAGTGGAAGAGGGGACAGGTATCCTGGGCAGAGTATAGGGACGCTGCCCAGTTATGCAGGGATGAGGTCAGGAAGGCCAAGGCACACCTAGAACTGAACTTGGCAAGAGATGTTAAGAAAAACAAGAAGGGCTTCTACAGGTACGTAAACCAGAAAAGGAAGGTTAAAGAAATTGTACCCCCCTGATGAGCCACAATGCTGAAATGGTAACAACAGGCGAGGAGAAGGCTGAGGTTCTCAACAACTTTTTTGCCTCAGTCTTCACTGGCAACCCCTCTCCTCACAACTCTCATGTTGATGGCCCACAAGATGCAGACCAGAGAGACAAAGTCCCCCCACTGTAAGTGAAGATAAGGCTCATGACCATCTGAGGAACCTGAAGATATACAAGTCCATGGGACCTGATGAGATACATCCCAGAGTCCTGAGGAAATGGTGGATGTAGTTGCCAAACCACTGTCCATGGTATTTTAAAAGTCATGGCAGTCAGGTGAAGTCCCTGGTGATTGGAAGAAAGGACATGTTACACCCATATTTAAAAAGGGTAGAAAAGAGGACCCTGGGAATTACCAACCTATCAGCCTCACCTCTGTGCCTGGGAAGGTCATGGAACAGATCCTCCTAGAAGACATGTTAAGGCATGTGGAGGACAAGGAGGTGATCCAGGACAGCCAGCACAGCTTTACCACGGGCAAATCCTGAAGTGACTACATCAGTTGACCAGGGAAAAGCAGTGGATGTCATCTATCTGGACTTCTGCAAGGTCTTTGACACGGTCCCCCACAACATCCTTCTCACTAAATTGGAGAGATATGGGTTTGATGGGTGGACTGTTCAGTGGATAAGGAATTGGCTAGAATGGTTGTGTCCAGAGGGTAGTGGTCAATGGCTCTAAGTCCAGATAGAAAACAGTGACAAGTGGTGTCCCTCAGGGGTCAGTGCTGGGCCCAGTGCTGTTTAATATCTTCATTAACGATATTGACAGTGGCATTGAGAGCACCCTCAGCAAGTTTGCTGATGACACCAAGCTGGGTGGTGAGGTCAATATGCCAGAGGGATGGGATGCCATCCAGAGGGACCTGTGGAGAAGGACCTGGGGGTCCTAGTGGATCAAAAGCTGGACATGAGCCACCAATGTGCAGTTGCAGCCCAGAAGGCCAACTCCATCCTGGGCTGTATCAAAAGAAGTGTGTCCAGCAGACTGAGAGAGGTGATTCTTCCCCTCTACTCTGCCCTGGTGAGACCTCACCTAGAACACTGTGTCCAGCTCTGGTGCCCACAGGACAAGAAAGATGTGGACCTGTTGGAACGTGTCCAGAGAAGGGCCATGAAAATAATCAGAGGGCTGGAGCATCTGTCTTATGGGGACAGGCTGAGGGAGTTGGGGCTGTTCAGTCTGAAGAAGAGAAGGCTCTGGGGGGACCTCATAGTGGCCTTCCAGTACCTGAAGGGGCTACAGGAAAGCTGGGGAGGGGCTTTTTACAGGGGCTTGTGGTCAGAGGACAAGGGGTAATGGTTTAAAGCTGAAAGAAGAGAGATTTAGGTTAGAGATAAGGAGTAAATTCTTCAGTGTGAGGGTGATGAGACACTGGAACAGGCTGCCCAGCGATGCCGTGGGGGCTCCATCCCTGGAGGTGTTCAAGGGCAGGTTGGATGGGGCTCTGAGCAGCCTGTTCTAGTGGGAGTTGTCCCTGCCCATGCAGGGGAGTTGGAACTTGATGATCTTTAAGGTCCCTTTCAACTAAAAAAAATCTGTGATTCTGTTTTGGATGGCAGCATATTTTTGTGGATGAGAGCAAAGCAAGCACTTGTTTGCAAGATATTTTTTTAACCATGGCTGTTGAATGTGGTTTCCAAGGACCCAGGAATTCCCAATGACTCTTAGTGGTTGCAGTGAAGAGAGTGCAATTAGAGGGATATTTGTAATTAACTCTCTAGCCAGATGCTCTAGGTGTAAAAGAGCTTTTAATGATGAAAAGGGTAGAGTACAACCACCAAGAATTTCGTTTACATGAGCTAAGTACCCACATCTCCAGTGGGCAGTCACCATGATGGGCCAGAAGTTGAAGTTTTGAGAAGGCAGATGATTCCCATAGAGGCTCATCTTCATGAAGGAGATCTTATCACCTGTTAAAGCTTATTATTTTCTTCTATTGACCATTCATCAGAAGGACTGAATTTATCATTAGAGTGTATCAGTAGTGTAACTTGGTATTTTTCCACAAAACTCCATGCAGCAGCTTGTTAAGTCTGAACTCCACATTGGGATACTTTAGAAGCATGTTAGTGAATAAGGACATGGGAGTCCAGAGTCATACTGCCTCGGAGTTATTAAATAGAAGGACTGTAAGAAACTAAAGAAAAGTAGGAAGCAAGTTGAGTGCATAGTGGCCCTACCTGTGGCACATCATGCCAGCTTCTGGCAGCCAACAGCTAAGGGAATTCCTTAACTGAAGGCTGAGTATGGACTATGGTGTTAGTAGCCACCATTGCTATCTTAAGCCCATTTGTACTCATATGTAATTTTTCTCTCCATGGTGATGAGTCCCACAACTCACTTGCAAAATGTCCTTTCTGTTCTAAACTCACTGGCTGATCTTCTCATTAGTTAGTCCCTGGCCCTTCACGTCTGGAGAAATGGTGCTCAATTATTTCCTGTGCATCTTGTCCATACAACTCATGACTTCACAGACCCCTCTCAGATCCCCTCTCCCTTCTTTTCTCCCAAGATGCAGGGTTATAGTTTATTATGACTCTTCTTGTCTGCAAACTTTTCCTTGTCTCTGGTGTCTTGTTGCCCTTTATTACCTTTTGCACTTCTGTTCTCTCCTGCATGAGATCCATGCACTGGAGCTACGTGCAAAAAATTCAGACTGCTCTGAAGTCTTTTCCTGCTTGTTTTTAATTATCTCTTTGATGTTATAATCCCCATAGAGCACTGAGTTCTCATTTTTAGAAAACCATCCACAGTAGCTCCAGAATCCCAACAGCAGTAGCTCACTCAGCACTCATGACTGTGCATGTGTCCTTAGGATTGCTTTTTTTTCTCATTACTTGTATTCCTCTGAATGTCATCTTCCACTTTCTTGTGCAGTCACTTAGCACTGTAAGTACTTCTGAATTTCTTTGCTCACAGCTTTATTTTGGGCTATTTTAGATGGCTTAGTATCATCAGAAAAACTCATCACCCTGCCTTTCACTTCTTATGCCTTTTTTTAGAATGCACGTGTAGAGCACGAGAGGTCCTAGTGGCACAGAACCTCATCCAGTCCTGCAGAGTGGCTCCCTTTGTTATGAAACCTTGTCATTTATTCCTTGTTTGGTCTCCTAGCTTTAACCAGTTGTTGAGCCACAAGAGAACCTTCTCCTGTGTTCAAGAAGACCCTCATTTTTTTCATAAGTTCCCACTTTTGAAAATTCCAAGTGAACTCAGCAATCCCCAAAACTTAGTGACACCCTCAAAGAACTTGTCTTGTGTGGTGTGACTTCCACTCATAGATGCAATACATGACTCTTCCCCATTGCACCTTGCTCCCTAATGTGTCTAACATTCTTTTTTAGAGTATTTATCAGTTTGCTTTATACAGAATAACACTTACCTGTATTTATTTCTTGAACGAGCCATCACTGGAAACTGCCATTTCACTGTGCATCATGTTTACTGCTTCTATTCTTTTGACATTGGCTGGTTTAAACAGCAGGTTGGCTCTGCACTGTGGATGACCATTCAGCAAGTTCCTCTTTGGATTTCCATGGAGCTCCTGGGTGAATACCATCTGATCTTGCAGATTTGTCACTTTATCAGTTTGTTTGAAAGTATTTTCCACTGGGGCTTCAATTTGAGATACCTCTTCAGAAGTGCTCCCAGTAAGGAAGGGCTGCAGTGTGGGATGTATCCTCTGTATTTATTTGACTTTGCTATTATGAGATAATGTGTCTTGAGTGCTCATCTATCACATAGTGATCATCTATTATTCTGAACAGCTGTCTGGCAAACTATTTGCTTTGGAAGCATTCGGAGCAGTTTTATCATTACCTTTCAGAGCCTTAGGCAATTGCTTTTCAAAATATTTTTTAATAGATGCAGATTAGTTTTTAACATTGCCTTGCCTATGTGCATGTTTTTTTCTAGATGCCATTTTTTAACTTAATTTTATTTCTAATAGACTTTGTTCTGTTGCTCATCCTATTAACATTTAGCATTGAAAATGTGCTGTTCAAATTAACTCCGTGAGTCCTGACATAATTTGACTCCTAACTTTCCCTTTCAACTTCCTTCAAGTACAACTCTTCAGTTTTGTGTTACTGCCTGTCAGCATTCTGCAAGGAGAGAAAAAGCTCCATTACTTAACACGTGAAAGATGTGACTGGTAACCTGTATATCAGTTTACTCAGGACTTGGGTTGGTACTAGTCAGTAAATGTCCTCCTAGGTTTAATATGATATAAAATATTGTCCCTGCCAACATTCAAGGCAGTTCTGCAATAGTTTCTCCACCTTGGCCTCCTAACATGTTTCACAGCACATAAATGAATACTCTGTGGACATTATCAACTTTCTGACAGTTTGGTCTGTGAGCTTCTTACTTATACCCTGATTGGGGTCCTGGTGAACAGAGTAGCAAATAGAAAAAGGGAAAGAGAAATTAGTGATGGGCTGAAGTACAGCAGTCAACTTACGATGCAGAGCTCAGAGTCTCTCTATAAAGCCCAGAATGTTGGGGCTGCTGAAGACTGGGCTTTGGCCAAAATTTGTTGATCTGTTGTCAAATATGAAGCTGCCTTAGAGAGGAAGTTTGCCTTCAGGGTTGGGTTTGGGTATCTTGCTGTATTGGATGTGTGTTGTCTGGGTGACATGGGAATGGTGTGAAGAGATTGATTCTCAGTTGCTATGTCTGCAGTCTGGCAGTTTCTCTCTTGGCTAGTAATAGGAGTGATGGTCTTGCAGCTGGTTGAGGATAGATTGGTTTGTTATTGTTGAGTTGTGTCCTGTCCCATCAGCCTGATGAAGACACTCGTGGCAGGACTATGGCAATGCACCAGCCAAGCCTTTCTTCCAGACCATGGAGGCTTTTCTCTGGAGGGCAGAGGCACTGCCAATCCAGGGCCATCCTCCAGCCTGCACCTGGAGGTGCACACCACATTAGAGGACAGAACTGCTGTCAATATTGTTGAATCACAGGAGTGCTCCATTAGATGGGTTTGGTCTAGGCCAAGTGAGTTTTCTCAGACAGTGCCTGGGCACACTTTGGGGATAGCCTGGGACAGGTTGATTCCCAGTGGGCAATTTGCATGTGACCAACATGGAGTTTTTCCTTTCCTTTTTTTTTTTTTTTCCTTATCTGGGGGTGAGGAGCTTTTAGCCATCCAAACCCATATGATGCTATGATATTTGACCTCATAGCTAGAAAATGGCCTTTACCTGTTTTATTTATCATTATGAATGATCCATTGTCATTATGCAAGTGGGAGTCTTCACAGCTGTTGTTGAATGGTCTTGGGTGCAAGTTTGAGCAAATCTCCTTTCTTCCTCCAATCTGCTGTACTGTCAGCCTCAGAGGTTTTCAGAAAAACATGTTGGTTATTGAAAAGTCAATGACATTGCTAGCCAGTCATGTCCTTTAACCAGGTCCCTGGCTGTTAAGAGGTCTCAGCAAGGTGGTCAGGGTCTGGCAGAACTCAATGAGGACAACTGTGGTAAATGGATGTGAATTTGAAGAATACACTGTTCCAGATAAGTGAGATGAAAGGCCAGAAACTTGGCCAAAATATATACAGAAGCTCTTTTGAGAAGAAAATAAAAGTTTAGCCTGGGATTAAGTTGAAGATTAGGAGGACCAGTGACACAGGAGAGGATCCAGGACAGAGACTGGACAGAATGTGGCTGAGGTCAGGCAGATGTGGATCAGGGACCAGGGCTCAAGCATAGCAGAGAACATGCTCAGGAGATACTACCACAACCCAGAAGGATGGTGAGGAGCAGAGAGCAACAAGAAGGACTCCTTGAATAGTGGCTAGTTGAGGCAAACTTCCAATCTATCCTACAAGAAAACTCTCAGGTGCTTGGGCACATTTTGTGTTTGGTGTTGTTTTTGGTTTTTTGTTTTGTTTTGTTTTGTTTTTTTTCCTGCCTGCAGAACACAAAATTCATGCAGAAGTCAGCACTGGTATGGAAAACGTTTTGGGATCTAGCCAGATAACACAGGAGACAGGGGTGCAGAGACTGCAGGTCCTATGAATAACCCTTAAAATTAGCTGTGAATACTCCCCAGCAGTACTTGACTCTGAAACACATCAATATTCATGGTACCAGTGGTGTTGCCCACAGCAAAATTCACAGTGGAACTAGCACGTTAGAACTGGGGTAACATCTTACTAGTGATATTTCTCTTTTGGTGTAATTATACCAACCTTTTTCTAGGTGTCCAGATGTTTTCTTGGAATGTATTCACTGCTGATTGAGTGCTTGTTCAAAGGATGAGCATCTTCCAGCAAAGCAGTAGAAAACATGTTTCTAGAAAAAGTCTTGCACTTTTAGACATGATCCAAAACCATCTTTCCATTGAATTTTCAGAGGCTTTTGGATTAAGCCTTATATGCAGATTTGCCAGTGTTCTCAGATGAAAAGCAGTGAAGGATATGAAGTGCCAGATGGCCTTAAGTGAAAATTATTGGCTTGGGAGGTAACACAGAAACCCTAAGCTGAATGGACCCAGAAATTCTGGCTGCTGAAGTGTGATTCTCCATCTGTGCTGAACATCGAGGTGGCTCAAATAAAGGTCAGGGACCCACATTACCATTCTCTGTCCCACTGGTGGCTTATAAAATATTTTAGGATGCATTGAGTGGGCTGTATAGGAACAGACTGACTAGTTTAGCAGATGTCAACACTAGAAAAATGTCTTCCATCATCTGGTGTCTTGTCCTTTGATAGTTGTTCAAAGAGCAGGCAGGAAATTGCACTGCTGAAATATAAATTGGATATTAACACAACAGAAAGAGCTGATAATGTTTCTCTTTGTGATACTGGGTTGAGTTGATGGGAAAGCTGACCTTAGCCTCCCTGAAACAGGAGCCTACATATGCAGTGTGGACCTGAGTCCCGTTTCCATGTGGACATTTTTATTCTTGTGCTTTCCACCCACCTTTTAGCAAAGCCAAACATGGTGCACAGTCAGACAAGACACTGAGGCCCTTTAATTTTAGCATTCACCTTCACTTGCAACCATTTTCCTATTACCAATTGCTCCTGATGACATTCAGAGCCCCTGATAAATTCTTGAGAGACACATTCACTTTCAAACCTGCAGGTACATATTCATGGTAACTATTAATCCTATTAAAATCAGGGTGGAAATTGGATGGGACAAAAGCCACAGCTCCGTTATGGGATCTATTACTGAGCTTACCTGGAAAGAAAGATAAAAAACAGATTTCTCTTTTTAAAAGTCCAGATGAGAGTGTTCCCACTGATATTTAAAATGGTTAATGTGCACTGAACTGAGCTAGGCAAAAGAACATTTCCAGGGCTGTTCCAAAATGTTTACCACTCAGATTTTTTCTGACAGAAAATGCCATTATGGATTAAGCCACTTTTTTTTGAGAAGTGTCTGTTTTCAGCATGAAATTTCAGCTGTTTACTGAAGCTTTACAGCTAAAAGCAGAAAGTTTCTTTTCAGCTGTTTCTGTTTCTATTTATTTTTATTTTTTTTGTAAGCAAAAGTTAGGATTTTTATGAGGGAAGAAGAAGACTCCATTTTCAGACCATCTGTAGTCCATTCACTCTTCCAGATGGAAATGAGCCTGAATAATGTCCTTTTGAAGTATAAAGCTCTGTGTGAACACTGGAAACCCTTAGTAGGGTCCTGGCTAGATAGGTTTGACTCCTGCCTGTTACAAAGCTTCACTCCCTGCCATGGGAGAGGCCAAAGGAAAACAAGACATGTATGAAACCTCTAATGGCAATTTCTGACAAGGTCCTAAAACTTCAGAGAGATGAAATTATGCACACAGTTTAAAAGTGTGGCTGCCTTTAGTGCAAAACATTTGCACTCATGAAGGCTCTTTGTGTTCTTTCTTAAAAAGTGGATCCCAACTAGGTTACATGAATGGGAGAGAAGTCTATCGTGTTGCCTCAGGTGACAGCCACAACCCTGTTTGTCACCAGCTGCTTTTGGTGCCTGGTGCTGGCAAGATCACTCGTTCCCACCAGAGTGTAGCATTTTGATGCCCTGCTCATCTCTGACCACGTGTATCAAGTTGAGATGATCAGTGGAGCAGACATCAGGATGCCTTGAGCAGGCAGAGCCCTAGGTTAATTTGGGTTGTGTGGCAAACGGCTGAGATGCAGCCTGTGCAGGAAACAAGGCCAGCTGAGTGACTCCCATGCCTGATGGTGGAGACTTGATGGGTCTTCATGATTGCTCCTCTGTCACAAACTGTAAGTGCCTGCTGGTGCTGATCCTCAGACAACTCACCCTCTTCAGTGCCAAATCCCATGAGAGATGAATGAACTGGCAAATTAGTTTGGCAAGGTTGGTACTGAAGGACTCTGAGACTTTCTTCTTGGAGAGAGGGGTTTGTGGAAGGTACAAGACCATGCAGTGTATGTGGGAAAGGGGAAGCCCAGTTCTGCAAAGAGGAGAGGTGTTTTGCACGTCTTCATATGATAGTGGATATGGATGTGTTATTTGTGACAGCTTGGTAGAAGCAGTGCTGGGACATTTCAGGACTTCAGGTTCCTTCAAGTGGTGTGTGCTCCTCACCAGAGCTGAGCTTCCAGCCTTGAGGCGCACAATTGAGAAGTGCCTGAGAGAATGACTGCTCCTTCCCCCTGTCACCTCTCTTCCTTTCAAACACTGACCATCCCACAGAACTGCACCCATGTGTAGGGCATGGGGTCCCAACCATGTGATGAAACTGTGAGCCTGCATCACAAGCCCAGCACCCAACAGAGTTTGGGCACGTGTCTCCATGCATGGCCTACTTGCAGCACTCAGAGTAACTATTTGATCTGTTTGGTTCCACAAACAGTCTTGCTCCCTCCACAGGAGGAATTACCCTTTTTTCCATCAGTTGATTTGGGATCTTCACACTGTGAAGCCATCCAAGCAGTGAAGAGCTCATTAATCCCATTAGCGCAGCTCCATTCTGAATAAACTGACTCACAAGGTAGCTGTTGTCACTGCTGAAAGACTCTCCATAAAGAGATGTTTAATTTGTTCTCCTGGGGCTGAGGAACAGCCTGTTTTGCCTCTGAATCTCCATGTGTCATGGAGGGACCCTCCCTCGTGCTCCTGCTCCAGAGGCTGGAAAGGCAGCGCCGCTTGGCTCTGTGCAATCATCTTGGCCACTGATGTGTTGGATCTCCAGGGGAAGCTGGTAGAAGTGATGTGGGAAGCTCAAACCTGAAGTCATCCCTCCCTGCTTGCCAGAATGAATCGTTAAATCATTAAATCATCTGCTTTTACAGGCTGTGGCCAGCTGTAAGCACCCATGGAAAAGGAGAATTCATTCTACCTCCGTGCAGCCACGCAGAGCCGGATCCTAACCTGGTGCCACTCCAGTGGTTTTTCACCAAGGATGTTCACTCTTTTCAAAACTAAGCTAAAAGTGTGGGTTGTTTGTGTTTGCTTGCTTGGTTTTTTGTTTGTTTGTTTGTTTTTTCCTCAAAGGTGGTCTCAATCAAAATTTGTTGAAGCTATTTTATGAAGTACTTTATGGAATGGGTCAAGAACACCTGCTGCATCTGAGCATCTACCTAAAGATTACTCCCACTAGCTCACCCTAGCCACGTAGGGTGAGAAAGGCAGAAAGAACAAGAAGGAGGTATCTGCATGCAGCAGGACCTCTCCCTTTAATGGTGGGGATCTTTACCCCCCAGCACCTGATGGTGTGCCAGGAAGTGTCCTGTGCACATTCAGCATGAAGCTGGGCTGCCACAGCTGGCTATGGGCGAGCTACAACTGTCAGACCTGGTTGTGGTATCTGTTGGGTGATCCTTCCAGTGGTGGGAAGGAGGAACTTGTTGAGAAGATGATTTTGTTTAAAGTGAACAACTTTCCTAAGCGCAAGTTCCTTCAGCAAAGCCAAAGATGGTGGCAAGTGGTATCTGGCAAGCAGAGCCTTTGGTTGAATCTCTCATCTCATTTCCTTTTTTGGGTGGAAACAAAGTGATGTTTCTTTTTTTCTCAATGACTGAGACCCAAGGTGGCCTTCTTTAATGCCGGACTACAAAGGTGGAAAGGCACAACAGCAGCAAAGCATATAAATGCCCCAGCAGGTTATGGACACCAAAATACAGAGAAATGGCTTGAGGTGTAGAATAACCACAATGGGCACATGACTTATTGATTACACTCATCATATGATCAGCCCTTAGCTAGTTATAAATATTATATTAGAAGTATTAGTGAAACCAGATGGGTTGCAACCAGTCCAGAATGTGGTGAGCCTGCGGCCTGAAATAAAGAGGGAAGGAGCACAATGATTTGGCATTAAAAATCATCTTTGTGCTAGAACCAAGAACCGATGAGGTAAAAGAGGAAAAGTCACAGAGCCCGCTGTGCTGTGCACATGATGCCTGGGAAATAATTTCCCTGTGTCCCAAGGCACCAAAGTCTATTTCCCAAGAGTCTGCGGTTCATGTTGGACACTTCATCCTGATGCTAACTAGCTCTGTTAATTAGTCAGATTGTGCTTATTTTGGGTAAGCAGTGAAAGAAAAGAGACTCTGAAGACCATCACCCATTGTGTGTTTCTTGCAAAGGGGCTGGACATGGCAGGTCTTTTCCTCTGGGCATGGAAGTGTTGAGCAGGGCTAGTGCTCAGCTTGGTGCAGAGGGAGTGAGAGAAGAGATAAACGCCAATTTTTCCATCAGTGCCTCCTTCCTGGACCCCTTCAGTTGCTATCCCACATGCTTGACAAGCTAAGGTCACTTGGATTATTCAGCTTGGAGAAGAGGAGGCTGAGGGGTGACCTCATTGCCGTCCATGGTTTCCTCACGAGGGGAAGAGATGGGGCAGGTCCTGATCTCTTCACTCCTCTGACCAATGACAGGATTCAGGCAAAGGGCAGGAAGCTGAATCAGGGGACGTTTAGGTTGGGTATCAGGAAAAGGTTTTTCACCCAGAGGATGGTTGAGCACTGGGACAAGCTCTCCAGGTCAGTGGTCACAGCACCAAGCCTGCCTGGGTTCAAGAAGCATTTGGATGATGCTCTCAGGCACATGGTGTGATTCTTGGAGTGCCCAACACATGGACAGGAGTTAGACTCGATGATCCTGATGGGTCCTTTCCAATTCAGCAGATTCAGTGATTCTGTGTGTCTATGAGAAGGCTTTAGCCCCCTGATACTCAGTGCCTGCTGCGGCTCTTGCCTCTGGGTTACATGTCCTCAAACACAACCCAGAGACTTCCCATCTTCTGATAGTCCTCTCCATGTTAGCCCATCTCCCAGAAAACTCATCCTCACTTGAAGGACCCTAAACATTCATTAAGTGCATCAGGAGACCCGTAGAGCCCCATTGGCTCAAGGAGCTGGTCCAGGAGTACAAGGGGCACCAGGCACCCCATGAACAGCGACCTGACCTGGGGCACCAGGTCGAGGTGGAGCCGGGCTGGCGGCAAATGTCCGAATCCCTCTGTGGAGCAAGGATCAGGTGCCTCAGCATTTGCATCCATCCGGGCTGCTGAAGAGCCCCGGGGCAGTCAGCAGGGCAGCTGATCTGTGGCCCTGCAGGGGAAGGGAGCGGGAGTGACACGACATCAGAGGCTGTCACCGGCCGTGAGCAGCCGGGCGGCTCAGGGTCGCACAGGTGCACGTCGAGCCCCGTGTGACAGCGCAGCTGAGAAAATATTCCTGGCATCTGGCACTGTCCTGGCGTCTGGGCTGGCAGGCTGGCCTGCCAGCCCCGAGCAGCCGGTGCCTCCCGAGCTGGATCCTTACACAAACACACAGAAGCAGCCGGAGCGGAGCTGTGCCAGGGACGGATTTGGCCCTGTCGTGCAAAGCAGCTCTCGGTCGTGCCTCCAGCCTTGTCTGCGAGCTCCTCACCAACCTTGCTCGTGCCTGTGTTTCACCTCCTTCCAGCTTCCTTCCCCCAGCCAAACCATGTGTCACCATCCTCTTCCACCTGGTCCTCTGGAGATGCCAGGCTCTCCAGCTGTGGGCCTTGGGCAGGTGCTTCTGGCCACTCTTGTTCCCCTCCAGTCCTACTGAAAGGCTCATGGAGGTGCTGGGACTGGCAGGCTTGTTGAGGGCTGGTTGTATCCATCCTGCTCAAGCCATCATGGGGAAATTGTCTCGCAACTTCTAATCAGCCCATATTGTGTGGTTGAGCTCCTGGGTTAGATGGCTGCAGGCTATGGACTTGCTTTAGTTGGGTTTTTGAGGGCTGCATACGTTGCAGCAACGCATAGATACAACTGACTAATAATAGGAAAACATGCGCTGGGGCTGTGTCCACTCCTTTCTGTCCCAAAAAGGAACAGGATCTCTTCAAGAGCCCTAACCTTGTCTTGAAGGCCAGGACAACATGCTTTGCTGATGAGGTGGTCTGAATTTCATCACCCTCATATCACTTTTGGTTCTTGGCAGCCGTGAGAGTCTGTTGCTTATAATACTACTTACCTCTTTAAAAGGGCTGTTCATCTCAAAGAGCTTTAAAAAGAAGCCAAGATCATTATTTCCATGTTCCAGATGGGGAAACTGAGGTACAGGAAGCAAAACTGATTTCTGTAAGTGGCACAGCAGTGCTGAGGCAGGAGCAGGGAAAGGCTCAGTCCTGCCCCTCTCCAGGGGTCCCCCTGTCCTGGAGCACAGGGTTGGGTGGTAGAACTCACTGCAGTGTTTATCCTCCAGGGTGATCAGTTGTATCCAAACTTTCTTTCCTTGCTTCCCATCAGTGCTTCTCTTGAACCACCCTGAAAGTGCTCCAGGGAAGAAGGAGTCACTTGTGGGCAGGTAATTAGGTGTCATGGTTGAATGGACCGTGCTAATTACAGCATCTAGAATGGTTGTGTGGGCTGGACACTGATATGATCCTTTTCACAAGAATTATTCATCTAAAAAAGAAGTTGGGCAAATGTGTTTTGTTTTGTTTTTTCCCAAGACATTGGCAAGAATTTCGGTATTTTATTAAATGATGATTAAAGATACTTTATAATAAAACCAGATAATTTTCACTATTTTGCCATGCATGCACTTTGTGGGAGAGAGTCTCCTTCTGCCCTTAACTCTAAAAAAAGCACAGCAAGGAAGAGAAAAGGTCACAATACCCATTCTAGAGCAGAAGGATCTGAGGCAGGGGGATTCTTCTGGAGATCACAGAAGAAACTGGTGACTGACCTGTGAGCACAATCTGCTTTAACCAGAGCCCTTGTCCAGTGATATAATGACAAGATCTTGTTCCAAGTATGAGTCTTTTAAGATAAAAAGTGAGGCAGAAAAGGAGAATGATGGAAAGCTGGGATGCTGAGTGCATTTTGGTCCCTTCTTCCCTGTAGCTGGATCGAGATCCAAAACCAGGAGAAAAATTTGAAAATAAAGGAGTCAATGGAGTGACAGGCATGATCAAGCTAGAATAGTCTTTCAGAGCTGGAGCAATGACTCTGAAAGCCAGAAGCAGACAAAAAAGCTGCATTTCAGGTGGGGACTGAGTCCTGAGCTGAATTTGCAGTTCAAACCCTGATTGTCTTTGGCCTTGGGTGGGCTGGTGTCTGTGTCACCAGGCACCATGACATGGCAGTGCAAGGGCAGCTGCGAGGTTAGGGGACAGCAGCAGAGCACAGGTACAGACCCTGCTTGGGAAAATCCTCAGGGATCCCTACCTGCTGATCATAGCTGGGATCTGCCTCCAAAGAGCAAGTGTTTCTCTCCAGTACCCACCCCGGAAGTGTTCAAGGCCAGGCTGGATGGGGCTTGGAGCAACCTGGTCTAGTGGGAGGTGTCCCATTGCAGGCCTGTTGGGACTAGATGATCTTTATTGTCCCTTCCAACCCAAACCATTTGGTGATTTTGTGATTTCTTCATGGATTGATGACATTTGCCTGTGTGGAAGATCAGCTCACCTCCCACTGCAACAGCAATTTCCTCGGGTGGTTTGCCTTCTGAAGTGGTGACGTTGTAGTGGAAGGTGGGTGGGTACTGGTGATGGGTGTCACGATGCTGTGTTTAACTGTGAAGATGCTTCTGAATGGTACTGACCCCTGTGGGTTTGGAGTTGCAGGTCCCTGGGTTTGCTCTCACAAGATCTGCCCTCCCTCTCACACATTGGGTTTGACCTGATGGATGGAGAAGGCAGCAGCAAGGGCAATTTTATTGCTCCTTTCTACCTCTGGAAAAATGCCATGGTCGACATCAGCCCATGATGTGCTGGTGACCCTGCTGCATTCAGCTGCTGGCCAAACACCGATGTCCCTCCTTAGCAAAAAGGGCAAAGCCCTAATGATGGTGGTTGCTGTGAGTGAGGCCACCAGCTTGCTCAGAGCTGCTCCTGCTGGGATGCCCTCGCACGCCTTCCTCCTCCCTGTGTTATTTGGGCTCTGTGTGCAGCCTGGCACTCTGCACAAACGATGCAGCAATGAAAAACTACAGATGTGCAGACAAAAATGCCTGTTTGGTCTTGGCCTCCTCCTGTGCTGTGGGGAGCTAATGGACCATTTTCATTAGGGGAATTTTTTCTTTTTGTCTTTTACCTACTTTCTCCATTCCTCTAAGCAGGTTAACCTTGAAAAATCCATCTTATTGACTCCAAAAGTATAAGCCAAAGTCTTTTTCTCTGGTGTTTGATACTTATTACTGAAAGGAAAAAAAAATCTTGTTTGTTGAAGGGTATTTTTGGAGGCATTGGCACTGCTGTGCCATCCCTCTGCCCCATCCCTTCCCCTGGGGCTTCCCACTCCACAGTGCTGCATCTTCTGCCTCATGTGTGGAGGCAGCAGCAGGCAGGATTCAGCCTCTTCCATCAAAATGCAACTTCTTCTGCCAGATGTCACGGCCGAGCAGACCACGGGGGTGTTCCCTCAGGAACGTGCCTTTCAGAAATACCATTCTCCAGCTCGCCGGCCCCAAAACTGCTGGGGCTCTGTTTGCCTGGAAAAAAAAAAAAAAAAAAGGGGAGGGAAAAAAAAAAAAAGCAGCAGCAACATACACACACAAGGAAAAAAAAAAAAAAAAATCTGAAGGCATCCAGTTGCTCCTGGGCAAATTGCCAGTGATTGAGTGACCTGCTGCTTCCCCAGTATTGCATTCCGCTGGCATGTCTTTAGCCCTGGCTGACGCCAGCCATCTAACTCACCCCCAAAGCAAACATTTCCAGTTGGCACTGCTGCCTTGTTTTTCTGAAGAACCAATTCATACCTCCCTTAAAAAGTTTTACTATATCCATTTCCCCCCCCTACCCCTCGATTTTTTATTTTTTTTAAAAATTATTATTATTTTTTATATATATATATATTTTTCCCTGGTCCCTGGAGCCACTGGGGAATGGCTGCTGCTTCAGCAGGGATTTCTCCTGAAAATACCAAAAAAAAAAAAAAAAAAAGAGAAAGTGAGAAAAGGGGATTTTTTTTTTTTTCCCCCCACCTCCCTTTTTAGCCAGCATGATAAATCCATTCAGAGCGCTCCTTGTGAGCGAGTGTGGAAACCTTCTGCTAAAAGAGTTATTCTGTTCTCATTCACAGATAATTGCTCCCCAAGGGGCCAAGGAGAGAGCGGGGAGGAGAGACCGATAATCCGGGAGGACATGGATACAAATATCAGGCTGCAGCGCTGAGTGCCTGCTTAATTTATTGGGAACGAGCTGTTACTCAGCACTTTGCAGGATTAGACCTGCTGTAATTCTGTTATTTAAGGAGAGACGGAGTCGAACGACAACAACAACAACCCACCCGGGGCTGTTGCAGGGACGGGCGGTGTTGGAGAGGAGCACATGCTGGTTTATTTTTTACGCTATGGAAAGAATGAGCTTTTAGGACACAAAGTCCTCGCGGCTGGCGAGGGGGTGGCGGGAGGGGACAGCCTGGCTCCACGCTGGCCGGCCTGACGTACAGACACAGGTTAGGGTTGCTGCTGGGCCAGCTGGGATGATGTATGGCAGCAGGGGGTCTCCTCCGAAAAGGGCATGGCTTCACCTCCAGCCAGCACTGCCAGCATCTTCACCATTCTCACCAACTGGCAGGCTAGATGGGTGATGGCACCCAGCAGCACCCGGGTCACCCATGTGGGTGACGCTCTGGGCCACCCCCAGTGTCCACCAGCTCCCACTTGGACCTCAGTTCTATCTATTTTTCTGTCAATTCTATCTAATTGCATAGTGCACCAGCCCTGCCTCTAATGGGCTGTTCTTACTCAGGACGCTCTTGTGAGACCCCACTTGGAGGACTGTCCTCTTCTGTGCCCCCAAGAAGAAGAAGGACATGGAACTGTTGGAGCGAGTCCAGAAGAGGCCACAAAGATAATCAGAAGGCCAGAGCACCTCTGCTATGAAGACAGGCTGAGAGAGCTGGTGTTGTTCAGCCTGGAGAAGGCTCCGGGGAGATCTTAGAGACCCTTCCAGTACCTGAAAGGGTTACAGGAAAGCTGGGGAGGGACTTTTCACATGTCATGATGGGACAAGAGGGGAAGTGTTTCAATCTGGAAGAGGGGAGATTTAGATTAGACATTAGGAAGAAACTATTTACTGTGAGGGTGGTGAGACACTGGAACAGTTTGCCCAGAGAAGCTGTGGAAGCCCCCTCCCTGGAAGTGTTCAAGGTCAGGTTGGATGGTGCTTGGAGCAACGTGGTCTGATGGGAGGTGTCCCTGCCCATGGCATTGGAATTAGATGATCTCTAAGGTCTTTTCTAAACCAAACCATTCCATGATTCTATGACTTTATGCAAAAGTGAGTGTTAAGCCTCTTGCTCCCTTCAAGTCTTCCTAGGATTCATTGTGCATCCCCAAAATGGTGGTTAATTACCCAGTAGGATTCCAAGAACTTGAACAGGGTAAAGGATGATGCCTTTTCTTTCTTGGCTTGACAAATTGCTTCTTTCATTCTGAAATCCCTACGATATGACACATTTGTCTGAATTTTCATTGACTGTTAGAAAAAACCTCTCTGGAAAGCCAAGGGCTGGGAAAGAAACATTCAGCCTTTTGTGGCCCAAGTGAAAGTTGTAGTGACAATAAAATATAGTAGGCTTTTCTGCACAAGGTTTCTTTCTTTGCAAAAAATAAATATATTTGTCTGACTGTCTATTAAGGCATCTGTCACTGGAACAGTGGAACAGAAAGAGCCTGAACGTGGCTTTCTGTTTTCTCAAGAGGTGGTCGAAGGATGCTCTGTCTGTAGCACTTTGGGCTTTTTACTTCTCCCAGATCCTTGGGTGTGTTTCTCACCTGACTTCCTCTCTTTGAATACCCATTCTGCTGGGGGAAGAAAACCAACCAGCTTATAGAAAACACAGTTCCTCCTTGTACAACATCTTCCACTGCCAGACCAGCAGCTACCACTATGTCCATTTTACAGGGGGGGAAACTGAGGCAGCATGGATGAAATAACTTGCCAAAGGAAAATTTTCTTGGATAAGGGAGTTGTAGCATGCTGTCAGTCTTTGGTTAATATGGCTGTTGCAATAAGGAAACCAAGAGCCTTAGGGCTTCTCCATGTATCAAATTATTTCAGGAGAGAAGAGATTTCTTTATGGCAGGAGGATTTGAGAACTTTGGCGATGCAGAAATAATTTATCAGTTATAACTCTCTTGAATTGATTGTTGGTGATTTTTATTCTAGGAGTTCCAGTCCTCAATCATGCATCCCATCCCAGGGAAGTTTTCCCTTCAAAGATAAGTAATTCCACTCCTCTCCACTCCCTGTGGATTATTGAGTGATTTTTGGACAAAATGATGCTGTGGTTATTTCATAGTAGCAGCTAGAAGAAAAACTGACAGCTATGAGGTAGTAAAGACAAATGGTGGAGGGGAGAGATTTAGGAAAGCAGGTCTCAGGCTGTGCTTATGAGGAGTGATGACAGCAAACCCGTTTATCCAGCAGAATGAAACCTGAAGAGGAATACTTTGCTCTTTCAGACTGCTAATGTAAATAAAAGGCACACAGAGGGACTCTGCTAGGTTAACAATCAATTAAAAGCAAGTTTCCCACCCTCTGTGATGTTAGAAGGCTGTGGGTGATATACAATGAGACAGAGATGAGGTACCATGGTGAGTTTCTGGAATAGTGCAAAGACTTTAAGCATGTTACTTAGCTGGGACAACCAACACAGCAGTGGGGTTTCACTTTTGCTTTGCAGTTCCACCCTCTGTGAATGCTTCAGGGATACATTTAAATTCATACAAACAATTCATTCTATTTCAGCCAACGGAAAAATGATGAGAACATTTCCTCTGATCTTTCAAAAAGTCCTAAGCTATGGGCCTAATATGATCTGACTGTGTCCCTTCCATGTCTTAATGGTACCAAAAAGGCAAAACACAGATTCAGTTCCCTGGAAATGTAATTTTTTAGCTGTTACCTGATTGGTTGTTTTAATGGTGAGGTTGTAAATCCATGTTGGCATATCTGAATTATTCAAACTGTTGCCATCTGGTTTAGATGCCATCATCAAGCTGAAGCAGAATGGGATCATAAAACACCAACAAGCCCAAGGTTAAGAAAACTACAAGAAGCAATTTCTTTCAGACTATTATACCAAAGGTGCTCAAATGCAGGGCCCAAAACATCTGTCTGGATTTCCATGTTGTACAAACCATGTTTTTTATTCTACATTGCTCTTCATTGGTACTCGAGGTGGGAGGAAGCATGACATGGTCAATGGCTGGACCTGGTGTTTCCATCTGTGCTGCTGGCTGTTGTGTGAGCACATGGTAGCTACACCATGTCTAGGAAGAACCAGCAGCAGGAGATCATAGAATCATAGAATCGTTCTGGTTGGAAAAGATCTTTAAGATCATTAAGTTGAACCATTAGCCTAACTCTACCAAGCCTGGTGCTAAACCATGTCCTTAAGCACCACATCTACACATCTTTTAAATACCTCCACGGATGGTGATTCTACCACCTCCCTGGGCAGCCTATTCCAGTAGTTGATAACCCTTTCAGTGAAGAACTTTCTTCTAACGTATAATATAAATCAAACCTCCCCTGCCGTGACTGGAGGCCATTTCCTCTGGTCTGATCACTTGTTATTAAGAGACTGACCCCTGCCTTGCTACAGTCTCCTTTCAAGTAGGTGTAAAGACTGATAAGGTCTTCCCACAGCCTCCTTTTCTCCAGGCTAAACAGCCCCAGGTCCATCAGGTGCTCCTCGTAAGGCTTGTTCTCCAGCCCCTTCACCAGCTTTGTTGCCCTTCTCTGGACTCTTTCCAGCACCTCAATGTCTTTCTTGTACTGGGTACCCCAAAACTGAACACAGTACTGGAGGTGAGACCTCATAGCATGTTTGGCCCCATTGTGCCTGATCTGACCTGCCCATGCATATGGGAGCTGTGGTTTGGACATGTCCATGGGCTGAGCCTGCAGCCTGGTGGGACTGGGGACCTGCAGCTGGTGGAGGCTCCAGGCTCTGGGGGCAGGATGAGGCCAAGCCCTTGAGCTGCTCTCCTGCCAGTGTCAGCTGCCCCACAGGCAGGAGGAGGAGATGTTTCTGGCTTCCAGCTGAGTCCCCGGGGCTGACCCTGAGCCCCACCACCCGTGGTCTCTCCAACTGTTGGGCTGCAGTTGCCGCTGGGGGCTGCCTGCTGGGTTGCACAGCTGGGGAGCACCTCTCATGGCACCAGTGCCAAGAAAATGTTGTTGGTTCAGCACCTGTCTGCAAAATATAGACGGCTTCCCTGCAGGCACCTGAGTCTCGTCCAGCCTGCAGTGTGTGGCCTCCCAGCTGAGCTGTCAGGGAGGGGAAAAGTGCACTGTAACTGTGCCTTGGTTCCCTGAGACACCCCATGTCCTTGGGACACTTGGCAGGAGAAGAAGGATTGACACTTGGGTTTCTCTGCAAGAGCCTGTCCTCGTGGGACACAACTGCTGGTGACAAAATGGCCTGTTGATGCTAATGCCAGGGCCACCCCTGAGATAGGGAAGTGCAGCCCACCATGGCCTTGGTAAAGGCACTATGAGCTACCTTTCCCTTTCTGGACATCTCAGGACACACACCCAGAATTACTCTACTAGGGCCAGGTAAAGATGTAGCTCTCTGCCCCTTTGCTGGGTACAGGCTGCTCTGGTCTACCCCAAACCCTCCTCTCCCAGCATGTTCTCCAGCCAGAAAATGACAACAGTTGCTAGCAGACTTAAAAGTGTACAACTCCCTACTAAGTTTCCTACTTTTCTTTTTCATCTGCTGGTTTCCAAAGGCGGTTTCTTTACTTTGGATGGGTCAAAGCCATGCTTCCAAACACCCCCAGGTGAAGGAACTGTGGTTTGAACCTTGTTGCTCAGACCCGTGTCTGGCTCTGATCACAGATGCTTTTAGTGCCCAGCTCTTCCTCACTTTCCCAAGGAGCACATAAATAGCATCACAACAGTCCTAAAGCTTAGGAACCAGAGTGCAAATAAAAAGCACACTTTGAGAAAATACAGATCTCCCCTGTTTTTGAAAGCAGTCTCATGATCTGGGGAGCCTGACTCATGGGATTGACAGCTTGCTCATAGAAAGAACAAACAACTTCTCATCACCTGACAAGGAAGAGTGATGGGCAATGTCAGCAGCCCATCTGAAACACTGCTGAGAATATAGATGCTCATGCTGTTACATCCTGAAAAAAGGTACATGGAGAGAATTTACAGGGACGGGGCCCTGGAGATGGCTAAGGGCATTCTCTAGCACCATCTAGTGCTATGAAATTCCAGTTCCTTAAATAATGCTGAGATTTAATCATCATATAGATCCATACCACAGGCAGTTTTGAGCACCGTGGTGCAGAACCGTGAAGTGATGCATATCTTGGAATATATTACATGAAAGGGTGAGCATTACATTGAGTTAAGTGTTGGCCATGAACCTAGGTAATAAAATGTGGCATATATATTGCAAACAATGCAAAGCTGTGATTTATGCTAGCTGGGCTTTGAAAGCAAGAGTCCG
The DNA here is from genome assembly GCF_020740795.1 of Apus apus. Taxonomy (NCBI): domain Eukaryota; kingdom Metazoa; phylum Chordata; class Aves; order Apodiformes; family Apodidae; genus Apus; species Apus apus. The sequence continues at coordinate 108,938,160 of NC_067285.1, read as the reverse complement.
TGTTATTAGAGTACATGTTCAATCATTTCAGAAAATCCGAATGGATTCATAAATTTAAACGTCAGGGGCTGAGCCTGGATAACCCTGAAACATTTAAAACATGTCCTTCTTTTCCTCAGCACATTGCCTCTTCTCTAAATTTCTCTGTCCCCTCTCCAAACATGCCCTGTCTTAACTTCCCTTTTTGCAAGACTCCCTTCAAGGCTGGTAAAATTCATCTGCAGTGGACAATTCCCCACTGGAAAGAAACAGAAAAGGGAATAGTGGCAAGGAACCATCAGTGTCTCCATTGAGGGCTGTGTTGAACCTGCTTGTTAAAATGGGGGGACTGGGGACAAACAGCTATCTAGAAGACACTGGCTCTTTGGTTAAAAGCCCAGGGCTCAAGCCAGATTTGTCAAACACATTCTCAGCAGCCAGTGAAACCCACAGCAAATCTGAGGCCAAGTTTTGAGTGTCAGGAAGGGAATACAATGGCACTGTGCTGTTATCTAAATACTGTATTTTCCTCATTCATCTGTCAGACAAGGTTGTATGGAACAGTTGTTGACCTGTGAAGCAAACTTATGTAATGTTTTCTGTTTGCCTTTATGCCTGGCTACCTATTGCTTGATGTATCTCAGTATCTTAAGTGTTTTAAAGACTTGTTAAGCTCTGATGGAGGAGATATTTTTTTTACAAACATGCACTATTTCTCTGGTACAGTATTTTCCCAGCAACTTCTTGTCAGAATGTGATAAAATTATTAATAAGGAGATATGGCTCACAGTTCTCATAACAAATCTTTTCAGATGTCAAGTTTTCTTCCCTGAGATTTCTTGCAGTGACAAAACTCACCAATTGCCAATGCCAGGTTGATCTTATCTGCTGATACAATGTGTGGAGTTGGTCTTGATTTCTTCTCTGTCACGACAAGAAAGGCAAAGCAAGGGACTCAGAAGGTAAATGCTTTACCCATTAAACCATTGTAGTCCTAACCAGTAAGCTGGGTCAGCCCAGCTGCCTTTCTGTCTCAGACTTTTGTTTATATATTCATTTTTTTCAGGGTCAACTGCAGTGAAGGTTTGGCTGGAAACTTACTGGTGAAAGGTATTAAAGCTTCATGAAATTTCAACACAAACGAAAACCAACCTCCAAGACAGACCCAGCAGCCTGCTGCACAACTTGTGCCAGCACCAGGGGTTGTGGGAGGACAAGGAGGCCACATTTGAGATGTAGCTCACACTTTTTGGGACTTGAGTGAGGATGAGCCACTGCATCTCCATTTGGCCTCTCCATCACCAGAGCTGCTGAATGCCTCTCCAAGTGAAACCCTCCTGAGCCAAAATGACACAAGGAAAAAGGGGTGAGGAAGACAGCAGTAGGTGCAGGGCCTTGCAGGTTTCCATTTGATCCTCCCTACAAGGGCTAGCTCTATTTTGTAACAGAATAAAGGGGTCTCTTTACTGAAGTTAGGGGGCATGTAAGGTGCCAAAATTATTTGCATAGACCCACACAGTCATAAAGAAGAAATGGTAATGGGCTTAGTACATCATGTCTTTTAAACTAGATGGGACAAAATGCATGAAAATGTACTGATGGGAGAGCAGTCAGAGACAAGGAGCACGTGGTCAAGTGGCATCCTACGTGGTGTAGTAGGTCTGACTGTCTACACTAAGGACTGCCTAGAACTGCCTACAGTAAGGACAGGAAATCCACTCCAGGTGTGGTCTCACCAACAGGGAAGGATCACCTCTCTCATCCTGCTGGCAATACTTTGTCTAATGCAGCCCAGGATACCAATGGCCTTATTGGCTGCAAGAGCCATATTCAAGAGCCATGTGGCTCATGTTCAACTTGGTGTCCCACCAGGATCCCCAGGTCTTTTTTGTTGAGCTGCTTTGCAGTCCATGTTGCAGCCTGCTCATCCAGCCTGTACATGAACTTGTCTATGAAAAATCTCATGGGAGAGAGTGTCACAGACCTCACTGAAGTCCAGGTAGACAATATTTGCTACTAGTGCTCTTGAAATGATGCTATCTTCTTTTAGGGAAGTCTTTAAAAAATCTGAGTGGGGACTTTGATCCACACTAGCTTTGGTTTAGGAGAACTCCACTGATCTGAGAAATGCAGGCAACTGCAGAAAAAGAAGTGCCACCAGAATTTCCCAACAGAAAACAAAACGAAAAAAAATTCAGTCTGCATTTACACTCAATCAGGGCACATTATTTGTAATAATAAACGTTTATATTCCTACTTGTTGGAAAAGATTCCAAGGAAATACATTCTCAGCTTGTGAGGTTACATCCTCCTGGTGTAATGCAATTATTCTCATCAAAGATTTAGGACTCAAGGTTTCTCTTCTTCTGCCTGCTTCTTCAGATAGGGCCATTGCCCTTGGACATCACTTCTGTACAAACTGAGATCACTTAGTTCATTTAAAGAGTAGTTAAAAAATATTTTAAAATATTAATTTTTAAAAAATCATTTGACTGAAACAATTTGCTCCTTCTTTAGTGCAAAAACAATTTGTTGCAAACAGTTGATTTCTGGCTCCATTTTAGCAATATGTGTCACCAAAAGTTGCTTGAAAAACTTGCCAAAAAATGAAAATCAAATCTGTTTTAAAAATATTTCATTGTTGTCTTGTTCAGCCCTAATTCAATATTTCCTTTTCTTTTTAAGATGTGTCTTAAACATACATTATTCTTGCATTTAGAGGTGCAGGATGGAGCTGAGCAGGTAGAAAATTGAACTGCTACAGTCTCAACCTTGACTAAAAAAAACTGGAGTCTGAATCTAAACAAGAATGTCTCTATAGCTGCAGGGTTTTGGTTTTTTGTTTGTTTTGGTGTTTTTTTGGTTTTGTTTTTTTAAATTTAAATAGCAGGTGGCTGTTCAGATAAGAAATGCTGGTTCTGCCCATTACACAGACAGGAACCAGGTGCGAGGTGCAGATCTGGAATGGAACTTCCTGAAAATTTGGGAGTCTGCAGCCAAAATGCTTCTTGGATCTGGTCACTGCTGCATTTCCAAGTCTAATTATGGTATTACAGTGTGTCCAATCACCTGCAACTGAAATCACAGTCTAAGAACATGCATACTTTAATGCCTCAATGAGAAATATACTAATCAACAATTAATAAACTAATGAGCAATGTCATTTTTAAAATATTCTTCACCTTCAAAGGAGATCAGTGCTGCTGTTGTACCACACGTTATTACTGAGTCACAGGGTCACAGAATGGTTCAGGTTGGAGGCAGCTCATGAGATCTAGTCCAACCTTGAGATCTAGTCCAATCCTCTTCAAGTAGGGTTATCTAGAGCAGGTTGTGCAAGACTGTGTCTCGTTCTGGTTTTGAATTATCTCAACAACATCCCCAGACAACCTGTTCCAGTGTTTCACCACCCTCACAGTAAACATTTTAATGTGTTTTGATTTGTGGCTGTTGCCTCTTCTCCTGTCACCAGGTCCTACTGAGATAAATTCAACTCCATGGTCTTCATTGTCTCCTGTCAGGTGTTTATACATAAGAATTAGATATCCCCTGAGGTGGCATCTTCTCCAGGCTGAACAGTCCCAGCTCTCAGTCTCTTCAAATACAAGACCTCTCCAGTCCCTTAATTGTCTTTGTGACCCTGTGCTGAACTCACTCTAGTAAGTCCATGTCCCTCTTGCACTGGGGATTCCAGAACTGGCCACAGTGCTTCAAGTGTGGCCTCACCAGGGCTGAGCAGAGAGGAAGGGCCACCTGCTTTGACCTGCTGGCGATGCACCACTGCCCCTGGAGGTGTTAAAAAAATGTGTATACGTGGTGTTTCAGGAGATGGTTTAGTGGTTAGGGGTTGTAGGGGAGATGGTTTGACTTGGTGATCTTGAAGGTCTTTTCCAACTTTGATGATTCTTTGATTCTATGATTCTACTGCTCTCCTCTCATCCACCAAAAAAAAAAGTGATGTTGTTCACTAAGTGTGATTCCTTCATAAAGCTTGGCTGATCACTCCTGATTATTTTATATGCCATGTTTTGAAGTTGAGAGAGAAGAAAGAATGAGACCTCTAGTGGAAGACCTGTGGACGTGTAAATGCTTATTTGCATCTTTTCAGTAAACACTGTGACAGTGGGAAAGACAATACAAGCCCTATGATGCAGATGGGCCACTGAACTACAAGGAGCTAATGCAAGGACAGTTTTTTCCTTCAGAAAAGACTGTCAGAGTAGGAAAATTAGAAAAATTTATGGCTGAAAAGGTTGCTGCTAATTAATGGCTGCCAAATAAGCAAAGTTGGGCTGTGGACATATTTATCCTAGTGCATTCCTTGCACTAAGCAGGAGCTTAGAATACTGGTGGGCTGCTGGATCCCTCTGCTGTCAGATCCAGACATGGCTTATCACCCAGCCACTACACTGAGGGCTCAGTCTTATTCTGACCTTGAATTATTTCATTGCTGTGTTTGCTTCAATCCCATCACCCCGAACTAAATGTCCATTTGCGTGCAGAGAACATCTTCATTATTGTTCCTCCAGGACTCGCTCAACCTATTTAATTAAAACAAATACTTAGAGATGTAAACTTCCTGGTATCCAGTGCTCCTTCTATACATGGTAAAACCAGCTCTGTTACCTGGCAGTGAGCAGGAAGAGCTCTGTCATGAGGTCATGAAGGTCATGAGCAGCTGAAAAACCTACAGGGGAAATTCTCCGCTGGCTTTCTCCTGTATTTTTACAATTTATTTTTTAATAAATAATGAGAGCTCAGCCATGGTCCAAAAAGCTCATCTTGGTAAAAAAATAATCTGTTTTCCACTTTGAACACACACTAGAGAAACCCAGTTACAGATGGTGTCCAGTTCAGCTGGAGCATGTGTTATTTCTTAGAGCAGACTAGACATTAAGAGTCTTAGTGGGACTGTAGATACTTGTTTTGTTGAAGAAGTAGTTACCATCTGAGGGTATGCAAATGCCTCATCTGCACTAAGAAATTGGATGGTGGTGCAGCCTGGATGACTGTGTTCATAAAATACATCACATAAAATCAACGAACACTAGAAGTAAAGAAATAGTGGATTAATTCTGACAAAAATCTTGCTGTAAGACTGGAGAATCAATTTATTGCCCCATCTTTGAAGCCCTGCATCACTAAGTGAAGCAGTCATAACCCATCCTTCAACCTCTGCCTCCAGATGGCTTTCCATTGCCTCAAGGGTATTTAAAGAGTTCTTCTGAGAAAATGGAAAAGCAGTACATGCCTGACTCATAGTGAGAGCTTTCCAGAAATGGCCAACACCTCTGTTATGGAAAAATTTGCATCCCTGGAAAAGAACATATAAAACCTTCTGAGGGGACTTGATCCAGCTGGGATAAGCTAACTTGTCCAATGAGTGAAAGTACTACAGATTTATACCACTTATTTAAAATAACCTTTTATTTTGGTTGGTATATATTATTTTACATTTCATGTCACTTCTGTACATACTACCTGCAGAAAATTATCCATCTTTGTGGGTCTGATTTGACACTTGCTAAGAATCAGACATTTGATTTTGCATCTAGGCAAATGGAGCAGCATTTCTTTGGGTTTCTAATGATCTGGCTATGTAATTTCAGGCAGGACTTTGCACAAATATATAACTTATCTTAGTGCTGTTTAGAAGATTCAGATGTATGAGGGACTTGTTCCAGTTTAACATGTTTGGGAGCTGGGTCACACACAAATGGAGGAGAAATTTGAAAGTTATTCCAGGATGCCCTAAAACGACTGAAACAGGCTCCCAAGGAATTTATTTTTTAAAAAATCGTTGTTCAGCATCAAGCTGAGGCTCAAATTTGAACCTCTGTGCTGTAAGGCACATTTGTTGTAGCATCTGGAGAGGGGAGGAATCCTGTGATGCATGATAGAGAAGAGAAGGCTCCAGGGAGACCTTAGAGCACCTTCCAGTACTTGAAAGGGGCCATAGGAAAGCTGGGGAGGGGCTTTTCATCAGAGAAGGTAGTGATAGGACAAGGGGTGATGGTTTTAAAATGAAACAGGGGAGATTTAGGTTAGATATTAGGAATAAATTCTTCCCTATAAGGGTGGTGAGGAGCTGGAATGGGTTGCCCATGGAGGTTGTTGATGCCCCATCCCTGGAGGTGTTTAAGGCCAGGTTGGATGAGGTTTTGTGCAGCCTGGTCTAGTGGTGGGGTTCCCTGCTCATGGCAGGGAACTGGAACTTGATGATCTTTAAGGTCTCTTCCAACCTTGATGATTCTATGATTCTAATGATAGGCAGAGAGTTATTTTATTAGCACCTATGGGCACCTGTAAAAAGCCAGTTACTGGCTGCTGAGCTGCCTTGTCTGATCAGTTCTGTTCATGGCCACATCACCTGTATGGGGTTGTGTTGGATGCCTTGTCCTCCGAAGCAGGGCCAAACACTGCTCAGCTTGGCAGGGGAAGGTGAGGACCCTCCCCAGGTTGCAAAACCTGGAAATAAGCAGGACGTGTAGTGCAGGATAACAATTTGTTTTCTGAAGCATTTTTTTCCACAGGGAAAGGAACAACCATCCTGCATGGTTATTTCCTCTCTTAGCTGCCTGCTCTCCTGCCTGATCTGCAGGGCAGCTCACTGTACCTGAAACTGGTTCACATGAAACTAACGAAATCAGGGCATAATATTTTCCATTCCTTGTATTGTGTCCTTGCCACAGTGAGTTACTTGTTGCTTGTAAAATATTTGCTCCGTCTGCTGAAAGGGGAGGAGTGGGGTGGAGAAAGAGAGGGAGTCCCTTTCACGACCTGATTTATATGCCAAATATAAACCTAAAATGAAACATGTGGCTCATTGCCTACAAAGTTTTATGTCAGGTGTAGAAGTCAGTGGCCCTGCTCATAAATCAAGCTGCTCATTTGTAACTGTTGCAACAGATTTATTTGATTTATAAGCGGGTTATTGAGCTATGTCATCAGCATCAGCATTTTCATTTTCTTATTAATAAAATGACTGCTAAATTGAGAGACAGTTTGCAAAGCAATTGCCTATAATTTTTTTTTTTCTTTTGATGGGAGGAGATATACCTTATTGTTTGTGATCCTTTGAAATAAAACACTTGTGGAAGTCCTGGGCTCCTCCCTGAGCTCCCACTGCTTTATTTCTTCTCTAGGGACCTGCAAAACAAGCTCCTTATTCATAAATGTGAGATGATGCTGTAAGGATGATGTTTCCGTTGGTGATTCATGTGATTTACTCAGTATGTTTGATTCATCTATGAAGAAAAACAACCTCTGGCTGAGGGACAGATGCTTATGGGGATTTGACGTATGATTTTAGCTGGGTCAAACAGGCTTATGAACAGGGATGGGTTTTCTCTATATAACAACTTTCCCCAGAGCAAGAAACCAAATTAATGCCCTAAAATATTGCCTCCTGTCTGTATTTGCAAAGGAAAGGGGGCATTTCTGTAAGGTGTCAGCTGGACTCTTGGCTTCTGAAATTCCTCTTCTAAAGATTTGCATTATTTTGCAGGGTATTAAACCAATGGCACCTTATAAAAAGGGAAAGGGTTGCATGGCACTGATGGGTGAAGAGCCTCAGGTGCAGCTGTTGCAGGATGCCTTAGGGTAGAAGATGCCATGTTTGTGTGTTTACATGATGTTTGAGGGATCCTTGAGCCAAAGCAAGGTCCTCCAAGGTCCTCCCAAGATGTTGGGAAAGAGAGTTAATTGAGATTCCCAGGAATGGCTCCAAAAGGGACTCAGCAGGTCCTCTCATCTCAAGTTCTGAGTCAGATAATCTTGCTCACAAACTGCAGCTTCCTTGTTCATATTCATGACAGTTAACTTCAAAGTTCCAGGCCTAAGGAGCCAGAGTTATAACTGAACTTGGTTTTAGATTTATGCTCAGATTCCCAATCAGTTGGTCTCTTCTAACATATTTTTCATTAAAACTTAGCAATATACCTAATACCAAGAAATCATTCCATCTTTTGATACAAAACTGCCATTTGTTCTTATCATTTTTTAAAAAATAATTTCATATATGAAGTCTTTTATAATTAAAAATTACTACAAAGACCTGAATCTACAGTGACTTGTAACCTTATTTTATGGAAGCTTTTAAGAAAATTTGCCCCAAATACAATATTTGAATCTCATTTAATCATTTTTATTTGTAAGACATGAAAGAGGCCCTGCCCTACAGGCTTCTGTCAGATCATCAAAACTTAAACTAGAGTCAGATTTCATTGTAGCAGCAACTAGGCCTGCACAGCAAAGGAGAAGAGAACAAAACTTGACTCTTCATGGGGTGGGTTTCTGTGTGAAAGTATAAAAAAAACTTCTCAGAACATTTAGTAAAACTGGTGAAAAGTGACCGTAATTTTTCAATGGAAATGTTTAAGTTAAGTATTTTAATCTAATATTTTTTTTCTTTGAAAGTGATTTGTTTGCCTCTTTATTTACTTGGGAATATACAAAGGTCTGTGGTGGTCTCTCTAGCTAGAGTGGTATAAGGAAATGAAATGTGCCTGGGGACATTTCTGAGCATCGAGGCCAACAGGCCTTCAGCTACCCTAGCAAATGTCTTCACCACCCAGCCAAGTTGACTGCATCCAAAACACCAGGGAATGGCTTGGAGATATTTCTAACTGGGTTGGAACAAATTCACACCAGGGGATGGTCTAAAAATTTCCTCACATGGGTAAATCAAATTCCTGATCCTAAATGAATCTGCCTTAACAGAAGTCCAGGGGAGAGAGGATACACAGATGTTGCTGTTTTACCAGGGAAACCCCAAGATTTAGAGACTGGATGGAAGTTGTGTGTGAGGTCTGTGGCTGTGCAATGATGTTTGAGGACAAAAAGCTTCACAACTGAGTTTAGGTCTGGGTATTTGGTGCCCTGAAGGCTGGGCTTGAAGTTAAGCAAGGCTTAGATGTGTTGTTGCATCTGGGATGGAGAGAGAGGAAGCAAAATCTAATTGGGAAGATACAGAACGAAATGCCATCCTAACACTCATTTAGTTTCATTTATTGCAATGAGCAAGGGCAGGAGGAAAGTTTGGCAAAGCAAAGGTAATGAGGACCCTGGTATCTGTGCTACTCTGGAGGTGGATTGGTCAAGATGTGAGAGAAACAAGAATCTGAAGACAATGTCCATCACTCACTAATTTCAACTCCACTTGAATGCCAGCTGCCATCCCCAGCCATGCACTATTTTTAAAAACACATTCCACATTCTCTTCTGTGCTTCATTGTTTGTAAAACATCCCAGGAAAGCTGATTTAAAAACAGAAGAAGCAAAAAAAAAAAAAAAAAAGAAAAAAAGAAAAGAAAAAAAATTTTAAAAGCAACCCTACCAGATTTTTCCTCATCCATTTGGCAAACTTCACTTTTCCACCCCACTGTTTCCTATGGAGCCAGAGCCAGCATGGCTTTCCAGCTTGTTGTTTTCCTTCTGCCATAATTTTTAGTATTGTCCATAAATATCAGCTCTGCCCTGGGGATTTAGGGCAATTCATCCTGCCCTCTCTGCTGGCTGCCTATCTTGCTGCAAGAACAGAGTGAACTCATGGCCAGATGAGGATCCACATCCTGCAGTCACATCCTGCTTATTATAGATAACGATGGTTTTCATAAAATGCTGGGCACCATTCTCCTCCATTTTTTCCATTTCTGAGGGTCTATTGCTTGATAATTTTTTGCAGTCTTCTTGGAGGCTGGCAGGAATAACTTCTGCCCCAGGATCAATACAAACTTGTGAGAATTTGTGCTGGTGAGAAGGTGTACAGGGAAGAAAGAGATCGCAGAGGTCTCTAGCACATGGATATCACAGGTAGAAGACCTGAGTGGTTTTGTTTTTTGGCTGTTTTGGGGTTTTTTTAGCTGACAAAGTTTATATTCTCATAACTATCTGGGAAAAGGGACTATGCTGCATGCAATCACAGTTTGGGAGATAAAAACATTGGTCTGAAAGAGAAGATGAATGCTTGTGGCACCTTCACGAGCATTGGCATGTGAGTGTTCATTGCAGAAGGTGTTCCCTGAAGTATGTGTACAGGCTGAGAGGGCTGAAGCTTGCAGACCACAGTGTTACTCACTCTTCAAACAGAGGAGTCATAAATCCAGTTTCTCTTCAGTGCCCCTTGCTTCAAGCCTCTGCCTTCTGGCCCATGGCCATTTGTGATGACAAAGCAAGATGTAAGTACCCAAAGAATTTTAAACAAACTTCATGTTTTCTCTTTTCTAAAAATGTTTGTGCCAAAGAATTCTTGAAAATTAGGCTCTCTGGCAATTATGTAGGAACTAGATTTGCTTTTCTTGTTCATTTTTCCTACAGGAGAAGCAAAACATAGAGCAGTGTTGCTTGGAGTCTGATGATAGACCATGCGGGGAGCAACCAAGCTCCTGTGTCTGTGACATCCTAAGAAGCTGTAAATGAATAATAAATATCTTGGTGGATCTTAGCAACTCTGCACTCAAACAGCCAAGGAACAACTTTTATTTAGCCTTTCACATGGTCTCTCTGAAGACCAATTCCATGACAGCCTACTCCAAAATGCCCCTTCCAGTGTCTTCTGTACCACTCCTGAGTGTGTGTGCCTGCTGTGCAGGGAAGGTCCACACTAAAGACACACCTAAGAAGTACAAAATCCTCACTTTATGTTGTTGACATCCACAGGACATGCCAGGAATGAGAAGTAGAGACTCCCTGAAGAGGATGGTGATGTTCAGCTGTGGAGTATGTCTCCATCAGGTGAGGGGAGGACTGGGGCAGGGGAAGGGTGGAGGTGGAAGACAGCAAATGGATGGTGGAAGGGTGGCAACCTCCATCTCTAAGGCTACTTAAATAGTAACATAACAAAGTGATAATTTATGGCCCAGTTCTCTTCTGTCTTGCACCCTGTGTGGTCCTCTGCTGCCAGGCCCTGTTTGAGCAAAACTCCCCACTCTCCCTGTTAAAAGCTTCCCAGGGTGTGAGAGCACAAATTTATGGTGGGGGAAACTGCCTTTTAACCGTCTGTCTGGCATCTGCTCCAGCCCCTCCAAGGCTTTGGAGCAGTGTTGCTCCAGAGAGATGGGTTCAGTATCAATTTCAGGTTTATATATTTTATTAGAACATTAAATAAACAAGCCTAAAACCAAGAAAACATGACTGAAGCTAAGCATTTTATTAATAAAGTACTGAACTAACCCAGCAATAGAATACTTCAACTGGTCAGGAAAGGACAGTTTCAATGCTGGACTGAAGCTGTATTATGAGTTGTAGCAGAAATTTAGTCCACTCTTTTGTAAATGTTAAAATAGAGACCAAGAAGGTGGCTAATTGTAAATGGTTAGTCAGGAATTTTACCGCTGTCATTCAAAAAAATCTGGTTAAATAGCTTAAATATCCCTTTTCTGAACAATGGGATAAGCACCATTTCCTTACATTTCAGTTCTTATCTTCAGTGTCAACTTTCTCTGCTCTGTCTCTCATCAGAGATACATTAATTCAGAGATTAATGGAACATTATATGACAGTGTTCAAGAACCTTTGTTTCCTGGGATTTCAGTGGTGGCTCAAGATCTGGGGACTCCTGAATACAGGACATGTTTCACTGGGCATCTGTCTTAACTTTGTTTGGATTTGATGAACCTGGAGGACTTCTCTGTCTGACCTTTCTCCCATAGTTGCTATAGGAGTGCACCCACCCCCAACAAGCACACAGCTGCTTTCTGACCTCCTAACTGGGATCAGAGGACAATTTGGGCAGAAAAACTGAAAGCATGGAAAACAGGTTGCTGAAAATGCAGCAGCCTCACCAACTTGTCATCTGTTACTGCCTTTTCTGCTCCTGCTCTCACAATGGTGTGTCTGAAGCTGCGGAGGAGCAGGTGGTTGATGGTGATGGTGACAATACTTGGCTGGCCAAGAACTCCTGATGTCAGGCCATCATTGGACCTACTACAACACTACTAAGAGGTGTCCAGAGCAGCAGTCTTCTCTCAGGCCTCTTGGTTCAAAAGGTGGGACTTCCTAGCCATGCATGAGCCTCTTAAAGTTGAAGATATCTATTTTCTCTGCCATGCAGCATGCATTACTAAAGGTGTGGGACATATCTAGTACACCAAAGCCATGCAGCTTAGTCCAGCCAAATCTGAATTAGGTCAGTGTCAGTCATTGCTAAGTAGGAAAAGTCCTGCACAGGCCAAGAATTTTTGTAATGATGAGCATTTTGCATAGCAGAAATTACTGCTAGGTTTTCTTCCCAGTAAATAAACAAATAAACAGTGAAACACAATATCTTGGGACATCAGGTCACTTGAGAGTAGTTTCCCATGGCTTTATTTGAGCCCTAAGATTCTCAGAAGTTGTTATAACCTTCCCCAAGGAAGATGAATAGGAAAATCCTAGCCCAGGTGAATCAGCTGCCCAAACACCATCAGCAGAGTCAAAATAAATTCACACCGCCAGGAAAACTCAGCATCATCCTTCTGTCCCTTGCTTCTGAAAGTTTGCACAAAGGCTGATTCTTCATGATAACGAGGGGATTATAAAAACCTCTCTGTTATTTGGGCAGGCAGCTCCTTGTCAGTGCTGTGCATCCCCATGGTGAAATGCTACTAAAAAGAATGATCAAGACTTACTTGAAATACAACCTTTAAAATGATCAAGTATAGGGAAAAATACCCATCCAAAGAAAACTGAAGCTCTAAAAGCAAGAACTCAGATTAGGTGCCTAATCAGGAACTTAATTATTAAGCTTAAGTAATTGAGACCCCACCTGCAGTACTGTGTCCAGCTCTGGGGTCCTTAACATAAGAAGGACATGGAACTGTTGGAGAGTCCAGAGGAGGCCACAGAGATGATCCAAGGGCGGAGCAGTTCTGCTATGAAGACAGGCTGAGAGAGTTGGGGCTGTTCAGCCTGGAGAAGAGAAGGCTCCAGGGAGACCTTAGAGCACCTTCCAGTACTTGAAGAGGCTACAGGAAAGCTGGGGAGGGATTTTGTACAAGGGCAGTGAGGATGAGCAGGAATGGCTTTGAACTGGAAGAGGGGAGAATAAGATTAGACATTAGGAGGAAATTCTTCACTATGAGGGTGATGAGACACTGGCCCAGGTTGCCCAGGGAAGTTGAGGATACCTCCTCCCTGGAAGTGTTGAAGGCCAGGCTGGATGAAACTTTGAGCAACCTGGTGTAGTGGGAGGTGTCCCTGCCCATGGCAGATCACATAATGGCATTGCTGCTTCTCTTCCCTCTCCTTCCTACCTCTCCACCCCACCACGGGCTGTGTCCAGATGTATCTGCCTTTCCTCAGTACCCATAAACTATTTCTTCTCTCATGAGCTGCCCCTTATTTTAATTCAACTCACCGTGCTGCTGTTCTGTATTTTGTTTTAGTCGTACAAAATCTGTTTATGTGATGGGTTCATGACAGTAACAAAACCCAGGGCACACATGAAGAAATCCTCCTATCTGGTGAAGAAATTGCTGCAGTATTAAGTGCTCAGCTGGTATTCACCATGCATCATCCCTTGGGCTTCTTGCTTTCACATATTTTGTCTAGCTGTGCTACCCTCACATCATGATGGGGCTGCCCCTTCACAAGTGTGTGTGGGGGCAGCACTTGGGAGCTACTGCCACGTGTATCTGGGTCAAAACCCAGCTGCTGCCTCACTTCTCTCTGGTTTTCCCTCACTCAGGCACCAAAGTGATTCTATGATTCTATGTATATAACCTGCAATGATCTGGACATCTAGGTGGGACATCTGGAGTGGGCCAGACCTTCTGGAACTGGGGAGGTGGCTGAAGGGTGGACCAAGCAGGGGTAGAATCAGAACTATAGAGAACCTGTCCCATGGGATGGAACTGCTGAATTTTGTTTGTTTAGTTTAGCAAAACAGAAGCTCAAGGGAGGATGTGACGGCTGGCTATAAATATACCAGAGAGAGAAAAGAGCTATTTCAACCTAAGGACAATGCTGGCAGAAGAACAAATGGGCATGGAACAGCTAAATCTAGGTTGGAAATCAGGGATTTGAGGTGATGAGCTCCCTCCTAAGTAAGAGGGAAGAAAACAGGTGTCATTAATAGATGGGGTGTGATTAATTTACAGAAGGATTTGCATGATGTTGGGTTTTTTTTTGCTTAGAATTGCAAGGGTCAGAGACACAGGAGGTCAGCCCAGTCCTGTGTCCCAGTGTCCGCTGCTTGGGATGCTGGTAGTGGTGCAGTAGCTAGGCTGAGATTAAGTGCAGATATTTCTTTTACAGATTCTCAAGGTCAAAACAGAATCTAATACTCAACTTACCTGACCTCTCCGCAGCACAGGTGATACTGCATCAGATTCAGTTTCTGTCACAAGCACGTCCTTAATTCAGGTGAAGATTCAAAATGATGGGTAACTCACCTGCCTTTGGGATCCTGTTCCTCAGGGTGCACCCACAAACCAGGCTATGCACAAGGCACAAACTCCCATCCTGCACCTCTGTGCTCCACAGTGGTCTTTGTAACAGCTGCTGCAAAGTCTCTGGCAAAACGTAAGGACTCTGGGACTAAGAGAGGATAAACAAGCACTTGCTGATGTTTCCTCTGCTGGTGTTCATCAATGCAGGTAGTGCTACCAGGAATCTTGCAGGATCTCGTATCTCTGTGAAGGGGTTAAGGTCTGATATTTCCTACAGATTGTTCTGCAGGGGTTCTGCACAGGGGCTAAAGGAGCAGCAGGCTGAGGAGAACTAAATGAGGCAGTTATTTTTTCTGGATGATTTATCAGGAGCTGTTTTTTGCAGTGAAGGCCTGTTTCTGGCTGCTCTGACCATGACTCATGGGGGTGGGTTGCAATCAGCAAGGTGGTGGTTTTGTCACTGCAAAGGAGGAGGTCAGGAAACCACTCAAACTTTTTTTTAAACTTCCTGCCCCGAAGATGAAACCACATTGAAAGATGAGAGATGTAGTACATAATTGGGAAGCCATGGAGATGTTTGCCAGACTTGAGTTCTATGCTTCTTCCATGACAGCAGCATGCAAACCTGCTTGGCATCTCTTTGATGATGGCTTTTGCCCATCAGTCTCATCCCCTCTCAGTCCCAGTTGTTCCTGGGATGCACACGAGGAAGTCTATCAGTGTGCCCTGTGGCCATGCCAAGACTGTAAAGCCCACCAGCCCATGGATCTGCTGGCAGTTTCACCTCACTGGAGTTTCTCAGAGAAGCCAGAAGAAGCTGCTGCATGGGAATGCCCTCCAGCCTGGGCAGTGGCCATTTCAGCAGGAACGATGTCTGTGATGTAAAGATGACTCAATATTGACATGATAGCAGTCCGAAAAGAGCCACAGTTGCAGATTTAGGCCACCTCCTGGCCTAAACTAGCCAGGGGATGGCTGCTCTCACATCACTTAATGACATGGACAGATTTGTGATTTTTGTTAGGCATTGTGGAGAGTTTGATTTTTATTGTTTTCTGTGTATCCTTACACAGAAAGATTAGAGGAGGGTGCTGGTCTCGTGCATCTGGAAGACAGAGAGATAAGAAGCAGTGACCTGTGCTAGTCATGGCTGTTTCCCGTTGTTTCCTTTTGAGATAACAGTTTCATGGAGAAGGCTGTGTAGTATCATGGGACATGCTGGAGTATGGCTTAGAGCAGACATATTGTGGGCAGATATAAAAATGATGACAGGAAGGTCAGGAGTGCATTGTGCTTCTGCTTTGAAATGTGCTGAAACAAGTAAGATGGATTTCTGATTTACTAGAAGCAATACCCTGGGAGGATGTAAAATCTCAGAAGTGCTAGACAGTACTTTGATGATATTTTTTTCTGTATGGGTTGCACAAAATTAATGTATTAGAGTTGATAAAAAAGAGACAAGATCCACTGATTCTTAAAAAAAAAAAGTACTTTAAAACCATATAATAAGGTTATTGTGGGTCAGACCATGGAACACAGGCATTGTACCCATGTGGTATAATCACATCATTGAAGCCATGAGCAGAATAGTTCTCCTTTTCCATTTCAACTGGGGGTGAATGATGGAAAGATTCTCAAACTGTTTTGACCAAAAATGTTGGTCTCATCAGAGTGTGCTTTTGATATTTCCAGGAGACTAGAACAGCAGAAAATGGCCTGCCTTAGCAGCAGGACCTTCATTGCTATCTTTTGTCTCTGAATTGTCTTAAATGTACATTTGCAAAATTACCTGCACCTTTTTGGTTCTTTGAACATGCTCCAGGAAATGCTGTCCTGAAGGCCACTTCTTGGAAGCGCTGTGGTTTTTCCATCTCTTGTCCTCCCAGTTTCACCCTCAGACCTATGTCACCCTCTTTGCAGGTGGTGGCTCTCCTGTTGGTATCAGCCAAGGTGTGGAAGCTGCTGAGGAGAGTCAAGGCACAACTTCTGTTTCCAACTGTAATCTTAAGGCCAAGTATGATGGAAAGTTTGTATTTCTTCAACTTGTGAATGCTGTTCCCATGTTTTCCCTGTACTCTGAGGCTTCTTTTGAGATGTCCAGAGAAAGGCCACAAAGATGATCCAAGGGCTGGAGCAGCTCTGCTATGAAGACAGGCTGAGGGAATTGGAGCTGTTCAGCCTGGAGAAGACTCCAGGGAGACCTTAGAGCACCTTCCAGTGCCTGGAGGGGCTACAGGAAAGCTGGGGAGGGGCTTTTTGCCAGAGAGGGCAGTGATAGGACAAGGGGTAATGGCTTTAAACTGGAAGAGGGGAGATTTAGGTTAGGTATTAGGAAGAAATTCTTCACCATGAGGGTAGGAAGGCACTGGAATAGGTTGCCCAGGGATGCTGTGGAAGCCCCCTCCCTGGAAGTGTTCAAGGCCAGGTTGGATGAGGCTTGTGCAGCCTGGTCTGGTGGGAGGTGTCCCTGCTCATAGCAGGGAGGTTGAAGCCTGATGATCTTTAAGGTCCCTTCCAATCTCAACCATTCTATGATTCTATGTGTAAGAAGCTTTCCAAATTTCTGTCTACAAGTACCCTATGGCAAAGAAGCAGGGCAAGCAAAGGCAGTGCTCTGAAGGGATGCACCTGCAAGCACAGAGATGGTGACTGGAAAGCTTATATGGCCTTGTTGGAAGGAGAAATCCTGCTAGAATAACCTGGGGCAAAGACAAACGCCCAAGTGCAAAAGCTGGTCCCAAACCAAGCAGTGTGGGGAGGCAGTCAGGCACTTGCCAGCAGCAAGAGCAGTGGGAGCCCATCCACAGCAACCCAACAAGAACTAGGTCTTTGCAAAGTACTGTGTGATCCAAGGAGGCTTAGCTACAGCCAGTTGACCTGGGTGAAAAGCAAGTTTTGTGCATAAGGCAATTTAGCATAAACTAGCTATGGCTCTTGTTGGAATTTCTTCCTAGGATCCTTCACATGAGGTTGTAGTTGAATAATTCGGCAAGAGCTCCAGTGCCTCTCACAAAACAGAAATCAGCTGTCACTGGGTATTAATCGAGTGAGAAAAGTAATTAGGTCTAATTTCAACTGTCTCAGCCAATTAAATAACTGAGTGAGAAAAGCTGTGTAATTTAGTTCTGCTCATCAAAAAGAAAATTGTCAAATTGTCCACATTTATGCATCTCATGCTGAGCCCTTGGAAGGTTTAAGCAGGGTTTGTTTGGGAAAATACGCAAGTTGTGCACAAGGTGTCAAGACCAAGTGCACCTTCTGTTTTTCTGCTTCATAAAACTTGGATCTTTCAGGTTTAAATGCTTCAAAGCTCAATTCTGCCCTCAAGCATTCCCAAGAAACCAAGTTGAGCCCAGCCAAGCCAAGACCTGTCATCAGGTCTGAGAAGAAGCCTTCAGTTCATAAATGGGAAATATGCTCCCCAAAGGGCAGGTGTGTTTGCTCAAGCTGCCAGATGGCAGAGTCCACAGAACCTCTCACTCCTCAGCCAAATTTTACAGCTGTGGTGCCAGATCCTGGGCTGGATTGTGTGTGAACTCCATGTGCAGTTGTGCCACTGAATTTGACAGCGATATGCTGGAGTCCAGCTCACGTAATTAAGGCTAGAAACTGGCTCCTACAGTCCAGCCCTTCCTGATGTATGTGCTGGCGATGAGCTGCCCTGCTGCAGTCTCAGATGTCATGTTGCCTGGTCAGACACCACTGCTTACTCATGCTGTGTCTGTGAAAACGTTTGACAACTTGGAAGTAACTCTTGCAAGAGACAAAGGGTTGAAAGCCTGGGAGCTGAGCATGAGAAAGATTTATGGTGTCTAGAGCCCTCAAAGAGATATAAAGACTCCGTTGCTCATGGGTTCTGTCACCCTGAAGGACTGACAAGCTGGTTGGCTAATGGGGGATTTCAACATAAGTCTGGACCAGTTCTTAGATCCACACCCCTTGATCTGTCACAAGACCCATGCTCGGGGCAGATCCACCTGCCAACTGGCCAAGCCAACGGAGACTTTATACTCAGTAACAACATTTGTTTTCCTTTGGCTGCATGAAGGGAGCTCATGTTGGAGATTCACAGCTGACTGAGCGAAAATTTGCATGGCAACTGTTGAAAGCCAGAGGAGAAAAACAGAAGGAAAGAGGTATGGAGGAAAACAGAGGTGGGTCTCGGATGTGTTGCTTCTCCAGTGATTAGTCTTGGCTTTATGACCTCTATTCCAGAAGTGCATGTGTACAGCTGTTTTTATGAAAATTAATAATTTGCACAACACTTTTCTTGCTGGCCAGTGTTGTGATTGGCCTTGCTGAGCCTCCTGGTGTGGTCACCCAGAGGTAGCCTGACATCTGGCTGCTAGACAATAAACAAAGGCCTCCAGGTAATGCCATATTCACCTCTGAGGATTGATTGGATGAAGAAAACTTATAGCCAGTGTTGGACCTGTGCTGGATCTGAATTGGTGACCCAAAGATGAAAGGCTTCTATCCTAGTGCCAGTTCTTTGACTTGCTCTGCTGTAACAATAAATATCCCCCAAATCTCTTGGAACTCCCAGCAATTATAGCCTTAAAATAAACTTATAGCACAGGCTAGTGATTACTGAATGTTTCTTATTGTTTCCCCTCTGGGAGACATGTATCCCTCAGGAAATGAGTTTCTAATTAGATAGGAGAAGCAGGGCAGCAACAATAGTGTGGGAAAGCTAAATTAATAAAAGCTTCTAGGTACACTCTGACCACCCTGTCCAGAGAGCTGATAAATGATGAAATGTTTGCCTCTTCTTGGGAGATACCTACGCTAGCTGTGGCAGAAGAGATGAGAGTGGAGAAGAGAGGAGAGAAATAAAAATTCTGTAGGAGACCCTCAGTAAAAAAACTACACAGAGCAGCTCACAGGAATGTTTCAGCCTGAGGATCCCAGCTGAGGTTACTGGCAGCACCCTGTGCAGGACTTCAGCTACTAAAACTCTGGGCAGGTGAATAAAATAGGTGTGGATCCTCTACCCCTCTGAGGAACTAAGCCATTTCAGAGTCCAGTGTTCCTTTTAAATATATAATTTTAGGGAGTATGGATCCAATTCAAAGCAGTGCCCTGCCCACTCACGGAAAACTAGGGCTGAAACACTCTCTGAGCACTGGAAGACTCAAAGAGAACAAGATCAGTGAGGCTGGAAAGAGCCTTTTGGACACAAATGCTTGTGATGGTTCATCAGTCCAGCTGAAATTCCCACGGCTGGTTTTGTTTCTGTGAGTGCAAGAGAAAGGCTTCTCCATCCCTTGCTTTTATTCATTTCGTTTCAGGCAGTGCATGCAATTTATAAACCTTCTGAATGCGAGTAGTCCCTTGGAAAATATCTCAAATCTTATCCATGCAACAGTGGTATCCAAAGCAGGAAAACTGCTGCAAAGATGCTTGGTCTCTCTGAAATTAAAAGTCAGGGTCCACACCCAGGTGCTGTCCTGATGCCTGTTGATACTGAAGACCAAAATCTTCAAGCTGAATCTTTCTGGGTAAGATGAAGGTCATCCTAGTTCAGAAACTGTCTTGCTTGGATAGAACTGCTTTGCTGTAATGGAAGATGCACCAATGTATGAAGAGATGTGCCTTCAGGTGGCAGCCAAAGTACAGGAGTCGTGTACCAAAAACACGTGTCCTGCAGTCCACAGCCACATCCCAGGATTTGCAGAGTGGATGGATAATGTGAGATTGTTTATAGGAAACATTGGATATAGGATTGTTTATGTGAAGTCTTCATGTGTCATTTACTCCACATTAAAGAATGAAGAAATCCCATTTGTGTGCATACATAACCTAGGAGCAACGGAGAAGGTAGGACAAATGGCAACAACTCAAAATAAAACTTTGAGGAAAGAGGATTTAATTTTAGAAGAGGATGTTGCCTTTTTCTGGGCAGTCCAGAGCTTTATTTTATTTTGAGGTGGAAAACATACTAGTCCCTACGTAACTGAGAATGTTTTTATTCTGAAGCCAGACAGACTATTTTTTGCTGAATTTTGGCTTAGCCTGCAAATGGAAGCAAATTGCAGGAATGATCCCAAAACTGCTCATACCAAAATCAAGAAAGACAAAACTAACTTAATTCCCTTGGAATCAAAGCCCCTGGGTCTCAGCCTGTCGGAGCTGCCCTTAAAATTAGCAAATACTTTGATTTTAGGCTTAAATTTACTGTTTTGATCACAGCTACAGTTAATCCTGTGATTGTTACACTTAGTGAATCAGTACTGATCTTAAGCTCCTAATCTATACAGTTATGTTACTATTTTGATATGTGATTTGCCAGATTGTTGTCTGAGAAACATAGTGAGGAGCCTCTCCTGGCAGTGCCAAACCACACTGCTTAGGGATTTCCCTGTGGGTATTAATTGAATCTGAAATGGTGGCACCAGCAAAACATCATCATTTCAGCAACATACGTTGAAATGGCACCAGTTTAGCCTGTGAATGTAAAGATAATGTATTCAATCTGCTCCTTGGGGAACTGGAGGGAATTTAAGCATCCTCCGATGCTTCTATCCCTAAGGTTAGAGCAAATCATCAGGTTGGCATATGGCAAGAATTTACCCTCCTGAAGCTGTAATTATGTTCACTCTGCCTGATGAAAGTGTAAAATAAACCAGGAATAATTCATAAAAGCTTAAGGTAGCCCATTTTACTTTCCTGCTGCTGCACATGAGGAGTTTTCATGTGCAAACTTCTGGGAGAGAGAAGGTTAACTTTTCAGGTCATACACTCAATTGCTTATGATCTTTTGTAGCTGATCCTAGACCATCCTGCCCCAGGGTAAGACTCCTCTCCAGCAAATGAGCATAACTAGTGGTTTTGTCTACTCCAGTTGTAAACAGCTACCAGCAATAGACATCTGCAGTGTCCCCTGAGAACCTGCTTCACAGCCAGTGGGATGCTGGTATATTCCAGCATACAGGCAGATTTTCTTAGTACGAGTGCAGAGACTACATGGGGTTGGTCTTCAGTAAGCAGAAATTATTTGGAACAAGATAAAACATTTACTCCAGTAGAGCACAAATGGGAAAAGCACTGGAAAGAAACACTGAAAATTGCCTGCTGCATTGACTGTTATTTAGTGTCCTCCTGACTTGTGGTACCAGCATCATCTGTTTAATGTGTACCAACAGTAGCTCAGAGTTAGTTGCAGTTGGATTTTCCCCCTCCATGTTTTCTGTTTATTGATGATAAACTTGATGTACAAAGAGGGTAAGATGCAACTGTGGAGGACATGGTACGTGTCTGTCTCATCCTGGATGGTTATTTACTTAGATAAGAATGCCTTAAATGAGAACACATCCCATGAAGATGCTTTGGGGCATGTTCCTTTGCATTTCCACCTTGCAGTGGGAAACATCTGCTATTCTTGGTCTTTCTGATGCTGGAACTAAAGCTGCATCAGGACAGCACTGTATAGAGCTGGGCTTGGAGTATCCATCTTTCATGTCCTGCCTATAGTCCATTGGCCTTTTAACCTGTGTCTGCTGTCCATGCAGTGCCCCCTCTGATGTCCCCTCTGATACAGGGCACATAGCAAGGTTTTGCTTATTAAGAGACAGTGGCAGATCTTTCAAGAGATATTGCTAAAACCACCATTTCCCTTGCTGGCCCCTATTGCTTCCTTCTTCCATCTCATACTGTGTGCTGTGTATCCACCTACCATTTCTTTCATACTTACATACTCACCTTCCTGGAGAAGGACTGCACACACCTTCTGCCTTTGTAAAGCACAATAAAACGTAGCAAATAACAAGATATCTGACCAACCTGATCAAAATCAACAAACATCTTGACTTTTCCTTTTGTTAAACTCATTCTGGTCTGACGGTCACATAATCCTAGGCTGTAAAAAGTAGCAGTTCTTAGAAGGACCAGCCTCCCTGAACTGTTTTCCCCTCTTGTTAACAATTTCCATCTCATTTCCTATTTCCGGCTCTAACTCCTGCCGATAATGCTCCTTAGCTAATATTGAAACCAAGAGGGAAAAATATATGAATAGTAGACATCCGATCCAAGCTTTGTGAGGAGAATTCAGGGATGGAATGTTCTTGAGAACGGGGGGGGGGGTTTAAATAGCAAAAGATTGCTTGTTTAGGAAGAAAATTTGCACTGACACCTATATTCGGTGCTGCTGACGTTTGTTCCCACAACGCTCCTGGGCCAGTCTCCTTGAGAATACATTCTTTCTTTTTTTTATTTCATCAAGAGGTTCTCCATGCAGAGCGTGTCTGTGTGGCAGTTTCCTGCACGACTGCAGCTGGTACAGACATTTTCATGCTGGCTTAAAAAGAGTGAACTTGCAAATACTGTAGCAGTCACTGAGTGGGTTTGTGATTGCAATCAGTGCTGTCTTCTGGTTAGCAGTGTTGGCTTGCTGACCCCTTGCCTCCTACCCTGGGTTCTCATTCTCCTGCAGAGTATTGCTTGTGTCAGCAGGATTTTGTGCAGTCACTTCAAGTCACATCCAGCCCCTTTACTTCCAGAAAAGGCTTTTTTTTTTTTCCCCTGCATACTTGATGTAGTTCTTGGTGCACAGATGGTTGTGTAGATCTCTACCTGTTGGTGGAAATGAGTAGCCAGGACAGTGTAAGTGCACGGGGCAGATCCATCTTATCATGGTATTGCAGCTAGAAGTTATCCAAAACCAATCTGGCCGTTTCCGGGTGAGTTGCCACGTGCTCTTTTGCAGAAGAGATAAAAGCAAATACATTATTTATATAACGATGAGTACTTGTGCAAGAGGTGGGCATGGGAAGTCCTCCCTGAGCAGTGTTCATGTGAGGGTGTCTCTGCTGTAGCAGTTTTATAACCTAACCTACACTGGAAATATATCAAAGCAGCATTGGCTTTGAAAGGCAGGAAGGGAGTGGTCTGAGGAACTGCAGCTACACCAGCAAGTTGAGCAGAGCCAAGGAATGTCCTCAGGCACTGCAGCTCAATTGTGCTGTAAAATTGTCTGTCTCTGGCCAGTGAGTGCAGGCAGCTTGGGAGTTGGCATGGGCTCAGGAGTGAGAAGAGGGGAGATTTAGATATTAGGAAGAAACTATTAACTGTGAGGGTGGTGAGACACTGGCACAGGTTGCCCAGAGAAACTGTGGCTGCCCCATCCCTGGAAGTGTTCAAGGGCAGGTTGGATGGGGCTTGGAGCAACCTGATCTAGTGGGAGGTGTCCCTGCCCATGGCAGGGGGGTTGGAACTGGGTGATCTTTAAGGTCCCTTCCAACCCAAACCATTCTATGATCCTGTGATCCCCATGGCAGCTTGGGCATGGCCACCCTGCTCTGCATGACAGGAGTATGAAAACAGGAGGTTGTGTGCCAGTGGGCTTGAATGCCAGGCAGCCACGTGGGACATGAGTATTGGGATAGACAACTGCTGCCAGGAAGGGAAACCTGCATTTGGTGGATTTGTTTTTTGTCATTCATGTTCCCAGATTTCTCTGTAAGAGAGGAGAGCATGTATGTAGCTCAGCATCTCATACGCAGCTCGGGAAGGGGAATTTGAACTTTGCAGAGCTGCCTAACCTCAAGTGATTTGAAGATCTGTCTGCTTGTGCAAAGCCCAAAGCTTGCTTGGGGCTCAGAGTTTCTTCCACTGGATATTCAACTAATCCAGGACTGAGTTGCACAGATGGAAGGGCTTTCCCAGTTCTGCCAGCATGTAACACTCTGGCCAGATCTTTCTCTGCTCCTGCTGGTGGCCCTGGCGGGCAAAGACAGGTCCCCAAGACATGCTATAGCTCAAAGTCAGGTGTGCATTTTCCTGTCCCGGGCCTCCACTCTCTGCTACTGGCCTCAGGATTCCTGCTTTTTTGTTGTTGTTTGTTAGTTTGTTTTTGTTTTTATTTTGTTTGTTTGTGTTTTTTTTTTTTTTTTTTTCATGTGTGAATTTGGGTCTTTTTTGAGTATTTATCTCCCTCAGGACTTCAGCACATAACACATCTCACAGCAACAAGGGACCATTTTTTCTTTTTAACAAAGCCATCTCTCATGGTCCTGAGGGAGGCATGGAACAGCAGAGCTTTGGGGCACATCTCTGCTGGCAGTGTAACTTTATTCTTTATCCCCCACAACCCAAGGTACCATTATTTCTTCCTCCATCTCTCTCAAGATAGCCAGTCCTTCCTGCAGCTTCTCCAGACCCCACTCCTTCATTTCTCATTCTTCTCCCATTCCTCCCTCACGGCCTGCTCTGGCTGGTCTCCACCACTGCCACTCTGCAGTAGTCTCTGAGAACCTTCAGTAGTCAATTTGTGTCAGCCAACAGGTCTTCTGCCTTTAGGATCCTCTTTGCTACCAAGAAAATTATTTCCTTTGGCTCCAAGCAGTAACTTTAAAACAGCAAGTCAGAAAAGCAAGTATGTGTGTTCTCCAGAGAAATGCCTACAAAGGTTCCCTGTGGGGCCAGTAAGTCTCCTACTGTCATAAGTTCTCCGTTACTGTAAGTTCTCCTTTATTTTAATCACAAATGTTTCATGCATTTTGTTACAGGAGTTTCCAGTTTTAGTCCTCAGGTCCTTTAGTACAGGTTGACGAAAAAGGGGTTTCAGGAGCCACCATGACCGAAAGAAAAGAGATGCATTTCCGTTATTATCAGGGTGTTTTATTTCTATTCTCACTTTCTCATCATTAAGGACACTGAGGTGAAGCAGATAGCATTTGTTGAGACCATGGTTTTGGAAAGCAAGCCTTCATTGGGGTGTTACTGTTGGGTGGGCCTTACAAACCTGTAGAAGTTTTGGTTTATCTTCAGCTGATTCAGGTGTGACTTGTTTGCCCAGGTGGAGGGAGGAGGGTCCATACTGCTCAAACCCAGGTTATTTAAAGTCAAAGAAGGGGGAGTGTGATCTCTTTGTTTGTAGGTTGAAGGTCTGAGAAGTCTGTTTCTGTGGGAATAATGAAGATGGGAGTGTGGCGAGCAAAGCCAGTGGTGGAAAACTTCAGAGCTGCCCGTGATGGTGAGCCAGAGAAGTTGTTTGTGAATTGTCTGCTGCTGTGTATGACTTACAGATCAGAGTCTTGAAGAGAGAGAAGACACTTCTCAGCTGCCTGGAGTGAAAATGGTGCCTGTTGCTGGGCTTTAGTCAATCCTTTTGATTTGTTGGAAGCCACATCCCCCTGGTAAGTTGCATTCTGAAAACCAACAGTGCAGGTCAAAATCCTTCTTGTGTGTGATGACTTGTCTTCTGTTCTTCCTTTACTTGTGTTAACACCCAGGGGCTCCTTGAGACTCTTCTAGGAAGCCTCAAAATTACTTGCCTTGATCAGCTTCTAGTTGTTTTGACCTGAATGCTGCAGCATGCCTTCAGTCCAGCAGATCTGCCAGCACAGAAGAGCCTTTAGCAAAATTCAGTAGTGTTTTGAGTATCCAGTAGCCTGTGGTTGGGCTCTGGTAGCTGGAAAGGGCTTCTCCAAGGAGGGACCAGACAGGCACAGTTGTGGGGTGTTGGAGGGAGGGAAAGGCCATGAGCATGAGCTGGAAATGTGAGCCTTGGGTGCTGGGAGCAGGTTGTGTCATATCCACGTGAGGTTTGGCACTGGCACAGACCTGTGGGTCCTCTCTCAGTAACCATGCAAGTGTCCCCTGTTCTTCTGAGACCCTGGCAGCAGAGCAAGGGTGCCATGGGTGGTAAAGCCTTCACTGGAGCCCATGGTGCAGGAGAGTGAGAGATTAGGCTGTGAAGGCAGTGGAAGAAGAAATTACAGATATGCCTGTGAGAAAGCATGAAACTGGAGCTCCCCTGCTGCTCTGAGAAGGGCAGGGAATGCTACATCTGGAGAGCAATTGTTTTCTTGACAATCTTCCCCAGAAGACAAGAGTTTGGGAAGGACCATGAACTTCCAGCTTGAGCTGTGGGACAGGAGCTGTGCAGCTCACTGTAGGGGTGAGGGAGCTTGAGGAGGTTGTGGACAGGCCTGCACTTTCTCAAAGGCTTTTGGAGGTCCACAGATCTGGGTGGGAGAAGCACCAGCGAAGAGCTGCCAGCTGGAATGAATCCTCTACTTGCTGCTCAGCTCACACTGGGCCCTGTGCCCTGGCTCTCTGTTGGCAGTTTCCACCCTCCATGTAGGTAATCCTGGAGGAGAGGGCACTGCCAGGACACTTTGCACCACTAGAAATCCAGAAGCAACAAGTGCTGGCAGGGCCAGATACCACTTTTTTCCCCCGGTTATACTTGCATAAGCAAGAGTGGGCAGCCCCTGCCTTTCCAACATCCTCTCAGATGCCTCATGCTGTGAATATCCCTGTGAAGCAACAGTGGGGGTGAGAAATGAAGACTTACGTTCCTGGGGTCTGAACAACAACAACAGCAAGAAGGACAGGGAAGATAAAAGAGCCTCCTGGCAATGGGATCTCAAGAAGGAGGATCTCCAAGTCTTGAATCTACCCAAATCCAGGAATGCAGCAGTCTGAGGATGCCTGATGCAGAGCAACCCCGACTTGAGGGATGTTGGTGTAGGGGCCACAAGATGTGCTGCTGACCTAGCTGAAGAGCAGCCAAGAGGGGTGAGAAAGAGAGAACCTAAGACTGGGCTCAGAAGTTTGATTTTGGACACCTGAGAAAGCAAGTGGCTTCTCAGAAACACCCTGACTCCAGTGGGTGCTGGCAGTGCTCACGACAAAACGTCTTCCAGGCAGAGTGCTTTGTTTTTTTTCCATCAGAAAATGCCAGTTCAGTACAATGGAAACACTCTGCAGGGCTGTATTGCCTCCGTGATGTGTGAGAGAAACCAGGCTGTTTTCTTACCCAACTCCTTGGCTTCTTGCAGCCCACCCTGGCAGGATGCTGCAGAGTCCTCCATCCTCTGGTTTAACCCTCTGGCCCATCCCTATACCTCAAGTCCCCTCCTCTCTTGGTGGCCTGACTCCCACTGACCTGTGAAGGTGAAGCAGGGATGTAGTTTTCTGCTTCCTGGTTTGATAATGTTGTTTTGTTTTGTTTTTTTGACTCAAGCATCAGAGTAGCTTTTCTGTCTACTTGTGCAAATTTTGGGAAGACAACCAGGGATTAATTTCATTCCTGTCTTCATGGCCTGGTTTGGAGGGGTGCTGGATCAGGACTGTCTGCTTTCCTGCTGGAAGCCGGTCTGTTTCCAGGCAAAGGGTATTTAAATAGTGCCTGGAGGGATGTTATTAAAATGACTTAATCTAAGGAAATACTTTGATGGCATTGCTATTCAAGGGGGACCACTAAGTTTTTTGACTTGCATTTTTCACAAAATATGTGGTTCTGGGCAAGTGTTGCTGGTCTTGGGCCAGTGGTGGTAGAAAACCAGAGTACTGGGAAGACATCACAGCAATGGGTTGAGGATCTAGTTTGGTTGCTTCATACCTTTTTTCGCCCTGTAAGGGATGGGATCTCTGGGCTCAGGACTCACAGGTAAAATCTGATTTGCCCTTTGCAAAGATGGCGAGGGGGGGTAACTCATACTCAAAACTTACCTCCCCACAGTCTTTCCAGATGGAAGATGTTGTCTGCTTATAGTGCCCCAACCTTGGTTTTTCTCTAGACTTAAACAGCCTGAGCAACTGAAAACCTATTTTGGCTGAAATTCAGAGCGGTCCTGCTCAAAAACACTTCTCTTAATAAACACCATTAGCATCTGGTGAGAAATCCCTGGGCTGAGCACAACATAGCTGCAGCACTGTGCTCCAGCTGAGCTCAGCTTGATTCAAAGACAGAGCAGCCTGAGCTGAGCCAAGAGTAAAGAGGGGAGAAAATAACAAATGGAAAAATTAATAATTAAGATATTAATATATTAAGATACCCCAACACTCCAGCTTCCATAACCTCAGGAATTCACAACTGGCAGAGAATCGTTAATAAAATAATTAGTGGCCATGGCAATTTGTGGAGGAGTCTAGAAGTTGTCATAGCTGAGAAGAAGTCAACAGTGTCTAGTTTACAGTAGCCAAGACTCTTGTGCATGTTTTTTCACTGCACAGTTTTATAAATAGAAGCTGTTTACCAGTCTCTATTAAGATATTGCTGGTTTTGAATAAGACTTGACTTCACAGCTTTAATTTCAATAGAATTTTCTGTTGCACATATATAAAAAGAGAATCTGTTTGTATAACATACGTATATTATAAAAAATAAAGTTACTCACAGCTTTGCATTAGCTCTGAGAGTGCAAGAACCTCCTGTGATTTAGGGGTTTAATTTGCTGCTCAGAAGGGAGCAGCAGGAGGTCAAGATCTCCTGGCTGAGTGGCACAGCACGGCGATGCTCCTGAGCGTAAATAAACTTTGCCTGCCTCTCCTTGAGCAACATTTCACTCTGAATAATCCTGGTGATTTAACTCCCACTAGAACATTAGTTTAAATTCCACTTTGCTTTACTGCCACCATGCTTAATTGATTCAACACCAGGATGGAAGTGAATAATGAAGCTGTTTAAGTGTAATGAAACACTCACATTGTCAAAAATGAATGTTTTGTCTGCAGATTCTGGAAAGATTGCTAATTAAACACTTCAGAAGTGTTAGATGTAGAGATGTGTGCAGACTTACAAATTTGTAAAACTAAGGAACTGATGGATTAATTTTTTTCCTCTCATCCAGAGCTTCTCCAAGTAATTAAGTAATTCCTTTGCTAATTTCAGGGAGCTTGATTGTTTGTTTTGTTTGGTTTTTTTTTAGTTATTAAACACCCAGATATGAACTCTTTAATTGGAGGTGGTTATCGCTGAGAGACACTAGTTTGTAACATGTAGGTGGGTGTTAGCTGCCTGGTTGCCTCCTGACAAGTCTTTATTCTGCTTTGGGAGCTCCAGGCCAAGGACCTCTTTGCGGGGCCATGTGGATGCATTTGTAGTGGGAGACCTTGAACTAAATACCTCAGTCTCAGTGAGGTTTTCACTCTCGTTGAGTGTCTATTGAAAAGGAGTGGAAAATTTAGTTTCTATGGAAAAACAAGCCTGAATTGCCCTGCTACATCTCTATCTTTGCTTGTGGTTTTTTGCATCCCTCTGCAGCCCCAGTCTGAAGCACCCGGCGCAAACTTGGCTTTCTCCACCAGGTGGTACTGTTAAGCTGCTGTTGGGGAAGGTTTGCTCGCTCCATCCCAAACCCATACGGTTGTTACTCCCTTTTGGAAGGGGCTTTTGAAAGATTTTCAGCCTTGGTGTGCTAAAATCAAGCTGGAGCCTCTGCTAGTTGTAAGCTGAATGGGTGCATTCATGCACTCTTCCCACTGCAGATCAAATATGAGATTTTTTTTTTCCACTCCTGAAGAAAGGAATGGGCTGGGATCTTCCAGTGAGACCAAACTCACAGCGTGCATTTGGGATCACTGCTTTTATGAAGATGTTTTCTAGATGAGCAGTGTAACTCCCTGTTAGCTGTGGAAAGTGCATGAGCTTTAACGTGTCCAAGGGCACAGAAGAGCCTTAGCATGAGTTTGTGTTCCTGATCTGATGTGCAGCTCTTCCTAGGAGGCATGAAGAACAGGTTTGGGCTGTCTACAGTGACAAGAGGGGACACTGACGTCCCATTATGGCTCCTGGGGCTCTCCCGTGCAGGGCTTCTGCCTGTTCATATATTCTCAGGCATATCTTCCCCTAGAAATATTGTCCAGGAGACTATCAACAGTGTTTCCTGTGGATATAGTCCCCCTGACACCTGTAATGGCACAGTGGCAGTGACCAGGCTGCCATATGTTCTGAGGTCTGAGGCACAGTCACAGGGCACATCCCAGGCTTGCATAGGTCTGTGCAAAAAGCCAGGGGCATTTGGGAAGCATCTGTCTTGCACACTAGTTCTGTCAGTTTGCAGAGATGTCAGATTTAGTGTTAGTATTGTTCATCTGGGAGGGACAAGGACACAGATACACGGAGATGCAGCTGCCTCATTGCTATGAGCTATTCAAATGCCATAGGAGTAATGCAATCATTGACATCCCTGGAGTCTCTAATAACCCCTTAAAATCTGAGGACATTAACATTGTCTGGTAGATAGCACAGCTCTCACCTCCAGAAGGAAATTGCCAGCAGTGTACTCCATCCATAGGGATTATTTATAGACTTACCCATGTAAGCATGATTAATATTTTTTCATGCTTAGTTAACCATGAACTTCTGTATGTCTGAGCAAACACAGCCCTTATCTACCACTGACTTTCCACATGTGCCCTTTGAGCACTTCTCTAGTCTGCAGCTTTTCTTCTTAAGAAGAACTATTTGCATGTGCTGCGACAGACTGTCTGGCAGGGTTTGTGCTTTAAGGCTGATGCTGTTTATAGAGTGGAAGGTCATGGGCCACAGAGATGATGAAAAGACACTTAAATTGGAAGATCAGGTGCTTTCCAAGGTAAAACTAGAGGGCTGGCAGAATTTGACCAGTTGGAGTATCAGCAGCACCTGCTTTTGGGGAGTTGCAGCTCTGGAAAGACTGGTTTCGAGTCACTTGCCATCACACAATGTTTATGCCACTGTCACACACAGAGAAATCCCCTGCAATCATAGAATCCAGGAATGGTTTGGATTGGGAAAGCACCTTTAAAGGTCACCTAGTCCAGCCTGCCTGCATTGAGCAGGGACATCTTCAACTAGATCAAGTTGCTCAGAGCCCCATCCAACCTGACCTGGAATGTTTCCAGGGATGGGGTTTCTATCACCTCTCTGGGCAACCTGTGCCAGTGTTTACCCTCATTGTAAAAAAAAAAACCCTAAAATCTTCCTAATACCTAGTCTAAATCTCCCCTCTTTCAGTTTACAACCATTACCCCTTCTCCTGCCACTACATGCACTGCTAAAAGGTTGGTCCCCATCTTTCTTGTAGGCTGCCTTTAAGCATTGAAAGGCTGTAGTTGCACAGGCAGCACGAGGGGCTTGGAAGAACAAGCACTGCTTGATGTAAGGCAGTTCTGCTGAGCCTGGAGAAACTCCTCCACCTTTGGCCAAGTGGTGGCATAATGTGCTAGGTTACCCTAAGGATCCAGATACCATAACATAAATGGTGCAGGGTTGAGAAGCTGAAGTGATGTTTTTTTCCTTCATGTTATTAGCCAGACAAATTTTAAAAATCTGCCTGCAAAACCTAGTGGACCTTGTCTATAAAGCACCAAGGATAACTTTGCATCCTTAAAATGATAGATGAGGTCAAGAGAGTTTGTTCCCTTTGTCTCCCCTTCTTCCCCATAAGCACCATAAGATGTAGGTTAGTGAGTTACCAGAGAGGGGAATGAAATCTCCTTTAACCTAGTGAGGGTTTCCAAACTGATAATTTTTCATGCTGTCTTGGGTGCTAATTTGCAAAGAAGACACCTATTTCTAACTGGGTTGAATACTTTGTTTCTGAAATTGTCACTCACTCTCTATGATTGTGTGGCCTTGTGTGACAATGTTGGGCTGTGGAGGGAGGAGGGCAGGGGCTCTGCACGGTGAGATGCAAGGGAAAAGGGGCTGTTGGTGAAGGAGCAGCAGGAATTCCTGGGAATACTTTTCCTCATGCCAATGTGTAGAATGGAGTAAACTTCCTTTCCTCCATCTTTAGGGGTTTGTCAGATCCTGGTGCATCCCAAGTTAATTTGATTAGTTTTAATGGAGCATCATGCAGGACTCTGAGCCTCTTCTCTGGTTCTGCACAGTGCATCTGCTCTTGACATGGAGCAGAGATACCTGCAGAAAGGATATTGCTGAAGGCTGAGACTCCTTGTGGGGCAGAAAGCTCACAGCAGGAGCCAGCCAGATGTCATTTGTAACTGCCCTTTCCTGCTTCCTCTCAATTTAATTTCTTCCTGGCTTAATTTGCTGGTGCCCTGTCCATAACCTTGCTTCTCCCTGGTGTCACTTCTCTGTGCTCAGTGCTCTGGCTGAATCTCGTGGGCTGCGTGGACTCGTGGAACGAGTTTCACAAGTTTCCAGCTGAGTAATGTTGATGTGCCAAAGGGATTTGTTTCCCACATATCGATATTGGTGTTGCAAGTGGTGGGGTCACTGGGTGTTTTTTTCTTTGGAGCTCTTTTGTACCAGTTCTTTTGCTCTCCTCTTAAATTTCGGTCCATCGTGAACATTGTTTAAGTAAATACCTAGCTGCAGCACTTCTCAATGTAAGAACATTTGTGTCTTTAGTCAAAGTCTTAGGGCTTAGAAAAGAGCACTGAAAAATTCCTTGCAGCCAAAATGTTCCTTTTTGAGCAAAGGTTTTATCACACTGTCCCTTTATTGTGCATTTTCTCCCAGATGTGGCAAGTGATTAATATCATCCCTCTTAGCTTTTTATTTTTTTCTTATTTTCTTAAAAATTGAAAAGAGAGCCAGTATTTCTTCAGAGTAGTTGCAGGACTGAGGAAGGTGTTACCAGCATCTCATTTGGCTTTCAGTGCTCAGGACATTGTGCAAAACCCCAACGGGCTCCGTGCGATGCACATCGTTGCTTCAACATCTGATTACTGGGGTTTGGTAACAAATGCACCCACGTATCCCTGTTGAATAGTATGTAAATAAGAGCTGCTGATAGTCTCTGAATAAACTTTTGAAGCCTTTATCTGCCTGTGTTTTGGGGCTGAACAAAGATTCCCAGCAGTGGGAGAAATGGAGCGTGGTATTTCAGCCTGCTGCTCTGAAGAAACCTTACTGTAAGGGAATCATATTTGTCCTGAAATACTTTTCACTGCTTCTGTGAACCTGCTTTTGTGAATAGACAACTGCATGAAACCAGTTTCCTGCCCTCAAACCAAAACATTTCTGCTGTGAAGATGCAGAACAGAGGATACCAATGGTGACCAGGAGCCCTTTTTCAAATGTGTTGCTGTGTACGGTCTGCTACTCTGCAGCAAATCAGAAAGAAACAGTTTTTACCTGGTTGGAATGGGCAAATGCAATCACCTTTGTGTCTTTACCAGTAGGCTGAGAAAAGGAGCTTGTCTGGGGCTATGCTGGCCTTGAGCTGGTATGGAAAAGATGAAGGGATAAAGGGGGCTTGGGTAAGAAAGTTTCATTAAGATCCCTAGTGCTTGGCAGTCTCATGGGTGTGTTGGCCAGCACAGGGGTGGCAACAAACTGTTCAGAAGTAATGAGGTTACTTTGAAATAAATAGCCTATAGCAAATGTAGGCACTTGGAGGAAGATTCTGCAAATGCACCTAAGCTCTATCATTCATTATGATTTTTAGGAACTAGTTCTCCTCTGCTTGTAACCAGCCTGCAGAATTGGCCACAACCTTCACTGGAAAAAAGTAAGCATTTTGTATTGTAATGAAAGACTTAAAATAGGAGAAAGCTCCATTAGAAATTGTGGCCAGACCCTACTATCAGAAATTGTTTGTCCATCCCTCAAAAATAATGAGCTTGATTTTCCTTTTTTCTTCCTTCCCAGTTCTCATGTTTAATCTAAATAATTTCAACATTTTAGATTTGCAGATTAGTTGCATCAGTCTGTATCTGTCTATCAACATGAGAGTTACCAATCAAACAAGCTCTATAATCTGTACATACTATGTATCTATATACACTTTTTCCTGCAGCTGGATGCTTGAAAATTTGCTTTATTTTATCAAGATGTGAGTTTGCAGGGAAACTATGAGACTGCTGCAGCCCTAGGGAGAGCACCAAGTGTAATCTCTGAATGCAGCCTGTGCCTTCATGGTGTAGGGGACTGTCAACATTCTGCAATGCTGTAGCCTGTAAAGCTATAGTGTCCATCACCTTCTGTCACTCAGCCTTCCTAGCAGCTGCACCATGTCACTGTAAATGTTGCTTTCCCTGTGTATTTGCTCTTTCTTTGTTGCCTGTCTCCCTTGCAGGCTCCTGCCTGCTCTTCTCTGCTGGGGGATGGATGCCCATCCATGAAGATGCTACCAAGGACTAAGACATTGTGTGTTGGTGACTTTGTTTTGCTTGAGTGTCCTTTGGGGGTCTAAGGCCTGTTCCGTGTGGCGTGGGAAAAATGCCATTTCCCTGCTGTGGAGGGTGTTAGAAAAAGTGGTGCTTGAAGAGTTGTGGACTAAAGGCTCATGTAGCAGTGCCCAGGGCAGCAGGAGCTCTCCCTTCGTGTCTCAAACCTGCCACTTAGCTCTTTGCTTTTGAGAAATGCTTCAAGGTTCACAGGCTGCTGCCTAGAAAATGGTTTACAAGAGCAGTTTTGAAAACTGAGTGTTTTTGTGTGAGGCTCCCTGTGCCTCATTTGGAGGACTGATATCTTGCTCATGTCTGAGGAAAGCTAGAGAAAAATGTAGCTTCAACCCAGATCAAACCAAAATGTTTTGATTTGATGGCCAAACTGATGGATTAATTGTTCTCAGTCCTACTCATGCACTGAGAACAGATTTATTTTTCCTTGTAAAATAAACTGTGTAACTGAGAGATGTGTGTTCTCCAAGAGTCAAATAGACTGATGGCACATTTTCTGTGTGTGAGCTGTGGTCAGTTGGATGAGACCCATGGGTTTTCTCACGGGCACAGCTGGTATGTGTTCTTGCATGTAGCAATTTCAAAACTCAGTTCCTACAAAAACCTGTGCAATGTGCTGTTCTCAGTACATTACACAGCCCCAGTTTGTGATAATTATGATAATAATAAAAAACTAAGCTAACTTGGGACTTAGGAATTATACGCAGATTGCTCACTAGAGGTGACTAACAGGCCTGATGACCTCTCTCCTTTGGGCCAGAGCCTCAACTGTCTGAATTGAGTCATTGCAGAATATGGTAATACCTACCATAAGCAATAGCTGGAGTGGAGAAGGGTACTGCTCAGGGAATGTAATTCAAGTTATCAAAAGCCTCATGGCAATGGATAATCTGTTTGTCACCAAATCACCTAATATTAAAACTAAGGGGCAAAACTAGTAGAAGACCAGTTTTAAATAGGTGTTAGAAAGAGCTTCTTTGGGTAGAGACGGCAAACAGTGGGACCATGCTGCTGCAGGAGCTTGTGGAGGCAACATCGACAGCTCCGAGGAGGAGCTGGACAAATTCAGCAGCAGTAGGAGGATCCAGTCCTCTCTGACTTGCAAGGTGACAAGCACTGGCTGGAAAGGTGGACTGTATTTCCTCTAAGTATTTGTACAGCTAAAGCTTGAATGTTTGTGGAGCAGGAACATCAGATGAAACCATGTTTGCCCAGGCTACATTAATTTGCAGCCTTCAGGAAAACGTGTATGGGAACTTGTTGGAGCTGATTCACCGTTCGGCCAACACACCACAACCAGGATCTTCATCCTGGCTGTGGCTCCACACACCTGTGCTCCAAGACACATGTTGTGGAAAGACTGTCCTTCCTCTTGCCTAACTCCAGCACCAGCACCCATGGGAGAAACACCAGAGCCTATTTTTCATCCAGCTGGGGTTGTTTTTGGTGCAGCACGGTGCTCTGTTGTGCTCCCCCGAGCGCTGCCTTGTGTGTGAGTGAGCTATGGGGTGAAGCTGGGGTGAATAGACCCAGGCCTGTTCTTGAGTAGCTGCAGAAAATTCCTGTGGAGGTGTTATGTGTACACAGAGGCTGTTGCAGCTTCCTGAGGGCTGCTACACCTTCCCTCCTTGATGAATTAATGGGGTTTTGCACACTGGATTATTACAGGGTGCCCTTTTAGCCCCTTCTAACACGACACCATTTGCATTTGTTCTCCCTCTGGAGAACAGGAGGGAAAGAACAGTGAGATATTCAAGGACTTAAAACCCCTGTACTTAACAGAAATGAAATGGGATCTCATGCCAACTGTGTGATTCGCACTCTCCTTGCTTTGTGCACAACTTTGGGGCTCTCCCCCAACTCTTTTAGGTGATTAATTCCACCTTCTGCTAAATGGATTTATAATTAAAACAGGTTTATTTGTAGCTGCCACTGAATTTTCACTCTCCCCCCCATTTTTTTTTAATATATAATTGAAAACACACCCAAACTCAAACCGCCTGTAAGTATTAATTTTCATTTCCACAGAACGCTCTGTCTCTGGAGCAAGGAAGGAAATTCCAGAGAGTTAGCCAAGACAATCTGGGTTAATGTGCTCTTTGAAAAGTGTGGTGCAAGTAGGACCCTTGCTTTCTCCTCCAAAGGTATGGCCTGCTGCTGGGACAGTGGTCTGGGTACAGAAAGGAGAGGGCACAGGTCTGGCCTTGGGTGTTTTGCTCAGGATATGATTTGGGAGACCATAGTCCATATACAGCAACCATAGCAATGGTGATGTGATTTTTCCAAAAAGGCTGTGGGTTGCCTGGGGGGAGCACATGCTCTTTCACAGAGGAGCAAAGGCCATTTCCCATTGTTCAGGGGACGCCTGACTGCATAGCACGAGGGATGTTGCACTGTCAGAAGCGTAGGAAAACACTTGTGGGGCTGGTGCTTTTGGTTGTCCCCACCTTCCAAAAGAATTCCGAAAGAATAAGTGTAGATTGTGTGAAACCTCATTCAGCCCAGCTTGAGCCACTTCAGCATGGGCAACAGAAATGAACACAGTGATGAAAGAGACAGCATGTCCTTACTTCCTCCCTCACCTAGGAGAGGGTCAGGATTACCCAAAGAATACTCATTTGCTAGTGCAGTGCCCAAGGGCATCTCTGCAGCCTGGACACTGGCAGGGGTGACTTTATGGCTCTTCATTCCATGGTGCACATGGATTCATCTTGCTTTGGTACTAAAATGTCTAAAAAGCTCATCCATATGTGTTACAGGCTTTCCTCTGCTAATCTGCTTTTGCAGTGTCCTATGTATGATCAGTGCCTTCCGTGCCTTCCCTGCCTTCATGCCCATCATAAGTTGTGATGTCCTCTCCAGCTGCAATAATATTTAGTTTGAGATTCAGTTCAAAACTGCTGTTACTCCATGGCCTTCCATGGCATGAGCTAGCAGCATTTTGGAAAGCATGCCCTGAACTCGCAATAATACACAAGACAGTTTTGGGAAGTCCAGCAGTGCTAATGCCTGCCTGGATGTCATAGAATCAGGGAATGGTTTGGGTTGGAAGGGACCTTAAAGATCACCTAGTTTCAATCCCCCTGCATGGGCAGGGACACCTCCCACTAGACCAGGTTGCTCCAAGCCCCATCCAACCTGACCTTGAATGCTTCCAGAGAGGGGATGTCCACAATTCTTCTGGGCAGTCTGTGCCAGCGTCTCACCAGGCTGCCCGTCCTCCACTGCTCCTGTGTCTGTTGGACAAAGAGTAGCTTTAGTAAATGGGGACTTTTTCTGAGACGTGCAACTAAGAGAGCCTTCCAAGATGTTTTTCTGATTTCAGTCTGGCTTTTGGACAAGACCATGGAGCCAGGAGTGCAATGCCCTAGCTAAGATGTCACTCAGGGGCATGTTGCTTCATTGCTCCCTCGATCCTAAATGCCATCTTCTGTGCAATGTTTTAGACACACCCTGCATTGTCAGACTGGGGCACATAGTCTAGCTGGGTAACCCCTCCTGATGTATGAAATGGGGACAACATGTATGAGGTTGATTAGAATTGAAAGGAATGTTTTCTTTTATTTAAAAGGAGAAGCTGGAGAGGTGAGGTGAAAGCAACAGGCTGTTGTTATTCGTCAGGGTCACGTGCGAAATCTGCTGTCCTGGACACTTCCTGCAGGTGACATTGCTATTGATACAACTGGTAACACTGGTTTCATGCAGTTGCTGTGAGGCTGGTCTGTCAGCTTGATAATTTATAATCTGGTTTAGAAACATTTCATGTCACTTGAAGGACTGGAAAAGAATGGAGCAGTGTGATTGTTTGGGCACCCATTTATTGCCATGGTCTTCAAAAAGAGAAATTCCTAAGAGATCCAGACACTGGTCTTTAGAACCCAAATGTCTTATGCACAACAATAAAATAAGGCTCTGTTTCTACATGAAAATGTAAGTGGAAATATCTATCACTAATCTCTATCAAAAATCTTGTTCTTCAGTGCTTGCTGTTTGCATTGCTAGCAGGTTGTTTGCATGAGAGATACAGACTACATACACCTTTGGCAAAGCAAAAAGTATCTAAGCTGACAGTGAGTAGCTTTATTATTTCTGTTTAAATACTGCAAAACATGTAAACAGTAGCATGAAAAGGCTTTTTTTCCACTCTCCAGTGAAAGGCAGATTTTTTTATTGGTTAATGAAATTCTGAGGTCCTGCTGGTGGCAAAGGCAAGAACGGGTCCACCACAACCGTGGAGACACAGGGGTTGGGAGGACCTCTGGAGATCCAACCTCCTGCCTGCAGCTCAAAGTATCAGCATAAAATTTGTGAAGCTAAGACTGGCTGCCTAATGGGTCTGCTAAAGTCATTACATATCTGAACAGGGATGATATAGAAGTTTTCCCAAGTTCAGCTGCTGTCAACTTGAGATGGTTTAAATCTGCCACGAGGACCATCAGTGTTGATATGTGTGGATATGACATGGCTGCAGTTTTGAGTAGTTTGTGCTTCTCTGCTTCTGCAATCCTCCACCTTCAACCTATGTATATTGAATGGGTTTGGCACTTTCTCTGACAACACTTGAGATCTAATGTAGGTGCCCGTGCACCTTGTGATGTCCCTTGGAAGAAAACACCATGCCATCAAGAAAATGACTGTATGACTTAGGAAAGAATGTATTCCTACACAGCACAGAAAACTCAGTTTCACGGTGGCTCAGCAGTGG
This sequence comes from Apus apus, assembly GCF_020740795.1. Taxonomy (NCBI): domain Eukaryota; kingdom Metazoa; phylum Chordata; class Aves; order Apodiformes; family Apodidae; genus Apus; species Apus apus. Next base: position 108,899,241 of record NC_067285.1, on the reverse strand, counting down.
CTTCTGGTAAGTTAATTGTAGCAGGGTTATTATTTTTTCTACCTTTGCAGCAGCAGACTTGATTAGGAGTCTGGGGTATTGCTTTGACTATGGTGAATAGTAGAACTTTATTCCTTTTAGGTCTTTACCCAGGGTCAATCAATCTAACAAAATGTGTATTTATATAGCATGCCAAGGACTGATTATGCTTAATACTGAACCTTTTGTGTCCACCCCCCAAAAAAATTTAAAATAATCCAGGTTAGAAAAAAAGCAGTTCAGCTTTATAAAGCTGTCATTTATATAGAGCCAGGCCAGGAAGCTTTGCTATGGGGAGGGTCAAAATAAATAGGAACCCCCATAAAAAAAAGAGAAATGCAGTTAGTGCCCTTGTTCTGGTCCTCTTTGTACTGGGGAATCCAGCCCAGTTTGAGGATGCTGCTTCTTTTGAACTCTTTGTCCTCATGACTGCAGCCAGGTCTTTGTGGACCAGTGTTAACAAATCAGATACAGACCTTTTGAAAGGCCCGTTTGTGTTTGGTCAGTCTGTAGGTTTATTCTGTTCAGATTCCAACTGTGCAAATCTTGCCATGGAAAAAGGCCTCCCTGGGAGAAGTGACATTCATCACCATGAGATTCCTCCTCTTCAGAAATCCCCTTTAGCTGAGTGGCAAAAAGGAAAAAAACCAACCCACTTTCCTCCAAAATATTAAAAATTAATGCAGATAACCCAGCCTCTTTTTCTGTTATCTTTAGAGAGGAAATTTAACAAACTGCTCTGAGAGCTTCAGAATTTGACTGCTGAATTTTGCACAAAGGTTCATGTGCTGGGAGTGTAGTTCAAGAGCTGGTGTGCTGGTCAAGGAGAAACATATTGATGTGTAATACTTAAAACATTAATCAGGATGTTGCCCAGTCACTGGCCTGGCTTTGCAGATAATGTGTATTTCTATCATCACACTGTGGCTTTGCTAGTTGAAGGCTGAAAACCAGGTGAAGCTTGTGAGGAGTGCTTATATCTTTTATTTTCCAAACTGATACAGTTGCAGCAAGAAAAAAGGAACTTTTTTTTCCAAATTGTCCCAAACAGTTCACAAGGACTGGGGTTGAGGAGAGGCTGGGGGAGCTGGTCCCAGGGTGGGACTCGTGGGGCAGGATGCAATGAGCCTGGGTGGGGGTGTGCAGCGATGGGCAAGGGACAGCTGTTTGTCTCCACGCTCCTCTGGCCCCCACAGCTGCAGCTGTTGGAGGAGGAAATGATCTGGGGTTTGTGGAGGGGGCTGGGTAGATTGAATAAACTTCCCCTGCCCAGCACAGGGGCTGGGGGGCTGGCACCTCCCCCTTGCTTGCTGGGTAAAAAATATTTGTGGCCATCTGTTATCCCTCTGTTGCAGGCTTGCCTGTTGGTTGTCATAATTGGGACCATCTATGGTCCCTGCCCTCTTCACTTGTCCCCCAAGAAGGACAGGAAGCTGTTGGAGTGGGTCCAGAGTGCTCAAGGCCTCCAAGTGCTGGGCTGAATCTGTCATGCTCCAACCATGAAACCCAAGCCATAGGGTAGACATTTGCATTGTTGTGGGTCTTGACTCTCTCTCAGTCTGGGTCAAAACAGTGAAAGCCTCATCTTCCCTCAGCAACCCTCCAGCCCTTCCTTCCATGGAGCTGTCCTCCGGGGGGTGGGTTTCTTACAGGGCTGTTCATACTGGTGGATTTTTCCTTTCACTGTCCATTCTGCTGACCTTTCTGCCCACATGGGCATGATGCAGCCCATGGACAGCTGTGTCTTCCCTGCTCTTGTTCACGCCATTTCTGCCTCCTTTCTGGGCCCAGCCATCCTCTCCACCGTTGGAGATAGGCATGGGTTGCATTGAAAACATGACCTGTGACTCTGGCCATAGTCTTGCCCTTCTCCACTTTAGGCTGAGACCTCTTCAGCTACCTCATTTAGTACCTCATCCTGTCACCTTTCCTGTTTTCCCTGGCCCCAGCCATGCTGCAGCCCATGATGTGTTGGCATAGCTGCCTTCTCTCAGGGGACTGCTGTCATCATGCCTGTGCATGGACCTTAGCAGGGCTTGTAACTCTAAAACTGCTGCACCACAAGCACAGGCCTTACCAGTCTGGGCTTGTGGCACAGAAATCAATGACACTGATTCCTTCAGAGGAGGACTGCAAGGGAAGAACATGTAGGTACACGTGTATGTGCACATGCAGTCATGCTCATGTTCTTTACAACCTGAAAGGCATGAGACACAGATGCCATCCCACCTGGAGGGGCTGCTGTCAGCACGCGCAGCTCTAGGCTCTGCCAGTCCCACCACAGCAGTGTTGGTGCCTGCTAACATGTTAAATCAAATGTAGTCCTCTTAAAATATGTTTTCCATTGCTTACAAGTCTGCTTGCAGTGTTGGAGCTCTTAGAGTTTCTGTTCCCTTGGGTCATTGCTCCATGCTCTGAGACACCCACACCTGGCTCAGCATCAGGACTCACATAGGGGCTGAAGGATGGAAGCAGAGGTGAAGGCTGGAAGCCCCAAGGAATAAAACAGGAGGCTGGGGGAGAGTGGGAATGTAAAATTTCTAAATAAAGGAACATTTGGAAACAATTTCCTTAGCACTTTGCCCCTTGGCAGTTGCAAGGGGGTTCCCTGTTGCTGACCACCAAACACCTGCTGAGCTCCTCAGAGGTCCCAAGGAGCAGGACCTGCTTTATCACAGAGTGGGACTGAAGGAGCTGCTGGGCTTGAGGCCCTGACAATGGAGGTAGTGTCACCAATACCCGTGAACATGCCAGCTTCAACAGAAAAGCTTAATAGAGCCTTATCTTAAACAAAGCTGCAGCTTAGTGATCTGAAATCATTAATCTGGCTAATTGCAGCTCATATTTATTGGCCTGTAGCTGCTGTGTAGCCACGAACAGCTGAACACACTGAACTTATCAGCTGAGTAATTGTCTCTGATAAATGAATTGCCTTCAAAAGAAAACAAGTGATGCCAGCAATCCATCAACAAAATGTCTGAGGGAAACCGCTGGATGTGTGAGGTTTGTTCAGGCACAATCCTACTTGGCATTAAATAAAGAGAGAGGGCAAATTCCTACAAGGCCTTAAATCCTGGGCTACACCTCGAGGTCATGAGGCTTTTGGTGCATATGATGAATCCCTTCCTAGAAAGGACAAATATATATATAGACATATTTTGTATATCTGTGGATCTCTGACAGCACCCTTGTCCCCTGCTTTCTTTTCTTAATTCTTTTCTCACTGTATCTTCAATCCCTCTGGCTCAAGGGGCTACAGGGCTTTGGGCCTTGCAAGCAAACTCATAGGATGAGAGTGCTGGATTTAGGGAGGTGATGGGGCAGCTTTCCCAGCTCTTCCCCCTTCTTTGAGATTATTTCTCCTGGATGTCTAATTCAACCTCAGAACTACTCCAGAAAGCAATGGGAATTTTGCAACTGTAAATTCTGCCTGTCACTAGCAGCATAAGTAAATTTATTGAGTAATAAAACATGATACTGCAGCAAATATTAGGGACAGATATCAGTAGGACTTGGGGAAAAAATGGGGTGGGAAAAAAAGTGATGGTGTTGCCTCCTAAAACAGAGGAGTCCAAACTTAAGGAAACTTCCATCCTTGCCCATAAAACTTCAATGGGGCTCTTAGCAACAATGGTAGTAGGAAAGAGCCAGGGGGCTGGGCTTTTTTCTTTGCAAGTGGCCACATGAGCCCCCTGTGTGAGAAAAGAAAGAAACTGGAAAAAGAAGGCACACATACCTGCTTGCAAAGAAAAGCCTGTTTGTGCTGCTAGCACACTGGAGGAAATTGTTGAAGAACAGTTCATCCATGTTAAAATATGACCTGTGCAAGGCTGCCAAGGCTAGTTAGAGCTGAGAGGATTGGTCGTCTAAATGCAGGTCAGACAAATTATTGGTGCCTAGGGGCAGCTTTCAGTTGTGCACACCATTTTTTCCCCCATAATTTATAAAACTTATGGACAGCAGGATACAGGCAAATGGCTCATTGGGGTCCCAGTTACTCCTTCCTCTTTCAAATTCCTTGGCCTCCTGGTGGAAATGCCCTTGCTATTGCTGTGTTTATCTTTAGCCTTGGAGTGGTTTCACTTGCAGGTCCTGGGCTGGAGGAAGAGGAGTCCTTTTCTGCAAGAGAAATCACCTTTACATTGCTTTTTTTTTTTTTTTTTTTTTTTCTTTTTGGTAAGAGAGAGAACAAATGGTAACTTGTTCTGGTAGTTTTAATGCTTTTGGTTAGCAGGAAGATGTCATAGATTTGACAGACTGTTTCAAAGTGGTTTCAGTGATCTGCTCTGACTTTCTAGATAACACAGAGTCATTTCTGCACCAAGCCCACAACTCCTGCTAGCACAACAGCTTCTTTAAGTACAATCTCAAGATAAGAATTCCAAAATGTCAGCAGGCCCCCTAAAACTTCCACACAGTCTATTTCAACTAAATGTACCAAGTTCTAAGATTAGGAATCAATATTTTTCTTGCCTTCCTAATTATAAGACAGCATGAATAAAAGGAAAAGCCATGCTGCCACCTTTCTCCTTGCTTATTTTCTGTTTTATAGAGAAAATGGTTTACAGCCATGGGTTAAGAGTCAGGACTCCTGGGTTCTTTTCCCAACTTAGCTACTAACTCATATTACGTTTGGCAAGTCATTTAACATCTTTGCTTGGCTTTCTGTTCTGTAAGAGAGATGTAATGATACTTCAGTGGCTTAATTAACTAAACCTTGAAAAGTACTTTGAGATCTTGGGATGGAATTGTCCGAAATGGTGCTTGAGAGTGGTGATGGTGGGAACAGTGTGACAGTGAAGCACAGGCAAGAAGAGTCTGTCACACAGTGAGGGTGCTGAGGATGCCTGGGAGAAAGGAGCCTGAAAAACCTCTCTTGCCAAGGGATGCTTGCCTTGATGGGTGGTGGATGTCACATTTTTTGCAGCCAAGGTGAGGTGCTTTTTGAACAGAAAGCAGCTCAGTAGAGTAAGGCTGAGCTGTAAGTCTTTTCAGTTCAGGTTCGATGACGAGACAAGGTCTCCCAGTAGTCCAAGAGTAGGGCAAATCTGTGTGCTTTGACTGTTCCTTTTCCAAGGAAGTCTTTGGGATAAACTACTGTCCTTTTCCATTTTTCCATTTCTCCCAATCTACTCTGCTCTCATGAGACTCCCCCTGCAGTACTGTGTCCAGTTCTGGGGTCCCCAACACGAGAAAGACATGGAGCTGTTGGATTGAGTCCAGAGGATGGTCATGAAGATGATCAGGGGGTTGGAGTACCTCTCTTATGATGACAGGCTGAGAGAGTTTGGGTTGTTCAGCTTGGAGAAGGAAAGGCTCCAGGGAGATGTTAGAGCACCTTCCAGTAACCTGAAGGGGCTACAGGAAAGCTGGGAAAGGATTTTTTAAAAGGACATGGAGTGATAGGCCAAGGGGTAATGGCTTTGAACTGGAAAAGGGGAGATTTAGACTAGAAAATAGGAAGAAATTATTCACTATGAAGGCGGTGAAACACTGGAACTGCCCAGGGAAGCTGTGACTGCCCCATCCCTGGAAGTGTTCAAGGCCAGGCTGGATGGGGCTTGGAGCAAACTGGTCTAGTGGGAGGTGTGTCTGCCCATGCAGGGGGGTTGAAGCAAGATGATCTTTAAGGTCCCTTCCAATTCAAACTATTCTGTGATTCTATTATTTTTGCAACTCTCCTTAGAGTTGGTGGAGCTGCTTGTGCACAACTATCAGCTCCCTGTTCCCCGCAGAGAGCCCCAGTGGCTTCAGTGCATCCTCCAGGCGAAGGTGCTGGGTGGAAACAAGGGTGCTGGGGCTGCTCTGTGATGTAGGGGTAGCCCCTAAACTATCCCTGTTGTGTTTCAAAAGTCAGAAGGATGGAATCATAGAGTCATAGAATGGTTAGAGTTGGAAGGGACCTTAAAGATCATCTAGTTCCAACTCCCTTGCATGGGCAGGGACACCTCCCACTAGACCAGGTTGCTCAGAGCCCCATCCAACCCGGCCTTAAACACTTCCAGGGATGGGACTTCCACAACTTCTCTGGACAGCCTGTGCCAGTGTCTCACCACCCTCACACTAAATAATTTCCTCCTGATCTCTAACCTAAATCTCTCTTCTTTCAGTTTAAAACCATTGCACCTTGTCCTCTCAGTGCAAGCCCTTGTAAAAATTCCCTCCCCAAAGAAGGAGAAGCTAACAAATGGGCTGTATCATGTCAGCTCCTTCTCCAGGTCAGAGGGGGATGGATCACAGATGTAGGAGCCCCTCCCATGACACTGCCTCATGCATGCAGCATGAGGCACTCCAAAGTTAACACAAGTTCCGTGCTGTGCTGCTCCTTGGTATCCATATTGCCTTGGACCTGAAAGAAAAAAAGAAGCTGTGGGGCCTTTTTGAGCTGATTATGTGCTTACAAGAAGTCCCACCATCCCTAGGAAGGATCTGGGCATATGGGTAGAGAGGAAAGCCAAGTGTGTGTCTCCCATGGCTTGATTTTAAATTTTGACAAGCAATCTGGCCTGCAGCAAGAACGGAGTGAAACAACCAGGAGGGAAGAGTGGGGAGAAGGCATGTAGCTTCACAGGCTGACTGTGTGCACAGCCACAGGGTGTTGAAATGTTTAAAGGGATTCAAGGTAAATAAATCTGCCCCGGGCCCTGTCTCAGCACTGCCTGTGAGAGTAACTCAGCATCGAAGCAGAAAGTGACCTCCTCTTTGTGGGGAGAGAGTGACTAGAAATGAGTTAATCCATCACTCACTCCTCCCCCCTTGCCCTCGCCCTGCTCTGTCTGGGACAATTTCTAATCAGTGCCTGGGTCCAGACATTGTGTCAGCAACTGGTCCTGGGACAGCAGCCCCTCCACCCCCCATGCAGTCCCCAGTCATGCTTTTGTTAAGCCAGGGCCAGCCCCAGGCCCAGACAGGGCTCTGCTAATCCACCACTTATCCCCAGCACCACCAGGTAATCTGTGCCTCTTGATTTTCATAGAAATATAGAGTCATTAAGGTTGGAAGAGATCTCTAAGACCATCAGGTCCAACCGTCAACCCACCACCACCATGCTCACTAAGCCATGTCCTGAAGTGCCATGCCTACAAATTTTCAGAATACCTCCAGGGATGGTGACTCCACTACTTCCCTGGGCAGCCTTTGCCTGTGCCTGACAACTCTTTCCTAATATCCATTCTAAACCCTTCTTGGCACAACTTGAGGTGATTTCCTCTTGTTCTATTGCTAGTTACTTGGGGCAAGAGACCAACACCCACCTCACTACAACCTCCTTTCAGGTAGCTGCAGAAAGCAAGGAGATCTCCCCTCAGCCTTCTTTTCTCCTGACTAAATGATTCCAGTTCCCTCAGCCACTTCTCAGAGGGCTTTTTTATTTTCCTGATGTCCACCAGTGGGAAGGATCTGCAGCCTGACCCAGTGCCCCACAGCTGATGAGCTGTCTCCATTTTAGCATTTGGACATGCTCAGTACTGGCACTGAATGGAAGGGTATAGGGGGGGTTATTTTCCCATTCCACCCTCCTTTCATCCGTGTCAGGTGTCATATAACCAGAGGCCTGTATTCTACATTAGGTTCAAGGTGAAACTTGCCCAGTTTCCCCTAAAATTCACATGGTCTTTCCTAGCTCCCAAGGTGCCATTGCCTCCCGTGAGATGCTCAGCCTGGGTTGGAGGAGGGGGTGTGTAGCATGTATAGCAGGATGGGACTTTGATAGACAAAGATATGCAAGAAAGCAGAAGAGCAGAGATGTATCAAGGAGCCACTGGCTTTACAACAGTTTTCCATCTCTCCTTTAGACATGGAAAGGGAAAGGAAATACAGCTTTTTTTCCATATGATTTGTTAAACAGCAAGAAGTGCAGAAGACTTGAGCTCTGTAAATGGGTTGTTTGTTTTGGCTAAAGTCAGGGATGTGAAGCACATGTTTGGGGAAGCAAAGGGGATGAATTCTCCTGCTTTCAAGGGTTCGTCAAGTGCATCTCCCAGAAATATCATGGGAGTAGTCTCTCCAACATGGGTAGTGCACAGATCACAGTGCATCTCCGTGAGGACACAACACAGGTCTAACAAATCTCCTTCTCTGACTGAGGAAGGGCCATCTTGACCCTTTTCTTGTATGTCCTCAGAGTCTTTCCTGTGGCTTAAGAAGAAATTCAGCAGAAACTTCCAAACCCCACCTTGGGTTGCCACCAAACAGCCCTCATCTATTTCTAATGATCTAGTTTGGCTTTGAACCATCCATACCCTCCGAGTCTCTCAGTCCGTGGTGGATCAGATGTGTATCACTTTCCTCTTCATGGTAATGTTGTCTCTGTCTTAGGACAGGGATGCATTTCTCCACTGTGCACGTATCCATTGCTCTGCTCCATCACCCCAATGTGCTGCAAGGCCCTTTTCCTGCACTGTGTGTAGGACTAGCCCATCCTCCTTTGGAAGTAAACCTCTGTGCTTTTGAATCATTAGTCACCTTCTGGTCCTGCCCTCCCTTTGCTCCAAGTGTCATGACATGAGTCATTCCTCAGTTTTCTTGGCAGACAGACCCCTGAGAAGCAAGAATTCAGGCTGCATGACTGTAGAATGTGTCATATGATTGAAACAGTGTTGAGAGACTCTCTGCAAGTCAGAAAAGGACAAACAGCCTTTCCCAGAGGATGCTCAGCTTTCATTAGAGCCTTCCCTTTGTTGGTGGTTTGATGATGGGGCTGGACTTCTTACAGCACCCTTACCAGTTGGACATGGGCTTTAGTGGGGGATAACATTGTTAGATCTGGCTCCAGAAGGTGTCTGAGCAGGGTGGGCATGACTGAAGTGTCATTTCTCCTCTCCACTGCTGGGAAGCAGTGTATCAGAAGAAGACCTTCTCCTCCCTCTGCAAGATAGTTGGCAAAGCCACAGGCATTCCTTGGTCTGAGCTCAGTGATGGACTTGGCTCCTGTGGGATTGCATTGGCGTGTCAGCCCTTTGGACACATCCATAGCCCTACATTTACCATACAAAGATATCAATTTGGAGATACTAACATCTCTCAAAGTCCAGCGTTTCCTTCAGGTGTGTCATGCTGCATCCACAGCAACATTAGCTTGGAGATAACACCACTGTAAACCTGCAGCAGAAGAGGATGACAGGCCAACCGGGGTGCTCACTTCTGGCACAGCCCTCCCTCAGGATTGTGTAACAGTGGCACCTGAAAAATTCTTGAGAAGACATGCAAACCCCTAGCTGAATGTTTCAGGTTACAGAATATTTATTAGGCAAAACCCTGTGATGGACCAGTTTGTTGCTAACCCAAAAAACAGAAGTCAGACTGGCCAAAGGGTGGTGACCCATGGTGGCTTCTCACATGCAGAAATCACAGAGGTCCTGGAGATGTTGTGTGATGATATCTCTCTCTCTTATTTTCTGATTGGTTATGATAACTAAAAGACAAAGGTGGATCAGCAGACACAGGCTGGTGTGCATGTGTCTACATTTATGTGTGTCCCCTCAGACACTTATATTTTGTACATAGAGGAAAACAGTCTGCACAAAAGGCAAGCAAAGCACATATGAAGTGACAATTCCCAGCAAGGCAGGAGAGAGGGAGGGATGCCCCAACCCAGGGCTGATCTGTGTGCTGCAGGTGGGGTGAGGGGCTGGGGTGGATGCATTTCTATCTGCCACTGGAGGGATTTGCACTGTGTCCTCTGGTTGACCTCACTTGGGTTGGATTAGAGGAATAAGGAGGAATGAGTTCAAGGCATGGGGTGGGACATCTTCCCTGCCCTACCATCAGTGACTTTATAGAAGCCTTAAAGTTTGTTTTCTGCGTTAGGCCTGTTTGCAGCACCTGAGGGCCTGATTTAGTGTCCAAGAAGGATTTATAACCCTTCACAAAGACTATGCTCAGGATTATTTTTCTTTGTTTCAATCCAACTTCCAGGAATGGGATTAAAAGAGGAAGGTAATTTTGGTGGGGAAAGGTACTCAAGAAGTCTTTTGCGAGGCCAGGGCTTGAAACAAAGCCCCTTGATCAGCACCATGCACTGGGAATCGTCCTTCTTGCCCATTGGAGTTTGTGAAGTGGTCCAATACATGGTTTTTAACCAAAGGACTCTAACATTACGTGCTGGGAGGAGTCCTGTTGCTTTTGAAGGGAAGTTCACAGACAATGAGAACCACTTGGTGTTTGATGTCCGGCCAAGGTATCTCCCAGCAGGATCATTGCCTATGTTTGTAAATTAAACGTGCAAGACATAGAAGGTTTAGTGCTCTGCTCTCCATCTGACCTCTCATGGGCATAGTTGTCAGACCTAATTGTAAATAACTTTTGTCCCATGAGCAAAGTTTACTTTTTGTTGGGTCCTACAGTAATATTATTTTAAGAAATATCTCAGCTTTCTTGCACTTTCTCTTGTTGTTCACACAGATCACATCCAGGTTGGCTTTAGGAAGCTGATTTTTTTTTAAGATAAGGAGGCTTATTTTGGCTTAATCTCTGTCCCCACTTATCACTTTGTTTGAACAGAGACTGTTGTTTCTGAAGTGAGAAGCCCATTCCAACAACGACGTGACCATTGTGTCTTCAGTCACTTTTCTTTTTGCACTTGGCTGTTTTTGTTTCTCCACCAAGGCAAACTAGCCATTTCTCACATAAATCAACAGATGAAATGCACCCAGGGGAGCTGAAAAAAGCCAGGGCAGTGTCCTCTAGCCCTTGATCAGCCCAAATTCTTTCTGCTGTCAATGAGAATCGAATGACATGAGAGGATCAGGCATCTAGTGAGAAAAGAAACAACCTGCCAGAGAAAATTAGGTCAATAAATCTCCGGGTTGGAGGCATCTTAAGACTGGCAGTAAACAAATATGGTACCTGTCTTTGAGAAGACCGTGACACCACATCTTGGCATCTTCTGTATTCGTTTCTTGTTGTCTGTTTTAGGGAAGTGTCCAAACTTCACACTGTGTTTAAGGAGTTTCTGTAACAACACTTGGCAGAAAACCATCCAACAGCCAGCGAGTGAGATGGGTGTATTATTTGATCATGTCAAACAAAAGTATAATTGCCTTCCTGATTTAGTAAGTGCAGTGAATCCAGCGTGGCCATAATATATTTGGGATTGAGCAGGGTACTTGATATTGCCCTGTGCTAGAAACTGGATAAAAATACTAAGTGGTTAAAAATACACTTGCTTGGACTATATATTACCCAGTTGCTATTGGTGACTTCCCCAGGGCACAGCAGGGTGCCAAGGAGGTCAGTAGTGGACGTGACTCCTATTTCATGCCTTCAAGACCAGGCCAGTTCCTGGTCATCTGGGCACTTGCTCCTTCTCTCAGTCCCAGAGTGTGTCAGGGAGACCTGTGGGCTGTAGGCACTGTCTTCAATGCTTGCAGCAAGTGCCAGCTGCCATCCCCTCTGGATGCAGGGATGCTGAGTGCAGGCAGCACAGCCAGGGTTGGGGAATAGGGGCCCGGTGGCAGGGACCACCCTTGTGGTGGTGAAATCCTGGAGTATTGCAAGTGAGAAGTAGCAAAAATGCCAAGGGAAGAATGGGTTAAAAACTCCTGCCATGACCAGAGCAGGGAATGGAAACGGGATGAAGTGGGATTGTCCTTCAGGAAGGGAAAGAGAGGCCACCAGTTGCGGGATCCTGCAAAAGACAAGGGCGTGTGTGTTCATCAGGGCTGATGACCTGGCAGAAAACCTGAATTTAACTGTCAGCTTGTGATGCCAAAAGTAGAGGAGGACAGAGCAAAACTGGAGTGGAAAGGAGGAAAACAACAGCAGCAGTGAATGAACAGCAACTCCGGAGCAAATCTGTGGGGTAGAGGGGGAGAGAAGAGTTCAAAGAAAATGTGAAATTGCAGTAAATAATGAAATGAAAACAAGTTCAGATTGCCCTCTTGGAAGCTTACAACCCCACAACCTTGAAAGACCCCACACTCAATATTGGGATCAGTCTTGGCTCATATACAATCTAAGAAATGTAGGCATAGAAATGATCAAAAGAAAAATGCTGTGAGGTTTAGAAGCTGATATGTAAGGAGGACTGATATTGAGTACACTTACAGGCAGAAAAACCACTTCATATTATATTACTAATGTGCTCAAGAAATGATTCAACTGTAGGGAGGGACTTACTCATTCTTGGAAGATGACTAGATAACAGCAGTGGTCAGATGTCAGCAAAGCTTATGCCTTGCCATGAGATGGTTCTACACTTCAGTTCTTAGTTCAACTCACTGTGCCTTCAACTTCAGGTCCTAAATCCTGCTGTTGGTGATTCTGATGTAAGCCTAAGTATAAGCTTAGTCTCAGTAAGTGTAGTCCCACTGTCCATGCAATGCACAGAGACCCTGGGCACCACTGCACCACAGCATGGTGCAATCCAAGCTGCTGGTTGTTTGTCTGCCAGATCATAGAGGGTACAGACCTACCACATTACTTCAAAATTGGGACGTATTCCTGTACCTCCTCCTGGCAATAGACTTGTGCAAGGAGTTACCTGGCATGTTAGGAAGTGGATAATCAGGCTGAAGTTATCTAAATCTTGTAAAACTCTCTCTCTGCTTCTTCTGCTTTAGTTGAAGCTAAGAACAAAATGGTACCTCAGCGCTGGCTGATACCTGTGAGCAACATCATCAGGCTGCTTCCCTAACAATCCTGACTGACTTGAAATTTCAGAGCACTATAAAAAGACATTTTGACACTAAACACATTTGCAGAGCTCATTACAGCCAAATAATTAAATATTACTAGGACAGCAAATGCTCACAGCCACCAGTCTGTCAGGTTCCATGCTCTGTGGTGTCTGAAATGCAGTGGCTATTTCCCCTTCCTTGGAACTGGAGATGACTTAATCCTTTCATACCATTTCCTATAGCAACAACACTACACGCCAGCTTTTTTGTGGAGACTGCTGTGCACCTAATTCATCCACCTCACACCAGTGCTGCTGCTGACAATCCCTAGCATGGATCTTCCCCGAAGCTGTGTTTGTTTAACCAGTATTTAGTGAAGTTGTTGTTTCTAATTTGTCTGTCTAATCTGTGCCTAATTAGCTCCTTTTGAACTCATTATCCTGCACACCTCCTTCTGAGAAATGATCCTGGTAGGTGGAGAAGTGTTGCTGTTGAAATCCAGGGAGCTGCGTAGGTGCAAGTGAGCAAAGAGTTGGGCGTGATGTGGCAATGCTGGAAATTGCTCTGCTTTCAGAAGCCATGTTTTAAAACTTGGATTCTAAACTGTGCTGTTGAAAAACAAGAGGATTTCTCAGTTAATTTTTTTTGCATCAAGTCTAGACTTGCACTTTCAGACCAGTTACTTCTCCATTAAGAGCTCTTTCCAAGATTTCCCTTTGCAGTTGTGAATCTTCATTTTTCTGTAGCAAAGAGTGGGTTGGGAACATCCAGTTCCCCATATACATGATCCAGATGAGTAATTGGCAGCTGTTCTGAACATGTGTCCTCATGCATTTATGGATATTTATGATCTTCCTTAGTAGAGAGATGAACATGTTTTGTCTCTGAGGACCCTGCTGAGTCTACTTTCTTCTTCACTTCCCTGCGACTTTGTTCATCACCTACCAGTGGTTCCTAGCTGCACAGCTGGCCAATGGATATAGGGGTATATCCACGTCACATTGAAGAGCTATGCTGAAGCATCATTGCTTCTGGGGGCAAGAGCAGCAGGCTTGGTAGACCAGGGCTCTGTTTGGCAGCTCTGACATCCCTGTGATCCTCACAAACCCTGCCTGGTGCTTGTAGTTAATTTCAGCAGGTAATGCTGTTACACCACAAGAGTCAAACTGCCCAGGAGTCTCCAGACATAAGAAAAAAGCTTTTCTTCTGAGCTGGAGTCAAGCAGGGTTCCCGGAGAAGGAGTCCACAGCCTTTAACCAGAAGATGGCACAATGTAACCGTTGTATGAACCTGGCTATTCTGGCGGCTCATCAGCGAGCTGAACTGCCAGGCATTTTCCAAGGGGCCTATGGTGGCTCTCAGGTGATGGGTTATGAAGTCTCTCAGGTGATGGTTTCTGCATTGTAGATCACACATCTCTCTTCCTGGGGTCTTCCTGTCTTTCTGCAGATGTGTACAGGCCAGCATGTGCAGACATCTCTTCCCCCTCCCCCGGACGTGCACACATGGGTGAGGATATTGCATATACATCCACATGCCTGCGTGATTTCCATAGGGTTACACCCACTTCCAGCAGGCCTGGATTTGGCAGGCATGCTGGATGGCCAGCAGCCCACCTGCTTAATTATCCCCTTGGCCCATGTCAAGTCTCAACCCTCCAACAGATGCACGTGAGACCCGAGGAACTCATGTATTAGGGACCCTGAGCTGTCATCGCCGGGTCACGGTCGCGGTCCCCCCGCCTGTGCGGTGCACACCTGGCCTTGCTGGCAGCACCGGCTCCCAGGTGCTCCCCACGCTTGCATTCCTCTGCTCTCCTTCCTCTGAGCTTTAGGGACTTTCTGCCCGCATTTGCATGACTCCTGTGGATCCTTAGCCTAGCTGTGGCCTCTACACCTTGTAATAAAACTGTCTGCCTTATGTTTATAACCAAAGGGCTGGCAAGGAGCTTCAGGGAATGGCTCAAGAAGGGCAGCCTTGCTGGAAGGGGGTGAAGGAAACCCAAGTGTCTCCACTGCTGTAGATAACTCGTTTACTCTAGAGGGGTCCCATGGTTAGTGTCACCCTGCTCTTGAAAAGACTGAAAGTCCAAAACTCCTTTTACAACTGGGAAACAGAGGCTCATAAAGAAATATGGGAGTGGACGTGCTGAAAATTAATTCAGCCAAGAGCTTGGAGTCTTCCCTCTGTTCCTTGAGCAGCTTCTGCTGTGTTCATCAGCAATGTGTGGCTTTATTGTGGCCAGCACAGCCACCCCTGTTGTGCCTCTGGCCACAGTCTTGGGCACATTGTGCTGCTAAAGCAGTAAGGACATGTAAATCCCTCAGAAAGTCTTGTATGAACAGGCCCGTAGGAGTGTTAAGTGTTGTGGTGCTGAGGATGGATTATTTTAAGGCAGGGCCCAATTAATGCTGTTGATGATGATGGTATGACAGGCAGTAGCTTCACAACAGATCCTAGAGACATAACTGCACTGGGGTGAATAAGTGAGCACAGGGCAGAGACTCCTATAACTTCCATCATCTTTTAGCTCAGTACTCACTGAGCTAAAAAGCTACACCACTGGGTATCACCATACGAGATGTGTCCCAGAGGTTCTGTGTCTGGCTCCAAGGACAGAATTGGTTCCTAAAGCTTCCTTGGTTGCCATTGGTATTTTTTATTTCACTTCTGTATCCTACTCAAACACCAACCCTTTGTCTATCTAGGAAGATACAGGTCCAAGAAGACTACCACAGCAAAGAAAGCTTAAAAAAACCCCAACAAATAAACAAGGAAAAACTTGCTTGTCTTGGTGAAATGTACTCTTTGGTGTGCTTGATAATGTTTGCATTAAATTATCCCCCTCTGAACAGAAAATGTTGGGACTAATTTAGGTTTCAGGGCATAAATCCAGCCTTAGAAGACTATAATAATGTGGCAGCTCTTTGTCATTGAATTACATGTTAAGTATCTTACAGTGGAACTGTAATTACATGCTGACTCCAAGCATTAACAAGTAAACAGGATTATAACAGTCTCTGGAACCGATGTTTGCGTGAATTCTTCTAGAGGAAAGAGACTTGAGGACACATATGGGGTTTATTTTCTGCCTGAAAGCATATCATAGTAATTTATTATTCACACACTACTGCTATACATGGTGAAACAGAGGATGTGCAGCTCTTACTAGCCAAGAGAGAGATATAGATAGGAAAATAAAGGAAATTTGGGCATTTTCTATGTGTAATCATGTTTCCTTTCTCTAGGGTGGGAGATACAGGGGATAATCAGATACTGACAAAATGGAGGTAGCTATGGATGCACTGGGAGCACAACCAAGTGCCTGCACAGAGGCTGAGCTGGGCCTTCCAGTGGGGATTGATACACAGCTAGTCTGGAAGACTCTTTGTAGAGCCTCTTGCCTGTCTTTCCTTATGTTCCCTAAAAATCCTGGGCCTCGGGGGACTTATCTGTATGTGGGATAAAGCAGTAGGTCTTGCCAGTGACTTTTGACCTGGCCCTGGAAAGCATGTCACTCAATTTGCAGGGCATCAGATGTAGGGAGCAAGGTGGTGACCTGCTGCCTCTGATGGAGCTCAGATGAATGTCTCTGCACTAGAAGGCTTTAGCAGCAAAGGGATAAACACCCATCTGTTACTCACCCACAACTGAGACTTGGCAGCATTCTTTCTCTGTGGTCTTAATGTTGGGGTCAAGAAGGTCAATGATTAGCAAAGAGTAGTTCCTATAGCATAGACAAACATGTAGACTCCTGAAGAGTCCTTCTTCAGGACCAGCTGGGGTGAGCATATAATTTCCTTGCAAATCTGAGAAGTGTCTGCAAAGATTTCCTAAACATTATTCTAAATCAAGCAAGTTGGTGAGAACACGTGAGGCCAATGGGAAAAAAAGGAAGATGTTGGGGGTGCCACGCACTCAGTGTAGGCATTTGGGTTAGGCAGTAGAAACCAAAGCAGCAGATGACAGATCTTCTGTCTCCAACAGGTTGTACAAGAGCTCCAAGTCTGAGTGATCCTGAGCTTTGGAAAAATTTTTACTTTGAGCCAAATTCTGGGGCTGCAGCTCATCCCTGACCGGTATGTTTTCAGCCTTAGCCCACAGGCTCACGTTTGCTCTTTGTGCAAAGTCCCCTTGATAGAGAGTGGTGGTGTCAGCCACTCCCCTACACCTGCAGGGACTGCATCATTATGAGACAGTTTCACACCACGTGGCCTGCACTCTGTGGTGGCATCTGGGGCTTCATGCAGGCGTTCTCACTTCCAGCTCACAGGAGTGGTGGCTTGACTTGCTATAAAACAGGAACCTGCGCGCGACTGATATTTGAACTGGCAGTGAGAAAAAAAGGGCTGGCATCAAACTGTTGGACTAGATGATCTAAAGGTCTTTCCCAATCCAAATGACTCGATGATTCTATCTGCCTTATCCATGCTCTCTGCTGAAGCTTGGGTATGTCCTTGGTGGCAAACCTGCCTCCAGTGAAAGCCCGTCAGGTATGTTGCTCTGAGATGTGTCTCCTGCAGAATGTATGTGTTGCAGGCAGGATTGTTCTTACACCTTGTGTTGCCCTGTTTTTTGAAATGGGAGGTTTCCATAATGAACACTAAGATTTATTAGGAAGGACTGGAGTCTGGTTCCAGAGCTGCAGCTGACTGGGGGAGCTCAACCAAAGGACTACATTTGCCAATGCACCTTGCTTCTCCATCAAAGGGAGGTACTCACAGATCAGTGAAGCAGGAGGCTCCACTGAGATTTAATTTATGAATAATAGTAAAATTCTTAGAGATGCACAAATGAACAGAGTAGTACATATTTATATGGCAACCAAACAGCCTCTTACACAAGCCTAAGAACTGATGGAGGGGGTATTGGCTGTACTGGTGTCCTGCTGCACCCAAAGATGACCCCATCTCTATGCAAAAAATATTCATATGAGGCTGCAGACATTACTCCATAGCATCATGGAATCCTAGAATGGTTTGGCTTGGAAGGGACCTTAAAGATCATCTATTTCCAACCCTCCTCGTGGGCAGGGACACCTCCCACTAGAACAGGTTGCTCAAAGCTCCATACAGCCTGGCCTTGAACATTTCTAAGGATGGAGCACCTACAGCTCCTCTGGGCAACCTGTGAGTGTCTCACCACACTCACAGTGAAGAATTTCTTCCTAATGTCTAACCTAAATCTACCTTCCTCCAGTTTAAAGCCATTACCCCTTGTCCTATTACTCCAAGCCCTTGTGAAAAGTTCCTCCCCAGCTTTCCTGTAGCTTCTTCATGTACTGTAAGATGCTCAAAGGTCTCCCCAGAGCCTTCTCTTCTCCTGGCTGAACAACACCAAGCCTCCACCTGTCTTCATAGGAGAGGTGCTCCAGTCCTCTGATCATCTTTGTGGCCCTTCTCTGGACTTGCTTCAACAGCTCCATGTCCTTCTTGTGTTGGGTACTCCAGAACTGGACACAGTACTCCAGATGAGGTCTCAGGAGAGCGGAGCAGAGAGGGAAATCACCTCCCTTGACCTGCTGGCCATGCTTCTTTTGATGCCCTTAGCTGGTGAAAGCAGAATGCTCTGATGGACCATTGCCTCCCCCTAATGCCCATCTGCCCTGTGCACTGGGATGTGGAGCACTGCATGCCCTGCCAGAGCACAATAACCAGCAGGGCTCTCCCACATGGACTCATGGTCAGTGATTTGGAAATGCTGACCTGCAGTTTTAATTCTCTCCTTGTTTTTTGAATCTCTTCTGAAGTGGAGACCTGGTGAGCCTTTCATGCAGATGACTGTGGCATCTGTAACCCAAGTTTTGCACCTTGGTGCTGGATCCTACAACAGAGTCACACTTACTCCACTTTGTTGGAAAGTAAGGCTGAGTCTATGTACCTTGGATTATTCATGCTGATCATCCTCATAATTCTGCCTGGCCTTGAAATGTATTAATTTTTTCCACAATGTCTGGCCTGGATTTCCTCATCTAAGGCTCAGGATGTGGTATTCCTTCAAGAATTATTTTTGCATAACTTTACAATATGTATAATTTCTTTTTTCCACTTATTCACTTCAAGTGCTATGCTCAAGTTGGGGTGGTTGTATCTGTAATCTCTGTATCTCACTCAATGGTCACATCAGGACCCCAAAATGTTCAGAAGTTTTTTATCTTTTTTTTTTATATTAGCAAATGATTTATGCAGAAGACATTTGGGGCCTGGCTAGGAAAATGACCTTACAAAATTGCATATATTTAGTCTTTCTGCACTTGTATGCTTGTTTTCAATGGAAATTATGATCCCTATTCCCTCGTTCACAGCAAAGAGGTAAAACATCCATAAAGCTGATCCATGGTATGTATTGTCAGAACTATTCATTAAAGCTCTGACACTGTAGAAATGAGGAAAAGAAGGGAACTTCATTTTTTCGTTCCCGGATTAACTGTCCTGTTTTCCCATGGGAAGGACTCTCACCTTGCAAGTGCAGAGAATTTCCTCTGCAGCAGATGGGAAACAAATGTCCCCAAGTCATTGACAATGTCCGTTTCCTGACACCACTGCATGAAAAAAAGGATGCCAGCTCTAAAAAGCAGCTCCTCATCTGCTTTACCCCACTTGGATATTTACTGCTTATATATTCAGATGAGAGTTGATGTTAAAGTCTTATCCCCTGCCCTCTGCAGACCAGGCCAGCAGAGGGATGGAGACAGACCACGATCCACCTTGGACTATACACGTATGAACAAAACCAGAAACAGATCTTGGGCTTGCATGATCTTTGTTTCTTGCTGTGGTCCTGGAGAAGGGAGTGTTCTGCTTCTCTTGCAGGGCTCCTGGGGGTCTAGAGCATCAGTGACCAGGGGGGAATGCACTGAGCTTGGTATCATCTGCTGCTCAACCTTCTGCTGTCAAAAAAGCAGTCTGTGGAGGAAGACAGATAAATTGATTTTACAGCTGGACTGATTTATGCCATCAGCTAACCATTCCCAAAGTGGGAATATGGATGCTCAGGCTTTCAGAGCATCAAATCTTCCCAGCCCTCTCCTGCTCCATGATATCGTGCTACTGGCTGGGACAGGAGCTGCTGGCTACTCTTGTAGGATCCTCTATACTAAGAAAATCCCATTACTGTCTTCAAACATGCTCCTGACTCCACTGGAGCAGCATAAAAGGAAAGGAGAGGTGAAGCTGAGGACTTGACCCACCAGTCCAGGTTGAACTGCAGGGCTGGCAGTGAGAAAAGAAATAATATTTCTGTTGCTAAACAGATTTGGTCTGGACTAAGAGGAATTACCCAGAGCTAACCCAGCTTTCTCTGCACTCCTCTTAGGAAAAGGTCTGCATGTGTGCAGATCACTCAGAAATTGATCTTCCCCACCACAAACCTGGCTGTTTTACAGAGATCTTCCATATTTTTTTTTCATTTATACATTTTTTTTCTTCTTCTTCTTTTTTTTTTTTTTCCCAGTAATTTTAGTGTTGATTCATGGACACCCCCAGAGCATCCTCTGCTTCCCTCTGGGTTTTGTTGCAGAGACAAACACCCATGTGCAGATTTTAGTGAGGGCATTGTTTTCTCTTTGATTTACCACCACCAGGAGTTATTCCATTCTATCCAGGACTTGTCTATTTACTCTTTAAAGCATGTTCCTTTTATTTACTCCTCCAGAGCTGCCTGTTTAATCTAATCTGTTTTCCAGTGAATTACACTAGCACAATAACACAGGCCAAACAGGTTCAGCCTGGGTCACGGGTGCCAGAGGAAGAGGCTGTATTCTTGTCAGATAATAACTCTAGTATTAAAAATAAATAAATAAAATTTTAAAAAAATAGAAAGAAAGAAAGCATTTACTGGGTCTGGTGAGTTTTATAGGTAGAAAGTGAGTTGCTGTTCCCAGTCAGAATTTGCAATGGTTTTGCAGCACCTATCCCTGCAAAAATCTCAGCTAATGACCTGAAAATGAGGGTGGAGTCTAGCTCGTTTTTGCAGGAAGCCTGAGGTTTAACAATAGTCCTGGTAAATGGGTAGTGCCTCGTCGGTCAGATGTGAGACCTCTTAGAGTAGGCACACAAACTCACACCAAAGCCCTGGGATGACATTCATCTGCTGGAACTCACTGTTTTATATACCATGAATAAAAGCAGAGCCTGGGGCTGGGAGCCAGCGCTGAGGTGGGGGCTGCACCCTGTATCACCAGCATCTTTCTTCCCTCTGGCCTTGGGTTACAAACCATGTGACAGCCAAGGACTCCCTTTTATGTATTTATGGCACATTTCTGCTCTTTCACTATTGCATTACATCTGCCTTGTGTCACAAGAGTTTTATGTTCTTCGTTATTGTTCTTGAGTACCTGATTATTTTGTTCTTCGTTATTAACATTATATTGTAACTGCTCTCCTAAGTAAACAGACACCTGCACTTTGCAGAAACATGAGAAGATAAGTTCTCTGGCCCATAGAGGCTAAGTTCTTATTTATTTATATGATACATGATTTACTCTCTAGCCATTTTTCTAGCCAGATATGTTGTCACCTTCTAGCTGCCCTGTACATATCTGCTGCTCACCAGGACACCAGCCAGCCCTCCTCTGCTCCTGTTATTTTGGAAACCCAGAGCTGTGGGTTTCGTAAAGGCTGGGTTAAGTAAGCAACAGATTTATCTTCGTCTAAAGATAAAAGTGTTTGGCAGCAAACGTTGGCAGCTCCTTGCATATTTCCAGGGCTCCTTAGCGTACTCTCTGCTCTTTCCTTCACGTGGGGATGGCTGGAGGGGAGGCTGCCGAGTCAAAGGGTTTGTCTGGCAGTGCCCTGCCCCAGCAGACCTGGTGAGCTTAATATTTAGCCCTGCCTGGGCCTGGAGAGGGTGGGATGGAGGCTTCACCATGTTGTGTTTGGCTTATCGCATCCCAGTGGATTTTGTAGCTATCTTCTTTGGGCTGCGGACACGTGGGCAGCAGACACATGGGCAGCATTCCTCAGGTCCATCAAGATTAGTCCTCCTGTTGTGAGTGTTGTCCCCCTCAGCTTTGCCCTGGATGAAGCCATGTACACAGGACCTGGACAAGTAGAGTTTGATGAACACTTGAGCAGCTGAAGGTCTGAGAGGTCCCCCCTGCATGTAGGGGAGGCCTCTTCAGAGCTACCTCCCTCATTGCAGCCCCTATGCCATGTCCCCATGGGATCCCCTCTCTGGAGCCAGCTGTTCTCCTGGGGCAGCTCATGCCCCAGCACAAGTAACACCAAGGTTGAGCCATCGTGGTGAGGCAGCTGCACAGGCAGAGGGCCACGTACAAGCCAGCACCCTGCCTGTGGCATTTGCTTCAGGAAAAATCTATCTCCACGAAGAATGTCCTAGAGGGAAAGCACTGAGGGGACTGATGTGTCTTCTCTGTTGCTGTAGCAGAGCAGCCCAACCTGGCTGGATCTGCACCTGGGGGTGCACCTGAGGGAAGTTTCTCAGAAAACCCTGGACAAAATGAAGATCCTGCCAGTCCAGGTGGGCTGGAACAAGGGAACTCCCCAGCACCCAGAGCTCCTCTGCAGATGCACAGTGTAATGTCAAGTCCTCTCCTGTCTGCAACTCCTTGTTCCACACTCGGGACACAAATCCCAATGGCTGATCCCACCCCGCTGCTCCTTGGGGAGAGGGCAGCAAAGTCCTTCCACCCCATTTTTTGGTGAGTATCCCATTCCAGCCTCCCCTACTACTTTTATTTGCACACAGAAAGAAAGAAAAGAGATTCTCTACAAGGATTGTTTCCGTAGGGTTTTATGCATAAGAATAAACAAGGCATAGCTGTCGACTATACAGTTAACATATTTTTGGTGGTGTTCCCATCCAGAAAATGCAGCTGCATTATATTCCCAATAAAGTGAAACTAACGTTTGGCTTCAGCAGGAATGTTAATAAATGAAAGACATTTCAAATAACACTGATTGAAGCAAAGTATCATTCCCCCCTACCCCCCCCCACCCCCCCTACCCCCCCTTAAAAATCTTGATTTTTTTTTGCAAAGAGTTGTAAAAAATTTAATGCCTGATCTGGAAATCAGCAAATTTCTGCTCCTGGTTATACCTGTATGAATCTGAAGTGGCTTTATTGGTTTCAGTGGGTTTGTCTGGACCACCACCCATCACTGAAAGCAGGGGCTGTGCTCTTGCTTGCACCCTGCTTGATGACAGGTTCTTCCATTGGATAATTTGGAGACCCAGCCAGAAAGGGGGAGGTTGTGCAAGTAGCACCTAAACTTAGCCAGTGCCCCTGACATGATGCATGTGGCTATTGCTTAATATCCTATTGCTGACAATTAAACCACAAACATATAGTCAGATTTTTGGATTAAACTGTACAAACATTTCAAAACAGTTTATGCATGCAGATTTGTATGTTATCAGAGAGCACCACACATGCACATGGAATTTATGGAAAATGCTGAGAGATTTGAAAGGAAATAGTTTGGGAAGTTTTTTTTGGTTGTTTTTTTTTTTTGTTTTTGTTTTTTTTTTAACATAAATCCCCCAACAGTTTCCCTTAACATTCTTCACGTCCGTGCAGCAATTAATACTTGACATTTCTGCTTTTCACTCTGTCTTTTGATCTTGAGATTTATTTTTTTTCTTTGTTTTGTTATTTTTCTCATGTCTCCTTTCATGTTTGTTACATCTATTTGTTAACCCAGCATCCATGTGAACAGACAAACTTCCCTGCACAGGAGGATAACATGAGGGAGCAATGAGAGGAGATTTGGGCCTTCAAAACTCTTTTCACCTCCCCAAATGAGGTATTTAGATTTGGGGATGAATATCCAGTCTTCAGCTCAGACTACCTGGACTGATTGGTTGCTGCATAGATGAATCTGTTGGCTTGATTAGTTTTTTTTTCTCACTAACAGTGGCTCCAATGGCTCCAGTGGGATTACTCTTGTACTAGCCAGATGTAAAAGGAAAGCAAAATCAAATCCTTCATACATCAGTGTCAGATTGACTCCAAGAAACCAGTGTTGAGTGATATAAAGGAAAAGGGGCCTGAGGAAGGATGTGTTTATGGAGAACATTTGGAAAATTTAACTACTTGAAGTTTGAGTAAACGCTGAGTGAATGAACTGCCTGCAAACATTTAAGAGTGAAAAAAAGTACAGAGAATAAGCAAATTGCTTGAGGTGATGCAAAGAGATGCGAGGAAGAAAAATGAAGTACAATTAAGGAAAGCAGAAGGAGTACAGCTCTTTCAAACAAGTGGCAACCTGGTCTGCCATAAGCTTTTTATACCATATTCTTCATCTGGATATCTGAGCACCTTCTGGGAGCGTGGAAATGGTGTGCTGAGTGTCAGATGTGGTTTATTCCTGCTCTAGCCATCATGATGGTATAGTCACTGGGTGGAAGGAAGCAAATTTTGTCAGGAGAGGTCATACCTTTTGTTAGATCTACTGAGAGAAATCAGAGAAAAAGGAGATGAGGTCTGAGGTTTGTGTGTCCAAAACCTTCTCTGTGTTCTTCCGTCTGTGTTGCTTAATCTAAAACACCTCCTGTGCACAACTTTAATGAAAGGAAGGAGAATTTTCATGGATTGTAGTGTTTTATTATAGCCAGACCTTCTTATACACACTTCTGGAGCAGGGAAAGTTGTCTGAAGCTGTCACCCAGGCAATATTGTCCTATACTTCCCCAGGCTGCCTAGGGGAGCTCCAGCTTTGCCTCGCTTTGCCAACGTGGGCTTGGTCTTCAAGAGGAAAGTTCAGCTCAGCCTGGAGAGTGGAGCTGTCCTCTGCTATAATCCATGTTAGAGACCTCAACTAAGCTGCTGAGCAGTGTGTCCTAACCACTGAGACCTTGAACTCCATTTGGCAGCATGAGGGACTCGTGCTGTCAATGAGATGTGTCCTCCCGGGCTGGGCTGGCTGGAGTTCCCTGGGCTCTGCCCGCTCCCTGCTCAGGGCTGTCACGTTTCCCTAGTGCCAGGGAGCGCTGACACAGCGTGCCTAACCTGGCCAAGAGAGATAGGGTCTCCCGGCCAACTGGGGATGGTGGAAAGCATTTCCTGCAGATGCCATCATGTGCAAATTTAGCATCAATGAGAAATCCAAGCACATTCTCCAGGCACAGTGAGACTGGGCAGTGTGTGTGACTGGTCCTCAGGGGAAAGGCTGGAAACCCTCTCCTGGTAGCACTTCAGACCAAGACAGAGACCACAAGGTCTCATTTGTGCCTGCAAAAAGCCTCGAAGACCCCAGTGCAAGGACCATGGAGTAGCTGGACCTCCCAGCATCGTTCACAGGACCCAAGGTTTCGTTGACAGAACATTTTACCCCATTTTACCCCTTTTTCTTCTCTGCCTGACATGGTGTTCATATTTTATGTGCAAAAGTTAACCTTGTGCATGTGATGGACTGCTTTTTGTTTCTTTGTGACACTGCTTAGAACAAAACATAGTTTAAAGGAGTAAATGTATATGTAGGGAGAAGAAGTGTTGTTTTCTTGAAGAGAAAAATACAGATTTCAGGATTGTGTCACCCTGGTCCATCTTCCCATCTGCCTCTACCTCTTCTCTGAAGATTACCCAGCTTATAGCTTGGTCTCAGTTATCACAGGCAGGGGAGATGGTGATTCAGCTCTCACAAAATGCTGCTGTCTCTGAAAAAAGCAGTTCCAGCCTCAACTCTAGACTGAAGCAGATTGACACAGGGGTGTGCAACTGGAAAAATGCATGTCGTGCTCCTTGGCTGTGGCGTTTTCTGTGCTGTCTTGTCTCATGCCGAGTGCTTCCTCAGAGCTGACCCACGCAGGGAAATCTGCCCCGTTAATCCCGTGACTTACCTTCCTGGGTGTCCAGAGCCATCCCCTCAGCCAGGCATCCTAGACGGATGCTGGAGCTGACCCTGGGTGGCTGCTCCCCCCGGGTAACCCGAGGAGGGCTGCACAAACAGGGCGGCGGGTGGAGGGAATGCGCCTAATCCTGGCCGTGCCCTTCCATCACCTTCACGTGCTCTGTCAGCTGCGCCCGGCTGCACGGGCCCGTGCTGCCCCTGCCCCTGCGGCATCTCCCTGTGGATCTGTGCCACGGGGCCTCGTGCTCCTGCAAGGCACCCTTGGAAATTCAGCCTCGTGGCCATCACCTGCAGTTTGGGAAAGTCATTGGGGCAGGTGAGGCATTACAGCCCGGAGGCGGTGTGTCTCCCAAAGAACTGGGGGGGGGGAAGAAAAGGCAAAATGATCCAGATGGAAGGGAGAAAATGGGGGGGGGGGGGCGGGCAAGTAGAGTTCTGTGATGATGGAGGTGAGAAGCTCATGGGAGAAAAGAGGTAATAAAGCTGGAAGAAGGCCAAGCTGTGGTTTCAGAGACACGAGGGAAGTCGTCCTGGGGATGCACGCTCACTAGACCATCACAGCTACGCAAAATCTGGAAACCCACGGTCTGGAAACAGGGCGTTGGGGACAACTGGGATACAAACGGACTGTTAGTCTGCTTCTCGGACCATGCAGAGACATGTACTTTGTTGCTTAGCATTCAGTTTTGTTTGTCAGCTCCAGAAAGCTGTTTTCCCACAGCCTTGTCTCAGGACTGTGGGGTGCAGGAACAAACTAGGGCTGTTGACTTTCAGACTACTCAATCATCCTGCAATTTACAGCCAGCCCAGAAAGAAACACAGCTCTGCAAGTTTCCTTATTTAGGTAGAAGTGTTGGGAAAACAGCATGAGATTTTATTTCTGATAAACTAGGATCTGTTTCAGGAATATTAATTGTTTTTGTTGTATCAATGTTTTACATTTATTCCTCCACTGCTGTATTAGGAATGAGATGGATGAAGTCTACAGCACATTTTCAGACTGTCTTTCAGGCATTCCCAAGTCCCTGCAAAGAAAAATAATGAAATTGTGCAGACATTTTGGAGTCAGTAGGGGTTGTTTTCTGGTTATTTTAGCCTGGGGTATGGAAGCTGTGGGCTCCATTCCCTGCCCTGTGTAATCCCTTTGCAACATCGCATGGAGTCAGATTCTTAAAAAGCTTCTCGACGCCAAATGACAGAGGCTTAAGGGGGATCTGAAGGTGTTTAGGCACCTGGATGCTTTTGAAAACCTTGTGTACCACCTCTGTAATCCTTCATCTACCAGAACTCCCCACAGGTAGAGGTCCACAGGAGGCATTTTGCTGGTTTATGGGTTTATGTTTTATGGAAAAGGAGGAATACCCACAGCCTGGGAGATGTTGGAGCCCACAAAGGCGCGTGTGGCATTTTTCAACAAGAAAATTAAGGTTGAAGGAGTAAATCCCTGAGAGGATTTTTATCTGCTGTGTCCAACCTGAGCTGGCTGCTTGGTTCTGGGCTGGGGCACAGCCTGGGTTGGAGGAAGGTCCCTTCTTCCAGGCTGGAACTGATTCAGGCCCAGGCAGAGTCTCTGGGCAGGCTGTGACGATAAAGCCTTGGTGCAGCTGGGATCTAAACCTCAACGCAGGAGCTCTTAGGTTGGGTCCTTCTAACCTGGTGGGAAACTTGCCCGTGATGGCACGTATTCCACAGCTGAGCCAGGACTGAGGCTGCTTCAGACTTCAGTCTGCATGGGAACAGAAGGTCATGTCAATAGTTTTGGGGCTGGATATTAGATAGTGATGTTCTTGGGATAAAGACCTTGACCCCTATGTGGTGACATGGTCAGGAATTGTTACAAAGAGGTGTTTTACACATCCTCCCATGAAACGTAACACGTGGTTCAGCTCTCATTCGGGTGCAAGTTGGAGTGATTTAATCAGAATCCATGGCATTAATACGATCATGTAGGTCAAGTCCTGAAGGTTTGCCTCAGTCAACACTGTCTTTGAAGTCAATGAAGCTGAAGTTATTGCCTGATAGGAGGAGCAGTCCATCTGGGATTTCTCAGATGAATGAACTTTAATAATAAAAATGATGATATAAATATGTAAAATATAAAAACAGTATTGTCAGCTGCTTTGTTTATTTCTGGTTCAGGGGGGTTTATATGTTTAGTCTTGGATGTTTCTCACGTTGATTTTGTATATTAAAATTTAGTGCTTTCAGGAACCACGGAGTAAAAACATTTAACAACAACAACAACAATTATAATAGAGGGTGTGATTTCACAATCCTAACAAAATAGGTAAGATAGACAGTAAAACTACTTTTTGGCTTGGATTTAGCGCTTCTCCTTGTGCCTGTCACATTGAATAAGTATTGAGACAGCTTCATTTCCAAGAAGGCCTTCATGCTGAAGCATATCACATAAGAGCTATAACAAACAATAACACCAACAGTAACAATGTTTCTCTCCAGATAGAAAAGTTCAGCTATTGAGACAGTTGTTTTTTTTCTTGTCATTTGTTTAGTCTATTTGGTGAATTCTGCCAGGTTGGTTTTTACCCGGTGCAGAGAATAATTTGCTGTTGGAGGGGATGTATCAGCTGAGCCCTGTTAGAAAGTAAATAATAAATAATTGTAACAGTTAATCTAAAGAGCAGGCTTCTCCACAGTTTATTTTCCAGTTGGTTTAAGTTTAGCTCAGTCTCTTCTTGGCACGGTTTGTGCCCGAGCCGAGAGATCAAAACGGCATAGCCAGGGTGGGCTCTTGCCCAACCGAATCCGTCCCCGCGGGGTCTTCCCTGCACCCCCCGGCTGTAGGGACCCCCCATCTCCCTTTCGCTGCCTCCCTGGTGGGCTTCTGCAGACGGGGCTCCCCCCTTGCCTTGGGGAGAGAACTGGTTTGGCAGGGACGGGCTGAGGGGTACACGGGGAAGGCTGGAGGTCTCCACCTCCGCGGGGCTTAGAGGGGCTACGTGAGCTCCGGAGGTTGCTTGAGGGGGGGGATGCCCCGGGACATAGGGCAGACACCGCAGCCCCGGGGGGGGGGGGGGGGGCACACGAAGAGGTGTCGGGGCAGCTCTAGAGAGCTCTGGAGGGGCAGAGGGGTTGCTGGGGGAGAAGCTCGACCGCTCCCGGGCGCACCCGGTTCCCCGCCTCCGCCGTCCCCGCAAAGGGTTAAGGGGAGCGGCGGCGAGGAGCGGGCCGGCGGGGGGGGCGGAGGCTCCCGGGGATTGGTGCGAAGTTTGGAGCGGGGCGGCACCGCACCGCCCTCCTGGGCGGCTCTGCCTCCACAGCCACAAAGCCCTGCAGGGAAAGTTGCTTTATCGCTTGTTTCTCTCGCCCCGGCTCTTCTCCAACCCCCCCCTCGCCCCCCCCCCCCCCCCCTTCCCGCCCCCTTCCCCTACCCCTCCCCTCCCCTTCCCCAGCCCCTTTCCCCTCCTCCCCTCGCTCCTTAAACGGGATTCCGGCTGGGCGAGCCGCGGGACGGCATCACCGGGCATCCCGCGGCTGCCGAGCCCCGGCGGATCTGTCAGGTCCCCGCTGTCCCTCCCCGCACACACACGCTCAGCCCGACCCGGAAAGCAGGGAAAATAATTTACAAGGTTTCCCCCCCCACCCCCCCTCTTTCTCTTAGCTCCTGGCCTTTAGCTCCCTGGTGGAAAAATCGCTTCTGGGGAGAAGGAGGAAGGGAGGGGTTGGTAAATAAGCCGGTGGTGAAGGGGGAGAGCCGCTACTTGGGGAGAGCACCCCAAAAAGCAGCGGGAAACCCCCACCCGCCCCCTCGGTGGGGGGGGGGATGAGGTAGAGGCCGGCGGCGGAGCCCCCGCCGGGCGCCGTGGAGGGCATGAGGCGGCGAGCGGCGGGGATGGGCGGCAGCGCACGGTGCTAGAGCCCCGGCAGCAGCCAAGGTAAGTGTCCCCCCACACACCACCTCCCCCAACTATCCCCCCCCCCCGCCCCGGGCCGGGAGACCCTCGCCTGGGTCAGCGCTGGGGCGCGGAGATACTAAGGCACAGCTGGGAGCCGCCGGGGTAGCCCCGAAACGGGGGGTAGCACCAGGTGGCATCGCGGCGGGTGTTGTGTGTCAGTTTCCCCCCCCCTCCCGCCTCCCGCCCCTTCCCTGCTCCCCGCCTCCCTTCTCCGACCCCGATTCCCGGCTGCGAATATCCCGTTACCGGCCGCCGCGGGGTTGATCCGCGCCGGGCCCCGGGTCCTGCCCCGGGGGAGTCCCCGCTGGCCGCCCCCCACCTCCGGAACCCTCCCCCTGTAGCGGCTCCCCGCTGCAAATTGGGAACCTAATGGCAAAATCGTCCTTATTTGCTTTGCTGGATGCTGTACACGGGTTGTTGTGTGTCCTGGGGGCACGGAGTGTTTAAACCGCGGCGTTTACAAGGGTGAGGAATTCAGACAGTGTTTAGAGAGTGAGAGTTTTAGGAGCAGAACAGGGTGTAATTAATGTAAACCTGATCTACCCCGGGTTTGTGTGTCGCAGGGAAGGCATCTTTAAGAATCTGGATAATTATGTGCGGCTTTGCTTTGGGACGCACCTCTGGAGCACACGGGAACAAGTGGGACTTGGAAGGGGGCGGGGGAAAGGAAAAATCAGTGCTGCTCAGAGAAGTTGTGGAGCGGAGGAAGGCGCGTACCCTGAGCCGAGCCTGTTTGAGGGGCACTGAAGCAGCAACACAAAGTTTGCTGGGCTGCTGATGGGAGAGGTAACATTCCTCCTCCCCCTTCTCCAAGTTCCTCCGCAAATTGTTAACCCGAAATCTTGTTTTATGGCCACTTGCTAGTGTTTTGTTTGCCTTCCAGACTGGTTCTGTACAGGATACCGAAGAATTACGCATTAACTGTAAACTTAGAGGAGCTTACTGGCCTCAGTGGGTTCTTGATTTATATCAGGCTAAAGCAGAGAGGAGGGCAAAGTTTTTCTTGCTGAGGGCCAAGGAATGAATTGCAAGTACGTTGCTCTTTCATTTGCTGTTTCTGCTCTTAGGTCTTCGCGATAGGTTTTAAAACTCTGCAAAGTTGTGGGTTGTTTGTTGTTGGTTTGTTTTTCCTCCCCCCCCCGTAATTCTTTGGCTCTCCTTTTCCCTGCCTCCAGGTCTGAGAGGCCAGTAGCCCCGTACGGCACGGAGGGATCTGGTTTTCAAAATGGACTTGCAGCTCGCGCTCCTTCTCGCAGGGATAATTGCATTTTCGGACTCGGCGAGAGGTAAGGGAGCCAGCGCTCGCTGCAGGCGCTCCGCACCTCCCACCCTCCCCCTGCCCTGCTGGGCTGGAGCTCCTCAAACACCCCCGGTGCCCTCAGAGGGACCCTGTGAGGGAGCTGCTGGCGGGGTGGACTCGTCCCCTGCACGTTGCTTTTGGGCTCAGGGGTGCAAGGTTTGTGTCCACTTCCAGCGTCTCCTTACCTGCCTGCTTCGGGGTCGGCAGTGTGGATGGAGAGTGGTCGCTCTGGGTTTGCTGAGGTCGCTTGGGTGCAGGTGAACTTCTAGGAGGTTTTCTCGTGCGTGTGTAAAAACACACACAGACAATTTTAAAGAAAAGCAACTGCATTCCTCTGTGGATCAGAAATACCTCTCCCCTCCTGTAATCCCTCCAGCCTCTGCCCTGTATATTCCCACTAGCAAACTAAACAAACACATCCATTAACTTCCTCGGTGACAGACAAATGACAGTTCAACAGCAAGAGCATATTTTTAACACTGGGGCTCCAGTAGTTGATCAGATTTCAATAAACAGGTTACCCCACCAGAGGCAAACTGAAATATGTTGACCTGGGAGTGATGAGGGGGTGGGAAAAAAAGTAAGTTTGTTTATGGGAAGGTGCTTAAAGCAAAGCTTTGGGATCAGAGTGGAAGGAGCAGTGGTTTTTCCTCTGCTCTTGCCTGTGTTTTACCTTGGTGGGTGCTGTCCCTGGAAAGCCTGAATGAGGAACCATGCTCTGAGCTCTGCTCACAAAGGAGGGGATGCATTGTTCCAGGAGAATAGGGGTATGGCTTTAGGATGCAGATTGCTCCAGCTGCAATTCCCAACAGTATCAGAGTTGCATGAATTGTCGAAAGACCTTTAAATCACCCCGTGCCATGGAGTGGTAAATTAAAAGGTTTAAACTTGCCCTTTGCTTGGGCCGTAACTTGCCAAAAATAAACCTTGGGGCTGAGGGTGGTAAAGGAGAGGGGGAGCGTTACTCTAAAAACCCAGGGTTTGGTGAGTGCATTGCTTTTTTTTCCTTCTTGGCTTTGGCTCCCAAGCAAATATTTTATGGAGGCAAAAGCACTATAAAATGATTCAGCTGGAAGCTGAATGAAAAAGAAAACAGTATATAGGCTGTAAGTCCTGCAAGTCTGAATTCCAGGCAAGGTTTACAATGGAGACTCAGTTTAAGTTGTAGGCAGTGGGCAGCAGTGTATGCATTAAGATGACCTCATGAATGTATATTATTGCAATGGACCTGAGAAGTTGGTGGAGTTCCGGAAAAGATCTGAAGTGGGCAGGAGAAGACAAAAAGATTTTTGTCTCTGTTGTGACTGAGTGTCGGCTGCTTTACTGGCTGACCCTGTTTAAATTTGGTTTGCACTTGTCCTGCTTATACTCTTTTATTGCCCCTGGAAAATGCTGTGGGCTCTTGTCATGTGAAGAAGCAACAGAAAATTAACAAGGGGTAATTTCAGGACATCATTGTTTTTCCTATGGAAGAGTGTCTTTAATGTAACTTTGACAGGATCTTATGGGTGATTGCATTATTATAACTCTTCAGAGCTGGAAAAATCCATCCTGCAAGTGGATGGAGAGATGGTCCTGATTATTTAAAATGATGTAGAGTTTAAAAACCAGGGCCAAACTCATGAAAAATGTCATTCAGTCGTGTGATGATATCAAGAGAAGGAAAGTGAAGAAGAAAAAGATGTCATTGGTTTAACAAAAAATTAAATAAATCATTTGACAACCCCTTAAACATTTACATCCTGCTTTGCACCTCTTGAAGCTGAGAGTATTCCTGATAGCAGAGGAGGTAGATGAAAGATCAGATTTGTAAGTGAGCAGAGGTGAGACACTCTCCAGCACGTCACAGCCTTCTTTTGTGCTGTGGAATATCCCCAATTATTAGATGTTTACATTGGATTAATTTCAGGTTCTCAGAAAAATGTGCCCAGTTGTTAACATGCCTGCAGATTTTTTCCAAACGTGTTGTGAGGTGGATTTGGCTGCTGGAGATGTATAAATGTTACCTGTTTCAGTCGCTCGGGTTTTATAGACAGTTCTTTGGCCACATCTCAGCCTGAAGTTGCAAGGCTTTACTCTGGAGGAAGAAGGGCTCTTTGTTTTGGCCAAACAGTGTTTAATATCTGTATCCTGATTGCAAATTAGATGTGTGTGGCCCAGCGTGTGCCAGTGCCTCCTAATCTGAGGTGTCAGAAGTTGAATAGGTGCTCACTGGCTTGCGATCAAGTGAGGAAGGTGGCTGAGGAGGCTCTCTGTGAAAGTGCAGGTCCTTATCTTCTATACACATTAAGGCAAAAGTAGCTTATGCTGGAATTAGGATGCTAATTTGGAGCCAGCTAATTGAGTGCCTGTGTTGGGAGAAGGGCTGTGCCGTGGTGCATTTGCACAAGGGGGCAGAGTTAAGTTGCCCACGCGCTCCGGCTTTGATATTTCCTGACAGTTGAGTGCTCAGCTGCAATCTTGCATTAAATATTATGTTGTATTATTTTTACATCGTTATTTAGGTGATGCCTTTTCAGGCAAAGGACACTGCAGGGATGAATGATTGGGCTAATGTGGCAACTTTTTTACCCCTCCCAACAAATGGGGACGTTTTTCCAGGTTTGGAGCTGTGTGTCTCTTCTCGTGACCCAGTGTGTCACCTTGCTGATGTACAAAGGGCTGCAAAAAAGGGGATATCTTAGGAAACCAAGATAAACTTTTAAGAAAGAGGCAATGCATTCAAAGTATCAGTGCAAAGCAGAGAAAAAGTCTGATTTTAGAGGTTCAGGTGCAGAACTTCCTCTGTCTGGAGGAATGAAGGATGAGGTAGCTCTGGCTAAGTTTGAACCAATCCTTTCAGGGCCAGAATTTAAAGACTTTGGCTAAGGGCTTGTCTACACCTGCAAATGCACTGGAAAAACCCTTCCAAAGAGCTTAAAATGGAATAACTCCCCCAGTAACTGATCTTATTCCAGGCTAAAAATCACCAGGAGGGAGCCTGTACCAAAAAAAATCTTCCTCGGGAGCGTTTTGGTAAATATCCAAGCCCCTTATTTCCCTTGTGGGTGAAGACAAGAACTTCTGTATGTGCAACATCTATTCTTTGAGATCAAAACCTGTGTGCTGTGGTTGTTTTTTTTTTAATTATTATTATTATTTTTTTTTTACAAGGGACTATGCCTTCCAGCTGACAGCCAAGGTGTAGGGCAGCAGCTTCAGCCTAGTTGCCAGCTGCACTGGGTAGTGTCAGCCCTGAACCTGGGGTAATAGCACAGATCTGGTGCCTTGTCCCTTGTGTCACTCTATTCCTGTTCTCTTTGAGCAGCCCTATACTGGGCATAGAAGTCCTGAATGTCCTGGCCCTCCTCCGTGGGGATGAATGCCATCTTGGGTCACTAACTTTTACTGACTGTCCTACAGCAGTGTAGCTCCTACTACTCCACACCTCCGGTTGGATACAGGTAGTACAATCTGATATTTTCCTGCCTATGTTATCTCGGTGACACACAACTCAATATTTGTTCCAAATCTGTCAAGTTGCCATCGTATTCGCCTTGGTGACCGTATATGGTAACATTGGGATGTGCTTGGCTTGGTCCCGTGGCTTAATCAAGATTTCGTATGGCATGTTTAGAAGTTTTTGGTAAGAGCAGTAACAACCCTCCTATTAGCAAGTAAACTGATATTCTGCTGGAAACTAATTAGTTTGGATGTTGATTTCATTTTCCATGCCTTGCGTAGGGAGGGGAAGAACGGGCCCTTAATTGCTTTCTGCTCTGGCACTTCTCTGTGCAACACTTGGCTTGCAAACCTGGTTGATGCCTTCTTCGGGGCCACCTGAACATTCAACAGTTTTGTGTGGAAATAATGTCACATGACATTTTTGTTTCTCTGAATATCAGAGAAAAGGAAGTAGGACCCTAGATGGTTTTATTATTATTATTATTATTTATTAATTATTATTATATTTTTTTGGAAGAGGTCTTCATTCTGGTGAACACATTTACCATTCTGTAACTTTGGGGCTTGGAAGGGTAGTAAATGTGGAAATTAATAATATAAGAGAGATGGTTCTTGGCTTCTGTTTTACTCCTTTATTCTTGTTGAGTGATTGTTACCAGAAATTACAATCAGGTAATTTCACACTTGTAAAGGAGAAGCATGTTCAGATTTAACAGCCTGATTCAGGCTTTACGTATGTCACTGCACACTGTCTGGTTAAGTTTGGGGCATTTTTTGGATCGTGGTCTCGGGGAAGTTGCTCATGAATAATCTGTCAGCATGACTTTTACCTAGAATCAACATGATGAGCTAAGCAAATCCTGGTTATTTTTTTTAAACCCCTCTTCCTCCCTTCCTCTGAGGCCGTTGGCCGCTTTAAATTGCGGCAGAGTTTAAACATAAAATACAGTGTGCGTCATACTGGAAAATTAGGGTTGATTTCATGTTTGTTTTTTTTTTTAATTGGAAATATTACAAAACTCAGCAAATTGCTCAAATACATTTAGCTTTTCCTTAAAGTTTTTATAACTTTGTTTTCCAAGTCTCTATGTTTCTCTGACCTTCATTAAAAGACGCAAGCAGCAAAATGAAATACGTCTTTTCTGTGATGAACTTGAACACAGCAAAGGTTAGACTCCCAAGTCTGACTCTTAGCCACAGAAGAAACTTTCATGTGCTATGGGGTGGTGCTTGATAAATTACAGGAAAATGATTCTTCCAGGAAAATAATGTTGTTCAAAAACGAAAAAGTGAAAGTAGGAACCTGCTTTTCAAGGTTTGGGACCATCGGTACTAATTTATTAACTGAAGATGAAGTTTGTCACCTGGTACAAACTGGCTGATAGAGCTGATCTTTTCCAATGAGCTATTTGATAATACTGTGACTGCAGCAGAGATGGTCACTGTCTCACTGTGCAGTTTTAGATTAATTATTAGAAGAGAGAAAAATTTCTGCTGCAAGGGGAAAATAATGCAGAGGTCCTCTTGTGCCTAGTTTGAATTTTAAGCAAACAACCTTTAGTTATAGCTCTATATATTCAGTGGCAGTAGGACCAGTGCAGCTTTCTGATTTTCCTGAGATGGGAAGCTCCTACTTTTGTATGCAGTGACTTGTAAAAGGTCTGTGCAAATGTATGCCAGCATTACAGGTGTCAGTGCAAATGCTCTTTTCTCCCCTTTCTTTCACTTACCTGCTCATTTTGTCTTGTTTCAGGGAGTTTGTGTCTCATCTGACCTTTTCCTGTGTTTTCTGGTGTGGTGCTCTAGCTGAAATGGATTTGGTCTTTTGATTTTGAACATTTAATATGGATTTCTGTTCCTTTTCTTTTTCTCTGTAATCAGCCTTGACATGAACCTTCATTTACTAGTAATGCCTCTGTATGTATTTAGTTGTGTTGACCTGTCCTAATCTTTTGTACCAAGGTGGAACACATTTAGTCATATGAGGGATTTTTTTTTTTAAAGAGCAGAGCCAGTGTGAATGTAGAAGCTGCAAAGACCGCTGTCTGCTGCAAGCCTTATGGAGTCTGGTGCTCATTCGTATGATAGAAGAAAAATAATTCCAAAAGTAAACCTGAATAATTTAATCCTGCTGCTCTGCTGTCATAGAAGATACACAGATGCAGCCCCTGCCAGTTTTAACAGGTCAGGACCTGATTCAGAGCCTGTGAGTGCTGGTGCCGTGACTCCTACTCAGTCCCATGGGCTTTGGCTCCATCCCTGAAGGATGACTTACACAGATTATCTGTGATCTCAACCCCTGTATGAATCTCTCCTCTTTGACAGCAGAAGAGATGTGGGCTACGGGTGGTATTTTGGATCCTGCCATTCGTCTGCTCAACCACATGGGTTTGGATTATTATTTTTTTTTTTAAATTCTAGAGACACCTTTTATTCTAGAGATGTGTTCTTCTGCCCATTGTGAGCTCTGGCTGGGGGCTGGAGTGTGCACTGCCAGGGCAGAAAGCATCTTGGAAATTCATGGCTTTAACGCTGCGTTTCTGCAGAGGGGTTTACCCCCACATGAAGGGGGCCATTCCATGGGCTGTGTTGCTAGGTGTGAAGGGGCTCAGGACTGGCCTGAGTGCTATTTAACAAGTTAATATATGCTGTTTGCTGATGAATCCATTCACATCTTTTGATTTTTTTTTTTTAATATTTTTTTCCTCTTCAGAGTCAAATAAACACGGGCTGCACGGAGCTTGGTTGGTTGCCCTGAGTACACAGTCTCCCCATTGTATTGCAG
The DNA here is from genome assembly GCF_020740795.1 of Apus apus. Lineage (NCBI taxonomy): Eukaryota > Metazoa > Chordata > Aves > Apodiformes > Apodidae > Apus > Apus apus. Next base: position 108,862,349 of record NC_067285.1, on the reverse strand, counting down.
TAGAAACACAGTATCCAGCAGAGCTGTGAATAACCTAACATTTTTATTTCATCCCAACCCCTCAAATTTTCAGGAAGAATTTCAGCCAATAACTCCAGGCTACTTCTTACATTAAGTGTTCAAACTTAATTTTGAGCTTCACTAAGGGAAGAAAAATGTAAATTGGGAACAGAGACTCCTCAGAGCAGGTTAATGTTTCTCAGGATTGCTGCACCTCTATTCTCAGCCTCTATGAGTGGATTCTAGTTTGATGGAATCCAAAGCAATTTGTCCTTATGTCTGGTCAACTTTATTTAATGAAATATTTACACAATCCTGTCAAGTGATTGAGAAGTGAGTGATGCAAGAGGTGTCATACCCTGGATGCCACTTGGGTGGTGTTGACTTTGTGGGTATTTGAGGAGCTGTCAGTATTTGTGCATGTTAGATAAAAACACAGGATCAGCACACAAATGCAGAAATGTGGACTTAATTTGTGCAATAGGCTTTTTTTTTTTTTTGTTCCCAAAAAAATCTTATTTTCCTTGCTCACACATGCCCAGTCAACTGGTAACTGTAAGAGTTTGGTATTGGCATTGTGCAAACTCTTCATGGCGATTGTGGGTTGGCTAGTTCTGCCCAGAACAAGGACAGGTAAAGAGCTGGAGGAGGACATGGTGGGAAATGTAAGTAGTAGCCAAGCTCCAAGATAATATGGAGGCTGGATTCATGTACTGCTGCTCTTGAAGCCTGGTGCAGCCAAGCCTTGGGGAGGATTTTGAGTGGGCAGCTTGTAGGCTCTCAAGAGGGTGTTGGGATGTGGCTTTCCCAAATCTGTGCTGTATTTGCCTTTTCACCTGTGTCCTCCCAGGTGTCCCCACATCATTAGGTGAAAGTGTGATGCTTGATTGGCTTTTCACCAATGCTTGACTCAGAGTAGAAGCATTCTATTGTAAAAGGGGGGCTTTCATTACAGTAGCCAGTCTCTTACTGCTGCCTTGTATGGATTTAAATCTTCATTTTTCTAGACAGAAGTGGATGATGTGAAGCCACATCAATCCCAAAGGAGGGAGAAGGGACAGTTACTCAGCCCCAGCAGCCCCGCCAAAGCTGAAGAAGCCAAACTATAGGAGTCAGGCTGCTGCAGATGCTGTAGCACCATGAACTGGTTTATTTTCCTTCTTTTCCTTCTTGAGTGATAGATTTGTGTGAGTTTGGGTAACGGAAAAAGCAGTTTTTCTCAGCAGTTGTTCTCGCCTAAACAGATCTGTTAACACTGGTTAAGCAATGACAAGTGTCAGACAAGTTACAGGTGTATGAACTGCATGTCAAGGATGGAAGAGTTAATGAATAACAGGGTAAACCTCTGGACATTGTGGGATATATCTCTGGGGATAGTGCAGGCTCTCTGTGGTAGGAAGAATGCTTGTTTGGATTTGACCAAAACTAAAACTCCTTCAGAGTGGATACCCTTCTGAGAGAGGATGCTATGAGCCATCTTGCTCACCTTCTGGGTGGATCAAAATTTTTTATATTCTTTTGCAAATTATAATAATATTTTGGTTGAAATCACAGCATCTCTTTATCCAGACAAGTAGTATTAGGAAGTGTTTGATGTGTTTTGGGCAGTTTAAAGTGGGTAACTGGGAGGAGAATTGCCAGCTCCACTAGCATATGGAGATCAGACCCTGTGGTGTGATAAATTATTTTGTGTTTAAATATTCAGGGTCAGGTATTGCTCTCCATTACAAAGGTGTCAGTCCGTTTAGGTTCAGTGAGGTGTGCCTGAGTAGCTGTGAGTAGGACTTATATTTATAATCCTACCAGCAAGCAGAAATTGGGAGTGCTGTAAGAGCAGGTTGTGCTTCAGTTCTGTACAGGGTGTCACAAAGTCATGGGAGGGTTTGTCGTGATATGCAACAGTTAATATAAAACTAGATTAACAGATCAGAGCTGATGAGTATCTTTCCTCCTCCTGGTATTCACAACCAATCAAATTCAGCATTGCTGGGGTTGATTTTGTTAAAGGCTAATGAGAATGGAGCTTTCAACTTAATTATAGCTGGGACAGGTGTTTGCTTTTCCTTGACAGGTTTGATTGACAAGGAATCGTAAACCTATTAGGGAGATACTTGCACATGCTGGGGAACTGGCTTTGGACAGCTGATTTCTGTTTGCCAGATTTGTTACCTGAAAATGTTTACCACTGCTCTCAGCATACATCTATTGTTTCTGGGATACAAAGAGACACAAAGAAGTGGCAGAGGCTAGTCAAGAGCAGTTTACTCAGCGGCTGGAGAAACCATAGGGTAGGGATGGGGCTGTGGTTTATCTAGACCAGAGCAAGGTCTTACCTGTATCCCTAAGGCAGAACGCTTTTCCTGATACCCTGCTTGCTCAAACTGATAGACCAGAGGATTTGGAGCATTTCAAGTAACATTTTGTGATAGTGCAGGTTTAATCCTGACACTGGAAGTTAATTGGACATACCAGAGTAGTACATCTTCGCAGTGGATAAAGTAGCTTCGGGATATTTCATCTGAAGTTCGATTCAGGGGTTGTCTTCTTGTGAGTACTTCTGGTGGGAGGAGGATTGTAGATTGACAGGGATGGAAATGTGTCCCTTTTCCCTGTGTTTTATCTCTAATCCCAAAGAAGAAAACGGTAAGGTGCTACTCAAAAGTATTCACAGCAATAGACCTATATTTTTATATTACTTATTAGTATTTATTGACAGTTTCCAGTGAAAAAATAAAATAAAATGGAGACCCAAAAATACTGCTCAGCATAGGCAGTGTTCCTCTGTTCCTCTTCTAGATGGTGTCAGAAGAAAAAGCTTGTCTTTCTGAAGACCACAGACTAGCTAAGTGGAGTTGGAGGCTTATTTTTCTTTTATCTTAGAAAATCCAATAAATCCAGTAAATTCTTTCAGTGTGGTCTTCCAAGAGTTTTTCAACTTTGTCTGACTCACAGATTATTTGAGTGCCATTATAGACTAGGGGTCAAGCAAGTTAATTCCCAGAACAGTATGCTGCCCTGTTTTCAAACTGTGCTAATCAGGGTTTTGAGTCAAAGCGTGGTAGTTTCCTTAGTGAAATTATTTTCCTGTTAGAACGTTACAAATAGGTTCTGATTGTTCGTATTGGCTTCAGTCACCGGAGGGCTCGTGTGGAGCAAAGCCCCTGGGGATGCACTTGCCATGGATCAGAGCACTGGTGGGGGCTTGTTGCCCAGCTCCCCAGATTGAAATTGTGAAAATAGCCTGAATCCTTATTTAAAAACCCAATAAATTAAATTGTTATGGTCTCATTTATGCTTCCAGCAGGACAGAGGGAAAGCTGCGTGGAGCCCATCCAAGCTGGAGAATGAATGTCGTTTCCCAAAGGAGACATTTGGTGGAGTTATTTAGTTACCTCTCCCCCTCACCTTTTTGTAATTAACTCTTGTTTACTTTTTCCTCCTCCTTTCCCATAGTTTATTACCACTGTTTAGGCAGAGGAAATGAATTAACATAATTTACTGTTTTTTAGAACAAGACACATTCCCGGCATGTATGTGTGTGTACACACGCTCGCGGCCGCCCTCCCAGCGCTGCGCAGAGGAGCGTGTTTGCAGAGTCTGGGTCCATTTAGGGAGAACAATACCCTGATTATGGAGGGCAGCCTTTTATTCCCAGAAACCAGAAGGAACCATTCCCTTCGAGCAGCTCCTGCCCCTTAAGGTACAGGCAGTGTGAGCTGCTGGAAGAGGGGAATAAATCTGTTGTAGACACAAACCAGCAGCATTGTTCTCTGCGGAAGTTGATTTAGGGGTGGGGGTGAGAAATGGTCTTGGGATAAACCAAGTTTAAGATCTACCAGCTTGCAGAGAGAGATTGTGGCTTCCAGTATAGTTTCCAAGTAGTGGCTCTGAGACTTCATGGGGAATTATTTGGTGCTTCTGAGCTGGCAAGGTGCTGGGGAGGTAGGGTGGGAAGGACATGGTAACTGAGACTCCAAGTGTTTTTGGATGGGCTGAGTTGGGTTGAAAGGTGCTGTTATGTATGAAATGCTGGTCATTTCTAATTGCAGTCATGCACCTGTGCCTGGTAGATAATGCTGGAGCCATGTCATATGGAACATTTGCTTCACATGATGTTGGGAAAGGTCAAGCACTTGATTTCTGTCCTGCTAAGTTGGATCAACCATTAGTGGCACAAATAGGACCCCTCCTTCCTCTGCCTGACCGCAGCCGCTCTGATCCTGGCAATAAATTCTTATCAGGTGTGACAGCTGAAGATGACTGCAGTCGACCTCACCACCATCCTGTCCTTGTCCTACTCAGCTTCTGGCCTTGAAATTCTCATGTGCCAGTATGAGAGCTCTTCTCATTTTGCTGTTGGGTGTTCTGGGGAGCTAACCTGTGCAGGAAGCCAGCCAGGAAAATAATGTGATGAGTTAAATGGTAGGAGCATGACCTGAGCTTTTGGGATATCGCAGTGTGACCATAGACAGCAAGTCCTTTCCATGCCCACTTCTGGCAGGAAGGCTCAATACTTCAGAAGACTTGAGCGTTTATGTGAATGTTTATAAAGTGACCCTTCAGGAATGTAAAATGCAGCAGGGTCTGTGCTGCAAAGTGTAGCATTGCCCAGGGGCAGAGAATGTGGAGACTGGAGAAATCAGATTTGGATTCTGGGCCTCTCTCAGAGGATCCCACTGGAAAAAGTGTATATTACCCTGGTAGAAACATACCATCCAGAAGTGGTTTGGGCCGTTCTGAACAGGCAGTAATTATTCCTCATTGACTTTAGCTCTTGGTTCAGCTCAGTCAGAAAGCAGCACCTTGCTGACCCTTCTGCATTGGGAGATTCCAGCTTCCACACTCTATATCACGATGATTTTCTGTTTGTTTCAGTGTTTCTTTGAAACTTGGAGTGCTTTATTGGGAAATGGGCATCTTCCTCTGTCTTCTGCTTTTGGCATCTGAGGGAGAAGGATCACTTTGGGGAGCTGGGAGATGACAAGGTAATGCTGCCAGCTTTTGCTGGCCCTCCTATGGTGTTGCCTGCTGCAAGGAAGGAGCTGCTCCATCAGGAGCACTGCCAGTAGCAAAGATGGGCTGCAACCAGTGTTGCTGGTGATGCACTTCTCTCTGGTCCAAGCACAGTGAGCATCAGATCTGGTATGAAGATGAATATGGTACATCACCTAGGCCTGAGAGGGAGCCAGATTTCCTCCATAACCTTGGCTTTGTCTCTATGTGGACTTCTGACTACTGACATGGCTTCAGGGATTTGCAGAAACAAGGCAGAGAAAACAACTTGTGCAAAATACTCCCTGTGGGCAAAGATATTTTTCCAGGGGAAAAGAGCCAGTAGGCTAAACAGGTAACACCACAGGGCTGCATTAACAACAGTTTGAGGGGCTTTCTTAAGGGGGGGGGGGTGTGTGGTGGTGTTTATGTTGGTCTGTTAGACATGGTGGGTTAATTCTGTCTGAGGATGATTGAGACATGTCTAATGTGATGAACCATGATGCTGCACCCTGGAGAAAATGTGGCTTTTGCTTGACTATTGATCCAGTCTTTTTTAGAGGGGAAGATCCTGGTGCATGTCTCAGTACTGATGTGAAGGCTGCTGGGGTCACTTTGCAGTAGAAGATTAAACTCTGATGCTTTCAGGAAAATCAGAACTTGGTACGAAATAACTATAACTACCCCAAAGCAGCAGGGATATGTTTGGGTTTTGTTTTTTTTTTTACATAACTTTTAAAATCTGCCAGATTTACTCAGGCCTGGATGATGTGAGAGGGGCAAGTGCCAGTTTTCATGCTGGCTCATGGATTACACTGAGGGCAAGAAGAACAGGGCAATGAGACCCACTCCAGGGTCCATCCCCACATCTGTGTCACCACGATGGGTGTCTGCTGAGAGCATGAGGCTGTGTGGTGATCTGTGGAAAAATGTGAATCTTGGCAGCAGTCCCTGATTCAAAATATCTGGGAAACACTGAGCTGGGAGGTTGAAAATACAACTTTGGGGTTTCTTTTTCCAGAAGGAAAAACAGTGTCAAACTTTCACTGAGACAAGTGTTTGGAAGAAGAAAAAAAAAAGTGCCATGCAGAATTAAAAGGGAACAGTAGTTATCAGACACTAATTGCAATAATAGGAGAGTGGATTGAGCCTGAATGAATTTTTAATAGCCTCTTGATATGGATATTTTGGTTATATACTTGCAGGCACTTTCCCTTTTACCTCTGAAAGAGCTACATGCAAAAAAAAAAACCAAAACAACAACAACAAAAAAAAACCCACAAAAAAGCAACACCCCAACCAGTAAACCCAGTAACTTGTTGGAGGGAAAGAAAAAAATCTATCAAAGTAATTGAACAAGCTTTCTGCTGTAAGTATCCCAGCCTTAGAACTGGAGCAGGGCCTTCTGTCTGTGGCATGTGGTGGAGGGTATTTTGCTACAAGACAGGTATTAAGGCAGAGCTGGGGGAGGACTACCATGTCTAAAGTATTTAACATTGCTCTTGGAGAGCAGGTCAGCAAAGGAGCAATGGTTTCGGTTGATACAATGAATGCAGCGTAAGGCAAAGTTGTTATTATAGCTGGTGTGGGTTTTTTTGTTTTTTTCCAGTATTGGGGTTAGTGCCTGGAAGTCTTAATTGTACCAAAGCTCTGTTGTTGTGTTAAGGGCTGTCAAACCCAGAATGAAAGACAGACAGTCTTAACTGCAAGGTACTAACAGCTCTTTGTATACAGACTTTATGCTTTGCTCTGACAGAGGCTCCCTGTGAAAACCAGACCCATCGGTCACCCGATTTTTCTTTTACCCCTGTAAATCTGAGGAATTTGAGATCTTGTATTTGCCTACACTGCCCCGTGCAAAGCAGACATTGCCCTGATAAGGAATTCTTGCTGCTGCTACTCTACAGACCCACGCAACTGATAATTTTGTGCTTGAACTCTGGGCAAATGCCCAAAGTGAAGCAGGTGCAAAGGTATCGTTCCTGCCTGGGCTGAAGGGCTTGCACTGCACACCCAACATGGTTTGCATGTGTGAATCACAAGCCAAATCATCCCCTCTCTGCTGAGTTCAAACTTCATTGACTTTAGAGTAAGCTAGGCATTAAACCAGGTTTGGTTTTTGATGGAAAGAAATCCTAAGTGCTCTGACTGTAAAAAAGAAGAGAGATTATTCAAACATTATTATTGTTGTTATTATTTCCTCTAATGGAAAAAAAGGATATATTATTAAAGCATCATTATTATTATCATCATCAGGGTGTTTTTATGTGTGCTCACAATAGGTGGGCCTTCTTCCAAGTGTTGCTCTGGATCCCACTGGAACCCACCATTGGTTTATCTTCCCTCCTGGAAAAGTGCAAAGAAAAGCCAACCTGAAATCTAGGGAAGGATCAAGAAAGTTGAGAAAGGCAAACTTTCACACTGGCACAGAAGAAGTTCTTCCAAAAGATTTTGTTTTGCTTGGAAGGGCTTGTGGTGGTTGTTGAAAGGGCATTTCAGTGGAAAAGGGCCAAGCAGCCCAAGGCAGGACCAACACCCTCAATTGCGAGAGATTTTTCAAACAGCAGTTGCTATTAAGAAGTAATTAAAGTCAAATAAAACAAGGAAAATAGTGTATGACACATCTATTTGAATTCATCCCACTTTGGATCCACTGAAACCCATGTAGCACAACAGTGGAGACACGCAAGGGGAAGTACAGAACAGTGTTTCAGTGTAGTTTGCAACAACAGAAGTTTCTGATCTCAAACAACATTTTTACTAAGTGTTTAACCACAAACTTACTTCAAAGCACCTTAACATTGCTTGTATTAAAAATAAACAAACACTTGCTGAGCACCTGTTACACAGTATGTTACCCTTACTTGAAATATAAAGGACCTAAACATAGGCTGAAGTGGTAGCAGTTATTTCAGAAGGATTCTAATGTCGGGTTTTTACCTTTTAAAATTACTTTTCTGGGCACAGGGAAAGCTTCAGCTTTCAGTTGAAGAAGAGAGAAATTAACCCGCGAGATCTCAGCCTTGATGATTTTGAAGGATAGATTGGAAATGTGGGTTGCATGCACCAGCCTTGTTTGCTGGCTTAGACACCAGAAGGGAACTAAAGAGAGAACTGAAGCAAGTTTTCCATGATTCCTCTAAACAAGTCCCGTTGTTCTGGAGTTTGGTTGATGATTTTTGGGAGCTGGGGATAGGCATTGCCCTGAAATGTGCTGTCACTTCAGGGCCTGAGCTCAGTTTTGTGGCCACCCTGCACACTTGCAGTTAGTTCCCTTTCCTTTGTCCCTCTGCCTCCTTTGCAATGCAATCTTGGGTAAAACTTGGGGGGGGGGGGGGAAGGGCATTTTTGGGAGCCCAGATGTGTCACTTCAGTTTTTTCTAGTTGTTAAGCAAGATTTGTGAGGACTCTCTAGAGGAGAAAAGGTCAGGTCAGAGGTAGAAAGCCACTCACCCTCTACCAGAGGCATTTATAATGCCAGGGCAGCTCCCTGTGGAGCGTCCGTCTGTCCGTCCTTCCCTCTGGGGTTGACGAGAAGCAGACGGCCTCCCCCCAGCTGTTCCCTCTGTCACATTACAAATGAGATTCTAAAAAGCAGCCCTTGGCCTTGAGACAGCTCTTCTCTCTCTAGCACATTTTTACCCATCAGTTCATGTCAAGAAAAAGGATTTTGTAACTATTTTATAACTTTTCTGAGGGTGGGACCCTCACACCCCTGCAAAGGGAATGTCCAACTCCTGTGTGGGGTGGCTGCCAAAATCTCTGTGCTGTGAGTTATGTGTGAATGCAAACTGGACTTTTGCTTTCTGTGAGAAAAAAAGTGGAGATTTCCATTTTTCCATGGAGAGTTTATCCAAAAAGAACATCTTTGTTTTAAGTGAGGGTGGGAAAAAAAAAACATCTTTGCCCTTCTGCATCAGGACAGTGATGCCTAATGGTAGTGTTGGGCATGATCTTCTGTCTTCTTCCATTGCTGATGCACTTTGAAACCTGGTACCAAGAGCTGGTGGCTTTGCCTCGATTCCATTGCTCCCTGCTAAGAACAAGCAGCATTTTGAGTAATTGTTCACCCTTGTAGCTCTTGGCCTGTGCAATGGGTGTGAATTATGAAAAAGAATTAAAAATCATACATGGCAGCATATTTCCTGCTGGAGAATGGTGAGAAGATGGTGGAGTCTTCCAGGCTGTCTCTTACCCACTCACCCTTTCCTCTTGCACTGACTTCCAGTAATTCGGCTGCCTGTTTTCTTAGGAACCAGTTTCCACCCAAAGGCTACTGAATTTTTCTCAAATGCTGGTTTCTGTTAGAGCTGATAAGGCAGCAGCCAGCCTGCAGAGATAACACAGGGTATCCAGGCTTCTTGGATTTGTCTTTATTTGGATTTTTTGTGAGTATTTGACACACATAAGAGCTGTCTGGAGACTTGGGTTTGATGGGTCCGTCATCCCCCCCCCCTTTGTCTTTTGTCTCTAAAATGCTTTTAGAGTGGTTTGGAAAGGGGGTGGGGGAAAGGGTGCTAATGGAGCTGGTGAATTAGCAGGTTTTACTGAAGGGCACAGGCAAGGCTGGACAAATAAGGGAGGCTTTGGGCTCTGCTCTTTTGTTGGCTTCAGTTAGAATAGTCCTCCAACCAGGGTTTAAAGAGGGTGAGGAGCAACACTGTCACTCTAAACACCCAGTTGCTGTAAAAGATGTGTGATGGTGTAGGAAAGCATGGGATTATCTTTTCAACTCCCCCTGCCAACTCCAGCTCCCCTTTTCTTGAAGTTTTATTTCTGTTGGAGCTGCTGGCTTTTGTTAAGCTGTGAGGGAACATTTACACTTATGTTGACCAGAAAGGAAACTTTTCCAGCCCCAAATTGATTAGCCTGTTGATGTTAATGACTGTTTTAGGGAGCCTGGTGAACAAGGCAGATGTAGACAGAAGATGTAGCCTATATCCATATACAAAAACATGTTCTGTCACTCTTGGGGCCTGAGATCAGCATCCGTTCTCAGCCCAAGCAGGCCTTAGTGATGTTATAGGGTTCCCCCCCCCCCCCCATCTTTGCTGTCACTCCATGTGTCCCCAGCTTGTCCTCTGTCTGACGCAACTTTGTGGACGGTTGCACCGCAGGGCAGATGAGGACAGAGATCTGGCCAGAAATCCAAAACCAACACCAACAAAAAGCAAGAAAGAAGCCATGGTACAGCCCTATAGCACTGGATTTCATCCACCTGGCTGTTGCTTGTGGCAGCCCTCAGGTGGTTTGTACAGAGCATGCAGATATTCACTGATACTTAATTTTCATCATTTTCTCAGTGGTGTTTGGCCATGGCTGGAATGATGATGCCAACACCAAGTCCCATTTTCAGGTTTCAGGGCAATTTGTGAGCATGCTTTAATTAAGCTTCACAGTGCTGTTGGAGGGAACTTACTTGGTGTCTACAGTATCATGCAGTCAACCTCATACAGAGGGTCAGGAGCCGTATGGGAACAGTGTTTTTGTTATGCGCTTCTGCCCAGCAAATCTTTCTTGCTCTTTACTGTAACCTGTTGCATATGAAATTAATTTTAAACATGCATTTTCTCACAAAGTAGCATTCTTCACACCAGAAATCCATCACATTGGAAGAAACCACCGCCAGATGTCTATATTTATAGAAAACTGGCATGTTCTCTTTGGCGATGACAGAATATTTCGCTGTATTTATGAAGTGCTCATGTTTTTAGAAATACAGAAATCCAGTCAGTATCAGTGGATCTATTCATCAGACATCTTGAATTTTGTTTTATTTTAGCCAGCAGAACATGTTTCTTGAGTTGATGCAGTACCAATCCCCCTCTCCCCATTTCCCTATCTCTCTGTTGCTGCTGTAATTTTTTCTCAGCTTCACAAAACACTTTAGAGAGACATCCCTGGATTTAAAACAAACACTACTAGAATCTCTTGCAACTCGGACAGTGTGCTTCTATGTCAGGCATTTTGACTTGAGAGAGAACTGTCGGTAAAGCTGAAAGAACAATTTCTACTCTAGGAGTAAATTCTGAAACATTTTTCAGTTCTCAGAGCAAGTCTGGATTTTTTTGTTTTGTTGTTTTGGGTTTTTTTGGTGAAGATTCCCCTTGTTTGGGTTGTTACTCTGCGAAGGGTCTCCCATTTGCATCTGATCACACTGGGAGTTAAGTTTGGATCAAGTCAGAGGTGTTGGAGGGTGCAGGAGGCTCAGTACAGCTGGTGGTTGAAGTGTGAAGTCCATCAGATACGACCTTCTCAAGACAGCTCATTTCTGGTCCAAACTTTCTGTGTTAACAGCTAAATTGAACCTCTCGATACCTCAGCGTCAATGTTTTTGCTTATAAACCTGGTGTAGATATCAGAGAGTTTTCGGAATTAAAATTTGCAGAGATCTCTGCAGACCTTGGTCGGATGGTGCTGTTGGGTGCCAGGGATGCACACCTGGCAGCACATGAATTTGAGGGATTCAGATAGGTGCCCTTACCTGTTATGGTAACAAACGAGGAGCTGTAAAGAAACATTAAAGAAAAGGGTCTCCTTGTGGGATTTGCTATTGGAACACAATTGCTAATCTGTGCAGTCTACAAATCAAGTTAATTGGGTTTGCTCAGACTGTTGCTCACACGATTGCTAAGCACAGTAGCTTGAAGGCAATGAGGGTTTGGCCTCCCAATCTTTGCTGCCTTTTTTATTTTTTACAGAAAATGCCTTTGATACATGTAAGTTATATTTCCGTGTATTACAAATGATAGATTCCTCCTGCATATCCTGTGACAGCCTTCCCTGGAGACAGTCAGTCTGTGTTGTTTTAGTGAGATGAGGAAAGATTAACGGGAAAGGTTTCGCTAGTGTTTGCAAAGACTTCCAGCAAAAGGGAAAGGTTTGGATTGAGGATTTAGTGGGAATGAAAAAGTGTTTCTGAAAACTGCTGCCTGCATATGGGGCTCCTCTCCCCAGCTCCCACCTCAAGTTAGCAGCAGCCTGCAAGGAGCACCAGGACAGCCTTGATGAACACCAGGCTGTTTCCTCTACATGCACTTGTTTCCCTCTGTGTGCTCCTGCTCAGGTAGGACTGATCCTCCCTGTGTCTGCAGCTCTGCAAATTATTTTCCAAGCCAGCTGTGCTGGTGCCTCGAGTCTCTGGGGTGGACAAGGAGCCTCTGCACCGCTGGGGAGTGCGGGAAGGTGGGCACATGCAGGGATGGTGCTCCAGGGGACCTCTTTGTCCACTCCATGAGGGCTCACCCCACGAGGCACAGGAATGCTGTCCTGTGACATGAAGCCACAGCACTGTGGGAGATGTTCAGCTCTCAGATTAAGTCATCTATGTGTCAGTGTCTGAGCTGCCATCAGAGTCGATAGAGATGTTAGTGAGGGAGTTAACCAGCTCTCTGCAAACCATAATGGGAGTTAGACACCTACACCTAGGTGAATCAGGGAGCTGAGTCCTGGCCATATTATGTTCCTGGGATAGTTAACAGTGATGCTATATATGGTTACTGATCATCTATTTGCATGCAGTGCCAGGAATTACAGCCTCTGAGTGGTTTGCAGGAAAGTCCCCACTTGTTTCCCCGAAGTTTGAGCCTGGACAAGTTCTAACCCACTCCTTAGCTACCTAATAACCAAGGTGAGGCCACCCTTACCCAGAGCCCCCAAGTGCTCCCTGCCAGGTGCCAGTGCCTGAAGACACATCACAGTTCACACTGTCTGGACAAACATCTGGACAGACCCATGGTACCTTTTGGCCACTCTCAGCAAAGTGGCTGTGTCTGGGAACTTCACACACAGGCTGATTGCTTCTAAATGTGTAATATATGTATTTGAGTGAAGGGGTGGTTTTCCTCCCTCCTGGAGATCAATTTATACCCAGAGTGGGAAGGATTAAAAGCCCTTATGGCTTTTTCATCACCATGCAGGGAGTTAGCATCCCAAGCAGAGAGGGGCTCAGAGGTCTGTGCTGCAACCTTGCCTGGTGTTTTCTTTGTGAAGCATGGACGGGATGTCCAGTAAATCAGGTTCAGGCAGTTCTCTTTGTTGAAAACAACATCGTTTCACAGTGACCCTGAAAACATTACTTTTTTTTTTTTTTTTTAAAGCATCCTAGCAGAAAGATTGTAGCTGGATCCAGGAGGAGGAGTGATGGGTGGTGGATCAGGAGCTGGAAGCAAAACTTCCCTCTCAGCGTTAGTGCTGCAAATCCTGCCCTTGCTGACATGGCTGGTGACACACACAACAGACTTGGTAGCCTTCAGCATGGCTAGATACAGGGTTGATACAGCAGCTCCTGCTTTGTGTGAACAGGAAAAGGTGGGCACGATGGCCTGGCGACCCACTGCCCTTAAAGGGAGCATCAAATCCTGGCAGCAGTTGGAAAAAGCCACCAGCAAAAAGGCATGTATGTTGCCCAAACCATTCTAAAATTTTATAAAGAAGTGGTACCCCAGTGCTCCCTGACAGTGTGATGGAGAGAAGCTTGTCCAGCACCTGCTATGCTGCAGGTCGGGATTTATTTGACCCAACCTATTTACCAGCATGAGATTGAGATACATCATGCCCTAAAAGCACCTTTTCCTCCTCAGTGGCTGAAAAAGGAGGTGAGGTGAGGGACCCCTTAGTGCCTATGCTCTGTATGTCTGAAGTTAGAGGTGAAGGAGACCTGGTTTTGAGTGTGTCCTGGTGGAAACCAGGAATGGCTTCTTTCAAGTGGAAAAGGCTGATTTGAAGCCAGTAAATGTGAATTCATGCTCAGATTTCAGTGAGCGGTAGAAGGATTAATACACGAGCCTTTTTCCTTACACAGGCAAAACTTTTCCTTATGGCATGAAATTCAGCTCATTTTGGAAGGCTGAAGTACCACCAAGCCCCTCTCTTAAGGGCTTGCACGGGAGGCCAGAGGTTCAGAGACATTGTGCTGCCTGCCCATCTGCAGGCAGAGAAGTGTCATGGTAAATGAATCCATTACCCAGGATTGTTGATTTAACACCTTTCTTCTACCTCTGGAAGAAGCTTCCTTCCAGGTCTTAAATCTGTGTTATCTTCAGCTCTCTTGGTGTAATTGGGGATTTGAGGATTAGAGGATGGGAGCCAGCATCACTGCTGCTTTTCTGCATTTTTGGAATGTGAGGGAAGAAGCTGGGGGTGGACGAGTTCTTGTGTGTGCAGTTTATTGGTGTGTCTTTGGTAGTGTTTTATTGCTTTGTTAAAAGATGTTGAGCTGTATGATTTATTAGCACTGCCACGGAGACTGTATTAATGATTATTTCACATTCCATGAAATCTTAGTGGGTCCTGCCCATGGTAAGGTCAAAATGAAGGGGCATTTGACATAGTACTGCTTTACTTACAATAACAACTGATAAGGAGCCTAGGAAATAAGTAAGTCTCTCTGACTGCAGGGTGTGTTATCTTGCAGCAGATATCAACACAGCCTTCCAGAGAGAACTGTTGACCCTTTGCTATGTGTTGTCAGATCTCTAAGAAGTGCCATGGCAAATCTGCATGCACACACACACTTGAAAATGCCTTTACTTGCTTAAGGAACAGCCATCCCAACATTAGGAATTCTTACTGGCAAATGCAGTATCGTCTGCTAACCATGAAGGATTCATGGGGTTTGGTTGGGAATGACCAGGCCCAACTGCCATGAAAAAGGGCTTGTAAACATTTGCTTTTCTTTTTCAGAGGTATCCTCTAGTAAAAAGTCAACATGACCCACTTGGTGCCTTCCGGAGTGATGGGTCAAGTCCCCAAGCTGGGGCTGGTTATTCTCAGGTTCATACCTGAAGTAGTTTGTGGTTCTTTGGCTATTTCTGCTGCACATTCAGAGTTATATATATATATATATATATATATATATATATAAAAGGGGGTGCTTTTTTGACTGCAGCTTTCACATTGTTGCAATGCTGCAGCAGCTGAAGCTTTAGGAAAATCAGTGATTATTGCAACTCTCTTCAGAACAAAAAAAATAAATCATCTGTTGGGCAGAGACCTCTGTTTGGGGTGATTGCCATGTAGCATAGTAGACCAGCTCCATAGGTCTGCATTTGAGCTTTCAGATTTGCTGGTTAGGCCACCTTGGAGCAATAGGCTGTCCGTGGGTCAGCCTTGCCTTCATACAGCTGTACTGGTGGAGATAAGGCAGCAATCACATCCTCTGCTAGCTCTGCCCTGCTTCCAAAGCAGGTTTTACAGTGTTTTATTAATTTTTGACAGGCTACTACTGGCCAAGCGGAGACACTCCTTGTCTGTTATTCATGGGGAGAAATGCTTGATTAGGGCTCCTCTTCCTGGAAAGATCAGTGAAGCTGATGCCCTGGATCCTCTTCTGCAGATAAGATTAAGAGCATTGAAACCGGCACGCTTCTGGCAGTGGTTTTGACTGGTGGTAATTTCAGAGAGGCTGTTTTCAATGAGGATGAGCTATTTTTCAAAACTTTCCCCATCTCATTTGTCAAGCACCAATCACTGATGGGTGCTGGAGGCAGAGAACTCACCTAATTGAGATGGATTTTTTTTCCCCCACGTTGTTTCTTTCGTTGGCAGTGGTTGTGAGGGTTGCTGCTGCAAAGGGAATGAGTCACTTGTTTGAAGCAGTGAAGAAAGGTTCTGCATGTTCCCCTTGATATTAAACATGAAGTTGTGATGTTGGTGGTTTCCTTTTCTGTCGCTGTCAGTGTATTTGGTTTTCATACCAGGGAGGTCAGGAATTCATGTTTGCTGCCTTCAAGGAGGAAGGAATCGTGTAGTCTTTAGATCTTTTTGGCTGCCCATCCCAAACTGCTGCCACTGAAGCTCTGCAGAGCCCGTCACCTGGGGATATTTTCTGTTGCTATTTTTGCAAGGAACTTGCCTGAGTTTTCAGCCTCATGGATCTATTTTACTTCACTTGTTTTTATTAAAGTAACTGACCAGTGCAACCCTGGAAGGCAGCCAGGCTTTATCTCATGGCATTAAGTTTGAGGGATGTTAAGATCAGCACGTTCTGTTAGAGTGGCTGGTCTGTCCTACCTGAGATGGAGCTGGGACCTCCATCTCAGTTTCTACTGGGGACACAGACTTGTGTTTGATTCAATCCATTCTAGCATCTCTCTTCCCTGCAGGCATATAAAGGACAGAGATGAGTCTCCCTTCAATAATCAGGAAACCTAATTTTCCAATTTTTTCTTCACAAATCCCACTGACTTGACTCCTGAAGGGATTAATTCCCCTGGTGTAGGACTGGTTCATGAGAAGGCTGCTTTTCCTTCCCCTTCAGTGAGGTGACAGACGACATCCTCCTCTGTTTCATGCCCCACAGGTAAATTTTCTGCAGGCAGTCTCTTTTGTGCATGCTTAAGGTAAGATATAAACCCCCATCAGGGTCTTGTAAGCACTTCTGTTGGCTGCTGGTCCTGCTAGAAGTAGGAAAACCTCATCCCCAATGATCACCTTTCTACCTGACATGAGCAGCACCCCATGGTTCCCACATCATTTTTACTTGCATTGGATCTGTAATTAAAAAAGCAAACCCATCCCATCTTCACCCCCACAGAAACCATAAGTGGAACTGACTCTCTATGGCTGATGAAAACCCAGTTTTTTAAAGCAGAAAATGTGTCTGAAAAGGGACAGACAGTGATGCGAAAGCCACGCTCTTCAAAGGAAAGCACCAACCCATTTTGTCCTCATGGTTCTGGAAGGGACTTTATCTTATGCAAAATGTGTCCCCCTCAGCCCCCTCTCCTCACCCAGAGCTGTAAGTCTGCTTTTGTTTTGCCAGTGTTGTGGAGCTAAATCCTGGAAACGTAATTTATTCAAAGTGTTCCGCACACATGTAAATGGGCAAAACTTATTGACAGCTGAGTTAAAGTATCTCTTTGTTCTGCGTAACACGGCACTTTTGCTGAATCTTTCAACCACTGGCTTTGTTCCTCAGATGGGGGAAAAGAGCTTATGGGGGAGAAACAGGCAGGCAGAGAAAATGCCTCTGGTGTGTGTTGTGTGTCTGCAGAGTTGCAGGTTTGCACGTGTACGGCGTGGCAGCACCTCTCCGCACGCACACATCCCCCTTGCATTGAAGGTGTATGCATGGTATGCAGAGCTGGGAATATATTTGATATAAGAACTGCTGTGGGCACAGTCTCTGTGTACATGGTCCTTTGAAAAACTCTCCTGGACCATTGAAAAGCTCCAAGTGGCCATACATCTACCTTTAACTCTGTAAAATAACAGTCCCCGAAAGGATCTTGGTATTTGTGTATTAAATTCCAAGCAGACAGCAAAGTTAGCTGAACTTTCTGCTGCTTAAGCACTACTCTCTCCTCCTCCATACAAGGCCCTGAATTAGCTAATTAAAATCTAGCAAAGAGAGGGAACAGTCTGCAGTGTAGTGAACCTACCAGATTTCTGAGGTCATTGCTGGTACAGAGTTCCCTCACTCTGTCCCATGAAAAGATTTTTAAGTATTCATTGGAAATCTCCCATGGATTTAACTTCTTCCTTTGTTTTGCTTTGCAGTAAAAGCTTGATTGAAAGTGGCTGTGGCAGCAGTAATGCCTGGCTGAGTTTGGAGAAAACAAGCTCTAGACCCATTTAGACGTTTCATTTGAAAGCAGCTGCCATTATCTCCTATTAGGGGCTGTGGTTAGCAAGTAGCTGAGTGAATGCATGTGTGTGTTCATCCATTATGACTTCTTTATCAATCCTATTTCTTTAGTTTTTCTGTTGATGTGGGATTATTATTATTTTTTTTTTAATAGAGGTAATTCACATCTGATAAACCCAAATCCAGTTTTCTAGGGATAAACTTTGATGGAGGGTCCTAGGAGTATTGGTCATCTGTCCATCCACCTTTTAGAATTTCTTCAGCATCCCATGAAAGAAAACTGAAGAAAATTTGGTATTTTTTCTCCCTCTTGCATTTTTTTTTTGGGGGGGAGACAACATTTTTAAAACTAGAATTACGTGCTGAAATTTAAAGTATCAGCAGAGGCTGTTTCATATAAAAATGATATTTTTGGGTGGGTTTCATTTTGGAGGCCCTTCTCTCTTTAAGCCCTAGCCTGCTGCTGGCTGCCTCCTCACACTCCCCTGGCCTTGCTGGGCCACTCGGACTGAAAACTGCTGCAGCAAAACATTTTCTGCTGGATTAAAGACCTGAATCTTCCTTCTTACCACAGCAGTACCCAGGGAGTGACCACTCTCTGAGGAGAGGAGAAGATCAGTTTGATTTTTGCTTTAGCGTTGCTTCAGACTCAGATCTTTTGAAGTTCGTAGCTGAATCCAGACACCTTGCTGGTGCTGGTGGGTTTTGTTTGGTTTCAATCTTTGCAATTTGAGCTGAAGTTTGGAACAGCTTAGGTTTAGGTCTTTGAGTTCTTCATGGAAATGAGAGATCTGATTCTGTGGTGCCCTGTGCTTTCTGTTTTTGCTGGGCTAATGATAGGAAAATGCCACTTGCTCTTCTGATTGATAGGAAGAATAGGAAGATCCTAAAAATACCCTTTTTGTGAGGGTTTCCCCTGGTTGCTGGAGAAATGTTGGGGGAACCCTCTGTGCTGGTACAAGGGCTATGCTAGAAGCAACCCAAAGTGTGGGGGGAAATGCAGTGAGTCTTTATTCCATTTCAGAATCTGAGGTGATGGAGCAAGTAAGACAAAATCCTGTGAACCCCAAGGCAATTTCAGTCCTCCGCTGTAGGTTCTCCTCATGGGTCATCCTTGCCTCAAGAAGAGAAGGCGAGTTGGGACTGTTAGGCCTTGCTCACCACTCACACAAAGTGTCCTCAAGTTAGAGGTTACCTTTGAATTGGGTGGACTCTCAAGTAAGCATTTCAGCATGCTGGATGAAGCAGGGAGCATTGGGAAGAGGCAACAGGCAGGAAGGACCTCTGAACTCTCTGAGGTGGAGGTTAGTCCTATCCCACGATGGGCAAGAAGAAGGCTGACTTTTGTCCTATGAGTCTGTCTTTTGAACTCTTGAAAAAGTGAGACTCCTGGGCTGACAAAGCAATGTGCTCTGAGGATTAATTTTAAATTAGCCAAAACCAAATTACTTAGAGAAGCCTCATTTCTCAGGGGGTGTTGGTGCTCTCAGGCTTGGACAGAGCCTCCCTGTGTCTGCACTGACTTGTGTCAGCTTTATGATTGCAAACATGAAACTAACCATTTAACCATATAATGACTTTGTATTTTATTTACTCTTCCAAAAACACTCTCTATGCAAAAGCATTAGAAGTGCTGAGGTTTCTAATGCAGCATTTCTTTGGCTTATTTCCTGCCCAGCTGTTGTCCTCTTCAACCCCCTGCCCGGGCAGGGATGTGGCCTACAGCTGTGTGGAGGTCACACCTGCATGGTGATGACCATCTCATCTCATCTCATTCTGCTCCTGAGGGAGCTGGGGCCAACTGTAGCCTGTGACCATCCAGCTTCTGGCTTGTTTCAGCTGTCATACCCAGAGTTGGCCCAGCTGCTATTGTGGCCATCAGGAGCTTTATTTCTGGACCTGGCGTCTGTCTGATGAGACCATCAAGGGGCAGGAGCACTTACTGGAAAATGATTTATACTAATTAGGTGGCTTGAAGGTTTCTTGTGGAACAGTAGGAGGGAAGACACAGAGGTCAGCTGTCTTTATTCTCCAAAAAGCCATCATCACCTGATAAAGATTCAACCGCCTTAGGTTTTGAAGAGGATGTTTCATGCTGCTTCAGCCAAAGCGGGGAGTGAAGACTTCAATCTTGTGACCTTTGTTCTCTAAAGAGCGTGTCAAGTCTTGGCTGTGCTGCTGGCCTTGACTTTTAATTGTTGAAGAGGATGTGAGATCAGCCCCAAGCCTTTGTGCTGCAGCTTACCGGGTGAGAGAGGGGAAGTGCTGTGCTTCTCTGCACACCACTGCCTCCGTTGAATTTGAAAAACAGCATAACCAGCCTTCCCCCTTCCCAGCACCCCCCAAATATTGAGATACCTCTTAACAGCAGAAATTAAAACAAAATAAGAAAAGGAGGACTGTTAGGGATGGGAAACCTGATCATATTAATAGCTGTGATTTCAAGCACATTGTTACACCATGATGCAATAGGGGTTTGCCCTTAATCTATCTTGTTTTTAGCATAAATTTCATCCCCATATGATGGTCCAAAAATCCATTGGCTTCATCAGTGATGGCATGTGCTTGTGAGGTATCAGAATTTGGCCTGACAAGGCTGCCTTATTGCCCCCCACTATGTCTCAGAACCAGTTCTCATCCTGTTGTGATCCAGCTGAAGCTGATGCACCAGGAGCTGCAGAGGGAGGACACAGAAGGATGAGTTTTTGAAGGGCCAACACAACTATCCCTGCCAGCATTTGGGGTAAAGGCCCTTGTTCTGTGGGTAGATCAATACCGAGCTCTGAGAGACATCTCTCTGCCTTGCTGCCTGCCCATCATGTGTTGCTCTGGTGGGGCAGAGAAACCCATGGTGGTCTGCATTCTCCTTTAGAAGCATGTCTATAAGTGAAGTGCCCCGTGGACCATGTAATGCCATCCACATTGGATGCATGGAGGCCTCCATGCCTCTTCCATTGTGCCATTCTCTGATTATCTGGCATCCTTCCCTTGCCCTTCATGCTGGTGTTTGCAAGGAGGACCTTGGGAGGTAGTTACCACTATCGTTTCTAGACAACATAAATGAGCTAGGGCCCTTTCATGCCTTTTTGGGCCTTTTACTTGACATAAAAGTGCTAGAATATGATTAAAAATTTATGTGATTCTTGGCAAAAACAGCCAGGGCTAGGAGGTGCTTTCTCCTTTTCCCCCCAGCGTGGCAGCCCTGTCCCTCATGGTGGTGGGCAGTCATTTCTTGGCTGACTTCGCCAAGGATAGTCCCTGAAGTGTTGACTAGTTACTATCTTGGTTTCAGGGTCCCAGAGATACGTCCTGCAGGGAACAGCACTTGGGAACTATCTTTTTTCTTGACGAATGTCTCCTTACAACCTTGCTGCTCATGTGGGTTAGGTGATTTCCAAGCTGGCTTGGAGCCTAGAAGTGAACTCATAGGCCTCAAGGAGCAATAAGTGCTGCAGTGTTTTAAGCAGCCCAGCTCAACTTTGTGTGTGTGTTGTGTGTGTGTGCATGTGTGAAAGCCCTTTCCAGCAGACCTGCTATCTGGAATGATAACCCACCTGGCCTAGCTCCATTCAATAGTGGTATCAGCTGCAGTTCTCTGGTCCCATCAAAAAACTCAAGCCAAGCAAAGATATTTCCTCCTGAAATAGCCTGTTTTAAACTGCAGAAATATCAACTGTAGGTATGTGTGAGTAGAAGAAATATCTCTAAAACTTAGTTTGGAAGGGTTATGGCAAGGGGAATTGAAAACAGTGAATAAGCTTGTGATAGATTTGGAGGTTCTCTAAGCAAAGCCTCTAACCTGTGGTTTGGAAACGGAGTCTGTTCTTTTATACTTGCATTGTGCTCTCCTATAATGGGCTCTGGAGATGCTGGGCTGGCTCGTTTGAGAAACCAAGGAACTTAGAAAGGTGTTGCATGTTTTTAGTATGAGCTGAAAGGAGCTGTGAGTGCTTCACAAGCCCTTTAGGAGTGAAAAGCCTGTCTGTCTTATGGTACCTCCAAGAAGGAGGCAGAAGAGAATGACAAGTTTATGCATTTGCATTTTCCAAATGTTTCTTAGGGCTTCAGATCACAGGATTGATGATGGCTTTGATTTGGGGCCATTCTTATTTTGCAGTCATTGCTTTATTGTTGTCCAAAGAGCCTGTCAAATGGAATCTTTGCAAAGAGTATGCTGGGGTATGGGCTAGGAGACCTGGTGTGGGAATCATCTGACCTGTTTTAAGTGCCTGCTTTATCATGAGATGAACAGAGTGTCTCCATTCTCTTTGTACAGGGAACTGAAGTGAACTAGGTTGGACATGGGCAGAGGGAGTGTGGAAATTTAGGCTGCTATTTGGTTTCCCAAACACAGATAACTGGTACATAGGGGCATTTGCCCAAGGCTCTGCTACCCTACAAGAAGATAGGCATCCCATAGGTTCAGTGTCCTGTGGTCCATATGGATGTTCTGGGGCATCTGCTGCTTCAAGCATCCTATGTTTAGAGTTACTCAAGGCCCTAACACAAGGAGAGCTCTCATCTACCCATGGCTCTGCCACTGATTTATCTTGGTATGGTCATAGAATCTTAGAATCCTAGAAAGGTTTGGGTTGGAAGGGACTTTTTAATAGTGGCAATACCCTTTGCAGTTACTGTGGACCTTAGAAATTTCCTGCTTTTATGACCATTTGAAAAAACAAGGAAATGGGGTTAGATGAGAATTCCTGATTTCATATTTTAAAGTGGGTTTTTTTAGTCCTAAAGCAAGATGTTTCTCCAGAAAAGCTTTCTAAGCTTGCTAGAGTGCATTCAACAACACCATAACCTAGCAGACAAGAAGGCAGTATGGGAAAAATAATTTGGTTAAGACTGATCTAGTGCATTTTGGACTGGTGTAAAGTAGCAGCACTCAGTTGTGGCTTTAGTGCCCTGCTCCCATAGCCATGAAGCTGATTGTCATGGTCATGAACTGTGATGATGCAGGGACCACCCAGTCCTGGGCAACTCTTGCAGAGCTCTCAGAAGCAGAGGCCACTTCTGAAAACCTTTGTGCACACCCTCTCAGAGCCTGTGATTTCTATCTACCTCCTCAATGTGATACAGTTGAAAAGTACAGTGAAAAAACTGGAAAACGTTGTTAATAGACCTCCAGAATATTTCCCAGCACCAGCCTGCCCTGACAAGCCCTTGAGCCATCATAACTTTTCTCTCCCAGCTTCCTGACAGCTGGTGCACACCATTTCCCAGAGAGACTTCTGCCAGGACCAGGAAAGGAGACATTGTTGCTTTGCTCAGTGTTGTCCTTGGGCTTTTTCCTCCCTCTTTTTAGTGAGATAAGGAGTCCGTGGAAGACTGTGCAAAGCACCATGTCGGTTTAATCAGCGTATGAGGGAGAAACTAGATATGCCCTGTTAGTGCAGCCACCACAGTCCAAGCATGAAATTAAGTAGAGGTGGGGGTGGATGCGACGGAGAGAAATGCTGTCCATCTCTCAGGCATGTAGCTGAGAGTCTACAGAAAGTGGGGATTGAGTGAGTGCCCTTGCAGAAAGCCTCTTGGAGCCTGGCAGACCACAGGACTGCTGTGTCTTGCAGTTATTGCACATAATAACCCAAAGTGGGTCACGCTGTGTGACGGTATTAAATGTCACTTTGGGAGAGTGTGCATGCTGATTACAGCTGGTGAGGAATGCCATCACTTTAAGAGGGGTGAAAAAGAAGTGAGAATGAAGAGATTTTCTTTGTGCCTTGAGGGACTGTGAGGATAGTGTTTTCCGTGTCACCCCAGAGATCAGTGGAGTCTTATACTCACTCAATCCAAGCATCAGAGCCGGAGGCTGCACGCTGACGTGGGATTTAATGCAACCTGTCTGCTTCAATGCTCCATGAAACCATGGGGCTGTGCAGTGGTGAATATCTCCTTGCCTGAGTTACTGCAGAGCCTTGCTGTGCACTACCAAATGGATTCTGTCCTTCAGGCCTGAGCTGACAGTGTTACTGCATGTCTAACACTGGTACCTGCAGCCTTCACAAGCTGGTACCACTGCTGAGAGAAGTGTTCCTACCTGCCTGCTGCCTCAACCACCTGCTAGTCCTGCTCTGCTCCTCTCTTAATGCTCCTGACCCAACTTACAAGCAACTTCAGCCACAGCAGTGATTTAGGCCAATGTAAACGTGTGCAACTAGACCCTTACTTCCCTCTCATTGTTGTCTCACATGGATACAGGATGAGGCTAGATGAGTTAAAAGCAGTCTGGGAGCTCAACTCTTTCCAACAAGCAGTGATGCACTAATGTGTCCCTCTTTGCCTAGTTTGGGGGAATTCACCAAGACATTGATACCAGTTGAGGTTTTACTCCTTGTCCTGCAGAGCCTCCCAGATCAATGGCTAGAAGCTTTCAACAGAAGAAAAAACACTCCAGGCTGCCATTGTGGTCCTCCTCTCTTGACGTTGTGATGCACATGAACTACAGGGTTTTCTGTTGGTGTTGTCTATTAAAAGGAATTGTCTTTTTGACTGTGGAAGTAAAAGGAAAAATTACTTAGAGGAGAATGTGATTCAGGACCTAATTCACGTTTGAAGGAGAAGCCTTTGTGAGGAGACACTGGTTTGGCCATCAAGTATGACTTCTTGCATTTTTCACAGTGATTTTAATGTGCTCTTTAAGCTTAAACACTGAAAATGTTGTAAATTTTATTGCTCCTGACAATACTCAGCTTTTACTAGAAGCCACAGATATGACTGATGTTTCTGATGTGACGATTACATGGGGAACCCACAAACAAGACTGTTGAAATGTCGTGCTGTGCTGCCCCAATCTTTGCTGTTTAATTATCCTTCTTGTGTGTGCATACTGAAGAAAGCACTTTCCATCTTTTCCAGAATGAACAAATTAAGCAGAATACTTCTATTTGCATCTTCTTTTTGTCTTAAAACAAAGGATGATTTTAGTAGACTCATCCAACCCTCTAAGCTCTCTGTGCACTACCTTATTCTGGCAACAGTGCTGCTGAAATTCATGGGTCTTTTAGTGGGTAGGTCTTAAAATGCTTTACAGAGGCAGTTGGCACCCTTGGCTGTACTTCACAAATCTAAGACACAGGGAAGAGCTTTCGCTCAACCAAGCAGCAAGGAAAAGAGTATATGACCCACCTGACAGTCAGTGGCAGTGTTGTAGGTCAGGGTCAGATCATGCCAGCTCAAACTAGTGCTGTCTGCTCTCCCTCCCGTGGCTCTTCACTTAGGGCTGGAAGTGCTAGTTACGAAGATACGGAAAAAGAACTGAATTTAACCTAGCTTGTTTTGTATGTACAACCTACAGAATACAAATCTAGCTGTGTATGTTTGCAGATATAGAGCCAATTCCCCAAAACAGGGCCACGGCCAAATGAAGTTTCAGAGATAAGGCAAGGTTAGGATGCTGTAGTGAAAGGGACTTCTCCTCTGTGCTGGAGAATTTGATGTTCTCACTGCTGCTGCTGTGGCTGTGTAGCATCATTGGGGAATCACGTTACTACTCTTTTGTTTCTTATTCTTAGTTACTCTTATTTGTTCTCGGAGTGCTTCAGTTCAGCCCTGGCTGGACAGCTTCTGCTGTGGGAGGGAGCTTTCTGTAAACTGTGAAATCATGTGGCTGTGGCACTTGTTCTGACTTGATCAAATAGACCCTCTGCTTTTCTATCTGCCTTTAGTTTGAAGGCCGACAGGTTGGAAAGGGTCAGAAAGCAGCATTGCAGGTCAGGCCCTGGTGTGGGAGCATCATCCCTGAGCGGCTGCAAGGTGGGATCAGCCACCTTGCTGTACTCCGAAGGAATGTGCAGATCCTTCCTCTTCATGAAGAGCAGTCAACTCTGCCGTTCTCTAGCCTGCTCCCCCAAGCCCCCCTCTGCCTCCCCTGCCCAGGCCCTTCCTGTGTGATGTGGTGGCAAGCTCCAGGGTGGTGCAGAGCTGCCTCCCTGCCAGACACTTGGGCAACCTGCCAGCTGCCCTGCTCCTGGGGGCTGACAAGGGCTGGGGCTGCTGCTGGAGGAAGCATGTGCAGCTCCCCAGGGGAAAAGGAGAGTGAGCACTTTGTATCACTTGACAGGAAGGCCCCTGGTTGCCAAAAGAGTGCTGCTGCTGACAGGCTCCAAAAAGCAGCTCCAGGGCTTTATATTTCCTGAGCCAGCAAGACAGAATCATAGAATCACAGAATGGTTTGGGTTGGAAGGGACCTTAAAGATCATCTAGTTTCAACCCCCCTGCATGGGCAGGGACACCTCCCACTAGAACAGGTCACTCAGGGCCCCATCCGACCTGCCCTTTGAACACTTCCAGGGACTATGTAGTTGTGAGCCTTAGTGTAGAGGGACTAAATAGATGGGAGTGAAAGCAGGATCCGTGGGTGTTTGCAGACCTTGGCAGGTGGGTGACTGACCTGGATTGGCCTCTTTCTTCCCAAAATGTCAATTTTCCACCCATCCTTTCCAGCCCCGGGTATCTGGGCAGCCTGTGGGGCTATGGGGGATGCCACCAGCTTGGGAAGCGCTCGCCAGATCTTTCCCTTCCCCCTCTGCTCCCCCCTTCCAGGGCTTGCAGAGCGGTGAAGTAACGTGTGACATCCAGACAGCGGGAAGGGGAAGCCACTGCAGAATAAAACAGCGGTGTCAGGAAGCGGCACCGCGCTGCTTCCCGCTCCCAGCTGGGACAGGACAGCACTTCACTCTGCTGCTCGGAGCCCGTCGCCGGTTCAGCCCTTGCCGAGCGGCGCTGGCTGAGAACTTGGCCGGCTGCTCCGGCTCGGCACTGCCTGCCCAGTGGGCTCAGGGGTACTGGGAGGATGAGACAGGCGAGGTGCCAGCAAAGAGCTGCTTTAACAGCAGGGGCTGCACAGTTAACACCTGGCAAAACAGTTGCTTGAGTTTCTGGCTTCTGTGAAGACCCCGGAGGGTGTTTCTTTCACTTTTTTAACTCCCACTAGTTAGGTTTTGCAGGAAACCTGTAGCCCCCCGCCCCTCCGGCCCCCTTCCTCTGTGGTGGCTGTCACTTGTACAGGTGTATTGCAAGCCAAGGTTTCACAGCCCAAACAGTGTGTAATGTGTCAAAGCGAGCCTGCCGGAGGCAAGCTGACCGCTTGGACAGGCGCTGTGTGCGTTCAGAGAGAGGTTTCTTTCTCTCTTCCTCCTCATTACGGATCAACCCTGGGTGCAAGGCACTGCTTCTCTAGGCAGGTGCCTGAGTGCGGGAGGCTGGTCCTGCATTTCATCTGTGGTTTCTCTTTAGTGTGCCTGAAGGTACAGGGAAGTCAATGAGCCTTCTTTTGTAATCTGCCCAAACCAAGAGCCAATAACCAGTTGAACCATAGCTCCCAGGCAAAGGATGCAGGTTTTCCCCAGGGTAATATAATCCTAGAACGAGAGACACTTATTTTATTGGATCCTCAGGCTTCTTTGTACCAATTTGACAGTGTGAAAAGGAGTGTGTGAGAAAGTGAAGGTATCACTTAACTGTAGGCATCTGATTTGGTTATCTAAGTGAGGACTCAAAGTGGTGTCTACTCTGTCCATTAGCTACTCAGGAGGGTAAAGACAGGCAGGATAAATAGCTCCATATTTGAACTTCCAGGACAGCCTCTGAAGGGCAATGATGCTGCAAATGCCATTGCTTTAATGGTCAGAACTGGGCTGGACAGTGCACCAGTGAAGAGCTCATGTGCTGATCAAACTCAAGGGCTTATAGCAAAAGGTCTCCTCTGTCATTACCCAACTTGGCTCATCTGAACCAGAAGTGTTTCCCTGCCTTCCCTAACAGCAAGCAGTTCTTCAAAACCAACCTACATTTTCCCTTTTCTAGTGCTCCCTCATTTTTAAACATTAGCAGGAAAAAATCATCAACCTGGCACATCAGACCTGATGAACAGAAGCTGATGGCATTGGCCAAACACATTAACATTGACAGCAAGATCCACAGACTTCAAATCCTCAAAAGCAGGTTATATGTCATCTCATTGCTGTCTTGCCATTGCTGGGCATGTAGAAAGGAACATACACTCTCTGGCATGTAGGGTACAGCATGGCCGTGGAAAAAAACCAAGCTGGTCCTACAAATTGCTGGGAGGTTGCACCCACTGTCATTGAGGCTCTTCTCATCCACTGGCTTTGGGGACTGTCACTTCAGCCCTTCAGATGGTCACAGCCTGAGCAGTTACCCATCTGCATGTAGCTGCCTTGTGCTTACACAAGGATGACATAAACGTCTGTCCCTGTTCTTGTGGTTGGGGTTTTTTTTAGTTAATTCTGAATGTTAAAGCCAGTTTGTATTTTGTGCCTGTTTTTATCACCCAGGCTCCACCACTGTCAATCCTCTTGCTGTTGCTTATGTTAATCCTCTTGCTGGCTATTTCTTTTCCTCTACCCAGCATCAGTCTTCCTAGGCTTCTCATCCTGCACTGCAGCTAAATCCTGAGGGCACTGGACTCTTCGCCTGTATCCCAAATCACAGAATCACAAAATGTTAGGGGTTGGAAGAGACCTCTGGAGATCATCGAGTCCAATCCGCCTGACAGAGCAGGACCACCACAGAATCTAGGGCAGGTCACTTAGAAATGCATCCGACAGGTCTTGAAACTCCCCAGAGGAAACTCCACAAGCTTCCTGGGCAGCCTGTTCCACTGCTCTGTCACCCTCACAGTAAAGAAGTTTTTCCTCATATTGCGGTGGAACTTCCTGTGTTGCAGTTTGCATCCATTGCCCCTTGTCCTATCACAGGGCATGACTGAAAAGAGATTGTCCCTTCTTTCTTGACACCCACCCTTCAGATATTTATGTACATTAAAAAGACCCCCTCTCAGCCTTCTCTTCTCCAGACTAAACAGCCCCAGGTCTCTCAGCCTTTCCAATAAGGCAGGTGTTCCAGTCCCTTAATCATCCTCGTAGCCTCCATTGGACTTTCTCGAGTAACTCCCTGTCCCTCTTGAACTGGGGAGCCCAGAACTGAACACAATACTCCAGATGTGGTCTTACTAGGGCAGAATAGAGGGGGAGGAGAACTTCCCCTGATCTGCTGGACATACTCTTCTTAATGCAAATCAACACAAAATGTTTGCAGTTTTTCTTGGCCAGGTGCACTAAGCAAGCAAAGGTATTAAATGATTTCTCCATTTACTGATGATGCTGTTTTGGTCCTGCGTAGCCACAGAAAGCAAGAGTGCAGCTGTGAGTTGTAAGGAGGAGGCCCCTAGCATGTACTTCTGGCCTGATGGTGCCCCAAAGCCATGTTTTCTATACAACCAGTCTGATTTTAAAGTGTCGGCTCACTTATGGTTGTGCAAACCAGTGCAAAGGTTGGTGTGACCTGCCCACGGGGTGATTCCTGTCCTTGCAATCAATTTGTTTCATAGCTCTGTTCATCCTCCTGCTTTCTGTCCAGTCGCTCCATCTAGACCTGCTCTCTCATTGTGTTTGCATGGCACCTATTTTGATCAGGGACCTGATTCTTACTGGGACCTTGGAGGAAATGGTGGAATAATTGTGATGCAAAACCCTACTGTGTCCATCTGACAGGGCTTTAACCCATTTTGTATCACTGTAATTCACTGCCCTGGGTGTAGCAGATCTACAAGTATGCAGTCTCTCTTTTCTGTGCATGTAATTACATTAGGCCTATATATATATATGTGTATATGCACATATATGTATATATTTAATGGAGAAAAGAACTGTTTTCCATCACAAATCACAGTCCTGTCCCACTGAAATGGGAGTGGATGGGCTTTGCTGAGCTTCAGACCTAAACAATCCTCTTGAGAATAAGGATTTCCTTTTAAGACAGTTTCCACACTTCAGGTGTTGCTGCTGCTCCATGTTAATCCAGATTTCAAAATCTCTGAAGTTGTAAGTGAAACAAAATACCCACTTCCTGGATGGCAGGAGGCTTTCAATATCCTGCCCTGTGGGCCTGGTGGGATGTGGGCTTTATTTAGAGGGAGCAGGTTGGGTAGAGGAACAAAACACAGGGACCCAAATGATCTTGCTGGTGTTGTGTAAATGCAATATGTACCCCTGACTGAGCCTCCTCTCCCCTGGAACTGGAGCTTCTAATCTGTTTTAGGAATTAAAAAAAATTAGACCAAGGCACAAGTAAATAAATGGAGGAGTCTGAGGTGGAGGCAGCAGCAGCTCTCTGTGGGTGCTTGCTGGAGGGTCTGGACTGCATGGAGGGAAAGGCCTCCTTCCTGCTGCCCAGCCCCTGTGTCAGTTTTGGCTTGAAAGGTGGCTTTTTTTGTCAGATAAATCCTTACTGGTGTGGAGGTTGGGGGAGGAAAACTTGGTAGCTGAGGCAGGGAAGGGCCTGCACCTTGTTTTCTCTGCTGAGGTAGTGGTGGGGGCTGTGGTGGGGTAGCAATAGCTCCACGAGGAGCTGGTTGGGCTGTGTAGTGGGTAGGGTCCTGTGTGGTGGGTAGGGTGTGACATGGTGATGTGGGACAACATGGCAGGTAGGGCATGGTGGCGATGAACTTCTGAGGTGGCTGGTGGACCTGGTGTGTGTGGAAGAGCTGGTGCTGGAGGGTGAGGGAGTGGGGCAGTGCATCAGGGAAGGGAGAGGGGGAAGGTCCTGGTGATGATGGGAATTGGATCCAGGGCTGTGAGCGATGAGGACACCAAAGTTTTCAGGGTAAAATGGATTAAAGTCAACTAGAAGCAAGATTTCTGAAATGCACCAGTTAGGGCAGCCCTTTCAACTGGCCAGGACCACCTCTTGTCCAGTTAAGTGTCTTACACTTTCATTTAAAAGGTGCTTATGGGATTTGCCCCATTTATCCAGAAGAAATTGCAGTGATGAATGAGAGCCAAAGCAGCTCTCTTGGGGTCAAGGGAATGGGATCAGCCTCTGCTCTGGAAGAAGAAGTTGAAGAGACCCTCTAAAGTGGTCTCTTTCCAAGATGGGAGGAGACTATGCTGAACCTTGCATCCCAGCATCCTGCAGTCCTTGTAATTGCTTTTGTTTAACCTACTCTGTGGCCATTTTTAACTCTTCAGAGGTTCCCTCCTTTGCCCTGGGCATTAACTGAGACATGCAAGCAAGGCTAAGCCTAAGGGTCTGCTGTGTGGCTGGGGTGCCTGCAGGCCCTGCTGCTGGCTGCAGGCTCACTTGCATGCTCCAAGACATGAGCTGCTTCATTTGAAGCATACATCCACTTCTGTGTACCTGTTTGGACCAAGCAGATCAGAGGAAAACCTTCAGCCCAGAGTGCTCTCCTCATTTATTAGAGCCTTGACAAGGTAAATAGAGGTAGAGATTAAATATGAATGGGACTTATGTTGGAAAGATCAACCTGAGAGACATTAAAGAAAAAGGAGTTAAGTCAACAGGAAAGTCACCTGACTAATGGGAGGAAAATCAAAGTTTGAGGTTGGTGTCCCAGGTCCCTTGCAGGAGGAGCTGGGGGTGTTACACCTGAGAGACATCTGGCAGAGATGGCATTGCCCTGCTCAGAGGGGACCTGCAGCCACAGAAAAGCAGCATCATTTTAAACTTTCTTACAAGTTTGTTTTTCTGGAACACAACACAAAAAACACTGCCCACTTTTGCACCTTAGGTACAATGCAATCAGTGGATCCTTCCCATGTGCTGCCAGATTCCATCTGTCTGTCTGTCCATCTGTAGTTATTAATTGCTTAGGCTGCTAAACACAGGTCTCTCATTCATTATCTGTATTTATCATCAATAGTTGTCTGATGGTATGTATAGCTGTGGAATTGAGCTAAGTATCACCAGTTCCTGGCAGATTTGTGTATTATTTGCATGAGAATAGTTTTCTGCTGCCTGTTTAAAATAGAGTGAATGTGCAGTCATGATAATGACAAGATTAGGATGATTCCAGCTTTGTGTCAGCCTAACAGTAAAACTTGGACTATTTGCTATTTTTTACCACTGCATCGGAGGGGTTTTTTTTGGTAATTGATGGTCTTTTTTGTTTGTTTTTTTTCCTAAAACATTTACTGAAAAAGTGAATGCCTTTTTAAGGGTATTTCTTTAGAAAGGAAGTATGTTACAAATCGAAGGCAAAGTTCTTCATTCCAAGAAAGTGCTGCAAATCCGGACCACATCTGCTGACTTCAGCAGAGTCACACCAGGTTTACACAACACGCACATTGCAGCTGGACTCGTGTATCCTTACGAGAAAGTCAAGTCGCCTCTAGAGGTGATGGGAACACTCTTCTGAAATTAAGCTTTCCTGAAATTGTTTTGGTACCTTTATTGAAACCAGTATACTTACGAAGTGTACGAGTTTTGAAGAAAATATAATTAGGAGTATCCCAAGAAAAAAGGCCAAGCCAGACAGTTAAGGGCTCCTCATCTATAGTTCAGGTTGGTGGCTCGGGATATGGTGCTCCAGGTTCAAATCTCTCGTCTGGAAGAGAAGTACCTTTGAAAGAAGGAGAGTGAGAGAGACTTGACCATGCACCTCTGACATTCAGAGTCAAAGCTAGAACTTCATTCCTGAGTCCAAGCTGAAGTAAAAGTAAAATGAGAAGAAGAAAGAGAAGGGGGCTTCATATTTGACATTAGCTCATGCAGTACGTATTTGTGCATTGCCTACTGCACTTATGAAGGAATACAGCCTTGCCTCTGGTCTTCCTTTTGGCAGCCTTATCATTTTGATAGTGAAATGAACCAGTTCAATGAACCAGTGAAGTCTTGTTGTTGTTTTTTTGTGGGGTTTGTTGTTGTTTGTTTTTTTTTTTTTAAAGTGAGCCTGAAAAAACAAGATGGCAACAAAAAGCTCCTTGAGAGTTGATAATGCTGCTTCTCCCCTGTTGCTTTTTCTGTGCAGATTTTAAGCATGGTGAGGCAGGGACTGTCTCTCTGGGGCACAGAGAGCCTCTGATCTTGCTGGTGTCCTTGAAGTGATGTGTTATAAACAGGAAGGAAAAAGGAAAGTGCCCAGGTCTCATTGACAGGGAGCATGTGGCTATTTTTGCGAGCAGAAAACCTTATGAGACCCAATAGTTTAGAACCTGGATGTGCTTCTGAGAGGTAGCCAACCTTTCCTAGAAGTAACCTATTGCACCCTTGCTGTTGAAATCCCCATACTGACATCCTAACCCTGCTGGAGTGCAGACTTTTCATTTCTTGGATATGGCAGCAAGCTTATCTATCTATCTGTCTGTCTGTCTGTCTGTCTGTCTGTCTATCTATCTATCTATCTATCTATCTATTTATTTATTCCCCCCAGTCAGTTTATTCAGTCCCTCTTAGAACAGCCTGTCCTTCTGGGACATTTCAGTGCAATTAGATATTAGGTGTCAGGAGCAGATAATGGGCAAACACATATCAGGGGAGATGGTACTTAGCTAATCACTCTCTTTATCTTACAGCCTATTTTTGGGAAA
Organism: Apus apus; assembly: GCF_020740795.1. Classification (NCBI taxonomy): domain Eukaryota; kingdom Metazoa; phylum Chordata; class Aves; order Apodiformes; family Apodidae; genus Apus; species Apus apus. The sequence continues at coordinate 108,829,412 of NC_067285.1, read as the reverse complement.
AAACAACAACAATGCAAGAAAGCTCCCACTGAAGCAGCATCATGGCTGAGACTGGTTGCTGTTACTTCAGGGTTGTGTTGGCATTTCCAGTGTGGTTTCACATGGTGCTTTCTCAGTGGCCTTGTTTTCACAGCTGCCCCATGAGCAGGCAGGAGCCAAGTGACAAATGACTGTAGCTGCAACTCTTGCAAAACCTCATTGTTGGCACATCTGCCTTCTGCTGGCTGGCTTTTGTGTTGTCTTGTTTGTTTGTTTCCCTGGGCAAACCAAGAACCTAGGTGTGGGAGTGTATGGGAAAAGGAGATGAGCTATTAGGGTAATTAGCATCATCCATGAAACCTCCACATTTTATATGCCTGTTACATCAGAAACATTTATGTTGAAGTAGCATCTCTAAGTATTTTAGTAGGTTTAAACACTCGATTCTCTGAATCTCCAGCACCTGCCCAGTTTAGGTGCCTTAAACCATCTTTACCAGGATCTGTTTCAGCAGCAGAGGAAAAAAAATGTACAAAAAACAAAACCTAGAATGGCTGACCTTACACACACAGATTCTTTTCCAAGCACACTTTGCCTGAAACTAATTACCTCATACTAATTAGCCCTTTCTAAGTGGTGAGTTGTTGGGAAGGCAGCTGTGGATGTTGTCAGTCAGGCTCCAAAGTCTATCTCCTGGTAAAATGACAGCCTGGTTGAGCCTCTCCAGTTTACATGAGGGTTGTTACTGTAAGGACTTGCCCCGCGCTCCCTGGCTGGTTGAAATGGTGGAGAAAAAACAGGAGAAGTTGTGTATGTGTGACAGTTTTGGGAAAACAACTTTAAAGAGAAATGGAAACTCCATCTTCCTGCTTGCTGCTGTTCCATACAAAAAAGAAATCTCGCCATGTAACTCCTGAATTGCAGGAATTCCTGGAGCCCCAGCAAACCCTGTCTAATCTCTCTCAGTCCCTCACGTATCGCCTCTGAATGTTTTCAGTGAGTTCCCAGACCTCGTGCTTTCTTGCTTCTGATAACTAGCCATTGCTGGGATGCCAGAACCACTGCATTGCATAGTTCAGCTATCAACAAAAATATAGTGAGATAAAGGGGATGGTTAATACCAGAGTGTCTGTGGTAACGCAGATGTCAGAGATACTCGACTGGCTTTCCCGGAGAAGTCCTTTAAACGGGTCAAGTTACTTTAGGAGAACAGTATCTAGCCCTTTTGACAGTGTGAACATCCATAAGAACATCATGCAAGCATTTCCTCCTGTTGAAGGGTCAGGCAGCCATCAAATGTACTCTTAGTACTTCAGAATTTTGGCACAGTAATGCCAACTCATCTGGGACTTTCCAAAGATATCCTCTTGGGTGCTGAGCATATTTGGAAATCTCAGAGTTGCAATTGAAGATGAAAAGCTGGCTTGCATCCTAGGCAGTGAGTTCTTTTGAGAATTAAGCCCATTAAAAAATGCAATCTGATAGAGGAGCTGAAGGATTTATTGCAATGACTGAGCAATTGTAGGATCACAGATGCCAAAGAGGAAGAATAGGGTTATTGGGTCTTCCTGCCAGGTCAGGACTGGTCCCTGTAGTATCTAGTCTAGCAGAGCCTGTTTAGTTGTTTCGAGTGATAGTTTCCACTGCTTCCTGATAGGAAGACTTAGTAACAATGGGACTTAACTGCCAGACTGAATTTTTCTTCTGATTGCTGGCTAATATTCTTATTAATTTTAATGGGAAATGCATACTCAAACCAGAGAGAAAAGATCCCATGGGGTCCCTTGGATAATGTGCCATTGTCTGTGGTATTTTCACCAGTGAAATGAAATGGGAGGTGCTGGAGAGTACATCTTGGCACAGTTGTGTTGGTGTCTGTCCATGTCCAGAGGGTGTGATGAGTTGGTAGCTCAGACAGCTTATACGGCTTGTGAAGAGTGATAGCAGCCGTGTTTGGTGTTAAGGTCTGTGGCCTGTGAAGTTGAATAATGCAGGAGTGGTGGTCATGGTGTTGAAAATGGTTTCTGGGAACCAGGATGGGTAAAGTCTCTTCCTGACTTTGCTACTGACTTGGGAAAATGTCTTTAAGCCACTGTGAACTCATGAGTGAGGGTTTTCCCTTCCTTCTGATCCCTGTCAGAGAGATGTTCCAGCACTTTGTGGTCCAAATAACACTGTGTAAGAGATTCCTGCATGTGTCAGAGCAAAGGTGCTCTTTGCATGTGGAAAGTGCAGGGCAGAGTTTGTCCACTTTGTTTCTAAGGAAAGACATTCGAGCCAAGACATTTGCATTTGAAATGGATGCAGAGCTGTGTTGCCGACTAAGTGGTGGTAGCTTGATCATATTTGGGAGACAATAGCTGCAATGGGCAAGGTCAAGAGAGCAACTGGAGCTCCTTGTGCCAGAGAAGCTCTGGAAAAGTGCAAAACATATTGATTACACAAGTCCAGGATTTTATCCACAGGATTATGGTTCAGCACGAATCTTGTGCATTTGTGCTGACTAGAGGAGGGAAGAGCAGGAGAGAAGAGACTGCAGTCACCTCTTCCTTCTGGGGGATGCTACAGTGCACCGTTTATGGAGGGGGATTGGCCTCAGCTCTGAAGGCAGTTGCCAGTCTGCCCCTCCTGACCGTTATTTAATGCTTGTTAAATGAACACAACCTTTAGTTTAGGTTCAGTATTTCACTTGATAGCTCTCACCGCGGCTGGGAAAGGGGAGGGAAGAGGAATCCCAAGAGCAGAAGCAAGACAGAGGAGAATAGTAAGGGAAGGGGAAAAAAAAAATGTAAGGACATTGTTTCTAACAGCACTTAGTGGCCTAGATTTTCCTTTCACAGCTATTTCAAAAGTCTGCTTTATTTTAGATCCATTCAGCTTTTATTGGTATATAGTACACTGTGTAGTAGCAGCCACTGTTGTCTGTTCAGCTCTTAACATGATACTCTGCCAGATGGCAAGAGTATAAACCTGCATTTGTACTCTGGGATTGATCAAAGTTTTTTTGCTGTTGTCACCCCTGTAACATTGTCACAGATGTAAGGCTACTACAGCCTGGCTCTGCTCCCTGCAACTTCCCCGTGTATAAATTCAGTACAGTGCTCCTTTTCATAGCAATAGAATGCCCACATTCCTTAAATCCCAGGAATAGCCCTGTGCAGGGGAGGATGCGCTGCAAGGTTTCACCAGGAGTTTTTTAGGCAAGGCTTGCACATGGGTGAGCAGAGGGAGTGAAGCTGGGAGGAGGGTAGATCTCTGGTTAGGTGTAAATCAGCAGTCTGCTAAGTGTAGCTAAGGCCGATTGACTCCAGTGGAGAATCCAGCTTGGGATCTCAGCAGGAATTCCCCAAAGGAAAGGCATTTGGGAGTGATTAAAAAAATATTCAAACAATGGTTGTTCAGTGGTTTTGGATGAACAAACCCTTGCAGAGTAGTGAAGCTGTTTTGGAAAGGGGCACGGGACTGTGCATGAGGAGCAATGAGTAATCCCACCCTGTGTGTGGAACAGATGCAGGAGGATGGCACAGGGCTCCTGTTCTCTGCAGGCAGTTTACTCAGGACAATTTTATTATTCTTTTTTTCATCTTTCCTGTCTGCTTCTTCCCATCCTTCCCTGGCTTTCACTCCCTATCCTGACATTGCTTTTCTTGCTGAGGGCAAGCAACATGCTTCTGCAAAGAGCCCTGCTGGTTTTGGAGGGCTGAGTCATGGGTTGGACTCAACTCCTTTCCCTGAAGAGCTAAGGTGTCATGATCAACCTCCCTGGTTGCCATGGGGAGACCACTAAGATTATGGCATCCTCAGATATGGTCTTTGCTCAAAGGGAAGATGACCTTTGCTCCAAGAGAAGGAGGGTGTCCTGTAGCCAGAGAGGTTGCATTCTCACACCTGAGGGAAGTAGATAAGGAGGGCATCATGAGCAATTTTCTATTCCTGCTCTCTAAGGAAATGACTTGTAACTGTGAGGAGAGGGGAAGGGGAAACTGATGTCCAGAGGTCTCCAAGGCTGCTGAGAGAGCAGTGGGCCCTAGATGGGAAGTGAAAGGGGTCTGGAAAATTTAATCAGGTGGCAATACCCAGTCTGTGGTGGTAGAGGTCTGGGAACACTGCTCTAGCCCATTACTGTAAATGGTTTTTACAAGACTGCACCGTTGTAATCCCACCTTGCACTGCTGGACCAGGGCCTCCTTGAGTGGCCAGGGGAGATGATCCCCTCCAACACGCTGCTGTGCATGAAATGCCCCAGGGAAACTGCTGCTGATGCATGTTGTAAAAAAGGCAAAAGCTGCCAGTTTTGTCCCCCTGACATTTCACAAAACTGGCAGCTTTCTTTTTTTTCTTTTTTCTTTTTCTTTTTTTTTTTTTTAAACCCTATTTTTCTCACATTGATGGGGTGGAGGGGAGCAGCAGCCTGGTTTGGGATGATTTATGGCTCCAGGGGTTGCTAACTTTTTGGCAAACCTTCCAGGAAGAGCCCCCAGAGCATGCCAGCTGTAATCATCTGAGCTTTGGAGAGATGCACTGAGAGAGATAACATTTTCTTTATCCTTGCACAAACAGGCTGACAGAAAATGTGCGTGTCCCAGACAAGGGAATTCCTCCTTCTCTCCCCTTGCCCCATTGAAGGCTCCCTGGGAGCAGCTGGGCTCTCTTACTCCTGCCATCCCCAACAGCTTTAAATTCACTTCCCTCAGCGCCTTCAAAGGAGGTTTTGATAAATGCATCACACTTTACAGCCAGCCAGGGCTCTAATTGCCGGGAGGATTACGATAAGCTTGTTTCTTGTTGTTTCAAAACAATCTGGAGTAGGACGTGCCCTTCCTGGTGCAAAGCCCCTCCAGCCCAGCTGCAGCCCAGCAGAGAGGAGGCAGTCATCCTGACTATTGCATGTAACTGGGGGTGGTTTGGTTATAGTCCAGCTGAAGTGTTGTGGACCAACACTCGTGCAGACCTGTTAGTGACCTGTGAGGCTTGTGCCAAGGCAGCTTCTCCGTCAGCCGCCAAGTGCCCTTGCACCTCCGGGGGTCCAGGAGTCCCAGCTCCAGACCTGCCTCCTGGGCCAGCAAAGTGGAAACTCAAGAGGTCTGTCAGCCCCTGGGAGTGATTTCCTTTCCCAGCCATGTAGTTATTCCATGTGTATGGTGTTGGTGGTTTGTTTTGTTTTGTTTTAATTTAAAGGACAGTCTTGCTCTTTTGCTGCTAAATTTAGTGACGGTGGTCTGGTTAAAAAATAATACAGGAAAAAAAAGCAGAGCTGCCTTAAATTATGATCTAAAAATAGGGAAACCTACACCATTAAATTGGAAGGATTTAGAAGCATAACCATAAAGCCAAGAAGAGTTTGCCAGGAGCTATCGAGTGACACAGATTTCAGCTCCCAGCTTCTTCTAGTTTTCTTCTTTTAAAGGTGAACTGAGCAGGCTTAGGTTACTATTTTGCTGCTTTTAACTACAGAGTCTGCCACTGTGGCAGTTATCAATAGACTTTCCTTTGCATTTTTTAACTGATTTTATTTGTAATATATTTTTAACTCTCTACCATCAGTAGAGAAAATGCTTTGCAAGTCCTATTTAACCCTTGAATACTGCGATATGAAATTGATGTACCTGAGATCTGTTCCAGGAGAGGAATTCAAGGACTCAGAACCTTGGTTATGGAAAGATTGGTTTAGTGGGTATGGTTCTTGGCTGGGACTTAACAAACTAAGGTTTGAATCTTTGTGTATCCTGATTTACCTGAGAGAAATCTCTTTGGTCTTTGCTATCACCAGCATGTACAGGAGTTTTCCAGGTGTGAAACAAGAATAATGGGTAGATTCAGGTTAGACATTAGGAAGAAATTCTTTGCTATGAGGGTGGTGAGACACTGGAAGAGGTTTCTGAGGGAAGCTGTAGAAGTCCCATCCCTGGAAGTGTTCAAGACCAGGTTGGATGGGGCTTGGAGCAACATGGTCCAATGGGAGGTGTCCCTGCCCATGCAGAGGGGTTGGAGATAAATGATCTTTAAGGTCCCTTCTGATCCAAAACATTCTATGATTCTATGATTCATAGAAAGACTTTGACTGGAAAATGTCAGGTTGCCCATAATCGGCTTCCTCTAGAGAGACATGGCATCCAGCTCTGCTCTTAGAGTGGTGGATGGGTTGGAGTACCTGAGATAGAGCTTTTTCACCCTCTAAACACTGTGCTCTGTTGCCAGACTGTTGGTGATGTCCTTTAGCAAGATTCGCCCTGTGGACCCTTTTAGAAGAACTCTGCTGAGAAAGTTCCTGTAGGGTGATCTTTTTAGCATAATGCTGGGTGGTTTCTTGCTCAGTGACTGACCAACTCACCTTACTGGTCTCCATCTCTTCATGCTCACTGATAATTTCCAGCATGGCTCAGTGAGGTGCTTTCAAAACCACTTTTCATTTCCCTGTCTGGTTGGCATGAACCAATGAAGCTTTATTCAAACTCTGCTTCACCTTTGCAGGCCTGGAAAGTCAGTTTTCATATCAAAAGCAGATTCTCAGGTACCTGGCATCTTTGATTAAGAAATGTTGCATTTTATGCAAATTTTTTGGCTACTTACCCATCTTGGATAGCTTGAGGCTTGAAGATTTACTATAAAGCCATATGTAATACTAAGATTGTATTTTTGGGCTTGGACTCACCTCAGATGACACTGTGCTGGATTCAGTATTGCTGTGTATGAAGAAGAGTATCAGACAGCTTGCTGTCAAGGAGGGCCTTGATTGCCTTTTTTCTAGACTGTGTCTTTGAGTCAGCTGGGATCTGTTTGTTGGATGCCTTGAGGATGAAGAGAGCTGTCCAGGAAGCCAAAGGCAGCATGACAGACAAACAAGGAAATACTCAGGAATTCTGAAGGTGATGAAAAGCAAAGTTATTCTAGATAAGCTCTGGAACATACTGTCATGAGATAATTCCAGGGCCACGTGCTGGTTGGGATTAAAAAATATGTAGATATGTTGATAATGGGAATATCTGCTCTCATATTACTCAGTTTTTCTTTTTTAGGGATGTTAATCCTGATGCTTTAAAGCCATATGCTGAGTACTGAGGATACAGTTATTTAAGAAGTGCTTTACTGGTATATAGTGGTATGTTATGCAGTCAGTGGCTTCCTAGGGTGAATACAGCTGCTACAACAGAGCCACGCTTTGGCCCATTCAGATAAAGCATCCTCTGAAAACTTAAGAAGTTGCAGGTTTGCCAATATGTACTGTCTACTCTGGAGCCTCTTGAGTAAGTCTGGGATGACTTTTAGGCAGCATTTCAGGGATAACATCCTTTAGGACCCCTTTCTCTTCCTCCTTGGCCCTGTCCAAGACTTACTGTTTACTCCTGGCTTTCTGTGCCATGTTGTCTCACCCAGTGTTACTGGCTTTCAGAACTGGTGCCTAGATGATGGTCTTGCTGGCAAGACATGGAAATCAGGAAGGCTGCAGATGTGAGACGATGCCTGAGTGTCTGGTCCATCAAGGTGCTGAGCTTCTTCAGCAGAGTGCTGAGCATCCTCACACTCTCTAAGCATGAGTAAGCTTTGATTATCAAATCCAGGTGTCCCTGACAAGCACCTGGAGGGAGACATGCCCTTCTCTAAACATACTGTCTGAGCGAAGCCACTACTGCATGCCTGGGTGAAGTGTCTGGGTATTTTCAAGGTGCTGCAAATGAAGAGGGAACAGAAGAAATACCAGTGTGGCTCAGCTGGGTATTTTGAAGAGTGTTTCAATCTGAATTGGAAACACTCCTTTTGGACAGGTGTAGGTGTGTTCTCTATGCTTCAGAACTGGATCAGAGATGACAGGAGGCAGCTTTCTATTGATTCTGACCCACAACAGTCTCCCTGGATCTCCTCTAGCTGCTCTCTCCTTTCAGAACAATACCATTTGTTCTTGACTCCCTCTCCCTGTCCCCAATCCTCCAGTTTATTTAGCAGATGTCAGCCCAAACTTTCGAAGCAAGGGTAAACAGAGCTAAGGTCAATCTGAGAAAGGCAGCACCCCAAGAGAGCTGTTGCTTTTCACTGCTGCTAGTGAGCCTGTATCCAATTGGAATTGTAGAGAATCAGAACAGGCACAGAAAGGATTAGTCCTTGCAAGGATAGCAGGGTTTATAGTTTTTAAAAAAATCACCCAGAACAAAAGTGTGCACCCTTAGTATGAACTGGGTAAAGCTACACCATTCTCATGTTTCTTCCCTTTGAAGACCTCACGTTTTGTATTCACAGCCATTACCATATGAATCAATGATTAAAAAAAGCAACAAATCCAGCATCTTGATAAGAATCCAACTATAATTTACCAGTCCATCCTATAAGGTAACCAGAGCGAGTTCCTTTCACTCCAGCCATTGTTGGCAACACAGATTATGTTCTTCAAAGACTGTCTGTCTCGTTCGAACACAAGGTCCATATCTTGGCTGAACATTAACGTTACCTGATAGGCCCGATGTCCAGCTCCACCTTGCCCTTCCTGGTGAGTTAGGCTTTATAGTAGAGTCACAACATGAGCAGAGGGAATAAAGAGCCTTTGTGCTCCTGCTGGGTCCATCCCCTGAAGCTGATCAGGCACCAGGATTGATTACCGGGTGGGTAAAGACCTGATAACCTACTGAATCTGTATGAAGAACCCCTTCTGATGACTTCTTCCTCTGATTTGCATTTCAGGCCTCTGTCTCATTTTAGAAATGATTTTATCTGTCTTTCACTACAGTGCAAACCGGGCGAAGTTCACATAAAAAGAGGCAGCAGGGAAAGCAGAAGCTTGAAGGTGGCCACTCTTTTAGTGCCATACAAATAGAAACTGAGACCATAATCTGTTATTTTATGTGCAACAATGATGAGTTCAACTCCTCTGCTTCACAAGTGCTAGTAATTAGCATTCACTTGCCAGCTACTAAATATACAAATACGTACAATTACACCAGACAGATTACTGAGGTTGTAAAAGAAAGAATTGAAGAAAATGTCCTTCCTTAATTCAGCTCATGTGCACTTATGCCAAATCACAGACTTTCTAATTAGATGTTCTCCCACTATTTTTCTCTAGTAAGAACATAGTTACATGTCCCAGGCATGGGAAGGCTCAGCCCAAGTAGTTCTGTTTGGCAAAATTATGAGCAATTACACTTTTGTCTTCGTAATTTTCAACAACCTGTTGGTTCTCACCATTGCCACAGAGACTTGTGGTAGCTATTACGTGTGGAAGTCCCATATGGAGCTCCTGAGTTTCTTTTGTTTGGGGTAGCAATAGCCCTTAAAGAAATTTTGTATAGAAAGGGTAGAGTTTCTTAAAAATGCTGTTTCTTTTTTAAAACGCTGCTTCATTTAAAAAATGCTGTTTCTTATGTGGAAGTCCTGGCAAATAGTGCTGAAGTTTGTTCTATTCTTCTTGTCTCTTTGCTCTCCTTCTGTGTGGTGGCTCCTAGAAACAGGTATGGTTTGTGCAAAAGGTTGTTGAAGTGGGACTGTCCTCCATGCTATTTATGTCCCTGTCTGCTGGAGGGTGCTTGCCAAAATACATAAAATACTCTTTAAAATTTTCTCCTCACTTCTCAGTCTGGGAAGTGACCCAACAGGCCCCGAAAGCTCTTGCTGCTGCATTACAGGAGCTGTGAGGAGAGGTGAAGCCTCTCTCTCCTAAATCCAGCAATTATAAACAAGCCACTTAGCCAAAACATAAAAGGTGGTATAGATGGAAATATGCCTTCCCTTAGGCTTTTCCATCAGAGGGGCTGTTTCCCTGACATCCAGCCCTGGGGAACAGCCTGCTCTTTTGTGAGTGATTCCTAGGGGAGGTCTGAGGAATTTTGAAGCTGTCAGCCTGTAATACCCTGGTTTTAGCTTTTTTTCCAGAAAGCACACTGGTTTCCAGAGACTGAAGCCAGATTGCTGGTTTAAAGCTGCTACATATCACCCAAAGAATGCTGATTATTTCACAGTCATGCGAGCGCCTGACCGGTAAAATGTGTGGGCAGTCTGGCCACTTTTTTCTTCCTTTATTATTATTATTTTTTTTCCTGTTTTTTTTCGCCGATTTGGCTTCTTAATACAATGCCTGAAGATCTTTTGAAAGGGCCAGAAAAATCTGCTGACGGCTCACGCAGCTGATTTGACCCAGAGCCCCTGCTTGGCTGAGCAGAAAGATGACACTGCAGCAAAAATGTTACTTTAAGGGAAAAGAAAACAGGCGCAATGCTCCTGCCATTGTTCCCAGCCTCTCTTCTGGTGCCAAGCTCTGCACTTAGGAAAACACAGGGGTACCAGGTTTTAACCTTTCGCCTGCTTCCCCCAGGTGTTATCTTTTGCTCTGAATAGGCAGGATGAGGTTCACAAATCACATTCAAGCCCCTAGCAGCCCTCCTGGCCCTGAAAAGACAATTTGTAGTGGGCTTTGTCCTGGGCAGCTTAACAAGATTTTCAGCAAAAAGGGTCATTTGCTCAGTTTTGTTCTTTCTAGTGTTTCAATGTAATATTGGGTGAAGCTACTGGTGCCTTCTCTTGCAGCAGTGAAAAATCATGGAGGTTGTTGAGAGCTGGGTAACCATGAGTAGGTACCATGGAGCAGGCAGGTCTCTCTGTTTTTGTGATTTAACTGTGTTTTATCACTGACAGAGGAGTGTAAAAAAAAAATAAATTAAAAAAAATAATCTGAAAAGCCTTTGGTGAGGCTCCCATTTAAATAGTTATTGTTTAGAGTGAAAATGGTTTGTGGAAGGAGAGCAAAGTGCTCTGACTTCAAAGCTTGTCACTGTAAAGAAATCTGATGGCGAGTGGTCACGCATACCTGAACGTCACTCCTACTACAGCAAAGCCAAAAGTGCTGGCAAGCAGCCTGGTCATGTTCCCATTAAAGTCAGAGTGAGTGATCCTCAGCTGGTGTAAGTCGTGGTAGCTCTGTTTAAATTGGAGGTTATTTTTATTTTAACTTATTGACTACATTGGGGGCTGGATCCAGCCCCTTATGCGCCCGTGGGAGTTTCTTAAAATCTTCTGATCCTGTTATTTGTTTAAATCTTAGAGAAATCCTTTGAGCCCAAGAAAAGTTGGTACAAGTATGAACAAGACTTGCTGCGTTTTTTCAGTTCTCCAGGCTGCCTTGCCATCCTGTTGCACTTGCCGTTGTTCATTGCCCAGGTGGACTGTTTGTGCCCCTTGTATCTGCTGCAAGAAATCGAAACAGCTCATTTAGCTCTGCTGAATGGTCATTTTTTGGAAGACCTACTCTTTGGAAGACCTGCTATTCCTATAGCTCATTTGGGTGCCATCCTGGACTGCTGGGACAGGGTGGTCAGAGTGCAGCGATGTGTCTCCCTGTAATATCTGCACAGTTTTGGTGTTCAGCTTGAAATACACAGGCCACAAACTATTTTTCTCCCAAGTAAGATACAGATGTAACAGGCATTCACACTCCCACCCTGCAGATCAGGTAGCTCCATCATGCAAGCATGATGCATTTTGCAAGGATAATGCAGCAGTGATGACAAATGGGTGCCTCTAAGTATTTAGGGGGTGCCTGGAAGGCAGACAGATTATCTCAGCAGCACCTCAAGATAATCCTGCTCAAGAAAACCAGTTTTACTCAGCCTCTAATCTACCTGCTGAAATTAGGGTGGATTTGGTGTGCTTTTTTTTGGACGAGGGGGGAAGTGGGATGATATGCAAACCGGCAGTTCAAGTCTGGAGATTGCTTGTCTGTCTTTGGGTGTGGAAGAATGGAAAGACATTTAATTTTCACTGGGTATTTTTTTGACCACTAGTCATTTTCAGTGTAATTGTGAATATCTTTCTGTGCTCTTGAGAGTGATGGGTGTTGATGAAAATCCACTGCCACGATCACTGCTCAGTGGTTTTGTCAGTGAGGGAGCTGCATATTAATCCACACTGGTCATGCTTTATGAGAAGTTTGAAACCATTCAGACCTTTCTGCTTGGCCCCTATTTTGAGCACAGTGTCATTCAGAAGTGCCAGAAGTGGTGTGCATACAACTGGGGAGGTGTTACAGGAGGACGCTGTGATTACAGCTGTCTGAAGGGTGGCAGATCTAGCTCCTGTTGTTTTTTGGAGATGAAAAAAAATACTGTTCTGCACTGGAACAAAACCAACATGTTTCACTTTTTTTTTTTACCCCACGAGATGGAATGTCAACAAAATGTCCCTTTTGGACTGAAAATCTTCCGTTCCTCCTGGCCACTGTAGGAGTTCACTAAAACATGCAGTTACTTATCCTTACTTCTTCAGGAACAACTACACACGGCCATCCTGGCAGCAGGAGTTTCAGCTCTGCCTGTGCAAAGTTGCCTGGATCCCACTGAACTCTCCTCTGATGGCAGCGATGCCTTCCTGGGTGAAGCTGCAGCCCAGCTTTTGCCAAGATGCTCCTTATTTGTGGATGAACCCATTAGCTGTCACATAAACCCTGAATTTGCAAATCATACTTTAAGTAAACTTCAAGTTATTCACCCCCCGTCACTAAAATAAATTTTCTCAGCATGCAAACTGGCTCACCCAGGGTTGTTGTTTCCATCGTTGCTGGGTTTGCTGTCAGGTCATGCTAACCTGACCATGGATGTCTATTTTAGTTGAAGGAAACATGGGGCTGATTCTTCAGCTAAGGTTCATGGCTGAGTTACAATTGCTTAACTGCACCAATTAACTTAAATGAGCATCTGTGATTTTTTAAAGTGACTCAGTCCCTAAGGAGACACTTTCATGAAACACAGACTCTCAGATGAGCCTGGACCAGCATGTTGGGGAGGGGAGAATAGAAAAGGAGAAGAGAGAAAAAATCCATAACTTGTGCTCCCAGGTGAAGATGTTACTTAGAACTGCTCTGGTGCTTTTTCTTAGTGAAAATCTAAGTATTAAATAAAAAAAGAAGATAAATGCCACCCTCTCCATTATACAGATGGGGAAATGAGGCAGAGAAAGATGAAAGGACTCTGGCCTATTCATCCCAGCAGGAAAATAACAACATCCAGGTCAGCCAAGTCCTAGTCTTTATGCTTTAGTCCTTAAGCCTTGGCTTTCTAACTCCCTTGCACCTGTGCAAATAGGGAGGCAGGTGCAAAGCCCTGGCGTGCTGAGCTGCCCGCTGCTGCCCCTCGGGGAGACATGGATGCAACGAGATGTCATCACAGGGTAGTCAGACAGTGGGAGTGTGTCCTTCCTTAACTCTGCTGCCTGCCCCAGACAGGACGGCTGGTGTCCTTCCCAGAGGAGAAGGCATTGCTGTTGCAGTGTGAAAGCATGTAGTCAGCATGAGAGATTTCATGCTCTGTCTCTTGAAATCTAATATGAAGCAGTTGCCTTCTCTCCATCCCACAGGCTCATTACACAGCTCTGTGTGTGGCCTCTCCCCATAATTAACCTGAGGGGGTTACTTTCCTTTTCTAATTTGTAGGAAGTGGCTCCTGACATCTGTTGCAGCCCTGAGGCTCCTTCCTGCAAATCTTTAGCTGGTTTTCAGTGAAAGAAAAGGCAACACAAAGAGGTGTAACAATTAACCAACTCGAGTCCTGGCTTTCAAAATAGCATCTTCCAATTGCTCAATAAAAACCTACTGAGAGCAGGGGAGGGTGAGTACACTTTTTTTAAAGGAACCATGAACTTAAACCTCATGACTAAATGCCTTAAATTCTCTTCTTGTTAACACTTCATGGAAAAAATACCCAAACAAACAAGCTAGGAAGAGTTTTAATGCATTTTGCTGCATTGATTCTGTTTGTTTCATGGTGCAAAGTTATAGTAGCCCTCTTCCTGTTTCACCCCTTCTCCTTTGTAGATTTGCTTTTACCTGTTGCATCTTAGCTTAGTTGAGACTTGGCACTGTGGGGAGCTCCCCTATAAAAAACACTCTTTAGAGTATGATCCTGAAACTTCAGCCTTTTGGAAGCAAGAAACATCTTTCCTAGACTTAAAAGGCAAAAGGGATCATTTGAATACTCTTATCATAAATAGACTTTTCAATTTTTCCATTGTATTTTGGAGTTAGGTGGTGTTTTGGCAAGGAAAAATCTGAAGAGACAGAAAGGTGCACCAACCTATTCTGTGGGAGGGAAATCCTAGAGCAGGTGGGAAGGTAGTTTTTACCAGATTAGCTAGTTGGAGATGATTCTCTCCCAGTCTTAGTACTTGGAGCTCTTTGATATTATAAAGCCAGTATTCCTCAGGCCAGAGACAGAGGAAAGCTTTTAGAGGTGTATCTGTGTGTGCACTAGAGCTATGAGAAATATGAAAGTCTTGTTCTCACTGATTTATTACAGGGCTTGAACTGAGATTTTTATGATCTGGGCTGTGGCTGTTCTGGGAAACATAAATTTTCATCCTGGACCTAGAAGGCTTTTTTACAGCATATCAATTCCGATATACTTTCATCCCAAATTTGCACTTTTCTTCAAATTGGCAACTTCTGACTGAAATGCAGGCAGCTGGGAAATGGTTGTGTTGTAATCTCATCTGCCCTCTCGCATAACGTGCTTCATAAAATCTCACTCGGTGATTTCTGCATCGTTTCTCTTGGGCACAGAACAGAAGTTGTATATAGATAAAAAAACCTTTTAGAAAGCTGTCTACTTTGTGTTTGCAGCAGGTAGTTGTACTGTGAGTCGGGCAGCTTTGACCTCTGCCAAGACTTGTGATATCTTAACAGCAGTTGTGTATGTGTGCTGCGTAACAGCAACTGAATGAAAAAGTCTTTGAAGTTCCTGGCTGGCTGAGGTGCAAGAGTCCCTCTGTCTTTCAGCACTAGTTGTCCTTGCCAGGCTGTCCAGTCCTTCTGAACCCTCCCTCCCTGTTCAAATGAAGATGACTGATGATTAGAGTGCTCTTTGCCTCCTGCTCTGCACAAACAGTGGAAGCAGCCTGGTTGGTTCTGCTGGGATTCGTACCTGTGTAAGGGTTTTTTAGGCTTGTGAGTATTACTGGGCACATTTATGGGAAAGGAATTCCTTCCTCCATGACCTGAAATGCTGTTGTGTGAGGGCCTGAAGATGGCTAATGCCTGGAATTTAGAGTTTTGTGGAGCACTGTATGCCAGCTTGGTCACATCGTGGCCCTGCCTCCAGAGCAGTTTCACATCTGAGAGCAGAACAGAACACAATGTCTTCTGCAAAATCCAAAGACCAGCGCAGTGAACCCAGGCCTAAAACTCTGCCATCTCATGACTGTTGACTAAGCAGAGTGAACTGTCCCCTGCCACATCCAGGCCATCATGGTGTCCTCTTGGGAACAGACCTGTGTCCCCACCCTGCTCTCTCTGCATTGGGGTAAGAGCAACGGCATCACCATATTGTCCTCAGCTCCCTGTGAACAAGGACTCTTGCTGTACCTGGGGTACAACAGAACCATAGAATCATTTTGATTGGAAAAGACCTTTAAGATCACCAAGTCCAACCATTAACCCCACACTGCCAAGTCCACCACTAAACTAAACCATGTCCCTAGAACACATAGCAAGGAGGAAACATTTCTCTGCACAACACTGCACAATTCCAAGAGCCCTTGTAGTTTTAACACTGTATAGTTGAGAGGTCTACTTGGCAAAGTGCTAAATAGCCCCATGATCTGTATGAAGGAGCAACATATTTGGCAGAAAATAGATGCCTGTTAATAAATAACAAGGTATATGTGGATACCGTGCAGGGGGTTATGTCAGGACCAGGCTGTGTGGCTGCAGGGTTGAGGGCTCTGTTCAAAGAGCAGGAGAGCTTCTGTGTGGCATGATGAGATGGGGGTGTAACAAAATGTAATGTATAATGTCCCAGTTAAAAGCTGGTGGGCATGAGGGTTGCTGAGCTGACTCTTCTGGAGAAGGGTGGTAATGCACACATCACTTGGAGCCACAGGAGCAGAGAGGTGAGTGGAAAGGCTGAGATGGAAAGGTGAATCCCTGCCATACCTGTCAGCATATGTTGGACTTTGCTTTGTAAACATCAGAAAATTGTTTTGTGAGTTCCTCCAGAAGTGCCACTTGCTTATGTTTCGGGATCAGAGAAGAGGGTAGGGGTGGGATGGTCGGGGGGCAGTAAGATGTGTAGTTGACATGTTTTCTACAGGTGACCTGTGACAGCTTTACGTGTCCTGCCCAAGTGCCAATTTTGTGTTAGTGTAGTTGGCCTCTTGCTAGAGGAACTTTACTTGGGACCCTGCCTAGGAATTGCTGAGAAACATTGATCAAGGCTCCCCTGCTCTCCTGACATTTCCTTGGTGTGTCCCTTGTACAAAATGCTCCTTCAAGGGCTTGCCTTTGCTGGCCAAGTGTTAATTATCACACTGACGTTGCACATCTCATTCAGTCTCAGGTTACTCTACAGGCGCTAGAATAACCTCATGATGCTGCAGTGACACAGAATTTAGCTTTAGACCTACTTTGAAGGGAAGAAATAACACTAAGAAATTAGAGCCCAAGTCTTTAAACTCACATACTTAAAGATACATGCTTAAATCCACTTAGACACCTACATGTGTTGCCTTGTCCTGTTCCCTGAAGGCTGTTAAGCACTTGTAATTCTGTCAACTTAAAACCAGTTTAACAGGCAGATGTCCTTTGCTACTTGCTGAGGAACATGCCCTCCACACAAGAGACAGAGGCCCAGAATTCATCAGAAAATGTCTGATTTCATCCTAGCTGAGTCCTGCAGCAGACGCTGAAGATGTAATGTTGCCCTTCCCAGAACCATGACTCAGTCTCCAACGCTCCAGAGGATATTGGAAAGTATTCTAAAATTCCCATTTGGGCACTCGTTACTTGTTTTCTGGCTGAGGGTTCAAATTCTCAAGCTTTCCACAAGCTTGTCACCACAACAGCTAAAAAAAATCCTTAAGTTTCATCCTTTTGTGTTATCTTATGACTCCAGAAGCTGGGACTTCATGAAAACATACTAAAGGTAATTAACTCAGGATGAAAAGAGCACAGTTGGCATCTCGGGGAGGTTTACATAAGCAGTAACATTTACAACCCTGGCTCTGCTCTGAGAAGTGATGGGCTACAAGTGGCACCTTCTTGTTTAGTTGGCTTCTTTCAGGAATCACAGCTGAGGGTGGGTGAGTTTGCTGCTCTGTGCCTCATCAAGAATAAAAGCATGTAAACATTGACTGCAGATATTTCTTTAATTGGGTGAGATGGTTTGAGGGAGCCAGCTGTTATTCTCCTCCTCAGGGAAGCTTTTGGGCTGACATGACCCAGCAGCTAGGCTAGTGGATAGAGGTGTGAGGGGGCAGGAAGGGAGAGCAGGCCTCGAGTCTCATGCCTTCCCAAGCCAAATGGTGTGTCTGTTGCTATCAGGTCTCGAAGCGGGCGGCTGAGGGGGCAGGTCACATAGGTTAAGCTCTACAAGAGCAGCAGAAGTACTGCAGCAGGATGTTGCAGCAGGTTCATAGAAGAGACTCATAGAATCATCAAATGATTAAGGTTGGAAAAGACCTCTAAGGTCATCAAGTCCAACCATCAAGCCAACACCGCCATGCCAACTAAACCATGTCCTGAAGTGTCACACCTACACATCTTTGAAATACCTCCAGGGATGATGACTCCACCACTTTCCTGAGAAGCCTGTTCCAATGCATGACTACTCTTCCATTTAAAAAAATATTCCTAATTTCCAATCTAAACCTCCCCTGATGCACCCTGAGGCCATTTTCTCTTGTCCTATCACCATTTACTTGGGAGAATACACCAACCTTGAACCCAGTGTCACCGTAGGGGCTGTTCTCTTGCTCCTTGTTATGCTTGTACCATACTCCTCAAGGCTCACAGGTGGTAGTGAATGGTCCTTTATCATCCTGAAATCAAAGTGTGGCTGTGCAGTAATGAC
This sequence comes from Apus apus, assembly GCF_020740795.1. NCBI lineage: Eukaryota > Metazoa > Chordata > Aves > Apodiformes > Apodidae > Apus > Apus apus. The sequence goes on along the minus strand of NC_067285.1, from coordinate 108,811,617 downwards.
CAGGCTTAGCCCTGGCTAAGCCCTCTGTGGTTGGTAATGTAATTCAGGGCATCCCACACCCAAATGCTTCTTCATCTCCCTCTTTTTTTATCTGAATGACTAAATTAATTTGTACAGAGGAAATGGAAGATCCTGAAGGCCGTGCCAGATAGCTTGCTGCACCAGGTGATCTCCCGGATACTAGCAGAGAGTGACTTCACAAGCATTTCACTTTTCCTGGCAGGAAACTGAGAGACAGGGGCACAGCAGAGGGATGAGGTGCCACCAGCCATGTGTTCCTCCATCAGTGCATGTGAGTGAAACAATAAGGTGCATCTGCCATGAGGTCTTGGGGGGTTTCTTCCTTGCTGGCTGACTTCAGGAGCTAGTGTGCTGCTCTTCATTAGAGCTCGTTGGCTCCACATGTGAAAGGATTCAATTAATTTCATCTTTCATTCACATTGTCGTGTAGGGGAAGGAGTCACTTGTGCTTTTTAAAGTCCAATGTGCCTGAAATCTTAATGTATTCTGTGTTTAAGGGGAGTAGCTACTGGCTGTGCCAATACACAGCTGCAGAAGCACCACAGAATAAGTGACACCCACAAACTGCTGTGAGGCATGGAAATATAGGATGTTCCTGTGTCACCATTGGGTCTTGCTGAGAATTTTTTTTTGGTGAAAAATCCTAGCTCATCATAACTGAAATGTTAAGGATTGATTTTGGTCATTCATCGGGTTCATTTAGAAAAACCCAACAGACTGCTGTTATAATCTGTTTCACAACTGCCCCTGGGGGATTTTATCTTGGATCAGGACAGGCTAATTGTTGTACAAACAAAGACTAGTAGGAATACAATTGTCTCTCACCCAGGGAGGTTTTGATTGCAGTTTACTTTCTTCAAATAGAAAGCATAATTTTCTGATTTGAAACAGTTTGGATTTGATCTGCTATTTAGGTTACTTTTTTACCAAAAAGCTTGAAAAGATTAAAAGCTAACTGCAACTGCCAGCACTCCCAAACCACTGATGTAACATCTGACCAGATAGGAGAATGTTCTTAGATAAACATTTTGAGAAAACCCCGAGGTTCTTACTTTTCATTATTACTCGTTACTCATTTTTTGAATAGAATTTTCTTTTTGAAATTTTGGAAATAAAATATCTCTGGGGATAGGAATCCCATTTCCCCCTTAATTTTCTTGTGGCTGGTTCAATTAGGCTATTGCTAAGAGGGGGAATGGGGGGTGTCAGGAAATGTGGGAGTTTTTCCCAGTGTTTTTTCTAATCCCACTCTAAGCAGGGTTAGATGATCCAACACTAAAAACAGCTGAGACCAGTCTTGCAGTAAAGCACTGCTGTGGCTGCTACTGGCTGAACAGCACTTTTTTTTTTAAATTATGGGGCCAGTTTTTGCAGTGCAGACAAGGCTGTAATTATTCTCTGAGTGTGGGGTGGGTGATGTCATGCTATTGGAGAAAATAGGCTCTGCATGCAGTGAAACAACCACGTATTTCAAGATACAGAGAGAGAGCCCATGTGGCTGTGGAGTAGTATCATACTTTTCATCAATACCATGTTGTCCCAAGTCCACTTTCATCAGCTCTATGGCAATACACACATGTGCATTTTTTTTGTGTATAGGGTGATGTGATCAACAGAGCTCTGTGCTAAAATCATACAAGTTCACATGTAGGTCATGTGTGCAGACACGTGTCTGTTCTTAGAATAATAGAATCATCCTGGTTGGAAGAGACCTTGAAGATCATCGAGTTCAACCATAACCTAAATCCCCCAACCACAACCTAATTTACCTATTCAGTGCTTAAATCATGTTGCTAAGAGCTATATCTATATTTCTTTTAAATACTGCCAGGGATGGTGACTCCACCACCTCCCTTGGCAGCCTATTCTTACGTGTGATGATCATGTGTGCACGTGTATACACGTACAGAGGAACCAGTTATAAGCTGCTAAGTTGTTTTTGGTGGGTTTTTTTTTAGCAAAATAGATTTTAAATATTTTTTTATGTCTTCAGTCACTTGTTGCGTTATTCAAACATTCCCTTTCCCCTTGCCCTTTCTACTTTGCCTCCATTCCCAACTACTATTGCTTCCATACGAGCAATAGTTTGCCAGGCATTTCCAGGGTCAGAGGAGTTGAGCAGGGGGATTAGCAGGAGCACTCTGTTGCTGCACAAGTGTATCAGCAAAGGTGTATTGGCACCAGCAATGACCAGTGCACAGTGGACAGTTCTAAAGATACTTGGAGGGTGAAAGGGAGGGGACCTGCTCTCCACTAGGCTTGGTTTTCTATCTTGGACACCAGCCAGAGGTCCTCCAAGGCACATATTTTGTTGGTAATCTGGTCAGAAGCCCTCAGCCTCACACCTTTGTGGGTGTTTGTGTCACCACTGAGTTTAAAACTTGAAGATCTGTGCATTTTCTGGGAGATGCACAGCCCTGCACTGCAGTCGGAAGACTGACATTGCAAGTACTTAACCATCCACAAGGTTTTGAAGCTGGGTGTGTTCAACATCCCAGGCTTGCAGGATGACACAGGCTTGCTCACTATGAACAGCATGTTCACACAGGAGCAGAGGAGTGGAGTCACTTGCAGGTGAAATCCTGAGTCCCGTGGGTTACGTGGGATGCTTTGCCTTAAGGCTGATGCACAGAGTTTCTTCCAGCTCAACCTGCTGCTCATGAGTCCAATCTGGCTGTTGCTCAGAAGTCAAAATAGGGAGTTTCTATAGAGGTGGTGGCCTCAATCCAACCCACCTCCCAAACCACCCAACTGGAGCTGGCACACCAGGCACCTACATTCCTTACCTGTTTAGCCACAGCCTCCCTCTGCATTGCCAGAGGGCTCTGGAGCTCTGGCCCAGATCCCTGGGCTGTCATGGGATCCTGAGCTGAACAGGGCTGAACTCTCTGCATCCTCCTCCTCGGTCCTATCTGAGGACAGTTTCCCCATCATGGCAGGAGAGCACACAATCTCTGTAGATGTGCTTCCTTCCCTGCTGTCAGTTCTTTAAGTACTGAAACCCCTCTAAAATACATATAAATAAGAGAAATAGGCTTAGCTCTGGGCAATTTGTAGAGCCACTGGAAGTTTTCTCCTTTATACAGCATGCAGCTTCTTCCTTCCTCTTGGCTCACCTCTTACAACTTAAGTATTTTCCTTTTGCTCTTTCCCGTTCCCATCCCCTCCAGGGAAAAAGTGGTGCCGTACCTGGAGGCTGTAGGGCCACAGGGTCAGCCCCTTCCTCCTGCTGGCACACGATTATCTGCTTGAGGGTATCACAGAGGATTAAGTGTGTGAACAACTGCTCCCTAGTGAAAGGAAGGTTCATAGTCTAGTCCTAGGGGCGAGGGGGTAAGGGGAAAGGGAAAAAAACCCAGCAAAACCAGCTTCATATAATTTGAAAGTCACTCCAAAGAAATCCCTTTCACTTGTATAATGATTTCTTCTCCTGGGACATCTCTCTGCAATAGCTGTCCTCTTCCTTTAAGTGGTTATATACTGAGGATGTGATAGGCTGCCAGAAGTGCCTTGATTGCTCTACTTCAGGCTAAATGAACTGCAAGAAAGAAAGAAAGAAAGAAAGAAAGAAAGAAAGAAAGAAAGAAAGAAAGAAAGAAAGAAAGAAAGAAAGAAAGAAAGAAAGAAAGAAAGAAAGAAAGAAAGAAAGAAAGAAGAAAGAAAGAAAGAAAGAAAGAAAGAAAGAAAGAAAGAAAGAAAGAAAGAAAGAAAGAAAGAAAGAAAGAAAGAAAGAAAGAAAGAAAGAAAAGAAGAAGAAGAAAGAAAGAAAGAAAGAAAGAAAGAAAGAAAGAAAGGAAAGAAAGAAAGAAGATTGGTGCTTTCTGCTAATTGTTCTGCAGAGAGGCTTTTGTCAGCTCCTGAAGTCTTTGTGCTAGGTAAAAAACCTCTCATTACAAAGTTGTTTTTTCTTTTGCACTTCTGTACTGGAGGATGTTTGCAATAATAATGACAACTCTGCTGCTCTTCTCAGATATGTCTTTATGAATCAGAAGAAGAACCACTGGCATTTTTAGAGGAGAGGAGTTGTAAATTTTACTGGGGAAAATAAAGAAAAAACAGTGAGTTGTGGCATTTTGCATTGATCTGACCTATAGACATGGCCACATAAGCACAACCGCAGGCTGAACCCTTCATTCTGAGATAGTTCCAATTCTTGCTGTAACCCCTAGAGCTTCAGCTGACATTTGGAGCATCCCCATGTGCCTTCATGTCATGTCACTCTGTCCTTAGCTTCTTAAAATAAGGGATTTTCTCTTTTGCCATGATCTGCCATGCTGCTGCTCTGCAAAATCAGTAGTTTCCTTTTCCTCCTACCAAAGCTTCTCATCACAAATTTCTTGGCTACCTATTAACATAAGATTTGAGAACCCTGGAGTTTGCTGAGCTCCTCGTGCATGGCCAAGGTTTCACAGGATGGAGTGTGTCCTGGAGAGGGAAAGCACCACCTGGTCATCACAGCAGAGTACTGGGGGTCATTTGCAGTGCAGCCAGTGTGAAATGGGGCAGAGATGCCAGCAGGGATCCTGGTAGCTGTCAATGTGCTCCCTTGTGTGACGTAGATGGAACCAATGTTTTCTTCTCCCTTAAGTGTGTGAGACTACCAGTCAAAGCATTTTAGATTCATAAAGTATCCCATGTCATCCTTAACTTTAACAGGCAACTATGCAAAGTATTATTGGTCCTGATTCTTGTATTCCTGAAGGGAATAGTGAGCAAGACCATCTTGTAGAGAATTTCCTGTGCACAAATGAAGTGGACAGAATGAAACTGTTCACCTTCAAGATGGTAATTTCTGCCCTAAATGTTGATGTTTTGGATAATTTAAACCACAACTTTTTGTTGTTTTGCCTTAACTTTCACATTTAAAACACTGGAGTGCTGTACCTCCTCTGTGCTGAGTATGCTCCAGTCTAAACAGTCTCCATTCTGCTTGCCTATATACCCTTCTATAGTTTCAGCTGAACATGAAATTATTTCCTGCTCCTCCATCTAAATTGCCACGTGCCATTCCTTGGGGCTTGGGGCTCGGGACAGCTCCTGTGTTCCTCCCTGGAAGTGGCAGCATCTCCGTAGTGTGTGAAGCAGGGTCTGTGTAATCCTTTGGGATCTTTCAGGATAAAAAGCTACTCTATAAATACTATATCATTTTCATTGTCAGTCTGGATTCAGGGGGGAAATGATCCCACTTAGTTAAAGCAGGATGAAGTGTCTATTTTAATATTTGTTTAATTGAACCACTCGGCATGTCTGATAGTAATGGTTTTATTTGAAGCATGTGGTTCTTATGAGCTGTTAAGATACCAATAGCATTTGGATTAGTCTTTCTGCCAAGAAGGCCAGGTCAATTCTTCAGGAAAAAAAAAAAAAAAAAACAACTAACGCAAACTTTATTTTAACAGTGTCTTGAGTTTCACTTTAGGTTCCATAAATATTTGTCAGTGTTCCTTTTGTAAGACCCATGCAAACCCTTGGCAAGACATGAGGTCTATCTCCAGAACACAGAATATAAATAAATTCCCCAAATCATGTAGGAGAATTGGAGGTAACTTTAGCCCATGTGAGAGACCTGAAGCCAAGCAAAGGGTTGATCGTGGTTCTTGAATTACTATTTGTGTAGAGGAAAGGGAAGCGGGGGAAAAAAGGAAAAACACAGAGAGAGGAAAACTCAAACATTTGTAGAAGGTGTGTGGGAGCCCACACCGTCCTGTGCAGAAAGGTACAGGTAATTTACCAAGGCAATGACAGCAATGTGACTTCTGCTTGGTTTCCAGTTGCTGTCTGCTCCTAATGCTTCCAGAAAACTTAACAGTGTTTTCTCATGCCCTAGAGGGTATAAGAGGAAATTTCATATTCTTGGTGAGGGCTAGTACTGCCATCTACTTCAGCAGATCAGGCCAACAAAGCACTGTGGAGCCAACCTATATGCCCCCTTCCCCCCGTTTCCTCTGAATACCTTTGATAGTCCTGAGAACTTGGTTTACTTCTGTGGTTTTCAGAGCTATATCTAAGAAAAAGAAACCAAACAAAACACAGAAAGCCCATGATGATTTCAAAGACTTGCCTATAGTTAAGTACTTAACCAGAGGTTTAGGGTACAGGGCTTCTGATTTAAGAGCAAGCCCTGTTCTGTGCAGTGGAGAGGGGAAATAGCTGAAATTTTATCCTATCCTTGACCACAGATTGAGATTACCAAAGCAGTAGAAAAGCAAGGAGTCAGAATGAAGGAGGTGTATTGAAGGAAGCAGGGCCTTGGCTTCTAGCAATGTGCTCTGGTTGCTGGCTCAACTCCAATAAAAATTGAAATTCAGACGAGCTGAATGCTGTATTTGTCTGGTTAAGGGGGAGGAAGTTGGGGATGGGTGAAGTTTTTCCTTTACCTCTGAACGTTAAAATAATGTAGCAGGATGTGAAAAGTACATACTCCTGAAGAATATACTATTGTAATATTAGATAGTTAGCAACTGTTGTGTTGTTTTGTGTTTTTTTTTTCTTTGTTCTTTATGTGTGTAAGCTAAAAAATGACAAAGCATGGAGAAATAGAGATATCAAAGGGGTTTACTGGAGGAGAACCCTTTTTATAGTGAGAAGGGAGCCTACCTGGCTGGGAGGTTTAGAATTATCTACAAAATGCTGGACATGTTTGATCTCCCTTGAAATTAATGGGAACCAAGTATTGCCCACACTTCACAAGATGAGACATTCTATCTCTTTGCATGCAGAACTTCCAGCAGTGATCAATGATCCCGAATGCCAGTCTTCAGTTGTCTGCAAGTACTAAGAGAAAAATATAAAAGAACCATTAACCCCATGTTTTCTGCACAGACAGCTGTCTGGGGCCCTGTAATGGCTGATACCCTATAGCTTTCTATTCCTGCCACCCTGTTTCTACGTATGGGTTTGGAAACAGTGACTGAGGTTTGCTAACAGTTCCTTAGTCTGGATGTTAAGGAAAGAAAAAAAATCAGGTAATAACCTCCATCTGCAAAACTACTTTTGGTTTTGTGACTGGGCTTAATAGACAGTGAGCATAGTCAGATCATTTTTTATTTAAAAATACCCTTTCCCCCTCATCAAAACAGGAAGCATCTTTCCAGGAATGCTTGGGAAAGCGTTTGACTTTTTTGTCGCTGACGTGACTGGAGAAAGTTTTAAATCATTTTAAAGCCAGCAAAGGTTTAACCAGACAGAAACACTTATCAAACTTTATAGAAATAAGAGCTGCCTCTTCCTTCTTTCTATTGTGAGTCTGTGTTCTTCTCAGTGTGTGTATGTGTCTGTCCATGGCTGTGTGAATGGTTACTGGACCATAAGGAATGGTTGAAATGTGGAGTGTGTCCCTGCCTGGGAGCTGCTGCCCCGGATCGTGTCCTGGTCCTGACACTTATGCACCACAGGTGTCCCTGGTCTGTCCAGGGTACCATACATCATGCCTACCATGGAGAGCAGTATACGCCAAATCAGTGGCTTCAAGGCTTCAAGAATGTTGTAAACTCATCACCCCCTTTACTCATTCTTTTTTTATCATAGAATGATCATAGAATGGTTTGGGTTGGAAGGGACCTAGAAGATAATCTAGTTCCACCCCCCCTGCAAGGGCAGCAGTATCTTTATCCTTAAAATACTAACATTTTTCTTTCCAGGGGTTTCAGTTATCATTTGGAGCTTCATAAAACTTGCTAAAAAAAGCTTTGCAGCCCGTTTCTTAATCCTGTTCCGTTATGGAGCTCATGCCACTGATATGGTTTGACAACCTGCTGTTTACCTTTCCACACAGTGTCCAGAAAAGTACTGGGGTGGGGGCAGAGTCACAGTCAGAGGATGTTGCTGGTGTGTACACAGGCATTGTTCTGCCCACGGGCCAAGGAGCTGCAGTTCTTAAGCAACTGTGCAGCATTGATGGGAGCTGCTGTGGAGCACAGGCAAGGGGAGGGATGCTCACTCAGATCCTGCACTGAGGGCTCTGGTTGACACAGCTTCATTGTATTGCACAGGGCTTTCCTGCCCTGCAGCTTGACTTGCTCCGTGACAAATTATTCCTTAATTGCTGGATGGCAGAAGAAAAGCTTTACAGCCCTGAGGTTATTCCTAACAAATCAGGTTACAGAAGCCTTGAAAATTATATTGAGCAGAAAAGAAGCACCGTGAGGTTTCTTTGGGTGCTTGGGCTGTGTTAGGCTTGGCTAAGGCAGTGTGCTAATGAAGGTTGTTAAAATGCAATTATACTTTATTGCTGTGGATGCAGAAATGAGGATAATCAGTGGAGAGCTGCTAGTGAAGCTGTCGTGATTAGTGTGATCTGTGTGTGTCACTGCTGTGCTCAGGGCCCTCACTCACTGTGTCTGAACACAACAAGCATTTGTTGGGCTGTGCCCAAAGAGCTACTTGGGGGTGTGAGATGAAGGACCTTGGCAGGAAGATGGAGAGATGGGTAGAGCAAAGCAGCAGTGAGGTGATGTTGGCCATGAGGACCAGTAGTGATGTCAGGCTTAGCTGTTGACCAGTAATGGTGGGTGCCTGGTGCAGGAGGGCTTTAAGAGGAGGGGTTTGTGGGGAGAAGGCTGAGTGTCTCAGCTAGTGCTGGTGGGGAGCTGCTTCCACACAAGAAAGCACACATGTGGGGAGCTGGAGTAAAGAGTATGAGTAAAGAAAATGCTCGGGCTGTGGGCCTGAGAGACAAGCAGAATGGTAGTGGTGTCTGCAACAATTAGGGAAAGAGTGGGGAGGGGGAGGAAGATTAAGAGCTCTGAGCATGAGCTGACAGCTTGACATCCATGAGATGTCAGGGAGACAGGAGAGGTTTTCGTCTGGACAGAGAGAGACAGGCCCAGATGATTGGATCAGACAACTGGGGGGACTGATTTATGTGAGAAGATTAAAGGGGCTGCTTGTAAATATATGTAGAGCTTGGCTAAGTGACACCTGAGGGGACAATAACTGTCTACAAGTGTATGAAGGGATTGGATACCAGAGCCAGAAGGAGGGGGAGGGAACAGTTTAGGTGTGTAGCTGAGGGTTTTGATGACAGACAGTGGAATAAGGTGGAGCAAAGTGGGCTGCATTGTCTGGTTAGGGAAAACAGCTCCCCTGCTGAACTGCAAAGACTCTTCAGTGAGTCTTGAAACCTGCACACCCACTTGGGTTCCCATCTGCACCCTGTCATTACAAGGTGCCTGGCAAACTCCTGTTTGTCCTCACAGCACTCCGTGAGAGGGAGATGTCCCTGTGTGCAGGTGTGGCACTTCAGTACCCTGTGTGACCTATGCTATCTGACTTGGTTCAAGGACATAAAAAAGCATCTTAACCATTATGCTCTCTTTTCTTTTATGCATCTCTGTTTTAAAGGGTCAGTCCTGTTTGTAGTACAGTGAAATGGATGGAAATGAGATGTAACAGGGCTCCTCCAGCCTAATATTTGTGTGGTCTTTTCCCCAAGTTCCTTACAATTGTTTACTCTTTATAAAGTTTTACTCCTCTGTGAAACCAAGGGACGAAGAAGAAGGTATTACTTTATTGCTCAAGAGAACAAGTTTGGGATGGAACCAGTGAAAGTGGTTCACATGGGCACTTAAGATTGGAGTAATTTTGCCCGAAACTCACCTAGAACTGATCAGTGGGAATAAGGTGCAGGTGCAGTTGAACTACATTGCAGGTTCCTGTCTGGTCAACTATGGTAACTGCTGGCTTGGTTGTCAGCTGTGCAGTTTATTTTCTTAAGGCAAATGTCAGACTGGTCTAATTCAGACCAAAGAACTGCATTTCTGCTCCAGGATTGCCACTCTGGGATCCATCAGCTGAGGATCTCAAAGCACATATGAAATGCTTTGCAAAAAAATGATTTGGTTTTCATCTGGTGAAACTGAGGCAATCTGAGGTCAGAAAAAAAGCCTGTGGGAGGTGGAGGAATAGTATATATCAGGTGTTTTGAATCCCAGTCCTGTGCTGGGGTCATTTATGGGCTGTGCAGTCCAGTGCCTTGTCTCTGCCCGTGGCCTTTTCAAGTATTTCAGGAGGAAATGCAGGACATTTTGCAGGAGGCAGCTCGAGAACAATCTGTCTGTTGGTACCTTTGGTTTCCTGACACTGGTTCCAGACTGCCTGATAGTTTGCAACACCTCAGTTTCTATGTCTTCTGAGCAACACTGGTCAGAATAGGGGAGGGTTTTTATCCTGGAAAACTTTAACAAAAACACCTAGAAAAGGGAAAGAAAACAGCAAAAAATGGAACTGCCCCAACTTTTTTTATCTTGATTTTCTGGTGAAGGTGCTGCTGTGATGCCAGATGAGAGCATCTTTCAAGAAAACTTTCAGAGAGCCCTACCTTCAAAGCTAAATAAGTAGTCAGCTACCTTCTTCTATCTGAATGCCCTTCCTGTACCTATCCATGTCTGACTGTTCTTTAGGTTGATATCCTAAGGAGATGAGGTCCATTTGGGAACATTTTTTGAGGTTTGTTCCATCTCCATCCCTTCCAATAGATTTCAAGCCTATTAGCCAATTTCAGACATATCTGTTTGAGGAGGGATGTAGCAGATAGGAAGTTCTTAGAAACCTTGTGAAAATGGGAAGCCGGGTAGATAGGAATGATTGTAATAGTGCTGTGTCCCACAGCCCCCATGCTTGAGGCAAAGGCCATTGCATGGCTTCAGCCTTTACTGAAGTGTTCAAGGGCAGGTTGGATGGGGCTCTGAGCAATATGATCTAGTGGAAGGTGTCCCTGCCCATGCAGGGGAATTGGAACTCAATGATCTTTAAGGTCCCTTCCAACTCATACCATTCTGTGATTCTAAATATTAGAGATGGATGCACCAGCAGCAAACGAGCAAATGAATAAATGGAAGTGTCAGCAGGTTCTTGCACCTCAACAGACGCTGGGAAAACCAGCTGCAGAATCCATCTGCACCATTGGGAACTAAGTGGTGTTAGTCCTGCTGCATTTTTAGTAACTGCAAAACTGTCTCTGGTCGGGAGTGCACAGCAATGGGTGTGAAAGAGAGACCTAAGTATGGTGACTAAATGCGCTGCCATTGCAAACTGCTGCTTCCCCAGAGTGTGATTGTACAGGCATCAGTGGGAGACTGCAGGAAGGTGGGAACTGCTGATGGTTATTGCACCTCTTTCTGTACGTGAGGTGCACAGGGTGTCATCTTTAGCAATGCCAAACCAAATACCTTAGTCTTACTGTGCTTTTGCAATAAAAATAGGTGAGACCCAAATAATACAGAACCAAAATTGTCTTTTCCAGCTCTTCATGTAGACTTTAGCTGCATTTTAATGGTGTTGCACTTCAGCAGAGACCACAGGTCTAGATCTTGTTTCCTGCAAGGAGTTCAGATTTGACCACAGTAGTCACAGTTAAAAGCAGAGCTCCCTGGTCTGGCTTTAACTTCTGTTTCAGCTGGACCAAAATCTGTGGGGCCTTGCTGAACATTTCCCTCCTCACCCAATATTGCTGAAAATGAGCCTGAAGTGTTGACAGACAGCAGCACACACAGTGTGTAGGAATCCAACATAAACAGACTTGCTGGTTGTGTACTTGGACATGTTAAACGAGGTCTCTACTTTGATCTTCCTTGCAGTATCCTAAAGCCCAGCAAGCAAAGGCTAAGTAAACAGACCTTTGATTTCAGGGCTGTTTGGAGCAGAGGTCTTGTAAAACTTTTATCAATGGCAGAACTGAGCTACTGAAGTCCCTCTTGGACTGTAGGTGCTGCAAGAGTAGCGGCATGGTTTTATTGACCCTAACGTTCCTCTTTCTCCTCCCTTCCCATAATGACAAACATCTGGGGATATGAGCCAGCTTCCTGTTGATTGTAGCATACCAGTTTCTCTAGGAGAGGCACCTGCTTGTAATCTCAATGGTGAGTGGAGCATAAGTTACATTAGATACTTCAGCTTTTAGATCCCACAGCCAGTGCAGCATTTTGTTAATGCATGTCACAAAGATGCTGAAATAAATCACATGGGACACATCCGTGGGAAACGCTCAGGTTACTAATCCTGCATGTTCAACACTCCTGGGTCAAACCCCAGAAAACCAGTACTCTGGCTTAAAGAACATGAAAGTTACAACAATTTGGATTTTATGTATTTGCTTCCTGTTTTTAGAGCATTTAGTGATTCCCCGTGATCACAAAGGTCACACATTTCCTTTCATGTTCAAATAAACAGGAGATTCCCCTTGAGGATTGTGCCTTCACAAAAGAGACATATAGAAACATGCACCTAATATCACAAGACTTAAAAAATGAACTTGTGAATGCTGGCAAATTCTCCTGAATGCATGACACGCAAGTTTTAGATTGGCCTCTGCTTTCTTTTAATTTAGTATTTTTCTCTCTCTCTTCCGATGGGTTACACAAAGGAGGCCTTGGCTTCCCTTCTACCCACTGTAGTAAAGTGATAGAAGAGTGAGATCCTGCCAAGATATTTTATTTTTATAAGTGTTACCAATTTTCTTTTGTTTTCAAAACTGAGAACCACTGTGCTTAGCAATGATGGAGCCCAGGCTGTTCCTGGTAGGCCAGAGCTGTGGTCGCTGCTGCCAGGGCCATTAACTCAGGAACAAAAGTTGGAGCATTTTGCTCAGCTCTACTAGTGATTATTGCTTCTTACCAAGATAAATACCAAATGATAAATTCATTGGGCAACCACGCCATGCCAAGACTGCTCCTGCTGTACCTCCTGAAGGTAAAGCTGAGATTGTTGGCTGAGTGTGAGCTCCTACCAGTAAATTGTGAGCCTAACTCTCTCTTGTCTTTTGCCCTCTCACTTTCATAGCATGACCTTAAATGACATCCATTCTTACACTGCCTTTTCTGCCTTAGTCATCAACTGATCCTTTACTGTAGGGCAAACAAGGCCCCCATTCTCCCTTCAGAAGTGAATTTTGTCTTTTGTCAAATAGTCAAATCCACTATTAGATAAAAAGCGTTTTTAAGAGCCCTGTATTTGTTGGCGTTTCGTGGCGGGTCTTTGATCCCCGAAGGGGTGTGCAGTGCTGTCAGTGATATATAGCAAATTGATTTTACACATTTCCATCTTTTATCAATGAGTCTTCCAATGGGATTTCACTGTAATCAGATTGGAGATTACCATGGCACAGCTCTTGGGAAGGGATTGGAATTTGCATGCCATAAAGATTAGGGGATTAGTGACTGATTAGGAGAGTCCTGATTTATCCAGCCACAGGTACAGCAAGGGGTCTTGCCTGTCTGCTTTTTTTCCTGACCTGGGGTTTTGACCTCTTGACTCCTCACTTAGAAATGCCAGTGTGGAGCACAGAAGTGATTTCTGACACATCTTCTCTGAAGAACAAGTTCAAGTCATTGCAACTCTAAACTCCTATTTCTGTGAACAGAGAAGCTCCAAAATCTTGATGCGAGTGGACACTTGGCCCTGACGTGCATGGGCCAGGACAGGCTGAGCAGACAGACTCCAGTGTGCAGGCAGGAATTCCTGCTGACAGCTGATGTGCGGGTGTCGGGACACGCACGCGCACGGGGGGGACAGAGCAGCTCTGTGATCACGCCACCAGACGATATTCCTCCCAGCACAGCTTTTCCTAGATAGCTCTTATGCTCTCCAGGTTTCTCCCCCCCGTGCATGCTTGCAGAAGGGTACTGCACATTACCAGACTGTGAGGTAATAGGAGTGCACATTAATTGATATTCCAGTCCAGCTTTATCTACCTGATGGTTACCACGTTACATACCAGTGCACAGCCTGCCAGCGGAGTGACGTCATTTGAAATTACAGAACCATTGATGTCAGCAAAACTCCCTCCCATGTGCTCTGTAGCTGGTGAAGTCTGGGCAGCTCAAATAAAGCAACCACACTGACAGTTGCAGGCTGTGCTAATAACAGGGAGCTGACAGTTTTCTTGTGTATCCGATAATAATTAGCACCATCTTTCTAGTCATGCAGATTTATAGACATAAATGGCAGGCAATAGGTGATCTTCAGCAAAGGAGAAATATTTCCAAATCCTTTAGATAATTTGGGGGATTTGAATGGATTTGTATTTTAAATATTTGTTTTTAGTGTTTCAGTTAGACAGAATATGCCCACTGTTAGATGTTTTTTGATAATAAGATTCATCCTGAGGCATGTCACACTGGTTTGTAGTAGACGGACGTGTAGGAAGAATACCTTTTTCCAGATGAAGTGAAGCAGCTTCTGAGCAGCCAAGTGTGCAGCAGAGCTTCAGACATATCAGATGAAATGCACTGATTTCATCTGATCTTAGAAGCTGAATGTCCTGGGACTGTCTAGAAAAGCACCTGGCAATCCTAAGCAGAAATCATGGTGTTGTGATTGGGTGTAGTAAGTCTAACAGAATGAGTCTTCACAATCACCTGCTAGAAAAACTAATAAAGGCCACATAAGAGTGCATTAACCCTCTTGCTGTGAGCAAACCAGTGTGTAGAAAAGGAGGAACAGAGGAAGCAGATCTATTTGAAGCTGTCCCAGTTGCAGGCAGGCTGCAGAAATCTGGACAAGCCTTTATCCAAAGCACCAGCTGAGCCCTCAGACTGTGCCAATGATAACTCGAGTTTCACAGCCAGAACGTCACTTGTGCATGGGCTTGTGAAGGCATCATTGCATGTTTTACACTGTGCTGTGGCACCAGACCGGGGTTGATCCATTTGAAGAAAAAATGTTACTACTTTTATTTGGTTATGGCCTGGAGCTGAGGCTATTTCCTATATGAAATCTGACAACATAATATTCTGCTGGTATGAAGGCTTCATGCATTAAGAAATCCTGGCTCCTGCCAATACCATCAGGTATTGTGTGCTTTTACATAAGGTAGTGTGTGTTTCAGTGTCTGGGGAGCAGGATCCAGATGTGAATGCTGTAAGAATTCATTGATTGTTTCCTTGTTTTCATATCCGGGAGACTTGGCGTCTCTTGAGTTTAAGTTTTCACTGAATCAACCTTGTGAACACTTTTCTTTTAAAAAAAACATTTAAGTGTTTTCCCTGCCTGGAAGAGTTGTACAGGTGTGTCTAAGTCAGCTTTTAGAATGGCACAACAGGAAAAAATCTTGAAAGTGAAATATTTGATGCTGAGGAGGTGATGTTCACTCTATAGGCATTTGGGGAGTTTATTCTGGATTAGCTCCAGTCTGCTCATGTAGATTGAATACTCGTTAATGGAAATCTGAGAGCACAGCTTCTGCTTTTGTTTTACCTGGGTCCCAGCTAGCAAGTGCTGCCTGTGTCTGCATTAGCAGCTGGTTGGGACTGATACCATTGGATCAGTAAAGCAAAGCATTTGGTGCTGAGGACCTGACACTCTCATTTCAGAGGGGTGTTTCACTTCGGAGTAGCTTTAATCTAGTCCTATGGACTAAATGCCCAAGTGCAGCACACCTTGCAGCTCTATTTCATATGAAAAGAACTGAGTTTGTGTGCACCAAAACTGTTTCATGATATGAAGAAAAGTGTAATTGGTGGGGAGGTTCAAAATACTCACTTTAAAGCACAACCCTGCTCCAAACTAAAGCACTGATATAGGCACATGTAAGGTAGACCATTATGATGACTATTTAATTTTGAGAAGGCTGGGTGGAGCACTTTCACCACACCTGCCACAGACTGGAGTTTTTGGCTGGGCAAGGGTGAATGGTTGCAGGCAGAATTTTAAAATGCTGCTGTCCTTAAAAGGTAGAAGGTCAGCTCTTTGCAATTTTCTTTTGGAGCAAGACAAGTTGGGTTTTTAAAAACATAGATATATACTTCCACATTTGGGAATTTTTTTATGTGTTTGAATTTATTTCTATTCCAAATCAAAACTATTTTCATAGTTTAGTGATGTAGCAACCTATATAACAAAGATTACCATTGTTTAATCAATATACTTTCAAAATACTGACTTTTTAAATAGAATAATAGAATGATAGAATCATTTTGGTTGGAAAGAAAACCTTTAAGATCAATAAGTCTGACTGCTAACCCGGCACTGCCAAGTCCACCACTAAACCCTGTTCCTTAGCACCACATATACATGTCTTTTAAATACCTCCAGGGATGGTGCCTCTGCCACTTCTCTGGGTAGCCTGTTTCAATGCTTTGTAGCCCTTTTGGTGAATAATTTTTTCCTAATACCCAGTCTAAACTTCCCCTGATGCAACTTGAGGCCATTTCCTCTTGTCCTATCACTTGTTACTTGGGAGAAGAGTCTGATGCCCACCTCACTACAACCTCCTTTCAAGTAGTTGTAGAGAGCAGTTGTAGTTGAACTTTTTGCTTGTATGTATTTCATTTTAATTTGCCAAAATTATGACACAAAAGATTTATTGAACTGAAAAAGAGAATATTGAAAGGGAAAACTTGGTAAGGCTTGGTTCTTGACACAAATATCATTTTCTGATAGAAGAACATTTCTGAAAATCACTCCATACCAAAACTTCTCTTCAACCATTCAGCTAGAAGTGCTTTCTGTTTCAGAGAAGCCTCTGAAAATATCTACAGTTCTTAAATACCACAGTGTTTATCTCTTTGTGGTCACCAACAAACAGTTGTTACCACGTTTTTGTGGTGGCCAAACTTAGAAGCCCTCAGTGACAAGGGCAGAGCAAAGCAGGCTGAGAGCAGCCTCGCCATGTAGGGCACTGCCACTGATTTCTCAGCAGCAAAAAGGCTTATGGATATTTTGGCCGTGTCTCCTGTTGGAGAGTAAGTGTTCAAGATGTGTTGGTTTTTTTTCTGAGCCCTTAATGCTACAATCACACCTTTTCCATCTGGGTATTGGGAAAAGCCAATAGAAACCAGCATCAGGTGGAAGAATGTAAAATCTTCTGCAATTTCATCTCTTAGGGAGAATTAAAAAAAATAATTAATAATTTAATAATATTTTTAAGAAACCAAATGCTTAGATACAGATGAAAAAGGCCCCTATATTGGTGTATGGGCAAAGACTTGCCACTGTGGACTAGCAGGAGAGCAAACCAAGTATTTAAAGATCTTCACTGACATCGTTCCAGAGTGTGGCATGAAGTCAACCATCATGGTTTCTGTTTCCCTGCAAACATAAACAATGACACTTACAATTTCCTGCTTGTGCAGCTCTCACACAAATGTCTGTCTATAAGGAAAACAGCTAATTACTTATTAAACCTTGTTCTGTTCTTCAACTGGGTTAAATATTGACTACCACAGTTCAAGGGGAATCCGTGGCACCAAATGTGAACTTGGGCATCCCATTTCCTAGGAGCTGTTCAAATAAAATGATCAGGTGATAGGATGCTGCACGTACCTGGGGGGACTAAAAAGGAGAAAAAAAATGGAGTAGATTGTCTTATAAAGGCTCAGAAGAAAACGCCTGACTTTGAAGCCTTGGGTTTTGGAATTTGATTGCAACTGGTGGCTCGAAAGGGAGTTTTGTTACAAAATAAGTGAATTAAGCTGAGATTTGCAGAGTGTCTGGTTTGTTTTGCTTGAAAGTCTTGGAGGTGGTGGGCGATTTGGCTGGGAAATCCACTGGGCTCATGAGGCAGGATTTGCATGGTTGGAAAACAGTTGGAAGGGCAAAGTACTGTAGCGTTTATGTTAAAATTGGAGTAGATTAACCCCAGAAGCTAATTCAGGGCTGCCTGACTGGATTGTTTCCCAGAGATTATGGGAAGCAAACAGATGCATTATCTTGGCAGGAATGGTCCCTGTGTGACTTGTGGCCATCCTGAGGGTTTGGGTTAGGTTTGGGGAGAGCAGGCTGGGGCAGGATTTTTCAGCTGGGTTCTGGATCCTCTTGTCTCTCTCAAGCCAGAGGATTTCTAGCTTTCTTCAAGAATTGGGCAGTTTGTCTTTCATGGAACCAGGAGGCTAAAAAAAACCCAACAAAAACCTTTTAATTTCAGAGCCTTGCAAATATGTTTTAACGCCATTTCTTTTGAAAAAGCTAGTTAGGTTTTTTGGTATTCAGATGGTCTTGCCTTCTTGAGTGGGAATGAAAAAAAGTAGATTGTGTGGGTACGTGTGCCAACACACCTTTGTTTCATGTATCTCTTCTCTAAATAATGTTTTCTGGTTATCCTTTGAGCTGCATACCTGAACTGCACCGTCAGTATAATTTTAGCCTTTCAGTAGAAATATTAGTCCTGTCTTTTGGCCCATGCTAAGCCCACTGGCAGCACTTAAGAAACAATAAATAATATCTTTTCTTCCACATTAGAAGAGAAACCTTCTAGCATGCGAAGTCTGTTTCTTCAAAAGTCATTTGAAGTAATCCTAGCTCTCCTCTGCATTTGCTACTTCAAACCTAAGGGATAAAGTTACTATTTTTTGCTGCTGAAAAAATATTCAGCAACACTTGAAATTGCATGTCACCCATGCACATTTAATTTAATAAGATGGTAATTTCATGTTAAATAAATACCAACTGATTATTGAAAACACATGCTCAAAGGATTTAAGAACCATGTAAGAGATACGTATCTCATCTACTGTTGTTGAACTGCAATAACTCTGTGAAATAATCAAGTGCCAATTGTTTAACATACAATAAATATTTTATTAAATCTCGGTGAAATGTGTATGTAGGACACTTGATTAAATGGAACATGTTCCCAAATATTCTATTTTTCTTATTTTTGGAACTTTTAGACTAGAAAATTTACTGGCAGCCTTCACCCAAGGGGCTAGTTATTACTTAGGTAAAAATATGGCAAGCACTTCTTGTGCTATCAATGAATAACCATTTCATCAGGAAAGCAGCTCCTACCACAGAGGTAGAGAAGAAAGAGAAAATATGTCACTGTGCTGCTGTAAAATGAATCCCCAAAGCAGTTTTTTCCATCACATTTTTGGACTCAGCTGTGCAGCCCAAGCCTAGAGCCTGCTCCTGCAAAGAGTCCACTATTCCCAAAGCTAAGCCTGACCACTCATGGGGGCTGGTCTGCAAATACTTGTGGTGTTTTTGTGTTCCTCTCTAATAATCTTTGTTCTACAGAGATGCTGTTGTTTTTTTCTTTAATCTTTTGATTGTTTTTGATAAGCATTGTTTTTGTCTGTGGGCGCCTATGTTTTGAAGCCGAGAAGGACCCATTAGCTCATCTAATCTGATCTCCTCATGTCACATACCAAAGCATTTGGCCCAGTTACCCCTACGCTGACCCCTCCTTTACTTGGCTAATGCATACCTTTTGGAAATGCAAACTGTTTTGTTAGAAAATATGAAAAGATGTTGGATTCACCAGTCCTTTGAACTGCTTATTCCAATAGCTAATGGTATACATTGTATACATTCATCCTTTTATCTCTCTCAGAAAGCATTTTTATCAGTTCTGCTCTCCACATAATGGCTTCCCACTGTGCAAAGAGCCAAGAGTTCAACTCTTTGAGGAACACCTACTCACATTAATTGAAACTCTTGCCATCATTGCTTTGTACGCCCTTCCCTGTGGGAATTATTCTTTGGTAGGTGTTTGTCCAGCCCCCAGTGTAGCAAGGTCTCTATCCATTGATCCATCATTACAGCTTCATTGCCAACACAAATAGTGGTGATAATGATGTGCAGAGGGTGTAAGCCTGTAATCCTTGTGTTAGTCTTGCAGAGAAGGTTAAGCTATTATAGGAGGGGTTAAACTCCTACTGTAAGCAGTTGTTGTCCATCCCAGCTTTCTGGCAAAGGATATCCCAAGTTAACCAGGTCTAGATGCAAGTTTTAAACATGGCTTTTAGATGGTGCTTTCCAGCCATCCATGTTCATTCTGAAGCATGGGAGAGGTGAAAGAAGTCAACTTAGGTGTGAACCATCCTTGTACTAAGGAGTTCAGAGTATCAGGTTTTACAGTGATGAGTATGATGAAGGCCAAATGTTGCCTCAAGTGTTGGTGTAAGAGTTTGTGTTCACATGGAGTGATTTGGTTAGCAGCCGTTGTCTAACTGCTTCATCTCTCTGTCAGAATAAAAAAATTCAGTGCTTGGCTGTATTCTTGTAAGATGCACCTTGTCTGTGGTGCCATAGTCGCTGATGTTCATTCTTTGCATGTGTTGATGCGTTGTTTGGCTGCTTCATGGTAAATGACTTCGTTAATTTGCTAACACAGCACGTCAAAAGAAATCTTATCTTCATGGAAAGTGAATGTGTTTGGTATTAAATACTAAAATATACCTAACCCATGGGGCTCTTAAAACTTATTTAACTTCTTTATAAACTTTACAATACAGTATGTGGATATAATAAATTACTTTCCATTCCAAGAAACTGTCCAGGCTGGTTGACCTTCCTTGGAATTTCCTCTTTGTAATTATGTTTAATGTGTTAATAAAGTTCACTTTGAACTGTATCATGGCAAGTGGTCTCATAGGACATGGGTCAGTGCTGGTGTGTTCACCATATGTGAAGCTTGACATTAGTGTGCAGTTTAGTTGAAGGTATAACAAAGCTAAGTCCAAACAATTGTAGAAGCAGTATCTCCTCCCCAGGTTAGCCGTAAAAGGGGTTCATGGAAAGTTAGGAATGTGGAGTGGGAAATCATTTAGCTTTCACTGCTAGGTGTTACTAAATTATAGCGCTAGGTTCGAGTCACTAGCAAAACACCATATATCTGGAGAGTTTTCACACAGAGCTATAAATCATGTTTACTGCATGTATGAGTTGAACGAGTGCATGAACTTTCCAATGCAGCCCAGGAAAATATAATTACATGTGTGTATGTTTTTGACTGTGAGAAATATGGACAGGAAGCTCTAGGCTATTTCACTGTTGTGTCTTAAATACACTTCTAGAAATTGTTTTTTACTGCTTCCCGGAAATAGCTGTTTTCTAAAGCAGAGAGTCCTTCTTGGGTTTTACGTAGCCCCCTTTGCCAAGAAGTGGCAGCCACCATCATGTACAAGGCACTGGGGGGGAGAACAGGAATGCTTGTAAAGCAGTGTCAGCAGCAGCACAGCAAGTGGGGCTTTTCTGTGGTATAGGATAGTGGAGAGCAGTATTGAAGGATATAAATTGAAAATTGCCCAGCTGTTCAGTTAGACAGGTGTGGGATCTGTCTTTTATAAAATGGAACAGAATGGAGATTCCAGTTGCTTGTATTTGTAAATGAGGCAAATAAATCTGCACACTTGTCTGCATGTATATGAGCAGAAATATTTAAAACAAATGAGGTGATCATGGCATTTCCTTGTTTATGTTTGACTGGGCTCATATGATCTTGAACAGAAAACTTGGCATCTGGCTGGGATTGTTGGTTTCTTTCTGGGTGTACTTATATGTATTTGCAGAGGGGAAAACTATAAGTAAGAAAATAACTTGGTGGAAAATGTAGGGTCTGGATTGTTTAGATTATATTTTGAGCCTGATTGCACTGTGGCCCTTGGAACTCCCGGCATGATCCCTTCTAGTAACTAAAATTATTTGAATGTTATGGGGCAAAGTTATATTTAGTTTGTATTGGGAGAAGAATAACAACCAGGCACGGGGGAGGCAGCTGCGTTCTCGTCACTTCTTCCCAAGTCACATCCATGGATGTCAAACTCCACCCTCCCCCTTCAGCTGAAATATTAAGAAATGATTCTCTCAAACTCTTGGGTTGAGGACAAGGGGGGCTGAAGAAAACCTGCCCTCACTTGGTTTGTGCCAAGGTAGGGCTTTATTTATTGTAGTAGCTCCTTCTGTTCACACAGGCTGTGAAGTCAGCTGTGCCCTGGCCAGCGTGGTGTGGCTTAAAAGGCTGTTTCTCTGCAGAGCCCAGTGGCCATAGAGCTGCCTTTGTGTAAGGGAAAATTGCAAGAGTGGAAGCAAGAAATGGTGGTTGTTTTCTTTTCCCACCATTCACTCTTTCTGACTATAAAAATGTCTAAAAATGTCACTTATTTTGTTGGAATATCCACTAGGACCTTGGGTTTGGTCTCTCTCCCATATCTCAAGCCAAAATGCTGCAGGAAGTTATCTCTGTTTCTAGGAGCATAAGAGGTTGCAGATTTTCAGCACTTACAAAGGCTGATTTTTTCCAAGATGGCTTAGCCTAATGGCTAAGAATCAAGGGGAGTATGGGATAGGGACACTAGCCCCAGGTTTATGCCCAGGTCCAGAGAGCTCTGCTTTCTCCTCCCCAGTCTTGAAAGGATCCAGTCTGGAGCGTTGGCACATGGTGCAGGCATGTGGCATTTCATGGGATCCCCCCATAACCAGAAAGATGGTATATATTAGAAGGACATTAAAAAAAAAAAGTGTTGGTAGATATATGAATTCACAATTTTAACAAGCTGGTTTAACAAAATGATTTCAGGTTTCAAAACAACCCCTTACAGTGTTGCTATATCCAGCCCTTGTGGTGTTACCCTAAGGCACGACCCACAAATGAGGCAAATAGCACTACAGCAAGCAGCTACAGGCTGTTGCTCTCAAAATACATTAGATCATTTCTGCTCACATGCAACACAAAGCTGGAGCCTAGGATGGCTTACGCTGGCTACCTGGGGAGTACTTGCATCTGCTTTTTAGTGCTGCATTGGAGCGCAGCAGCAGCAGCAATGGGTGGGAAGTTGGCAGCACCCAGGGTTCAGCCTGTTTTTACCTTGCTGGCAGCTGTAGGTGAAGCAGCAGGTGCTTTCCTGGGATTTTGCCTCTCTGAGTAGCTGTAGCAATGTCTCCAGGCTTCAGGGCCGGGCGCTGTGCCCTGGGCTCTGCTCCCGCATCGCCACAATCAGCTGTGAGGGCACATGTGCCCCAGCCCTGCAGGGGACATCCAGTAAAGGGACATCCTAAATCAATGCCTTAGGAGAGCTGGCAGCTATTGGGCACTGTGGTCTCCTGGCTGCCCCACTGGCGTATTATGGGCCAGTTCTGCAAGGTGGGGAGCTCCCCTTCAGTGCTGGTGGTGCAGATGAGAAATTGGAGCGCTCAGCGTATTTTTGCTACAACTTGTTTTGCTCTGTGCATACAGCAGAAGATGGATCTGCCATAGAGAAGCCCTAGAAGTTAAACTCCAGGGGAACCTGAGTGCTTCTGGACAGCTTAATGTATGGGTTCAGAGGGGCAATACATTTTTTGTTTGGATAGTGTAGGATTTCTGTGGTACGTCATGTGAGGCAGCTCCTCATGTGCAGCACCCCCTGCCCAGGGGATGCTGCAGAAGAGCCCTTTTGCAAAACACACTTCCCTCTTTCTGCCACCTCCCCTTCAAATACTGACAGCTCAAAGTGGCTAGATGTGCCCAAGTATATCTTGACTTGAAAAGCCATTCATCCATCACTGTTGCAGTCCCAAGGCAGGGCTGTACAGATAGTGAAATGAGACCCAGTAGGTGCCTCTATGTTAGAAAGAATGACAAAGATCAGTGATGATATCAACGTTTTATTCTTGCTGTAGCCATCCACAGGAGGTCCAGCTATCATTGGCTTGCCAGGGCCTCCAAAGCCCCTGGCATATGTGAAGGCGCTGATTCCAGAGAGAGGGAGTCCTGCTTGTGCAGAAAGTGATTATTACAAAAATGTTAGGTAATAAAATGGGAATATTTACAGCACCAAATGCACAGAAGCAAGGTTTTAACATCTACATCCTGAGGCTGTACCTCACTGAGAAGTGCATGCAGCTGTTTCCTGCCAAATTCAGAGCAGGAAAAAGAGTGGGGGGAAATTTTTATTCCTTATCCCAAGAAAGTCACTAGAGGGGTTAATGAAGGGCTGCAGAAGACTGCACTGGTGTTTTTCTTTTCAAGCAGAAAGGCTCTAAGAAACGCACCCTTTTCTAAATGTCATAAAGGTCTGCTAATAGATCCTGTGACCAAGAGCGGTCCAACAATTCCTCAGAATGAAAGGTCAATCAAAGGAAAATGGCATTTAGGAGGACCAAGCTTACCACTAACCCAAACATGTGACAGATCCAGAGGCAACTCTGGTGCCATCAGAAGAGCCGCCTGTGCAGCCTCCCCAACAAGGCACATGACATGACTGGGAAACTATCTGATTCCTCCAGGTCTCAAAATTCATCAAGAGTCAACCTGAGTGTTGGAAGGAAAGGGATTTTGAAGGAGCTACAACAGGTTTCCCAGCTGGGAGGAGGGCACTCTGTCCCCACTGTCCCTGCTAGCCCTGCACCAAACATTTTTTTCCCAGCACTAATTACACATATATTTTTGCCATTTGAATATGCATGGAGTAGTATCCTGGCTCACAAGTAGACTGCAATGGAGCTACTCTGAAAGCTTGACTTGGTTTGGTAGGGCTCTAGATTAGAAGAGTCTCTCCAAAGGCCAACAGAGAATTTCAACAAGGCTGTGGACTTGTCTGGACATTTCTGCTTCTTTACACTGAGTAAGATGCTGCACCATATGGGGAAATGTAGCAGAATTTGGGGCTGGATCCTCACCCAGTGTTGATGAATTAGCAGTGTTGTTTGCAGAGCTTAGAAAGACTTGGACAGGCAGGATTTCTCATGGTGTTTTGCAAGATTCCCTTGAAGTATGGGAGGGCACCATCACCTCTGAAATGCTGTCCCACAGGGGTCTGCAGAAGGTGTGCAGGGATGGGTGTTGCCATTGCCAGGGTCTGACCTTTTCAGAATAAGTCCTCTCAAGATCCCCACTTTGGGTTTTGAGCTGTTAATCCAAATCTGATTGTGTCTTAGACCCATTGGTTTAACCAGGCTCTTAGTTAAACTAGTTAATGAGTTTCAAGCTAGTTAATGGCTCTTTTCTCAGCTTGAGCAGCACTTCTGTTCACCAGCAAAGCTGCGTAATTGATGGGTGTGATTCAACATGAGTAACTGCAACAGCATCTCTGTAGTCATTCATGAGCTGGACTGTATGTACTGCCTTAGTCATACTGGGGAAAATTCAGGCAGACATTGGAATAGTAGGGATTAGTCGTGAGGAAGTGCAAGTAAGAGCTCTGGAGTTTGTCCCCTGTGGGTCCAGTCCTGCAAAACACTAGGAACAGGAATAAAATGTGAAGGAACAATTCCAAATCCCACAAACATCTTGTGGGTTTTGGGTGCAACTCAGCATCAGCAATCCTTAGCAAAACATTCTGTCCTTATGCAAGAGCAGGGTGCTTATTATCACACCCATTAATAGACTATTCTGGGAAGATCATTGCTGTTGCAGCCTGTGTGGGGAACTTGTGCAATTAATGAGAAGGTAGATGCAGGAGAAAGATTCTCTGCTTCAACTTTTCAGAGCCTTGGGCAGAAATTCCCCTTTGAATTCAGCTATGGGGCCATTCCCACTGTTGGATTCTTTACCTCTCCTTTTTTGTGGGTGCTGACCTGTCCAAGTGCATCCTGTTATCATGTGGCAAACAGCATGTTCACTCTGTGGCATTCCAGGGACACTTTATTTTGCCTGAAATTATGACCTTTTACAAAGAACAAATATTTGTCAGTTGGGTCAAACCAGCAGGGTTGCCAAGGCTATTGATAAAAATAACCTCTTTTGGACTATAAACAACATTAACATGTCAGGCCATGCTGGATCTTCTAGTGAAGAGCTGCCCAGTGAATGTTTTGTGTCTGACAGCTGCAGGCTTGTGCATCTCAGATAAAGCCTGTCTGGTGTCTATTAAAGGGAATTACTGTACATACAATAGAAAAGGATTATAATGTGTTTTTGTTGGGGAACAGTGTTTTGCTTTTAGAACCACTATGGTTAATAATTTTGCCTTCAGGGTAGGTGTTATGTTTAAAACAACTACAGTTGCTTTACCATATACTAACATACATAGACTGAACAGTTTGTCAATTGGAATCCTCTTTGCTATAGAAAAATGGGGGTGTTTTGGGAAAGCAAGAGACTCAGAAAGAGGCTTTCCTGGTGGGTTAGTGTGATCTGCTGATGATGGCAAGGCTACAACTTCAGGTCTCACACAAACCAGTACCTCTGTTGATGTATCCCTCTGTAATTACCTGCATTTTTAGCCTTGGTTGCAAGCGATTTTGTGTAAACACCTTTCACTATATCATAGAATTATAGAAAGGTTTGGGTTGGAAGGGACCTTAAAGGTCATCTAGTTCCAACTCCCCTACCATGGGCACAAACATCTCCCACTAAGCCAAGTTGCTCACAGCCCCATCTAACCTGGCCTTGAACACTTCCACGCATGGGGCATTCACAGCTGCTCTGAGCAACCAGTTCCAGTGTCTCACCACCCTCACAGGAAAGAATTTCCTCCTAATGTCTAACCAAATCTATCCTCTTAAAGTTTGAAGCTGTTCCCCCTCACCCGATCACCTCATGCCCTTGCTATATCTCGTTACAGCAGTCCGTGAAACGTGCTGGTTGCTGGCTAGTCTTTATCACTGGCAAAAGCCCTAACAGCTCTTCCTCTCTCTGTTCTTCCTCAGGTCCCCCAAGGATCGCTGATAAAGTGATTCACCGTCAGTCCGTGAGGCTAGGGAGGACCATCAAGCTCCTGTGCCCGGTGGAGGGTGACCCCCCACCTCTCACCATGTGGATGAAGGACGGACGCACTATCCACAGTGGCTGGACGAGGTTCCGGATCCTTCAGCAAGGCCTGAAAATCAAGGAGGTGGAAAGCGAAGACGCGGGAACCTACATTTGCAAAGCCACCAATGGCTTCGGCAGCACCAATGTGAACTACACCCTCATCGTGATTGGTGAGTAGAGCTGGAGAAGAGCCAGGCCCCACCTGCTTTGGGGGAGCAGAGAAAACTGATTCCTATGTAGCTGTCGGTGATTGCAGGTTTGCTTTGCTAATCATTTACTGACCTCCACTCTTAGCTGGCCCCTTCCAGTGCTTGAGGATTGCCAGATCTGGCTGTGCTGCTGCACATCTTCTGCTGCAGCCAGCTGCAGGCAGATAAGATTACACAGAGCCAAAGGTTACAAATAAACAGAAATGATGCAATAGGCACTAGGGCCCAGATCACAATGAATTCCACGCAGGAAAGGCTGTGCGATAAGGAGAGGTCACACTGATCTTTTTGTTTGCTGTTGGAACAGGATGGTTCTCAAAACAAATGTTAAGGCACCCATAGAAAAGTGCACAGCTGGAAGATCCCTGTACTGAGCTTTTGCAAAGCTTGGTGTCTTCACCAAGAAGTCTTGGGAATCATAGAATGCTTTGGGTTGGAAGGGAATTTAAAGATAATCTAGTTCCAACCCCCTGCATGGACAGGGACACCTCCCACTAGACCAGGTTGTTATTTAGGTCGAAACAGAGCTTAGAGCTGGTGTATGACCCAGTGATGCTCAGTTCCTGAGAAACTTCCCCTTGGTGGAGGCAGGACTAAAAAAGTTTCAGATGCTGTCTTGGTGACCATGGGTTCACTGGCAGTGCTTTTGACCAGTTTCAGAGGCTTGGCCTGGCATTAGAATTTTTGGGTTGCCTGCTGGGCTGAGCATTCCTGAAGGCCCAAAAAGACACTTCTTGGGGTAATCAGAGAATCTGCTGCTGTGGCTGCCACAGAAATATGTTAATTGGTCCTTGGCTGTGAGGAGTGAAAGAGCTGGATGAAATTTGGCATGCTGGAGGATGCTGAGGGAACAAAGGGAAAGGTTTCATGCAGAGGGTGAGATCAGGTATCTTGCTCACCCTACTGCTTGATCAGCATCCCCAGCATCTGGGTATCTGGTCTGCAATGTTCTGTTTCTCTCAGACAGTGGAAATGAGGACAGAGTTTAGGGCAGTTTCCAGTTGCCTCCTGGTTTGTACTTGGCCTGTTTTTGTTCTGTTTCTTCTTCTTCGGCTTCACAGCAGGAGGACCTCTGTGGACTCCGAGCATGTAGCAAACACTTGGTGCTGCTTGATGGAGGATTATCACCCGATAACAGGGTGATTTTTGGAGAATGCACTTTGGTGCAGAGCCAGTAAAGGAGAGAGACCAGAATGTAAATGTCTTATTATCTTAAAGAGATGCTTCGGTGGGGGAAACCCTCTTGCTATGTGACTCCTGAAGCATCAGTGGGATAAAGTCACAAAAACCATCTGGTAGTTTACAGTTTGTGGGTTTGGTTTTCCTTTTTTACCTCCTTCCTCTCCACGTTCATCCATCTTTCTTTCCTACGCTGAGAAAAAATGGTGAAGTGGAAATAGTCTATAAAGAATCATGTCTATACAGACTCCTCTTGGATGTGCTTTCCAGACTGTTTGGTGTGGAGAAAGAAAGGAATGCTGTAGGAGCCTGCTTCAGTCCTCTTTGTGCTTTTGTAGTACATGGAGGTTGCCAAAGTCTTTGATCTTCTGTGTCATCCAATATCTTCTATAAAACTCAAGTTCCAAGCTAGCTCCCATTATTCCAAGGCGGAGAGACATCCATGAGTCCAAGAAAACTGACTATTCTTGGTAGCACAAGAGAAACAAATGAAGGGGTAAAGCCAGGAGGCACAGGGTAAAAGTTGGACTAGAATTCAGGAAAGATTGAGGCAGAAACTCCAATTCAGTTGCTCAAGGAAATTGGATTATCAAATTTAATTGTGTCAAGAACAATAGTGTTCATTATATTTGGCACTGAAAAGCCCTGAGCACAAACACTAGTTATTTGGAGCCTCATCAGGCAGCTATGGAAGGAAATGGCAAGCTCCTGCTGGCCTCTGTGGGTGGGAGATTGAGCTCTATGCAAACAAATATTGATCACAAAGCACCAAGAAAAGGGCAACTTTAAACTAAGTGTGTGGCAGGCATAAAGGCTGAGTTACTCATCTCCACTCATCTTTATTCTAATGCTGACTAAAACCAGTGTTTCTTAGAATCTTTACACCTTCCTTCCTTGTCTCACAGTGTACCCTTGTGCATTGTTGTTGCTCAGACCATTTTTGATGGATTACTTAAGTCCCTCGACTCCAGTGGTACAATGATGTTTCAAACCAAATGCTTTCACTAAACAATTTCCCTTGAAAACAAATGTTCCCCTAGTGTTTTTCTTGCCAAGGTCTGCAAGTAAACACAAGGTATCTCTGACTTATTCTTTCAAAGGACCCAAACATTTAATGCATTGGACAGATGCTTGTGTTCATCTTGGTGAAAATACTCGTTGAGAGCAAATCAATCCTTTGTTGATTTCTGAGAAGGAGGCAGTGTTTTAAAAGCAACTGCATGTCAGTTTTGAGGATGAAGGTCAAATTGATGGAGCTGTTTTGTTTGTGCTCCGGAAAGCACAAACTTCATTAGTCAGAGTGGCCTTTTGAACCATATGGCCTCTCTGTTCTCCCACTCCTTCAAAGGAGAAAAAGCTCTCTCATTCCAGCTTTACTGCTGACACCAAACATGTAAAACCGTGCAGGTGTCAGACACAGGCAAGGTGGTTAAGATATTAAATCTAGAATAGCATCAAATGATTCATCAAGCAATGGGACTTGAAAAAATAAAATCCATTTTGGCATTAAAACCTTCTGGGAATTCAAGATGTAACATCTAGAATCAATATGGTAGCCCGTTGAAAGATTTTGCAGTTATGCTATGTGCTTTTAACTGAGCTCTGTCATACTGCTGGCAAGTGAAGAACTGTCACACCTGTGTTATATATGTGTACACTGCAGCAGGATAAGGTGAAGGTTTACCCAAGGTCCTGCAGAGAGTTGAGACTAAAATTCACCTGCCCCGAACATTTCTGCCTGCATTCTGTGCTTTATAAATCTCATTATTCTTAACTCTTAGTAGTCTTTATGAGCCATTCGAATATAAAGAACCAATAAAAATCTGTGACATTGTACAAGGGAATAAAAAAAGACAGTGGATCCACCAGCATCAATAGGTGCTGGCAGACACCGCAGAGGTGACCTCCCTTGTCTATGTTCCAGGTTCATCTCTGGAGATGTAATAATTTTGGCACAAGCCTGTTTGAATGTCACTTTGCAGCTTTCATGACAAATCTTGCTTGCAATCAGCCTGCTCAGAGCACGAGCAGACCAAAACTGGATCAGCCTCTACATGTCTGGTAGACATACCTCCATGTTGCCTGGCTGGAGAACCTCTCAGTCTGCAAGTGTGGATGAGACAAATTACTGTGATTTTGCAGATGGTAACTAAAGCGAAGAGAGACCAGGTGATTGGTCCAAGACCATATAAAATACGAGCTGTGGCTTGGATTTGGCTCTAAACCTCCTAAATCTCACCCTAAAACTCTTTCTAAATTCTTCTTAACACTTGCTAACATCTTCTTTTCCTAACTTAGCATCTTCCTGCTGCTGTGTTGAAAGAGAGTGTTCACTCATTCTAGTTTTTTGATCTTCCTTCTCAGACAAAGGTTTTACCAACCCAGATGGTAGCAATTGGTTTCTGCCCTGCCTATTTCCCCATCTTCTCCAAATGCAGGGACCAGGTCCCAAAGATCCAAGGAATCCTGCTCTAATACACCCGGGCATGAAATATAAGCCAGCAAAAGCAGATAACCAATAGAAGTCAAAACTACAGTTTGCTTTCCTAGCCAGCCTTAATAGTTTCTGTGGCTTACCACAAGATTTGGGATGCCAATTATACTGCAGACAGATATACAAATGCTGGAAGAGGAACTTCTCTTTAATCAGTCTTAAATCAGCATTGCAGTTATTAAGTACAGTGCTTCCTTATTGTGGAGAGTTTTCTGTAGCTCATCAGAACAAATGTGCTGTACCTTCCCCAAAAGTTATTTGTACATTGATGCCACAAAAATCTTGTCTTCAAGGTATTTTTACCAGCTGAATCAGTTCAGATTTATAATCTACAGGTATGAAAAGTAGCTCTAATTTGGTTTTAGGTGCTTAGGTGAAACCTGCGGTTTCTTTACTGCGAAATAAAACTTTCTTGCCCGTGTGCTCTGAAGGAAAGCCTAAGGCCAAAGAGGAAGAAACAAAGTGTGGAATAGCTGTTTGTTATCTGGTAACTGTCCACCTTGTGTGCTGAACAGACGTATGTTCTGCAGAAAAAAAATAGCATGTGATGGTGTAACTGAAGCCTGTATCAAGTTGTGGCCAGCTTGGAGAAACTGTGAGGTTGCACATATGGAGCCATCACATGCTTCAGCCATCAGGCCCTCCCTGAGAAATCTTTGCCCAAATGGATGAGATTTGTCTGACTTTCAAATAACTGAAAACAAAGTCTTCTAGCAAGGAGGTGTTGGAGAACATCTCTTTCTGCAATAGCAAACAGTATCACTTGTTCCAGAAGTCTGGTCCTTCTCTGAAGGGAAAATCTTTGGTGAACAGCTGTAGGAAGGACTATTAGTAAATATTTATGCTGTTGTGTAATGACCTCTTTCACTAGTGCTCAGCACAGAGGACTTTTAACTTCCAGAAGGGTTATGGGCCAAATCCTGCAAGGTGTGTCAGCATTGCAACATGCGGGGCTATTGCTACAGGTAGTGCCAGTAAATATTTCATCTTCCATCGGTTGCTCAACCAGGTGCTGAAAGATCAAACTGTCTCTATTTCTGCATCTGAATTCATGCCTCTTACTACCTGCTGTAGCAAAGGAAGAGGGAGCAGCAACAAGAGTAGGGTTTGGAATTGTCCCTGCACTGGAGACTTCTTGCTTCACTTGATGTTTGTGAGCTGCCAAAGACACACCTTTCTTGGGTGAATCCCAGCATTAAAAAAATACAATAAATCAACATTTAAGTGCAAGGAACAGCTGCTCCAGTGTTTCTTTTTCTTGCTCTGTATCTCTGAGTACTGAAATTGTTTTTTCTCTTCTTTGGATTTATTTGGAGGAAGATTTTGTTGAAGAATCCATTATCTGTTCTGTTCATATCCCACTCTGGTTGATGGCTCTGAGTGACCAAGCGGCTTAGCTCCATTTGGGCTGTAGTAAAGTCTTGATGCAGAGAGCAGGAGGAAGGGTGCAGCTTGTTGTCCTAAACCTCTGATGGGCTGTTCAGAAACTGAAATACGTCTTGTTTTCAAACAAATCACATTTACTCTTAAAGATCTGCTGTCTGTCTGCTGCAATTGATTGCTTTGTGAATCTTCACTGACATCAGATGATTTATCTTTAAAGTAGTTTTTTTCCTGCTGAGCCAGCTGCTATTTTATGCTTTCTTACAGCTTGTCCAAAGACAGCTCCCTTTGATAATAGGCATGTGTGAAAAATTTGCATTAAAATAACTTTTTTTTCTTTTTTAACAGTCAGCATAAGTATCCTGAAAAAAAAGTCATGGCAATGTCTGAGTGGATATTTATTCTAATGTGCTTTTTTCTGCTTATAGTAGTAGAAAATACTGTGTGAAAAAAAGTCAAGTACAGTAAAATATGGTTTGCATTACAGTTCTCCAATGAAGTCATCAATCTGTGTCTCAGAACTCATTTATAGTGCAAAAGCTGAGAAAACACTTGTAGCACAGAGTCAGGTGCCACCGGCCATCTTGGAAAAGCATGACAAATTCATTTATGTTTGGGTTTTGGCCTCTTAATAAACTCTGGGGACCAGGGAGAGATGTGCTCAGCAAGAAGATGTGAATCAACATTGAGTCAGCAATGTGTGCACCAAGGGACTGCTAATGCTAAGCAAAAACTGAAATGAGTCAACACTTCAAAAAAGAAAGAAAAAGAAAGGTGCAGTATTTGCATTTGAGATCAAGGTGGTGTGGCTTGTGGTGGTCATGGTATGGAGTTAGAAGTCTGTCTGCAGTGCTTTTGCTTCAACAGAAAGAGTGAAGGACAGTCCATGCAGCATGGGACCGTTAACACAATCACAAGGCATAATCATGACTAATGATGATTAGTCATTTGTTACATAGAAATGAAGAATTCCTTGTGACAATAAACAGTAACAAAGTTCTCATGTTTAATTTGTTAAGGCCCAAATCTAGCAGCTGAATCTATGTTGGTGGCCTCCTGTGCATACGTAGAGTGATTAACACCAGATGAGGATCTGGCCATAGTCACTGATGCTTAGTAATGGTTATGTTGCTAATTAAAGCTCAGATTGTTTTTGGCCTTTGGGAGCTGAGCAGAAAAGGGGAGCCTTAATTTACTACCGAAGGTCTAGCAATCATTGCACAAGGACTTCTTGTTGGCATGTGGTGTGGTGTCACTGGGTCACAGCAACCCTCTGTGGAGCTGCTGGTAGGGCTTTGGTTCGTAACAGATCTGTCTAAGGGATGTTGCTGAGTGAGGGGGTCCTGAATGTTCACCTGGGGAAAGAGACTGTCAGTCTGCATGAACTGAACCCGTTGATGAGTCAAAGATACGCTCAGCGTGTAAATTGTGAGTATTTTCATGTTTTGGTGCAAACTTGTAAGTAAAAACTGTTTGCTTAGAAATGAAGCTCCTTTTCCAGTGGAAGTGACTCATCGTTGACTAATGATGCCCTCACCCAAGTGAAGGCTCTTTCTTCTGAATGTTTATTAGTGTAGGCATAAAGACACACACCCTGGCCAAACTTGGTGTTGCCCAGGGACAACAGAAGCATACATGTTAAAAGGAATCTAAGAGCAATCAGTTATTCCTGTTCCCTGGGTTTCAATGGTGCTTTATTTCCTCCTCTTTTGAGGAATCCTGCTCAGACTCTGACAAACTCCCTGTCCCAATGTTCAGCATGTTTAGTCCTGGAAAATGTCCACTGTCCTGGGAGAGGAGAAGAGGAGAGAGAAATACTCCAAAATGCCAAGGTGACTGTTCCTGGATTGCTGCAAAAAAACCCTGTTTCACTCATTTTAGTCATTTTAATAAGTGCTACACCAGATTGATGCCACAACAGCCCATAATGATTTTTTTTCTTGAAAAGCGCTTTCTCTGTGATGATGTGAGTGCCAGTATTAGCTGTAACTGTCCTAAAAATGACTGATCAAAACTGTAGCACCGAGTGATGCGTGTGACCAATGGCTCTCAGTGAACGGCTGGAAAAGGCTGGAAGACATCACAACGGGGCAGCAGTCTTGTTTCTCCCTGCTCCGGATCTATAATGTAACTCAGTGCTAATGCTGTGTAATGTCCACAGTTTTTACAAGATCTTTGTTAGTTTTTATTAGTTTCATTTGATTTTATAACAAACTTTACAGTATGCTTATCAATACATCATGTTCTGGCTAACAAAAGCCTCACTGTTTCGGGTCGATTTCTTTTTCCCCTTCGTGAAGCTGTAACATAGAAGCCAAGTAAAGAAGGTGACAACACCTGTTCACAATTTAAAGGAAATGAAAAGATTTTTTTTTTTCCATGGATGGAAGCATGAAATTCATATGTATATGGATGGATATATAATTTTCCCCCATACTCCATCCTGTGGTAGACTGTGGCAACCCAGAGCTGCAGGCAGTGTAAACTCGAGGCGTGCAGGACATATGGATGCATTTAGCCCACAATCCTTTGCAGATGCTTTGGAGTGCGGAGCTCCTGCTACATCCATGCAAATAGCAAACTGCAGCTTGGTTTGCTGCAGGAATATTGTTTGGGAATGAAAGCAATCCACAATGCCAGGCAGGCTGACGTTAAAAGTGTGTTTGATCTCAGCAATTTATGGCTTCCTTCTGTTAAATGATATTAATAGAATTAGCCTCTGATCCCAACGACTTTGTGGTGTACATGTTGGGTTTTTTTCTCGTCAGTTTGTCTGAGGCTACAAACATCTTTTGCCTCTGACTTTATTAATCAGAGTTGTCATTGTTACAATCCTGCATACAGCTCATGGGCAGAATTTCAGCCCGTGTTGACAGGGCAATGCTGATGTGTGCAGCTGCTGATTTGTCCACATCTATGGATCTATAACGCTTAGAAAAATTGCATTTGTGAGTAAAGCCAAGGCAGTGCCTGGTCCAAGCAGGTGATATTTATGTGTGTGGAAAGCAGACATGCAGAAGTTGGTCCAGATTACCAGCCAAGGTCGTCTGTGACTGCAGAATTGTGGTTAAGAGTCTTTTAATTAATACCACCCCACATAATGAGAAACCATCACACTAATTACAGACCTGGTCATCAGCAGTTTTGAGATATCTACCATAGAATCATAGAATCATCAAATGGTTTGAGGTGGAAAGGACCTTAAAGATCATCTAATTCCATCCTCCCTGCATGGGCAGGGACACGTCCCACTAGATCAGGTTGCTCAGAGCCTCATCCAACCTGGCGTTGAACACTTCCAGGGATGGGGCTTTCACAGCTTCTCTGGGGAACCTGTTCCAGTGTCTCAGCACCCTCACAGGAAAGAATTTCTTCCTAATGTCTAACCTAAATCTCCCCTCTTCAGTTTTCTTGCCAAACATCCAAGATGACCATCTTCCCCAGGTAGAAGGATCTTTCTGTTAATTTTCCTACTGTTCTCCCCTTTTCCTGACAGTGTTTCCTTGGCACCTCTGCTCCATCCCTCTGCTTCTGGCCAAATGCTGGGAGCAAAAGTCTTGTCATGGTCGCATTGGACTCAGTGGACCATTGAAGCTGGGTTTAGTCTCAAGAGCACAGTATCTCCAGGAGGTCTGGGCCCAAGAGAACTGTGCCCCACTCTCACTTGCAACATACAGGTCTGCTGTTCTCAGTTTGCCCAGTAAATATCACTGATAATATTTTTGAGCCAAATTTTAGACCCTTTGAAACCAGCTAACTCAGAAATGCACAAAAAGCACACTTCTAAATTAAGGCACAGTGTATAATATTTATTCTAGAAAGAACAGCACCAAGTTGGGCTAGTTTATAAGGTGTAGCTTGAATGTTGATTTTGGAGACTCCCTCTTTATGTGTAAATACACCATCGGTTGCTCACGTGCTGCTTCTCAATCCATACATGTGGGTGTGTTGCCTGTTAAAGTGTATGGTTGTTGAGGATGTGTGTTTTTACTTTCCTGTAGGGTCTAGTCCTCTACCTTCCTCTGCTGTCTTTGGCATCTACATTAAGAAAAAAGATGAAGAAAAGAGAAAAAAAAAACAACAACCCAACAAAACTGCTGGCAATTAGTGTATAAACCTATTTTAAAATCCAATTTATTTTTGTTTGATGAAAGAAGGAACATACTCTGTGTTGTGCTTGATGAATAATATCATTGTGCTAGAAAGCTTTGATTCTTCTTACTTTATAATAACGTGGGTTTCATAGTCAGAAGACCTGAGTGTTTATGTTATACACTTTTGGCAATAAATTTGGAAAAGAAGAGGGGAAAAAAAGCACTAATCCCAGGAGTTCTGAAACCCACACTCCTTCTTAAACGGACCCTGTTAAAGACATTAAGTCTCTTGCAAACATCCATCTCTCAGCAGTTGCGAGTTTGTAAAAGGCGCACTTTGTTCTGAACTCCCTGCCCTACTGATTATGCACAGTTCTTTTATTCTGTGAATAGGATGACGACCCCTTAGCCTGGTAACGATGACAGATTTATGTATTTTAACACCCAGGCGCTGCTGTATTTGTTAAGAGCTGCCAGACTCCAGCAGCGCTGCAACCGTCGTTTATTTTCCTTGTCAGTTTGTGCTGCTTTTTAAGGTGTTCTGCAGCCACGGGAAGCAGGGCTGCTGCTGCTCGTGGAGGTTGAGATGTCAGGATGTTAAGAGCAGAAGCCACCATCCTTGGACTGTTTCCACTCATAAAATGTCAGTTTTCCTCTGGTTGCGCTGGTGGGGTGGAACCTGCTCCTTGCCCTGAAGCCAAGGAAAAGAGGGAAATAAAACCCCTCTGAGCAGTAAAAGGAATCAGATAACATAGAATTTATCCCTTCACTTTCAACTCCCATGATGTATTTTGCAGCTCTCCAGTTAATGTTTTGAAGAGAACCTTCTTTTAATGTGCAGTAAAAGCAAAGAACATAAACATACCTTGCAAGCTTAGCTGTTAAAGCACTGTATGGGTCAACACATCTGTCCTCTACACAGTGCATCTGTCTGTGATTTCTTCTGGGTTGTTTTAAATTACTGCAAGTGGCAGAACAATGGGGAGACAAACAGTAAGAACAATGCTGTTGTTTAACAACAAGCTGAATTATTAACAGGCCTGTGCAGAAAATATTGCATGGAAATTAAAGGGAAGCAGATTATTTCATTTTCCATTGCAGTGATCCAGTGCAACAAAGGCAATTGATGTCTTTCTCCTTTTGTGTTCCTCTGTATGTATTTATATTTCTTACAGACACATTACAAAGGTTATAGGGAAAAAATGCACAATATGGGTGGTTTTCTGATCTCTTTGTGTCAACCAAGCCACTAAATCTGAGTTTATCACTCAATCCAAATGATGCATAGGAATTTTATGACTTTTTTTTTCACTTCCAGTTCATTGTTTCCCTAAAAAGTGTTGTCAAGTCAGTGGAACTGTTGAGTTGAGTCAGTTTTCTGCTCAATTGTCAGCAAAGGGCTTTGAAATATTTGGGCTTGAATCCTTCATTGTGAAACTATTTTGATTTGGAAAAAGCACCACCACCAAATTCTTTGTTGAGTTTTCTTTGGTCCAATGTTAGATGTTTTTCTTCTTTAAGAGAAGCCTTGTGAGTTAGCATGTTGGTTTTGTGTTGGTTTTTTTTCAAGCTAGAATAAATTATGGTGACTTTTCTGCTGAAGTAAACAAGGGTCTTCATCTCACCTTTGTTGAATGTGCAGCTGGCAGGAGAAGGAAGAGTGGATGACAGTCCTTTACTGGCAGGGAATTTGGAAAGGGAGTTGGATCCACTTCAGGTACAGGCTGGGATTCCAAAATCTTCCTGTTCTCTCCAGAGCAATCCCAGGAGAAGGACAACCCCTCCCCAGTTCCCATCTCACCCCAGTGTTTGTGCTCTGTTTGTAGCATCTCCTGACAACTGCAAGCCCACTGCTGCTTCTCTTGGAGGCCCTTGTGTGTGCTTTGGCAGGAGGAACTGCAACCCAGGAGAAAGTTGGGGGAATTCAACATCAAGAAGGTTGTTTCAGCCAAGGTCTCTTGTGAGCAGCTTTGATTTAAATGTGGTTTTATTAATCCTTTTCCTTCAAGGAGGCCTGGAAGATGCAGCAGCCATCACTTGTGGGAAGCAAATAATATTGAGGGTGAATTTTTAGAAGCTGGTTTGGGTCTTTGGCTTCAAATGCAAGGAAGGTGCTCAGAGTGCTCCTGACAGGGGTGCCCCTGAGATGGGAATCATCTCCTGCTCACATTGGTGGATTGGTTGGCTTCATCTATGGGGACTGTACCATCCCTTTTCCTCTGGGATGATTTTCAGAGTCTCTGGAGAGGTGTCTAAGAAGCTGTAATAATGGCTATTGTAAAAATATCACTATGTGACCTAAAA
This sequence comes from Apus apus, assembly GCF_020740795.1. Classification (NCBI taxonomy): domain Eukaryota; kingdom Metazoa; phylum Chordata; class Aves; order Apodiformes; family Apodidae; genus Apus; species Apus apus. The sequence goes on along the minus strand of NC_067285.1, from coordinate 108,773,544 downwards.
AAACCCAAAAGATGTTCTCTGGATGCTCTGTCCTTGAGTAATTATGGAGAACTTTGTGGTGGCCCCTTGAAACTTTGCCATGATAAACAGACAAAAGGGCAGCAGCTTTCAGGGGCAGATTGGTGGAATTGCATCAGAAAGGAATTTGGCCACCCGACTGTCAGCACTTGTGTGTATCTCCAATCCCCTGGCCAGGAATCATTTGGATATGTTTTTACCCTTGTTCTAGGCAAAACTTGGGTCACGGACATACTCAACTATAAATTAAACTAGTAAGTCTTAAATACAGAAGTTACGCCTTATATGTGGTTATTGCTATTTATTTGTTTGACCTGTGTTAGCTTTTCTTAGGAATTTTTGGCCCTTCTTGTGTTCAAGGCTCTGGGCTTGACAGGACAGGATGCACACTTGGCTGCTCACAAGTGATATTTTTGCCACTGCAGCGAGGAGGGCAATATTGCAAACCCTGTGACAGCATCTCTGTTCCCCCAAGGCCATGTTGGCATGTCCTGAAGTGGAAGCTCTAAAAGAGTTTCACTAGATCCTTCCCACCTGGTTCTTGAAGAAAGCACTCTTCTGTGTTTGGGGTCAAATCTATTCATCTTCACTCATATGCTATGGACCCTAGAAAGAATTTCAGACTTAGGAAATAGAAGCTTGCATGTCATTCCTGGCACTTCTGCTGCAGTCTTTTTTAAATGGTATTTTATTGCTTTTCTTAGTGACAGTTACCTCCCTGAAGTCCCCTATCAGCTTTTTTGACGCTTGGCAAAAGAAGCCTGTTTGTTGTGGGGAAATGACCGGTTTGTTTATTCCCTTATGGAATTCTGACTTGCCTTTTAGTATTTCAGATGTGGCATGATAGCTGGTGGCATCCCAGCTCTGAGATGTGCAGTGATAATGAATTGACTTATTGGGATGGCATTGCTTTTGTGCCTTGCTTGGATATTACGGTCCCATGGATTTGGGAGGTACTTTCAAGTCTGCTCACTTCATTCAGCCTATTTTGGGGGATTTGCTATTGTAATGCAGTGGGATTTCTTCTCCAGCCTCAAATACTAAAGCACTATTGAGCTGAGACCATACAGCCAGTTCTTTGCTGGTACTTGGGTCTCTGCTCAGAGTGTAAAGTAATGGATAGATTTTTAGCCAGTGCTTTTCTCAAGCCTCTCTTCCAATATGGCATGACTCAGGCCACAAGTGGAATGCTTTTCCTGTTCTTGGTGAGGGAAGAAGAGGACCCAGCTTAGAGGTCTGTGATTTATTTAAAAGGGGGTGGTAAACTGAACTTCCAGCACTTCATCTCTGGGGCCATCAATGGAAGATAAAGGGGAGTTTTTCAAAAGCAGTCAGCCATGGCTGAGTCAACCTCTTCTGAAGAATTCCCATGAACTTCCATGGGATGAGTATTGCCAGTGCTGAAAGCTTTTGAAACCCTACCTAGCCATCCAGTGACACCTTTTAAAAAATGTGTGTAGTAAGCACACATTCCCGGGAAAGTGTAAGTAGGGTTCATATGTGTTGAATACTGAGGTGCTTTCTCAGAAGCAGGTGTTTTGAAAGAAAATTGAGAACATGGGTTTCTAAAGCAATTTTAGTGAGCTATAGTGTCTGCCCTAGTGAGTAGGGACGTAGTACTTAAGGTGAAGCTATTTTTTTAGCATGATTTTCTCTCCTGTAAGTAAGGCCTGACTGATAATTTGACTGTTGCAATAATCAGTCCCTCTAATTCTAGTTCAACACGTTCAGCTGTTGTGTAAAGTCACACCAAGCACAAAGCAATTCCAAGGTTTGCAAGTGTCTAACTCTGAGTTTGTACGATGCTTTGGGATTCAGAATATGATAGACATTTCTTTGCCACCTCTGGATATGAGCTGTAACTGCTGTAACAGTTAAATGCACATTTATAACAACATGGAAGCTGGGCCCCGAGGCAGTCCCAAGGTTGCAGTAATCAATTATTATTATTTTTTTTTCCACTTTAAGAAAACTCCAGGCTCAAATATCAGGAACACCCTTTCTGGATGTAGTCCATGCATGCAGTTGCCATTGGCTGTGGTGGGAAATCAGTGGAGTTACTCAGAAAGAATGTGAGTGAGGAGCAGGGTGCTATGCCCATGCTGCAGGGAGGCATCCTGCCCTGGTTTGCTTTAGGACTGTGAAAATTCATTGCACTCATCTGAGGGGAAATGCTTGTTTTGCAGTTCTGCAGGGAGGAAATGAAGGAAAGAAGGAGCAAAAGGAGAAAAACATCAGGGAGGGATTTTTAAAAAGCTTTTTTTGCTTTTGCATTGCAAACACATTAAGTACTTAGTATCTTAAGAGCATCTTCTTACTTAGAAAAGCTGGCAAAGATGGGATTCAGCATGAGTCTGCCAGATTGATTTACAAATCAGCCTTACGAGCTCCTGCTGCTTAAACATACCAGAATGCAACAATTAAAGACAACATCTGGAGTTCATTGGTGGAGCAGATCCTACATAAACATTAAATGAATGTCCATTTCCTTAGCACTGGATTTCCTCTGGCTACCACAGCTTAAGTAGTGTCATCCTATCAGATAGAGCTGATGATGATAGCAGACCAAGTGTCAAAGTAATGAGCTATTTGTCCATCTTTTAGCACTGAAACTAGCACTAAAGCTGGGCTGAGGAGACATCCACTGATTTTTCACTAGACTGTGGAGATGGGATCCTCATGTAACTAACCTGGGCTAAGCTGGACATGTGGCTCCTCTCTCCCGTGAAGAAGGAATGCTTCAGATTAGTTAGGTTAACCTCACTTGAGGAGCTTTGTCACAATAGAGTTTCTCCTTTCTCCATCTCCTCCAGACGTGTCCAGGTTAATCCCTCCATTCTCATCATCCCAGAAGGGATTCTGATTGTTCACTTGTTAGAGAAAACTGGCCAATGAATTTGGGACTAAGTCTGAAGTTACATAAGTGGAAGCCAGTCACAACACATACCTGCCTGTCTTTCTTTGCAACAAATTTCTCCCCTGAGGCTTGGCTGAAGTGAAAAGTGGTGAGTGCCATCTGCATCCATAGTGGTTGAAATGGAAAGCCGTGTGGAATAGTTTTTCTAGGGCCAAGAAGAACTTGCCTACCCTGGCGAGAATTAGATTTCTTAGTGCAATCCAACCAAACTGTCAGCATGGGGGAAGTAAAAAGCACCTTTTGAGTTTCACTCATGCTTGTATTGCTCAATAGTCTCTTACCTATTTGGTCACTGGAGAAATAAAAAATGTCGTGGTCCCTTGTTTTTATTTTTACAACCTTTGGGTCTCTCCACTGAAGCTGCTCAGTCCTGGATCACAGAAATAAGGTGAGGAAATGTGTTCCCATGTGGGCAAGCACTCTGGGCCCAAACAACCTGAGGAGAAAAATCTCCTTTTGATGAAGAACCATAATTGCTTTTAGAGGTGTAGGTTTCCACTAAGGCACATGAAAACTCATTTGCTCAGGTCTGCACTCAAGACATCAGTCTTAGATCTGATCTCAAAGGAACTGGATGAGGTTTGGGGTCTTTCTGAGAATCCAGAGCATATATTGAAGTATTTTATTTCACCTGTCTGAGGCATGAGATTTTCCCCAAAAGTAAACAGACAAGGATTTTGCAGAAAGCTCTTTGAAGCAGTCACTTTCTTCTTTGCACTGTGCAGGAGCTCTGTTGAAAGAAGTAAACACATTGTTGGTGCAGGTGTCCTCCTTCCAACCTTGATGTGATCTCCAAAATCTCTATTAGTGCCTCTCTGGGCAGCTCTATTAGTAGCCTCTGTTGGGCTCCCCTTCTGCAGCTCTCAGCTTCTACTTGAAGCACAGTCTCAGTATTCAGCTACTTCCCACTTAAACCAATCTGTCCTTCAAAAAGTTCTCCTTCCTACCTAGTCCTTCAGTTTTATAAGAGCATTAGCTCAGTGCCTTGGTTTCTTTGGGGGAAACTGCACAAATCTTTTCCTTCCCTTCCTTCCCCTGCTTTCACAGCCTGCTTCCCCCCCACTTTGTGGAGAAGCTGAATCCTTATGGATCTTCGTAGCTTGGGATGTTTGGGTTTCTTATCTCTCATTCCTGGTTCAGCAAGGAGGAACACAGCCATGAGGGCTGTGCTCAGCACACCTCAGAGCTCCCAGTGGCACAGGCATGTCTGAAGGGCCAGTGCGTTTCATGCAGTGGAGCACAGGCAGGTTCCCTGAATCATCCTACGGGATCGGCAGGACTTTCCGTGCAGAGCAGGTGCTTCTCTGCTCCGAACACCCCCAGCCCGGCTGGAGGGAGCCAGTGGCCCCTGCACAGCCCTGAGGGGCTCAGCACAGCCACGCAGAGGAGCTGCCAGAGGGACCCATACGGCCCTTGTGCTTTGCATTCTGATAGTATAGAGTTGCCTGCTCGGGTAGGCTTCAAGAAGCAGAAGTATTTTTCTTGCTGGTTGGCCTTTTTCCCTTCTGACTCCACGAGCGTTAATCTGCAAGTTGAAACCGTAACATGAAGAAGCTCCACAGAGAGGACAGATTCAGGTAAGTTTCCAGTTATGTTATTTTGCTTTGCTGGTGACTTCTATCTGGTGGGTTTTCCAAAGCAGCCAATAAATATTTCCCTCTCTGTTACGGTGCTGACAGTAGCCTGGAGTCCCAGTTTCCTCCTACAGAAGATAGACCTTCGAGGTCTATAAAATTTATACAGTATACTTTCTGATTTTTATTAGCCTAGTAAAAGAGATCATATTTTGTGTGCTTCTGTATCTCTAGAAGTCATGGCTGGGGAGTTATTCTGCAAGCTGAATGCTGTGGTTGAAAATGCTGATTTATCTGAGCTGTGAAAGCAGTAGACCAAGCAGATAATGAAAGTCCTTGAAATGCTTCAGACATGCACAGCCATTTTAGAATATCCCACAAGGGGGCCATGGGTTACATTGTCATTTAGCTCTTAGTCGTTGCTAATTAGTTCCACCTAAATACTGATTTCCCCAGCCCATTCCTTGTCTTTCAATTGTAACACCCCAAAGAGTGAATTTTCTTTGCTCTCCTTGTGTTTGAAAACAGTTTTATGGCAACTGGTCTGTTTGTGGATATGCACTGAATATAAATAACTTGAAAAATATAATTACTTTTAATAAACACATGCTTCCAGGCCCAGCTCTGAGTAGGAGGAATGGGGCACACCAGAAAACAAGACTTTATAGTCTAAACAGACAAAGTTGATCAAGGACTGTTGGGGATAACAGAGGTACAAAGAGGTAAAGGGAGTTTCTTAACCTTGTGCAGAACATTGGTGGCATAACTGGACTCTTTATGTCTCCTATTAGTTTATTCTCTCCATTGTTTTTCTTATCTGGGCAGTTAAAAAAAGAAACAAAGTATTGGCCAGTAAAGCACATTGTGTTTAATAGCCTCTGTTTCTATTCAAATAGGAATTCGTACCACGACTGGGTAAACAGTTCTACTTGGGACACAGCAGGGTTGGAAAGGAGCTACTGTTTAGGTATGTGTAACTTCTCCCTGTGAGCTCAGCCCTGACTTTCACTTGATAATGAGGACAGTGGCTTTCTTCCAATCAAGGGAAAAAAATATAGTAGAAATACACAGTGAAAAAGGAATAAGATTTTTTTCCATTGCTTGGCTTAGGCTGGAATAATTTTAGGTATACACGTTTTGCCAAACTCATTTGTTTGTTAGTAAGGAGCCTCCAGGATGACCTGATGTCAAGACACCGACAGACGTGGGAGTGGAAGGGATCGGTACGGTGTCCCTTGGTGGGATGTAAGGAGGGACAGTCCCCCTGGGGACTGCTGCTCTTTCCTCCGGGACAAGGATGGCTGCTACACGTCCTAGACACAACCTAGAACTTCCCTCTGTTGTTTTGTGCCTTGTGCAGCTGAGGGGAGCTGAGCACAAAAGTGAGGAGGCTCTGGGGCCACGTTACCCTCTGCACAGTCCTGGAGGTGCTGTCAGAGGGAGATGCCACATCCTTCTGGCCTCCTCCTGCCATGCAAAAACCCACTAAACAGCTGACTCTTTGCCACAAACATAGGTGAGTCCCCTTTACCACCATGTGGAAGAACCAAGTACTTTGGCCTTTTGTTCAGAAAGGGGCTGTGGAAGGTAAATCCGAGGTGACTCTGTTGCCTTCTGCACCATTTTTCTGACCTAAAAATAACACTGCGGCCCCTGCGGTTGCCATTAGGGTTATTTAGTCCTTCAGCTTTTTTTTTTTTCCCCCTTCCCTTTCCAGAACACTAGTGCTGCTCAGCAGAAGAACTGCCCCATTGTGCAAGCCCAAAGGAAACACTGCATAGAAAATGCGAGGAATTTTTAGGCCGTGATATGTTTGGACTAGGAAGCAGGGGACTCAGAGGAATGCAGAGCACGGTTCCAAAAATATTCCTTGCAATAGTGCTCTTGGTCAGTAACAGTTATTTTTGTTGGCCTGCCAGCCCCCTCGAGCAGAGGTGATGTCATTCCCCAGCATGGTGGAGGTGGAAATACAGAGAGAGCCCTGTGGTTTTGCAGGGCTGAGAGCGGACAGCTGAACTAAATGCCTTCTCCTGTCTCAAATGCTCCTTCTGTTATAAAAAAAAAATAAAAAAAAATGAAATAACATATTGTGGGGGGATGGTGAGGATGGCTTTAAAGTAATTAACAGCACTGTAGAAACATTTTCTGTAGTCATAGCCTTTTCCTCCCATGTGAGCTCCTTTGCTGTTAGCTCTTCTGCTTTTCTCTTTATAGTGATGTGCATGCTTGGGGAGTGCTTTTTGGGTTGTGTTTGTAGTGTTATCCTTCTTTGCTTATGAAAACTGATCAAATAATTACATGCAGTGTTCTTGGTGTCCTGAGATTCATAGCATCATGGAATGGTTTGGGTTGGAAGGGACCTTGAAACCATCCAGTTCCAACCCTCATGCCCTCCCACTAGACCAGGTTGCTCAAAGCCCCATCCAGCCTGGCCTTGGACACTTCCAGGGGGGGAACATCCACAGCTGGGCAACCTGTTCCAGCATCTCACCACTCTCTCACATGGGCATGCAAATTTCTTTACTGTGATTTTGATGGGTTGGTATACCCCAGAACACCTCTGGAGAAGAAAGCCAGTGCTTTTTTCTGTAATTAACGGGACTGAGCAGTAAAATGTTGAGACCTTTTTCCATGCTGGTGACCCTCAGTGTTCATTGTGATCTTGGCAATGCTGATTTGACTTTCAGTGCATGTGAGAGAGACCAAGAAAGAGAGAAACTATTAGTATTTTTTTTAAGTTTGTCTAGGCTGATAAGATAGAAAAGCTGTGTGCATCCATATGTGGTATGAACCCAGCAAGACCCCTTCATCTCAGTCCTCCCTACCCTTAAGTCCATTCAGCACAGGTAGGTAACCCAAATTTCTCCTTTACCCCAGAAACGGAGTGCCACAGCATCCTAGATACAGGCAAGGAGTCAAGAAACCTGGATTTTATTCCTGGGTCTGGCATTTAGCTATTGGATGCTACTGGGTATCACTTTCCTACCTGGGTCTTATATATGTCACTTGTGTACCCCCAGAGGGACTGTTCATCCTCGTGGAGCTCTATTTTTTGTTGTGGCATCTGGATTTAATTGTACAGCAAGTAATAGCCACAGCAATGAAGTATGTTCCTTCACCAGCACTTGTGAAAGTTGTGTCTTCTGATGTGATATGAAGGGCAACAGACTTGAGCTATTTTGGATCATGGGTGTGGTCCAGAACTCTCCTGATCTTCATTGCATGGTGTTTCATGGGGAAGGAAGAATCTCTAAAAACTCACAGTGCTGCCTTTCCCAGGATTCCTCAGCCTGGTATCTTGGGGCTGCAGAGGAAAGAAAACTGTATAAAACTAACCCAAAAGCATATGAATGCAAAGGTTTCCTAAACCTGAAACTCAGCTTCTGGGTTGATAAAAGCCATGCAATGATGACAGTTATACAGTGGCAGGAAATTGTTAAAGGTGTCAGGTTTTCCAGTTTAATTCTGGGAACACTCTGGCAGTAGATTTCCTTGAAAATGCTGTTGAAAAGGTCCCACTTTCTAAATTGGAAAGATTTACAATTTACCTTTTCTGTTAACCTCTTGTTCCTCAAAAGGTTAAGTAAGGGAAATTCCTCTTTTTAACAGTGGTAGCTGTTTGACAGTTTCCTTAGCACTGGGTAACACTGGATTTCTTAGCAAATGGGCCTATTTAGTAAAAGAAAGGAAATGGTAAAAGAAACATTTACTTTCAAGTTATCTACAGAGGTCTTAGAAAATATGCTTATGTTGCATAATTGATTTACCTAATTTAATTTTCATTAACACCTAAACGTACCTGACTAAACCTTGACTCTTGAACAAGTGTCTTAACTTTTCAAGGTGTTACACAATTTTGAGTTAATCCTCAAACAACCCAGGAGGAAATCGAGTAAGTATATTTTTGTTGGCAAGATGAGCATGAGATATCAACACGTTTATGCAGGAGAAATCTAGTTCATTTGAGGGCAATCAGGTACGTTTGGAAGTGCTGTTGCAATCTGAATTCCTTTAGGATAACTGCAAAGCAGATCTGGTATATTTGGAGTCATCGTATTCCTGTGATCAGTACATCTGAGCACTGAATGGGTAGATTAGGTTATGGTTGGTGGATTTAAGTTATGGTTGGACTTGATGATCTTCAAGGTCCTTTCCAACCAGGATGATTCTGTGAACTTTCTTCAAGCTTTGGTGGAGAAAAGATGAAACTTTGCTAATGTGAGGTGGAGGAAATGGAGGCCACAACTTCAGGTGCAGGATGACTGCTGAGTGTCAGACTTGGAGCGTGGGAGAAGGGAAGGTTGCTGCAGTGGTGCTTCAGAATGTTATGCCAGGCTGTTTGGGGATGAAGGCTAGGGCAGTGCTGTGATATGTTGGAGTGCTGGAACAAGGAGATGGAAGTTTATTTGGATTAAACTAGAACCTCTATGGGGAGGACTGTAAAGGTGATGTCTCTGTGGACAGAAGTAGTCTGTGAAGCTCTAGGAGGATCTGCAAAAGGATCAGATGGATCTCAAGGGACAGTTCTCCCAGGGCTAGTCCACATCTCCAGATTTCTGTCCTTAACAGCAAAATAACCAGCTGCTTCTTCTCTGGACTTTAGTATGACTGGGGCAGGTTTAAAAAATTAGCTGCATGTGGGGTTTCATCAGGACTTCCTGATGTAATGGATTATCTGCTGACTGTGGAGCAAGCATGGAAGCCTATGGGCAGACTATGGGCTGGAGGATATGTCAGGATTAATAGGCCAGCCAGCCCCTTGATTTGGTGTACTCTGGCAGCAGCTTTGTAGTCAGCTTCCAGTATAAATAATCTTATAACTCTGGGGTTGATGTTTCCAAAGCTTAAAATATGATGGCCATACTGTGCTCTTTCTCAACACCAAGACCTTAATAGGTTTCCAGTAAGAGCTGTAAAAATTGTCCCTGCACTCACTCTGCTTTGTGACTTGAAAACATCTGTGTAAAAGTGCATGGTTTACTGTCCTGGGGAGGACTGACTGAAGCCCATTGCCTAATTGGAGAGAAAAGGTCTTTGATGTGCCCCAAATTAAAGACATCTAATGGTCTCTCTAATTAGTCACTGAATAAGATTTGTAGTTCTGAAGCAAATTGTATCAGAAACATTAATGGCCATGGCTAATTACTTTTGTTTCTGTTCTTCAGATAGTGGGATAAATTGCAATTAGGTGACTGGATGTATTGGCCTGTTGGGACACTTAGTGGAGGAGACAAACAGGATGAGGGAAGCTGCAGTACATTGTACTGCACTGGGAAAGGCAGAGAGAGAAGAGGGTTTGTGGAGGGTGATGGTGAAAAGGTCCCAAATGCTTTGTTTGAAAGAACTCAGTAGGGCATGTTATGGGTAACTTATGCTGAAACCTGAAGCATCAGGGTGTTTTTTTCTGATGCATAATTCTGTGGTACCCAGAGGTTAGTTCCCAAAATTTGAAGCAAGTTCATCAAATTTGAAGCAAGGGTGTACAGAGGCAGTGTTATACAGCTGGCTGGAGCATCAGGGGAACATAGATGACCTTTGGATTTAAAGGGGTCCTGGGCCTAGAGGTGAAGATAGTGAAATAGGGAATGGAGACAACCAATAACTTCCTGGAGGGAGAAAATCCCTTTTGTCTCCTACAGCCTTGCTACACTATTGATACAGGTGATTGAAGCAGGGTCTTCCCGTAGCCACTTCTTCACATTGACATTGCAACAGCCTCCCCCAGTGAAATTCCTGCCTTAACTCCAGTCAGCAGTCGAGTCCCAGTGTTCAGCCAGCTGTTTCCCCATGGGTTGCTCTGCAGGGCAGGTCATTTGCTGCCAGGACCCTCTAAAGAAGATTTCTCTTTCTGGATTGTACCGTGTAGCAAAGCCAGCAGTGAACACTGGATTCATTTTCTGTGTTATTGTTAGAGTGAGCTCTTTATAACCATTCAATTTTCTTTTAAATAAATCCCATTTGGAAAAACAAATCCTGCCCATAAAAGCAGCTCTCTGTGCTGGGTTAGTTTCCAACATACCGTACACAGCTGTATATTTGGGTTTATGTCTCCAGGCTAAACTCTCATTCCTCTGTGCAACCAGTGTACTCATGCCAGAGCAATGGCAAAGCTGTTTCTTGGGACTCTTGGGGTTTTGTTGGGTCTAATGGCATTAGGGAAGATGGAAGAGAATGAAGTGGAGCAGTGAATAAGCCAGGTGGTTTGTCTTAGAAAGGGCCCACGTTCGTGCTTATAAAGTCTAAGGTGGTAGAGATCCCTGTGTCAGCTTTTTCTAGCCTCCTGGGCATCACATGTGTCCTGCCTGTCTGGCTCCCGGGTTTGGGCCCATTTGTCCTTACTCTGCCTTCTTCTCCACACTGTCCCAGGTCCCTTGTGCACTGTGGAGAAAAAGCTTCACCTCTGACCACATGCAGAGATAGGAGGAACATCTAACCAGGGTGTCCTCCATCCAGAGCTGAAGTTGGGCTTTTCTGTGGCCATGACTTTTTTATGCTCACAGAGGATGCTGAAGGGCTGAGTTTGATTAGGAATCGATGCAGTTTTGTGGCACCCAGGACTGCATTAGAAACTTTCTGAGAACATAATCTATTTTCTTGTTTCCAAATAAAAGGGTGTGACCAGAGTATTCATGTTTCCATGGACGACAGGCCTACAACATGGCAACAGAGATCCCAGATCTTTTGCCTTTGTGACCTTAGCTGTGTTCAACAAACTGCAAATGCTGTGGAAGAAAACACAAGACAACTATTATTTCTGCCAAATTAAGAAGAGTAAGTTGCTCTTTGAGTTTACACATAGCAAACCCCAGTTCCTGGAAGTTCCCAAAGGGTCCATAGCAGTTAAAGGCTGTAGACCATCCTCTGTTCATTAGAAAGAATTTACCTATACATCACTGGATGCTTGCCCATGTATCAAATAGCCTGGGATTATGTAGAAAGGCAGTGGAAAGGTAAAAGGTCATTCCCCCCCTTGCATAGCATGCCAGGAAGGAAATGGAGCTCCCTGTCTCATTCACTCCAGGGGTTCACACTATTTTCTCCATGTTTCATAGTCTGACATCAAGGATGCTCTCACCAGGCTCTGAGCTCTAATAGGGGTGGCAACAGAACAATCCTGCTCAGAATGCCCTGTGGGTTTCCTAATTGCCAAATCAATGCTCTTCTCAGTCCACTAGCCCATCCTGCACACACCTGCGGGCTGGGAAGGACCTAGTGAAATTGTGCTGGTGAAGTGTCATGGTGTGAGTCACTAGGAGCCCTTTGATAAGGGTCCATTGCCCTTGAATTCCATGTCAGTAAAGAACTTAGATATGGAGGTGTGCTGCATCCGTCCAGTTCCCCAAACCTTCCACTTTACAGCTTCGTAACAGAATTGTAGAATCCTAGAATGGTTGGGTTGGAAAGTACCTTAAGGATCATCTAGGTCCCCCCCCTTGCTATGGGCAGGGACACCTCCCACAGGACCAGGTTGCTCCAAGCCCCATCTAACCTGTCCTTGAACGCCTCCTGGAATGGAGCAGCCACTGGACAACCTGTGCCAGTGTCTCTCCACCCTCACAGAAAATAATTTCTTCTTGATGTCTAACCTAAATCTCCGCTCTTCCAGTTTAAAGCCATTCCCCCTTGTCCTATCACTCTTGTACAAAGTCCCTCCCCATCTTTCCTGTAGCCCCTTCAGGAACTGGAAGGTACTCTATGATCTCTTTGGAGCTTTCTCTTCTCCAGGCTGAACAACCCCAGTTCTTTCAGCCTGACTTCCTGGGAAAGGTGCCTCTGTGGCTCTCTGAAAATGTGCAGCTTGTGGTTTAAACTTCACCATTTCATACAGGCTGTCTCTTTAAATTCCTGTTTTTTCCTTTTTTTTTCCCCCCAGCAAGAAGGGGATGAGAAGAAGAAATTGTCCCACAATTGTTGCCAATTCCTTGCTGGCTGACACTTAAATATAAGGAAAAGTCAGCAAAATATAGAATCTGTGAAGGGGGAGAGAGATCTCAAAAGAAACCATGGGAATTGGAGCTCATATGAAACAAGAGCACTATTATTCACTGTGGACTTCTTAGCAGCTCCAGTGTGGGAGGCACTGTGGACCTCCACTGCTGGAACACAGAGGGGGAAATTTCAGCTAAAGCAAAAGAGTTGTCTGAAGATATAATTGTGAAAGAGTGTGAGGCACCCTCTTCCTTTCCGTCCTCATTACATCTGGAATTATTTCACGCTGTTATTTAATGGTACTGTAGCAATAACACTTAATGAGGTTTCAAATAAGGCCTCAGAATGTCATTAGTGAAGAGTCACACTTACATAAGACTATTTTAAAGCATTTTTTCTTCTAATTTTTATGTGCAATTCTTGAGTCAGAGTAGCTTACTTCTGCTTCTATCCTGGATGTGAGAGAATTCAAAGACCTATTTCTGGATATTGTCTTTGCAGATAGCTCTGGCCTTTTTTTTTTTTTTTCCCATGAGCTTTAAGGGGTGAAAGGAAGCCTGGTGCAACACTTTAGCCAGAGCACAGGATGAAATATTTTAAAGCATTTTTTTCTTGCTGCAGGGACTATGTGCCACTGTGGAGGAGGTGGGACAGGATTTTTGGACACGGCAAAGAAAACAGATTGTTCTGCATAGTGCAGAGTGAATTCCTAGTGGGACTTCCTAGTCCTCAGCGCACAAAGTTGGCCAAAGGCTCCTGTTCCTGCATTGCTTTTGACCTCCTGTTCATCCTTCCTTGAGTAAAACAATGTAACATTCATGGGAGAAAAGTTCTTCAGTTCCTGTGGATCTTCACAGCTTGCGAAAGGTTCAGCAGTTGTGTAGCTTCTGCTAAAACAATTTCCTTTGCAAAGATAATGGGATAGAAATTGAAGTAGTCCCTTTATTTCAAGTGGCAGATCTCAGGCTCAGGCAAGTGCAGCTGAGGTTGGGTTTTCATAATGATTCTCCTGTTTTAGGAATGAAGTGAAATGTGGCTTCTGGTAATCTGAAAGTTTAGTATGGAGTGGCTGAATCAGAAGAAGCAAAGAGAGAAAGGAAGTGATTTGCAGAATCGTGTTTTCAGTATTGCTGGAAAGCCACAGCTCCAGCTTACTTTGGGGTTGGACCCTCAGCAGCATTTCTTCAGCAATTCATGTCACACCAGCAACACTTTGCTTTTCCTCAAGTAGATGTTTTACTAGCTGTGTTCAGGTCCTTGGGGAAAAATAACAAGTGTGTATGATTAGGAAGGTGATTTGATATGACTGAAAAGGAAAACAGAAGCTTTTAAACTGAGGTAAATATTTAGTGCTTGTGTCAGTTGTGCATACAGCATTTGGTTTCCTTAGTGCATTAGTTCTCCTCCCTTCCGCTCCACTTACCTCTCTCTGTCACTTACATTTTTATATGACATGGAAGGGCCTGATAAAAGTTTATAAAGTGGAGGCTTTTGCAGACCATTCATTTGAAGTGTGGTAGTGTGATGGCCAGAAGTGCATTACTAAAAAGCAGGGTGCTGCCTTGGTGCAGTCCCTTGGGTTTCAGTGTAGTCTGAGTTGTCCATTTGCTTTTGAATATGTCAAGGCTGAATTTGATTCTCCAGTTTTGAAATCTGCTTTCTGTCTGAGGAAACATGTATTTTCCAGGATCCAAGATTTATACCATTGGAAAACATTATCTTCATGTCCTTTCATACTTCTCCTGCTGTGGCTGCAGCAGAGGAAACACCAGCAGATAGATGTGACCATTGAGTGAAGGTGTGGGTGATATGATAGACCCTTGGTGAGGGCTTGAGGAAGGGTTATCAGCCAGGCTAGAAGATGTGGCTGGTGCTTTGAAGTCATCTGAGGTGCCATATTCTGTAGGTCAGAGCAGGAGCTGGTGAAATTGAATCTGGCAGCATCTCAGAGCAGTTTAAAGCAGAAACTGTGAAAGAGAAGCAGCCCAGGAGGAATCGAGGGCTGGTGACTTCTCCCATCCTGAGGCAGCAGCATCCATCTGTCAGATCCTGGGACTCTACTGCCCATTCCCAGCTACAAACTCTGCCTCTCCCACCAGACCCAATCTTTTCTTTTTCGGACAGTGTCATTGCCTTCCTGATTTACACCATTTTATTGAAAGAAACATGTTTGTTTATTATTATTGTTTTGTCCCACTCTGCCTATTTAATATTTTTTCCCTCCCAAGCAATTTTAAATACATTGGAGTTAATTTCTTATTTATCTGATAGTGCTCAGAGGTGGAAAGCAAATCCGTGTTGTGCTGGACCTTTTTCTAACATGCAGTAAGAAATAGACCTCACCATGATGAACTGACAGCTAAGTCAACTACACAGATGAATGATGAGTGACAGCCCTTGTCCCATTTTACTCAGTGAGGGAATATGCCTGAAGTCCCAAAGGAAGTTTGGATAGCAACTGGAAACTGAACCCCTGTGTTACAACTCCTGCTGCCATAATCACAAGTCTGTCCTTCTTTTCCAAAACTCATGAATAGATGTTATTTCTCTGTCAGGGAAGATTTTTTTCTGATTTCCTGATATCAAACCTAAATATTTTCTTTTTGAATTTCATTCTGCTAGCTGGAGGTAGACACACTGCAAAGAATTCCATATCCCCTTTTGATTTGGCTTTGCCTTGCTGCTGTTGACAACACACATCCATGGTAGAAAGCAGTGACTGTTGGGGTTGCTGGAGGTGCTGTAAATCTCTTTGAGGCCCTGGCAACAGCAGTTTTGTCTTTGAATTTGACAGCATTTGTAGCTTTAGTACAATAAATCCAGTATAACTTCTGTTCCCTAAGAATTTGCTTTTTTTAAGGACTCTGAGCTTAGAATCTGTGCTGGACGCTGTGTATGAAATGATCTGTACTATCACTGATAACCATATTATCACCTTACTATCACTGAGGTAGTTTCCTCAGTTAGGGTCTTACGTGCTGGCCTTAGGAACCCTTCTAGCACAATCTTTAGATTTCTAGAGAAATTGTTGTCATTTCAATTTGATTAAATGGCCCTGTGTAGTGTATGGGAGATGTGGCTGAATTTTGTGTTGTGGAATACAAGACTTCCAGTGCTCATTTCTCCCCTGCACAGTATCTCGTGTGATGCTTTATCCAGTAGGACTCAAATGCAACGTAGGTAAATAGCATTTTATATCCACTTTGGGCAAGTGCAAATGACTACACAGCCTTCAAAAAAGTAAAGAACAGAGGCTGTTTCCTCGATTAGAACATTTTATACTGTAATGTCTCTGTGATTCAAACTGAAGGGAGTTTTTTAGGTAGGCAGTGTACAGTAATTACGCAAATGGGAATTTTGGCTAGAACAAACATCTCTGCTTTTGCGAAAAATGCAAGAAGATTTTTAATGATGATGAATGATCAGCACATTGGTTTTATGTTTTGCACAGAAGAGGGATGAATCATAGATGTAAGAGCTGGAAAAGTCTTATAGAAAGAGACCATGTAATCCATCCCCAAGAAGACAGGATCACATTAATGGCTGATGGTTAGAGACGCTTGAAGAGCACTTCAGGAATAGGAACTTGGCTGGTCTGTTCATTTGTTTCTTTCCTCCTGCTTTCAGGGTTTCTTTCTGTTCCATTGCATTCCTGCAGAAAAAGAAAGATCATCCTAAGCCTTTCTCATGACAGATGCTAAGCAGTGCTCAAATCACATAAGCCAGATTATGCTCAAAAGTTTTTGGTAACTGCCAACCAGTGAAGAATTTCATCGCTGGAGCATTTTGCAAAGATAAACACTGGATCAGTCGTTTGCACAGTGCCAGGAAAATAGTATGTTGGTTTTTACTAGGCACAAAGATGGTATTTTCTCTACAAGCTTTTTTATGATGGTTTAATTTAAGTTTAAGGGGTAGCCTAGTCATCTCTCTTCCTTAAAAAATGTGTGTGTATGGAAATACATAAAGTTAAGCAAATGAGTATAAAATGACATCCTTTTCTAGGTAGGACTAGCAGCCTAATTTAAAGGAAACTTTTTTGACAAGATCTTCTAAACATAGACTTTAAGCTAGCTCCTCTGAAAAGTGATGGCAGCTCAGGCTTTTAGAGTTTTGCCTGAAAGTAGATATCTACAGAAGACACCCTCAGGATTTTAAGAAATATTCAGAAAGCCATCAACCCAACATCATCCTTTCTTTTCAGTGTTTCTGTAACTGTTTCCTTTTATACCATTTGGATTAAGGACTCTTAAATTGCACCAGAGTAGGGGGTGTGTTGACAACTTGCCAGGCTCTTGAGAGCCACATGTAATTTTCAAAATATGGAGAAAATTGCAGTTGGTGACTATTTGGAACATGGCAGGTTGCATCACTCAACCGTGCAAGAGCGTTACTCTTCCCACAGAGGGATACATATTTTGACAGAGCTGTGGTTATGCCAGCCTGTCCTGGGTGTCCTAAAAACCCTCTTCCTGTGTCCTGTTTTTGTAAGTGGGGATTTCTGAGTAATTTCTGAGCAGGAGACGTTGCATCATGGGATGGTGTTAGGAAAGTTGTCTGAACAGCTGCAGCTGGTGGACTTCATCCCTGGCAGAGCTGGTGTGCTGGGTGCTCATCCAGACCTAGGCTGAATTGCTTCTCATTGAGGGTCTTCAAAAACACTGCAGCAGCTCAGTGTCTCAGAGAACATGGAACAGAAAGCAGTAGAGAAATTGACAACCAAATATTACAACCAACTCTTTAAAAATAAAGATAGTTAAGTCATTTGCAGGTAGAGAGATAAGCTTGTCCTTGACTTCCCAGAGGTCCTGAGCCAAGACACAGTTAAACATATTAACAAATCACTACCTTGGGTTTCTGTGAAATATCTGAGGTTACCTAATGTGTTTTGAAAAGTGATAATCGTTGCTCAGAAGGACAAATCGTGTTGAATGTTGTGCTAACAAATATGTTTGCTAACACAATGCTTTTCTCCTCTGGAGATAAGACTGAAGTGTATTGTTCCAGGTAGCTGGAGGAGGGAACTGTGCATGTCCTCCTACCACAAGCAGTACTGTGGGCTGTGTTGCTTATCAGTCATGTGGCTAAGCAGGTGCCAGGAAGGATGACTGATACCATTGCATCCTATGTTTACTTACCTAGTCAGAAAATGACAATAATAATGATTCAAAACCTACAAACCAGACATAAGGCTTGTTTGCATATCCATGTCACCTTGTGCTTTGTGCTCCTGGTCTGTGTGTCTCATGGCCTGAATGGAGTCCCTGGAAAATAGTTACAGAATAAACAATAATTTACAAAAATGGCAGTCATTGCAACAGCTACTATCTTATGTTGCTAAAATTCACAGGTTACCCAAAAGTAAGTTAGGAAATGATATGGAAAATAGTTACTGCCACAGAATTATTCATATTATCCTGTTTCCTAGCCCAACCCAGTAGACCATACCAACAAAATGGAGGCCTTTTTTCTTACTTCTGAGACAGCACAGTGGTTTCAATGTCACTTCTTCTTCAGGGCCTGGAAAGAGAGCCAGTGATTGGGTCTTCACCGTAGTGTTCAATGTAGTTGTCTGAAAATTGGAAGCTGTGTAACCAAGGAATTCAGTGTTTCCAATGAAGAATATAGGAAATGTGCCATGCCATGTGATAGGTCAGTACAGATGTTTGTGATGCAGTACCTGGCTTTGCAATTTATGGAGAAACTTGATCAGGAGCAATATTTCTGGCTTAAAAAGGGCTTAAGACAGGTTGGAGATCTCACTGAAAGCTACAGTGGGAGGCTGACTGCCCATATGGTTAATATTCTTTGCTGAAACAAACATCTAATAAAAGTGGTAACAGCCACTACATCTGGGAAGCCAAATGAATTTTACCTGGGCATCTCTTTTTTTGTCTGAATCTCTGTGGGGACCTTCTTGCAGAGAAAATGAAGCCTAGGACCAGCTGCTTGGCTGGAACAAACCAATTTTAGTCTCAGTAGCAGGATTTGTCCATATGATAATTTTTTGTGCCTGAGCGAGGAAGGAACTGGCAGTAAAGCTGTGCAAGTGTAAAATTTCTAGTGTAGATGAGGCATCTGTACAGAGGCTGTGCTGAAGACAGGCTGAATTATCTTTGATAAGTGAATGGAGCAGACCACACTTCTCTTTAGAAGCCTGTCCTCATGTACAGGACTGTCCTGTCTTGCAAATGCTTTTCAAATGTCATTCAAACATGGACTGTTTTTAAAAGTGAAAAGGGTCAAGCATTTCTAATACTTTGTCCACCCTTGCTAGGTGGATCTTAGTGTGAAATTTTATTTTTCTGAGTCAATGTCCCACAACTGGACTTTATCTCTCCCTTCTTATTGTTCCTCCACTCATTTTGCTCTGGACTTTCCTCTTCAGTCCCTTGAGTTTACCATTTACTGATGAATGAACACATAAACAGAAGAATCATGAGGCCTCATTATCAATTTGCACTCACTTTTAATTAAATGCCCTCATCAGACACTCCTGGAGTCTTAATGAGGCAGAAGAAATCAGTGAGTGACAGTGTGAAGTGCCAGCGCTCTCTGCAGTAATTACAGGCAGTGGGAATATCTTCTGAACTGTACAGGAAACCCAGAAATGTTGTAGTACAAAAGAGCTGGATCATACTTACTCTGCTGGGGAAAAAGAAGTTTCCTTCGGATTAGTGATAAATTAAGAAGATCTGTGAAAGGTTATTAAACTATTTGTGGTGGTTTAGTGCAGAAACATGCCCATCGTGTTTTCTAACTGTTTTTTTGGTGTGGGGTTTGTTGTGGTTTTTTTTTCTTTTCTCCCTTTTGACAAGAATCCCACTGTGTGCTGGGACCAAGTCTGAGTGCACCAGGCTTTTGGGAATACACAATGCATAGTTCAGCCTCTTTGGTACAGTGCACATGAAAACACAGGACTAATGTGTTGGCTCCCTTCCATGCCAGTAGAGGTTTTTCAGAGTAGGCTGAAGCATAGGCTAAGATCTTGCTGATGGCATGAATAGGGCTCCTTGCCATTCAGCACAACTTCTCAGAAGGCAGATTAGCCAACCAGCGTCTGAACATGTTTTCAGCAGAGGGAGAATGCACCAGGGGGACTGTAAACATTCACATTTGTTCCTCTTCAAAGAGACGGTTCTGCTCTCATTACTTCGCCTCTCTCCTCCGCTCGGCCCCAGCCCTACCCTATTTAGACTCATGATTTACTGGGCTTCCTTGAACTCTGACCTGTGTCAATAGGACCATGATGTAAACATCTTCCTGTGGCTACAAAGCCGTGACCTGTAGAAGCAGGTGGGGGATGAGAATGGGGTTGGGGTGAGAGTCGTGTCATGTGTGCAATCCTATTTTTGGCCCTGGGCCTTAACAGTTCTTTGCTCTCCAGAGCAGCCAGAGCCAATGCCTATAGAAGTCAAGAGGAGCCTTTCTGTTGACTTGAATGATCTTTGGATCAGGCCACATGTTTGCTGTGCAAACTGGCAGATAGCCCTCATAAAACCCACCAAGTAAAAGAGAAGGATTTCCCTCCAGGCACACGGAGGTCCCGCTCTGTGGGTGATCTTTCTTTGCGAGTGAGAGCGGATCCGTGGCTCCCTGTGTAAGACGTGCTGCACAACAAAAGAGAAGCTGGCATTGTGAAAGCCAGGCAGGAAAGTATCTGGCTCCAGACATGTAGGCATAGCTCAGTGCCTAGCCCATGAGAGCAAGATTTTTTGTGTGTTTTGTTCTTCTCATTGGTGCCAGTATCAAACTTCAGTCCATCTGAGAAGATATAACACACGTCTCTGAGGAACGGGAGGGGAAGGCAAGTGGGTGCTGAGAGGTGTTGGTTTTGTGCAAGGCCTGAAGGTTGTTTGGAAGATGTCACTCATCAATCAGTGCTTACAGCGTTTCTTCCGCCCTGCATTGTGGAGTCGCCAGCACTGCTGCTCACTTTTCCACAGCGTTTTGTTTTAAAGCAGGTTTCAGCCTGGCTGCAGGACCTCTGTGAATATTGCTATTTTCTATTATTTATTTATAAAGATGAATATTGAAATTGTTTTGGGCACGCTGTGTGCTTACTCTTCTACCTGAGAACAGCTGTTTTTCTGCAGGGCTGCATTTGTTCCTGATACGTTTGTGTTTGTAACATGATTTTTTCCAAGACCCATTTGTGGAGCCAATATTACATACATGAGATGAAATCTCAAACTGAAAAACTTGGATAGTGTGGCTGCTGTGAGAAACTCAGATACTGTGTTGCTTTTCCACCAAAACAAGATCTGCTCTCTGGTTGGACTCGATGATCTTGAAGGTCTTTTCCAACCTTGATGATTCCATGATTATATGATTCTATGATCGCAAGGCAGTGGAAAAGAAAATGTTGTTCCTTCTATTGCCCTCAACCTTTGTTGAGCTCCTCTGCAGACAAAATTCAGTTCAAAACTGCATGGATTAGTAGGTTTGCTTGGTTTTCACTGGAACTGAATAATTGTCCTTAATTTCTTGTCTTCCCCTGCTTCAGCCAGGCAAAACAATTTGGTGTTTCAGTGGGCTGAATGCTTTTGGAGAAATTGCTGCAGGCAGTGGGAACCTCACAGAAGGGTATTTTTAGGCACTATCATGACATAAATGTTAATCAATATTTCCATGAACAGCCTCTATCATGAAACTTGACATCAACTTTCTTAGAAAGCGCAAAATTGTTCAGGACAGCTTTTAGAGTAAAGTAAGGACTTCCCTCCCCTTTTAATACATTTTTAGTTTGACTCAGATGGTGGGTGAAGTGTTAGGTCAGCATTTTTCTTCTGTGTTCATAGACAGCTGAAGATATTTGCTATCCTACCCGGAAGAAAGCTGAGACAGAATCCTGAGTCTGAATGCTCTTGTATTTTCATGTAAGGTGCTAGTGAATTTACAGCTAAATGCAAGCAACCTAAAATCCCAGGCTTTGGATGAGCAGTGCAGGTGTGATCATCATAGAATGATGCCAAAATTGCATCCTTAGCCATCAAATTTGCAGCAGTTTAGATTTTCATGTTTAATTCACTATTGGGTTTAAACAATGAAGTGGCTGGGAGAGACACAGCTGCTCCCACCGTCTCTGGCTGTGCTGCTTGATGCTAGAAGAGAAGCATAGCCAGAATTGTCCTCTTGGAGCTTTCAATATCCTAAGCCATAAGCAAGACTGTGTATAGGGAAAGTGAAAAAGCAAGCAGGAGTGTCACTGCCTGTCAGTGTCAGGTTTACATGTCCCTGTGGCCACTAACATCAGTAAAACCTCTGAGCAGAAGCGTGTAGAAGGCATTAGAGGACTGGGACTGGGAAAGGATTACAGACACGAGCAGTCACGTGGAAGGCAGCAGAAAAGAAGCATGGAAGAGGGACACAAAGGAAGAGGGTAGACAGTCGTGTGGTAATTCAGTGTGAAGAGCAGAGGCATTGCAGCTAGGTGCACAAGTGGGACTTGTTCACCCTTCCTTGGTTAAAACCTCCGACGGGGTTTGGCAGTAACAGCAGAAAGAGGAGGGTTTGCTCAGACTCCAGGGGAAGAGCAACTGTTTTGTACAAAGGGTGCTGGAATCTCTGGTGACCTAGGGGAGACTGTGAATAGCATTATACTGGCATGCTCAGCATGTAATAACAATTCCTCAGAGTCCTACATCTTATTTATTGGGTGTTTTTTTTCTTTCCCCCTCTTTCTGCCTATCTCTGTAGTGTACATGAACCACAGCTGTTGACAAGGAAAATATGCAGTTGCTCTGCAGCAGCAAGAAGAAAAAATAAATCATCCTCCCCCCCCCACCCCTTCTGTTACTATTGACTATGCTAAGGTTAAAACCACACAGAGCTGCATGCGTAAATGACAAGGAATTTGCTCTGAACTGGAGCACACTGCATTCATGACAGATCAATTCTCTCTTATTTCTAATAGCATTCCCCTCACAAGCAGCTCGGCCATATGGCACAATGACTGTGATGGTTATTGCAGCAAAGTTGCTCCTTTTTTGTGCCAACACAACATGTGGAGAGAAAAACTCCACCAGGAGTTTTGCTACGAGAGTGGTGACAACTGGGCATTGGATTGATAGTTCGGAGCAGAGCTCTGGAGGGGGTTAATTGTCCCCTGTGCAACTGAGGGTGGAATTTGCTCCTCGAGATGTTTAATGATGTAGTGCTTTTTATGCCACAGCACTCCCCCTGCCCCCCCTGGCTTTCCCTGCAGACATAGCTGCACGTGGTCCCCAAACAGACTTGAGCAGATAGTAAAATGTGCCCCAGAAGGCATGCATATTTTTGTGAATACATCAGATGTGACCAAGGGCACAATTTCAGTTTGTCACGGGCAAATCTTTGTCTGGTTTATACTGTAGTTGCTCCTTCTCATTAGAGGAGTGACATTCATTTACACTAGCTGACAGTCTTGCCCTGTATTTTAGATGACTTTTGGGATAATTTTATTTTTCTTTTTTGAAACCTTCTGCCCTCGGGCTCCCATTCTGCCTTGCAAATGGATGTTTCAAACAGACATCCAAACCTAATCTCTGTGTCCTGCAGTGGAAAATAAGACTGACTGTATTCATTCTTACTTGACACCCTCTAAAATATGTCTTCCTGATTAAGTTAGTGGACAAGAGCTAGTCACACACTAGAATGTGAAACAAGCGTGAAACAAAGAATATAAAGATGCATATTCTGCTCCCCATGACCTTTCCTCCTTCATTATCAATGTTTTAGGGTTTGTTGTTGTTGTTGTTGTTAAATACCTTCTGTCTTGAGAACTTCTCATCCTTTGGCTGATCCTGTTGACTTCTTTGTGAACAGATCAGACGTGAGCAAGGACAGAATTCCAGTCCATCTTGCACAGACAGCACATATTTCTGCTTGGCTGTAACTGTTTATATCAGACTAAGCACACAGAGGACACGTATAAAATCCAGATCCAGTGTTCTACACATTGTACAGCAAGTTTGTTGCCATTGGCCTATGCTGCCTTTTATTTGCCTGTTAAGTTTTTAAAATCAAATGGCTTCACAGATTTCAAACCATCCAGTCTCCACTCTCCAGCTGGAAGACTGAAACTGGATTATAGGATAGTCTCAAATATCATCACAATTGCTCCCTATGCTACATTAGTTCCTTTTGTTTGGAAAATGGTTAAATGTTTGAGTATCATTATTTGGTGTTTTCTTTTATTATTTTTTTTTAGGAAAAGTAGGGTTAAACATTGCCACCTGCCAAGATTGAAGTTACTGAAAAATGACAGGTTTAGGAGTCCTTAAAAGATTTGCTGTGAAAAACAGTTGACTTCTTCAGTCCCATATTAGAGCTCTATATCTATGTACATATCCTGGAAAAGGTTGGAAAATTGTTTACTCAAGGGCTTGAAGATGCTGCTGAAGGAAATCAGAAAAATTGTACTGTTGCTAATTCTCTTTGCCAGTTGCTGACTTCCACCACCAGCCACTGGGTTATATTCTGCCGGGTTCACCAAGACTGCAGAAAGACACCAATTTTATGTGTTGGTTATGTAGCACCTTCTCTTTAGGGGCCTTAACTCAATTCTCAGCCTTCTTTTTTACCACTAGGATGTGTTGAGTACTTTAACAAGTACTTTAACCAGTGCTTTCTCCAGTTCTCTTAATTGTTTTTGGCTCACTTTTGTACTATTTTTTTTTCTCCATTGTTTCAATTTAATTTTTGAGCTGTGACATCAAGTCTGGACCCAAAATGCTATCTCAGATCCCATTGTGTATGCAGTCAGATTACCTATCCCCTTCTATGTAGTATTCTCCTTGTATCCCAATAATGCATTAGCTTTTTTCACCACAGATTTTGCCCCAGAGTTCAAGTTGACCTGGTTGTCCTAAGGTCTTTACTTTTAATGACTGTGTGTCACAACCTGAAGCTCTGTTTTCTTCCAGCTCCAGATGTTTACATATTGCATTACCCTGCTGGATGGTTACCTGTTCACCAGATGATGCAGTTTATGCTCTAACAGTCATAGAATCGTAAAATATCTCTTCTCAGGATATCCCATCTCCACAGTTTGCTTTTGCTTCTGTCCTTTCTGTGCTACCACTGATGTTTTTTCCTTCCCCATACAGCAACAGGCTTATCCTGAACTGGAAATGAATTTTTAAAAGCTGCTTTATTGATTTTGGCTTGATGAGTCCCTGGTGTTTCACGCCTTTAACTCGAGTTTTTCCCAGGCTGTGTTTTTTAAAGACTAAAGACATTTTTCATCATCAATCTTCTCTTCTCCCTGTTTTTCAGGAAATCTGTGTAAATATATGTGTGTGTATATATATGTTTTTTCTTAATGTTTATATTTTTTGGCACTGAGAAGTTCAGGTTACATGGGGTGCCCAGGTAAATACTTCAAGTAATCCCTGGAAAGCTTTTTTTAAAACAAAACAAAGCAAAACAAAACAAAACCCACACGTTATGACGAGAGGCTTAAGGAGCAGTCATTGTCTTTGCTAATGGCAGTGGATGGCCAGCCAGTTAAAGCAGATGCTCTGTAAAAAATCCTCATGGTCACCCCACCCTTAGCTCATTGGTCTGAGGTGAAGGTTATAAATCTCTTTTCCTCTTTCACATAGTGTGGCAATGTTTAGTTTGACTTCCATTACCCAGGCCAGTAAGGCATAGCCGTTAAAATCTCTCCACCCTTCCAGACACAGCTTTGTCTTTGGAGGAGAGTAGAAGTTCCTGATCTCCCACAAAATACCCGAGATGCGTCTTCTGTATCTTTCTGTTTCTGTTGGCTCATCAGGTACAGAAACTGGGATCTGAAGCTAATTGTAAAGGCCCTTTAGGCTCTTCATTTGCAAGCAGTAAGACCTTTAGTTTGTTTATCCTTTACTAGAAACTAGGATGCCAGAGGCTAGACCAATCAAGCTGACAAGATACATTTGTTTTGTCTTCTACAAAAATATAAATGTCAATGTTAATTCACCTCCTCAGGTTTGTAAAATCAGTGACTAGTATGCCTTCTCCTTTCCTTCCCCTGCCGTGCTGTGGTGGTGGTGAGTGGTTTCACAGGCTAATAGACTAACAAGTCTCAAAGCCTCCATGAGGCACACTCTGCTTTCTCTGAAGTTCAACTTCGTAGAAGATGTGCATCAAAAATTCCAGTTTTTGCAGTTACAGAGCTTTTATTTAGATTTTTTTTTTTTCATCAAAAGCGAAGCATACGTACCCTTTGAGCTTGGCTGCACCTGTGCATGGCATCCCTGGTTTTAATGCAGTGAAGGAAAAACAAGTGCCTAATCTTCTCTAATGAGGAAGCTGACCAAGGTGTGCCTGTGGTTTTATTAAATGCGCCGTGCAGAAAGGATAAAAGGGACTATAAAGGAGGAGAGTTTGGCTGGAATCATGGTCCAGTTGTTAGGCCATTGGGGCATGCTGTATTTTCCATTTCACACATTGCCAGTAGGCACATGAGTAATCGTGTGGTAAGGGAAAGAAAGGCAGGTTCTGAAAAGAGCGCGGAGGGTGAACGTGTCAGGGTTGAATGAATGCCGTGCTCCGGTCCAGGTGCTTGTTCCCAGCAAAGCGTCCGCATGTCACTTATTTAGAGTCACTAACACTTGCTCAAGGTGCCAGAAAATAAAAACAAACGCTGACACGTAGTGGGCACAAGATGAGGTTGCAGAGGCGCGGGTGCAGGGTTGGGTTTCACTCTCCGGCGTTGGTTAAGATGGTGCGGGGAGGATCGGTTTCAGAGAGGCCGGCCAGGCTGCTCTCCAAACGAGGCGTTCCACATGATTTCACATCAAACAAGCACTGGAGTGACACATTTGTCGTTTCCACTAGTGTGATAACGCAGCAATGTGCTAGTGCATTCATTGAGGATTTATTGATGGGGCTGTTTTCCTAATATGTTGTAAGCGGTGGTATTACAAATACTGGATGGCTCGTTACCCTGTTTCACTGACTTGGAGAGGCACACAGCAGCCGTTCGTCCTGATCAGTTACTGGCATATCCTTTCCCCCAGGCCCAGAAAATAACTTCTCTTGCCTGGAGGAGTAGGTGTGTGCCATGAGAATGAAGCCCAGCATGAAATGTATCACTCATTCATCTGCCTTCAAATTGCTAGCCAGAGGAAATGACCTGTTTGGTGATGTGTCAGTGCAGTACAAGGCATCTGTGTAAGGCTTCTCTTCTTGCTGTTTTCATTGTAAATTTGGCATTTGAGCCATGTTCAGTGAAGTTCTACCAGGGGTAGGAAGCCTTACCAGCTTCTTTTGTGATGTAAGGACAAGTTCTTTATATGGGAATGCAGGAAACTTCATCCATGTAAAAATTACCTATGGAGATGAAAGAAATACGCCACAAGAAACCAAAACAAGACAATAGGAGTGTATTTCTTCTAGTATTTAATGATATTGGTAACAAGGTAAAAACTAAGAGTCCCAACACAAACTGGAACCCTCTTGTTCTATCCAGTGTAAAATGAACAGAAAGATGGTTGCTGCTTGAACCAATAAAGTTTATGAAAGCTCTTTGGAAGCTTTTTCCTGGAGACATTTTTTAATGGAAAATAGAATTTCCATAAAATTATAAATCCATTAATTCTGAAAACTTCTGATTATGCCAAAAATATCAGTCCTTCTGGGGGAAAATTTTATTTGAGTATGCATGATTTAAATTAAAACGTTTTTGGTTTATTGAATCTGACTCAACTTACTTTGAGTCAGTTCAATAAGGTATTAAGTTGCCTATATTAATGCAGCAAGCACCTTCTAGCAGTTATACTTCAGTCTTACAATCTTTGCCATGGGCTATTTTTGCAATACAATACCTGTATCTCCTGTCCAAACTTGTTTGAGCCATGGCAAGCATCATTCATTCTGCATCCCGAGTAGAAGCCAAAGTATGTCCAGGACCTACAGCTCCCATAAGGCAATGTGCAAGAGGAGAAGGTAGTTTAGTGTCAACCTAGGGAGAAATTCAGCACTTTGAGATTTTAAATACCTCACAATGAGGTGTTTAATTTTTGAGAATATTGTCATGTTTTGTCTTGATTTGACAACATGAAAATGACAGTTTCGTGTTTTGGTCTACTAGACAAATAAAAAAGATGCCAACATTTTAGACCCAGGATATAAAACAAGTGTTGAAATGTCAGAATTTTCCATAGAGCAGAAATTCCATGGTTTTCTGAGCTCTTCAATTTGTTCCATTCTCGAAGTTGTCTCAACAGCTCTGTGTATGTTTAACACATCATTGCAAGGTCAGTGGGCTACATCCATGCACTTATTTACTTCAAAATTTTTTTGCATATTTTGTTCCTAAATTTTTTCCATCTTCCTTTTTTAGTTCAAGGATCTCACAGGTTTCACAGTGCTTACATCAGAAATAACACACAACCAATACTGATGTTCTAGAAAGCCATTTAACTTGAAGGAAGGACTCTGCTAGAATTTGTGTCTGGTTCATTTGAGGAAGAGGTCCTTAATTTCTCTGCTGTAGGATACCTTCTTGATGTGTTCCTGGCCTTAGTTCTGTTAAATGCACATTTTTTCACAATCTGATGTTTAGATCCTGAATTTTGGCTTGGGCTAATCTCTAATTTATAGGAAGGAGAGTGTAACTTATTTATATGTTATGTATATAAATGCTGTTCTCATTTTCTGAGTTGAAGTCATTCAGCTGTCTTTTGTGAAGAGAGAATGTCTATAAGACATGGAGAGGAGGTAAACTATTTCTTAAATAAATACCTGGAGATTTGGAAGATGCTGCAATATTTGTAAGTAATAACACTGCTGTGATCAAACAGTTGTGGTTTTGCATTTAAACAATCCCCGTTCTTTGGGATCTTGTGTAGTGGGTGTGGCATTGAAAAGAGGGATTTGGTGGTACAATCTATCTCTGAAGGGAGACTTGTCTTCTAAGGCAAGGCTTGTAAGCAGAGCAAGTAGAGGCAGTGATTAAACTCTCCTCACACTGCTTTGATGGTGGAGAGGGATAGTGTTACACGAGGGGAGCACGCACGAATTACTTTTGCAGCAGATGAGAGAAACCTTACCCTTTCTGTCAGCAAAGACAACAAATATTTAATTTGTGTCTCCTGAGAAGTGATTCATTATTATTATTATTATTATTATTATTATTATTATTATTATTATTATTATTATTATTATTATTGTTATAGCAACAAGCCTACTAAATTATCTTTTGATGTAAAAAGACCATTATAATTCAGGTTTTAGCTTAACAGATGCTTTTTCCTTTGTTACAAATAACACCAGCTTTAAAAGAAACTTTGCCAGCTCTCCTCTTTTATAGACTTAAGTTCTCCACAGCAGATGAAGTGACCACGTTTCTTGCCTTCATCTGCTGAGCAGCCAGGGGTAGATGCAGCAGCCTTGTACACCACAGGCTTGTCCCTCTTCTGCCTCGTGGACTCGGAGGTGGTAGAAAAGAGAGCCCTTGGTCATTGCCGAGCAGTCACATCCTGCCTGCAGGGCAGCCTTCTTCTGGCGTCAGCCTGTCTGCCTCTAAAGATGACTCCCATCCAGCTGGGAGAAGCCAAGCCAAGGCAAAAGTCCTGGCATCACCTGTGAAGAGCATCTGCCAGGTCTGGCTGTAGCTGCATATTGGAAAAGCAGAGCCTCGTCTGTGTGGGGGGTGGCAGGGGTTCAGCAGATGACGACTAGCACTTGGCTTGGCCCCAGCAGCCTGACCTTTGTGGCAGGCAGGAAGGCACACCAGCATTTGCCTTGGCCAGTCTCATCAGGGTTTATTCCTGCTGGAAATGGCAGTAAATCCCTACTGCTCCCTTCCCACAGCTCACTGTGCATCGGTGGAGTACACTGTATGGCTGAACTGGCAGGATCTGACCCACTAACCATCCCTCATGGCAGCAAGTGGTGACACATCTTGCTGCTCATGTCACCAGTCTTCCTGGAAAAAGCCTTAGCAGGGCAGCCTGGGGGCTTTATTTATTTCCCAGCAAAGTCTTATTTGGTGGGCAAATACAATGTGAAAAGACCAGATTTCTGAGTACCTTTACTAAAAGGAAATGTTTTTGTTTGTGTCAAAATAAACCATTATATATATATACACACACACAGTATATATATTTATATACCTATTACATATCTATCTATAGATATATATAAATATGGCATTTTAGATAGATAGGTAGGTAGGTAGATAGATAGATAGATAGATAGATAGATAGATAGATAGATAGATAGATAGATAGATAGATATGTGGCATTAAAGAGTTAGCACTAAACTAGACAGGTATTTCACCCCCTTGTATTCTCCTGTACAAGAGTGACAGCTACCTCACCCCTGGAGCAAGAAGGAAGGACTAGAATTCCTTCATGAGTGTGAGGCATTTATGGGGGGAGATTCCCTTTCTAACTCTTTTTAAAAAGAATTTTCTGAAGATACAGTCTTGTAAACTAAATAAGGTCACATTGAGGCAAAGGTGCAATTCTTAAGTGTATGTATGTAGTTATTGTGTAGTAAAACTCCAAAGCTACTTGGAGCTTTGTGTTATCAAGAGAGACTGGGAATCCTGTGTTGCTTTGGTTGGAAGATACAGGAACAGAAAGAGATTAACATTTGGTTGGACTGACAACTGGAACCCCAATTCTGAACTGCTGTAAAATACTTACTTACTTTGATTTAACATTTGGCCCACTCATTAAGTCCTCTTTGGTCCAGGTTGAAATCTATATCAGTAAACCTTAGATATGTTCAAGTGGCAGATTTTTCCCCTCACTCTTGAAGGACAAAGGTCATAAGGGACATTTTTCTTGTGATCATAAGCCAGGTCCTGATCTTGTTTCCACAGCTAAATATCTGGAATAACATAATGTGTTTAATAGATTCGCTTCAGACCTTTGGCCATGTGAATGATACCATGAAGGAGTCTCCCATCCTATTTAGCACACATTGCATTGACCCACTGAGTCGAATTACAGGCTCATCAAGGAAAATGTGCTTTCAAAAATGCATGTGCAAACACAGACTGGTTCCACACGACGTATGTGGCATGCAGCTTGCTACGGTTTATTGTCAGAATGTTTCATTAGTTAAAGCCAACTACAGAAGCTGATGCTTGGACATCACCCAGTAAAGAAACTGTATCCCTCTGCAGAAGGCACTTTGAGTCCTTGGGAGGACTGTGGTGATAAATATATGCATACATGCACATTTGCCCATCCTGATACAGTAGATCTTCTCCCAAGCTTTCATCTTTTTACTCTGGAAAATACCTCTAGTCATACAAGGGAAAGGCTATACTCAGTACATTTTGCAGTCTGTTCCTTGCCCTCTCTAGTTCATGCTTAGGTGTGTTGTTAGTCACCTTGTAGTTAGAGATACACTGATAAAGCAGTAGCTGCTGGTAGTTAACAGGAATTTAATTGAGAACTTTTCACATGAGGGTGACCTTGTGAATGAAACTCTGAATGAAATAGTTTGTTAGACACTTATTCCACACTAAAGAGCCCTGCATTGCTCTCCACTCTCACTGGCTGTGCTGCAGTCACTGTTCCAAGCAGTCAACAGTAAAGGTCATCATCCCCTCAACATTTACATCACTTTTTGTCAGCACTTTAAGAGAAAAGTATTGCTCTGCAATGGCACTTTAATGGGGAAATGCTAATGTATCCCTCTACAATTGCACTTGGAAGACAACAGGAATGGAAGGGTAAAGGATAATTTAATGTTTGTTCTCCACAGAAAGGAGCCCTGTATAAGTACTTTTGTGTGCTTGAAACTCTCCTATAACAGGTACATTTCTCTACTAGAAGTCTTAGACATTGAATCCTTGTGACCAGAAAATAAGAGACATGGAGAGTTCAGCAAGTCTCTAAAAAAACAAGTGAGCAATCCATTTCTAGTGTTTTCTTGTAGGACATACATAGTCCATGGCTTTTTTTTTTTTTCATTCCCACTCCTTTGTAAGCCCATCACAAGACAATTACCTTCATCAGTTTTTGCCTGCTCTCTGAAGCCCAAATCACAAACAGTCCATTTTGACGTGGATCTGCTGGTGCCAGTGCAGCTGCACTGATTCATGACAGTAACATGATCAAGTTACTTTTTCTAGTAACACATTCACAAAACCTTTCTGTCTGCTTTCTCCAACCCTGGCAGGGTAGAGTCCACATGGGCAGTTTAAATCTCTGTCGAGCCTGGACCCTTCCTGTTTCAAGGATGCCTACATTTTGATGTTTCACATGACCGTTTTTTGCTCTATCCTCAAGTCCATAATCCCAAGCAAAGCTCTCCAGACAGGCAGTTGGTAGCATTTTCTTATCTGCTGCACAACCATCTGCTGCTTTCCTCTTAGTTCATTGCTGCATCAGTCTGGGGGCCCAGCTGTAATGTGCCTTTGCTGGTACTTAGCATTTGCTAAGAGGAATAGTTTACTGGTAGGCATTTTCCACTCTGTTTCTTCCCCTTCTTGGCTCCAGTATTTTGTCTTGTTTTTTGCATTATTGGGCATGGTGTCTGGTTTCTAGTAGTTTATTAGTAATGTAGGAAAAATGAACATAATTGCAAAAATACCACACAAAGGACTTGTATGTCTCTTTTATTGCTTCATCCGCTTGCTGGGAATAATGGAACGGGATTCCTTTTGTTTTGTTGCTGCTTGATTTACTGGGTGGAAGTCCCTTCCTCCCATGCCTGACCCTGCAAGTATCGATGGGCAGACAAGCTCAAGAGAAAGAAGAACTGAATCCAGCCTTTGAAACAGAGCCTGCTCCAAGAGTCAGAAATGCCTGGTTGAAAGTACTAATACTTCTCACTTCTCACGTCCTGGGTATTTGCAGACATTGGCAAAGATTCACCTAGACTGTGGTGTGAATTCTGCTGCAAGGCAGTGATGATAAGCTCTGTGCTACTTTTGCAAAAGCCTGGAGTAATCTGGATATCAGGGGGGTCGGGGCTCTGCCACTTCAACGGGGAGAGCTTCTCCTAAGAGAGCTGTAATTCCATGGTGTAGTAGTGGGAAATGGCCTTAGAAGAGACCTCTTCTGTCAAAAAATGCTTTTTCCTGATTCTGTGTAGCTGTTACTAGTTCAGTTTAAAGCCTCATCAGTCCAAATATGTGTCATCACCCTTGGTTTAGATGAATGTGGTGGTTCAAGGTGGGCTTGAAGTCACAGAGCTCCCGTTCACACCAGAAGGCTTCAGCTTCTCTCTCCTCTGCAGTATGAAGCAGTGTGAGATTGCTTTGCACAGCTCCACTGGTGTTACTGTTCCTACCTGTCATTTCCTCCATTGCTTCTGCTTTTTTTGGGTGTATCAGAGCACAGGCAGAATATTGTGGTAGGAGAGCAGAACCGGAGCAAGAGCTACTGGAAGTGCTGCAGGGGAAAATGTGTCTTTGAGATCCCAGACAGGCTGTGTGGGGCTGCTGGTGGTATCTGCACAGGGACCTGTTAGGAACCTGCAGTTACTATTGCTGTGATGGTTTGTAATAATTGTGAACATTTGTTCATAATTGATTTACAGCTGCTTATTTAATCCATACATAGATTTCTGCCCTCCCCCCCCCCCTTAAAATATAAAATAACTGTGTATGAAGTCTTTTAAGACATTGATTCCAACTCTAGTATTTCCTTATAATGGGAGCATGAGAGAAGCCTGTGTCCTGAGACTCTGTACTGGGCTAGGTTTAGGAGTTTTTCCTTCTCCTTTCCCTTCTAGTCAAATCCAGTAACTTTGTCTTGTGAACAAATTGAAGTCTACATTTTCCCTCAGTCCTGGTGCAGAAAATAAGCAGTATCCATTCCCACAGAAAGCCCAGAAAGGCATTTTTATATGCTAAGTACTTCTCTCTGTTTAATAAATAGGATTGTATATGGATGTAAATGATGCCAGTGCAAAAAATGATGCTAATGTGGTCTCTTTTGTGGGGAGCAGGAGGTTTCTTAGCCATGCAAACAGTACTGGAGAGATAGAGAGGTGCTGCACACACCCAGAGGGCCCATGCATAAAAAAACCCCACACTGGCATATCAGGGGGGATATAAAAAAGCCACAAAAATATTGACAAGATCAAGACAGGGCCTTAAAGAAAGAGATTTAAAGAACTTCAGCTGTAAAGCTTATCAACAGGAAGATTGAGAGGTGACTTAATTGCAGTGTGCAAGTCTTCATGGGTGGAAGATACAAGGTATTGAACAGCCTTTTGATTTAGCAAAAGGAAGGCATAAGCTGATAGAAGAACTAAAAGGTGAGTCTGAACAAAAGCAAGGTAGAAACCAGGAAGGCAGTGGAGATGGAAAAATGCTGGGACAAACTGCCAAGGGAAAGGATGTATTTTCCATTTTTTAATGTCTTCAGCTTATTTCTGGGAGCTTAGTTGGAAAATATTTTTGCCAAATACAGCAGCACTGACTAGATGGGAGCTCAGATTAGTTGTTCAGTCCCTACTTGCTTTGAAGCCTTTACATCTTCATGTCATACAGGAGTGTGACACGGAGAACATAAGCTCTGGAGGGAGGCCTGGCAGATCTGGCACATTCTCAGCTCTGATACCGCTGTATTGTATAAACTTGGGGAAATCAACTATGAATGGTCACCTGAAAAGTCATCCAAGGCAAAATATTCATACTGTATTTGGAAGGTTAAACACTAAAATAAATGACCTGGTTTCATTGTTGCTCAGCAGAAGTGAGAGCTGCAAATGCTTCACCTCTTTATTGTCCTGAACTTAGGATAATTATTTATGTGCAGAAATAAAATATGGATGCTCACCTTTTTTATACTCAATTAGATTGCAGATCTTCGTTTTCCTGTATGAAGCTGGTAATATTTGAGCTCATCCCAAGCACTGTGTAGTAATAAATTGTAAAAGTCATGCCTACTATTTCATTTTGAAAGCAAACCCATAACTCTTTCTTGCAGTAAGTGGTTGTCCATACAAAACATGGCACAGGCTGTGGCAGCTTTATTGTGTAGCCATTCAACATTCCGACGAGTAATATATGTGTGTGGAGAGAGAGGGCAGGCAGGAGGTAATTGTTTCACTGACAGAAAAGATATAGACAGATGCACAGAAGCATTCTGGAACAAAAATGGGGCTGCATCCACTGAAACAACAGATGCTGCCTTGTGAAAATATTTTTTCCATTATAGCTCCAATGTCATCTCCCACTTATCTCTCAGAAGTGCAGAAGGAGCTCGTTTCAAGGGTACCTATTCTTGCCAGTGGCATTCCTCCTGCCTCGCAGCCTCAAAAAAGGGAATGAGTTTTTAACAGGCATCATGGTGGGGGGACCATTTGTCTGCGATTAGGCTCGAGAAAGGAAAGAAACTTTTGTCTGAGTGAAAGGGAAGCTTGTAGTTCATTAAGCGGTGCAGGGATTAGCCATGTCGAGAGCTTTGCTCTGAAAAAGTGCTGAGAGGGCCCGGGGAGGGGAGGTCTCTCTGTAAGAACTTTCTTCCTTTTCTCTTCTATTCTGTGGGTCTTTAATGGCTTCCCCGCGGTGGGGTATGGTGTAAGTAGGGGATCCTGGTCTTATTAGTGGGCTTTTGGTCCCCCACCTCTCTCCAGCCCGGCATCTCTTTATCATTCTGCCAGTTCATTACAGCCCCTGGCCAAGACTTCACCGGCTTGGGGCTAAGCTGAAGAGAGAGAAAGAAAAGGGGATGGGGGAAGGAAAGAGGATGCAAACCAATTAATTTGGAAGCATTCAGGCCTGAGAATGTAGGCCACTCCAGAAGAAGCTGTCCCCCCAAAGAAAAGAGAAAATACAAACCTTTAACAATGTTTTCTTTCAAGGTTTTGGCTACTGTTGCATAAAACCCTCCAGAGCTTTGATTTTTTCCAGTCCTAATTTGCCTGCACCAAGGAGTTTCTCCATAGAAATGTTTCCCTTCTTTAGAACTTTTCAGACTTCCCCTCGATTCCCAGATGCTCCTGCTTTGGAAGCAGAGAGGCTCTTTTTTATTGCTTTTTTTTTTTTTTTTTTTTTTTTTTAAAGTATCAATAGTCCCCTGGGACCAAAAGGTAAATTCCCTCTGTCCTTGCCGGGAACCACAGCTGAGTATTGGCCACTATAACAGGCAAGTCAAGGCTTCTAGGGTTCTGCTGTTCTTATAGAACATTCCTTTTGCAACCAAAATAGTTCTTGTTCTTTCAGAACATGCAGAGTTATTGCAGGTTTAGCTGGCACAGAGAGCTGTCCAGAAAGCCTGCTTTGCTTCCCTTGCACTAACAGAGTTTATGCCACTGTACCCTTTCCAGAATTTCCAAGTGTTAGCATAAATTCATTTTTAGACACCAAAGCTGGAGGGCATACCTGTGTCTGAGCTTACCACTCGTTCCTCTTCTGGACTGAGAACTCGGGAGTAAGGATGTCATCATGGGTCTGATGGAAAAATAGATATTCCGGAGCCAACTTGAGGCGCAGGTGCTCCCAGAGCTATTTCCTCTGGAGCTGTGGGAGTTTTGGTGGGCCTGGAGGTCCGGTCTCGCTGCCACACCATACCAGCCTGCAGACTTAAAGGCATTCAAATAATTTGGCTTCATGAAAGAGCCACAAATGAGTAATACAAAAAATACCTCCAACTAGGAGAAAAAAAAAAATAAAAATCAAGTTGCAGATTCTAGTTGTTTATTTTCCCCCTTGTGATTTCCTGGCCAGTGGAGGCACAGCAGTGTGAACACCTCTGTGGATAAATGACTGTGCATTAGTTTAGGCATTTTTGAAAAATATTTGGATAGAGGGAATAGGCTTGAAGATGAGGGAGTCTGTTTGAGATGAGACTGTGTTGCACCTCCTGTAGAACCAGCCCTGTGTTTCTCTGGGTTTGCATTTCTGTGCTAACTGCATTCACCACATCATTGAAATACTCAGCATATGCTGCATTTCCACAAGAGATGAGCCACAGCTGAACAACTCACATGCCAGTTTGACTAAAGAAAAGTCTGGGCTAATTTTTTGGCTGTGTTGTCTCCTGGTTTTGGGTGCCAGTGCATTTGCCATCATCTGTTTGGCTTCTTCAAAATGCATCTGATTGTTTGCTTGTGAACTTTTCACAAAGCAGTGCAGGAGCTCTCCGTTACTAGGAGAAATCACAATTCAAATATTTGTTTTACAAAAGTCCCACAGTAACACACTGACATTTGATTGCAGACAAACGTAAAGGTGTGGCAAAACAAGGAGGGATGCAAACACAGGGTGGGAAAGGTCACCTGTACTGTGTTGGCATAGCTAAATTTTATGAAATGGGACGAATCCGGGATGATCACAACATCATTGAACTCCTAATGAGAGAGGTGAGAGGAAGCCTGGAATGGTTGGGACATCAGCCACCTCACTGACATCTCATTCTCTCAAACACAAGCAGTTTTTTGTCACACCTGGAAGGCTGCAGGAAGACTCCGTTGCCTTAAGAAGAGATAGACATGAACTGATTTTGCTACCTTTTGTGCTGTGCTACAGTGTTTCTGGGGTCTCCTGGCCCATCTGAAGGTCCTCTGGGACTCTTCATCTTTGGGAAATGACTTTTTCCAGTGCTGCAAAGGGCAGCAGTGGTTTTTTGCTTTGCAGCAACCTGTGGTTAGAAACGTGGGTGCCAAATTCTTTGTTCAAGCATTTGTTTAGCAGCCAAGACGCCTGTTTCTATCTCAGGGCAGGATTTAGGCACAAAGCTGAGTGCACTATCAGGAATGCTATTTCACTAGTTTTCTTTATTTCCCTTTTGACTTCCTTTTTGGCCAAGGTTAATTCAGAGCTCTCATGGATTCCCACTGGAATGACCGGCGAATGTTTCTCGGTATTTTCCAAACTGTTTTCCAGCCCAGGCTGCCAGTATGAGGCACTATAAACACCAGCACGAGGTTCATAGTGGTAATCAGCAGCTCTGACTGTAAGTATCTTACCACAGGGTGAGCCATAAAACAGGGGGTGGCGGGTAAATTGAGAATAAAATTGTGGTGGGTAGAGCTACAGCCAACATCTGCCTTTCCCATCAGTGCAAAGGCAGAACAGTTACCCCTTGTATTTTTAGCTGCTTTATTTGCAAACATGTGATATTCCACTGAATAAGAGGTGGTCAGTGAAATGGAGGTTTTGGCAAGTTACTTTCCTCCTGGAGTCTCATCTTGATGGAACGAGGCTGAGCTGTGTCCTGAACCTGAGCCCACATCCCATCCTGGGCTGTCCCTCCCGCACAATCCTCAGACACGTGTTTTGACTCATAGCCTGTAGGAAGAAAAGTTTGGGTTTCTTTATGGATGGAGCTAATCAGTTTGATAAAATGACAACTCACTCGGGTTTAGCACAGAACTTATCTTGCATTTTTTCAGTGACTATAAAACCCAGATCTTCCCATTTCTCTACTCCCTGCCCCCATATGTGCATTCATTGGTATTTCTGGGGTTTGCTCTGGTCCAAAAGCAAAACTGCTGAGTGGTAATAAAAATCAAGGTTAATGTATCATAATATTGAGTCAAGTGACTTGTAAAAATTCTTGCTTTAGTTTCTTTTAGTTCACACACATAAGGTTCAGAACTTTTTACAGCAAGACTTGCTATTGCAACATCCCCTTATTATGACAG
This sequence comes from Apus apus, assembly GCF_020740795.1. Lineage (NCBI taxonomy): Eukaryota > Metazoa > Chordata > Aves > Apodiformes > Apodidae > Apus > Apus apus. Next base: position 108,735,572 of record NC_067285.1, on the reverse strand, counting down.
CTTTTAGTTTTAGAAATGTTGAGTATCTCTTTGGAAACTATTTTTAGGTTCTCCACTCAAGTGTGCGAGAACTTTTTATTTTTGTTTAATTATTGCACATAGTTTGCTTTAATGTTGCTTTTATTTCATGACATGAAATAGTATTTTTTTAAGTGAAACTCAAATTCAGTTGCTGATATTGAAAACTTCTGGCAAAAGGAATCTGAAGGCCAGAACTGAGTGTTTCTCAAGTGAATTTAGATTCAGCTAAGGCTTGATTTAACTGTGGCAGCTACTTGGGATAAATTCACATGGGTGGACTCTTAGATTAATTTGTCAGATGCCCTGGGTGAGTGCCTATTTGTCAGGGTTTTATGCAAACCGTGAAGAAGTAGTTGGTTTAAGTGTTGAGGTGGCTCCCTACAGAAGGGGATGCTTTGCTCCATCCTCTTCCTCATCATCTGTCCCCTTCTGTTGTTCTGGGTAAAATCTTCTCCATGCATCCCAGCTGCTGCATGACAAATCAGTACAAATCACTTTGCCTATTTTTTGATCATTTATTACCTAGAAAGTAACTTCCATCATTAGTTCAAATTATTCAATCGCTCTGTTTCTGTTTTTCCTTCACTAAAAGTCTTGATATTCACAAGGCTCATTGCCACACTGTAGAGGCCACTGTAGGAAAATACCAGCATGCTTGTGATTTTATGAGGACTCCACAGTGGAGAAATTGGATATATTTCTGTCAAAGTCAGAAGGAAAAGGGGTGAAATGCACAGAAACTTTTTAATCTGGTATGTTAATGGTTCTTTTCCTGCCTTGGAAATGTCCGCTCTCTATTCAGGCAAAAGAAATAAAATGCAAAAAAAGTTAATAATAAACATATAATTGAAAAGCCATTCCTGGTTTTAGGTCTTAGAGCAGAAATTAACCATGGCAGCTGCTTCTGGAAGGTATTTGTCAATGTTGTTATGCAGAATTCAGAAAAATGCTGGATTTTTCCTAGGAGACTGTTATCAGGAACAGTTGTGTGTTTTGCCTGAAGACTGTTACATCCATTGTTTTCCAACTTTACACCAGACAGTCTATCACAAAAATAATCACTTGTCTTGCGACAAAATAAACTGTTCCATTTCTTTCTTTTTTTTTTTTTTTTTCAAGGCACCTCATTATCAACTTTGGAAGGAAGTTGAATTTATAAAAAGATAACTCATGTAAATAAGCTGGAAGAAATCTAATGAAAGTCCTTTGTCTTCTTTGGCAAGCACAGCTCCATTAAAACATGATTCTCCTTTGAAGCTTCAATTACCTGACTTAACAGAGCTGGAGCAGGGGAGAAATGGCTAATAATTCTGAACAATGTGCTTGTGTGTATGTAAGGGGAAGTTATTACCTTTTGTGGGAAAAAAAAAAAAGTCTGAGCAAGTTTACAGATTGCAGTTTTATTGTTTTGGCCAGCTGCTCAGAATCATAGGATGAAATTTATCCCTAATTTGTCTCCACTGTAAGCAAGTGGAGGAGCAGGGCCAATAAACTCTCTCGTCTCAATTCCAGTACAAGAGCACCAGAAATGCATGTGCCCCGATCTCTCTGCATCAGGGCAATCCCAAGCACAGGCATGGTGGAGAATAGGTTGAGAGCAGGCCTGATGAGAAGGATTTGGGTGTGTTGGCTGATGAGAAGCTCAACATGAGCCAGCAATGTGCACTGGCAGCCCAGAAAGAGAGCTATGGCCTGGACTGCATCAAATGCAGCACGGCCAGCAGGTCAAGGGAGGTGATTCTGCCTCTCTACTCTGCTCTTGTGAGACACCACCTGCAGTGCTGTGTCCAGTTCTGGAGCCCTCAACATAAGAAGGACATAGAGCTCCTGGAGCAAATCAAGAGAAGGACCATTAAGATCATCAGAGAGCTGGAGGACCTCTCCTATGAAGACAGAGACTTTGGGTTATTCAGCCTGGAGAAGAGAAGGCTCTGGGGAGACCTTAGAGCACCTTTTGATGCTTGAAAGGGCTACAGGAAAGCTGGAGAGGGACTTTTGACAAGGGCATGGAGTGATGGGATGAAGGGCAATAGTTTCAAACTGAAAAAGGGAAGATTTAGATGAGATACTGGAAAGAAATTCTGTGATTCCCTGATTGCTCCCACATAAGTGCTCCTTGTACTGTACTGCATAAGATCTTTTTTGGTGTTATTCTTTGCCACTGTCTTTATGTCACTTCTTTCCATTTCAAGGTAAATGATAAGGTCCTCTTACTGTTTTTTGGGTTTGCCTCCATCCCTGTCTTCAGTGTAATGGAGTGGTGACAGATGCAGTTAGACCAGATATCATGGCGAGCAGCACCTACCTCACCATGGTGGTGTGAAGGTCTGCATCTTATCATGCTCTTGAGTAAATCAGAATAACTAAGAAATCCTGAGTATTTGAGTAGAATTGCCCCTCCTGAGCTCTGAGCTGCTACAACTAAATTTCTGCTGCCTCAAAATCTTCCTCTAAACTCAGCCAGACTCCAGGAATTGCCCCAGAGAAGCATAAGACTTGCAAGTCAATGAGGCTTCTCTGCCTTCTCCCAGATAACACACACTGTTACGTACTTCAGTCAAGCATTCAGCAGATGCACCAGCGAGCTGTATACATGCAGCTTGCCATGGATTTCTTACAAATTGTTTTAATCTTTCTAGCCCCCCCCTCCCCGCATCGTTCTGGTTTGTACAAATACCCTAAAAATTGAGGGCTACAAACATGGATTTTCTGTTCTTCATTGGAATGCTGCTCTGGTGTAACTGAGAGCAGAATTTGACCTGCTGTATCCGTTTTTTTTGCAGAGTTCAAACCCTAATTCCAGGCCAGATTCTAATCTGTGCCTCTTGCTCATATTTCACTGAAGCTCTCAAAAAATACACACACTGTGGAGTGAAATGCAGTGCTGCAGGCAGCAAGTGACTGCTCTGTGGCCTGAAGAGTCTTCTGGAAATAAATAATTAAAAAAAAGAGGTTGCGATCGAATTGCTGAACAACTGATGGGTGTTTTAGGTCTTTAATTTGTTTCCCTTTGCTTGGAAAAGCAGGCCACATTTGTCTTTACAGCAAAAGGCAGTTATTGATAGCACTACTTAAGCAAACAAAATAAAATGCTTGCAATGACAGTTATCAAAGGTTAGGTCCCTGGAGATGAAAAAGCTTTTGTGTGCGTGTACACTCCAAACCCAGTCTTTCTGTGGGCCTACATAAAGTATACAACAATGTGCTTCCCTTCTGAACTTTTTTGGGACATGGTATGGAAAGACTGTAGCAGTCTTCGTGAAGTCAAATCCCAGATGGGTATTGGTTTCAAAGGGAACGATGACTAGCCAGTATGTTAAATATTTTAATTCAGTAAAGCCTCCTGTTCTCCTTGATGTTTGCTAAAGTTACGTTCAGCAGCTGTAGAGGAGAATGTGCCCAAGAAACCGAAGGAGAATCCTGTGTCCTCTCCTCTTGCCTAACCAATAAATTTTAGCACTGAGTAGGCAGGCACAAACCCTCTTCACCTTGTCCCGAGGGGTTGGGAGATGAGCAGCGAGGGGTTTAGATGGAAGCGGAGCTGCGAGCAGCTGGACCAGGTGCCACTGGTGCTCTGAAATGTCACTTTAAAGGCTATTAACATAGTGAAGGCTTTTGAAGGCTACTGAGCTGTTTGTAGCATAATCCTTCCGCTTTTCTCCTGGAGCACTCTGCATGTTGTGCTGACAGACACTTGTGCGGATGGAGCCCACCATGCACATAGCTCTGGAGAGGACAATTGCAATAAGGTGACTTAGCAGCACACGGTTGCAGATAATTACTGTTTGTGCTGTGAATCTGATACAGACAGTTGGATCTGCCCTTTCCCATTTTTTAGGCAGATTTGAATTTTCCCAGCCTCCAGGTTTACCTAGATCTGGGCAGAACTTCTTTAAAGATAATTAATAGTAGAGGGGAGGGGTTCTTTGGGGGAAGGTTTTGTCTTGAACTTCTTCACATTGCCAATACATTCTGCAGTATTAGAGAAGAATAATTTCTGCATTAGAAATTGTTTGCAAACAATTTTTGGAAAAAGGGGCTGCTTTTGCAGTCAGCCAATACAACAGCTTTTCCTCCAGAGCAACTGCACTGGCTTTTGATTTCTTTTGCTCTCTTTTGCTGTTTTTTGGCTTCTGTAAAATTTGTCTAATCTTACCTTGCTTGAACTGTGAATCAGAGTCTTTAGAGCTGCTGGATTATCCCAGTGGATTTAAGGCAAGTCTTGATATGTAGTTCATTTCTCACTCATGTCTCACTTCTCTCTGAGTACTTGCTTGGCTTTGGGTTTTCCAGTCCTGGCAGGATTGAAGTGAAGGAGGAAGGCATCTATTTCTCATGCTCAGTAAGCAATAGTTGAGATAGAAGAGAAAGAAACATCTTTTCTGTCCCAAGCACCATTTTGCCACTGAAAATGTTCTCAGCTGTGACTTTGCACTACAGGTGTCTCTGCTTTTATGTTTGGTAAGTTATGAGGCATGTAGCTCATTTTCCAAGAGCATCTCCTGTACTTTTCACAGGGTGAATCTCAGAAGTGTCATTATATACTGCTCTGCGGCTACTTAAATCAATTTCTTCTTAACAACAGGTTTTTTTTTTTTTCAGTGCTGAGTATTTGATCAGCTTGTTTCTTTTCATTGTGATTTATTGCCAGTTATGTTTTCCTTGCTCAGAAGCAGTAATGTATGACATTAAAGGCAGCTTCTCCCTTCCCTCCCAGGCTACACTTGTCAACTGTGTTCACTCATAGTTGCTGTAATTTTAATAACCAGTTCCTGCTCTTAGATCTTGAGGATGTATGATTAAGAAATCTGACAGCTGAGACCTGCAGTGAAATGCAATGATTTTTCTGGAAGGGGCAACCTTCAACTTACCTTCCACCCTAGGGAAATGGCAAAGGTGGGAGGTACGATCCTAATTGTCCAGCCCCTTTCCCTGCATGGAGTAAGGTTGTCTAGAGAATGAAGTTCTCACCTTTCTGAGACTAGTTGATGCCTGCAGAGTTCCAACCAAACAGCATTTCATTTGTTCCCACTGGAACTTTGCCTCCCTATCTCTCTTGTAGGATTGTCACCCTTTTATCAGGCACATTGCCCATGCTGGGGTGGTTCACACTGTCCACTCTTCCCACAGGGGACGTTTACTGCTGAAGGCAAAGCACTTGACATTTTCTCAGCTCCAGTAGACAAGAGGGTTGGATAGATTCTTGAGAAATATGCTTTGTGGCCATGGCAAAGATGAGTGACTTGTTTCAAGAAATCACAAGGACAGAGAAGCACTTAGGGCCAGGTGCTGTTTCTCTTTCACGGGATGGTCCCTTTCCTAGTAGAAAATGAGAACTCATGTCCTTTCTCAGTTACTGGCTGATGTTGGAAGCTTGTCCTTTGGTTACACGACAGAAGCACAAAACAATGTCTACTTATCTACTGTGTAATTTATCATAAATACACTGTGGATTTATCATAGACCTACTGCTTTTTAAGTTCATAGAACCCCAAGGTGTAGCTCAAATCAGATATCAAAGAACTCACACAAATAATCTACATAACATATGTTGTCCTAAGGCAATATGTTACTAACCAGATGGTTTTGCATCTTTCCTTGCTGCTCTTTGCACTGCTGCTGCTAACTGGGTATTTCACATTCCCATCCAGTAAAACCCCTGTGCAGCCAAGGTGTGATTTAGATTTGGTTTCAGGCAGAAACTTTGAAAGGAGAAGGTGGTAACTTTATCCAGGCTTTGTTCCTAAATAATTTGTATTGTTCCTGTTACTGGGACTTTCTACAGCTCATGCTCTACCATTGATTCTTTGGTTTTTCTTTTTCTTTTCCTTTTTCTTCTCCTTTTTCTCCTTCTCCTCCTCCTTTTCCTCCTTCTTCTCCTCCTTCTTCTCCTCCCTCTCCCTTTTCCTCTCGCTCTGCCTCTTCCTCTCCCTCACCCTTTCTCTTTCTTTGGCATTGCTTCAGTCTTGTTAATATCATCCCTTAATACATGACAGGGAACACTTCAGCCTTTCAGGGAGATGCCATTGGAGAGCAGTTTCAGCTTATTGGGGCTTTCAAAGTTGTTCATATCCATCCTTAAGCATTAATGTTCTTCATCCATTCTGCTTTAAAGCCAATGAAACAGTTTAACCCTTTTCCAAAGAATATGTAATCTTGGTGGCAGCAGAAAAGGCAGAATTAATGTTACCATGGGTAAAAACGTGAGGCAGTAAGAGGAGGAAATAACTTGCTCATTTTCACTCTTTTTACAGCTTCTCTGTGCCTTATACCTATGCCTTATCCTTCCACCAGTTACTGTTCCTGAACACATCAACTACTCCCATTTCAGACCAGTGGAAACAGTGTATGTATCTGAAAGCAGAGTCTGGCCTTTCCTATAGGAATCAATTTGCCCATCGCCATGGAGTGACCACAGAGAAACTGTTGAACAGCACAAACCTCACATTGTGTATGAGATTAGGACAGGAAATATGGGTTTGCAAGTTGAAACTGCATGGTAAATTTAAGTAAGTTATACACACTGACTAAAACAACATGCCTGTCTTTCTGCCTCTGTGCTCATACCAGAGAGGTTCTCAATTGGGCTGTTTGTCCTCATATTACTCCCAGTTGGTGGGAACCTATTGCTCCTGGTTTCACAGATGAGGTCCTGGGCCATCAGCAGGGAAGGTCACCTCTCCAGTGGTCAAGGAGATCCTGTAGCCTGGCTAGTGCCCTGCTGTCTGCTCCACTTTTCCCCTTGAAGGCCAGGAAGGGGAAGAGGCTTTGATAGCTTGGAGATAACAGCTCCCTGAAAGGACCCTCTGAGAGGCGTGTCCTGCACAGTGGTGTGTTTACCTGTGGAGATGGGTTTGTGTTCCCTGGCTTGACTGTCTTCAAATCAGCTTTTTTTTTTTTAATCAGTAGCTAAAAATGCTTTTTCATGGAAATAAATAAATAAATATCTGCTTTCAGAGGTGTGGGGTTTGCTTTTGTTATTTTTTTCTTTTGATAAGATGAATCCATTGCTTATAAAGCAGAAAACAACATATTTTTCCACTGAATGGGCAAAGCCACAATTATGGTAATGAATAATGGGTAATTAACCCTTCTTATCTGGAGGAGATAACACATAAGACTCACTGCACTCCTTTCCCTGTGAAATGAAGTAGCTGTGGTATTAATCCAAGCCAAACATTGAAGCTTTACAATCAGTTGTATTATTATTGCAGTTGTAGCATTTTTTTATAGCCAGAGCAGAAGGCTGCTGAAATTAAGGTGATATTTAATCTTCTTAAGACTGCTGGGCACCAACTAACCACTAATGCTATATAAAGCAGATAGCTGCCTTCTGCTTTGCTTTATACAGAATTAATGCCACACCTTGGTTTCTGGGAAGTTTCCAACGGAGTTTTCATTTGGAATATCTGGTCACTTGAGTAATATATAGCTTAGCAATAAAATAGAAGCAATTTTCTGCTTCATTTAAAGCATAATCCTACATTCTGCCAACTTCAGCCCTGCAGTTCAGTAGAAAGATTTCAGTATGGGGCTTTGTGATTGAATGTCATGTTATAAAATCTACTTTACATCTCTGCTGTACCAACAGTGTGATTGCATAAGCTCTTGCTTATGAAGAGGTAACGTGGTGCATCACCTTCTAGACAGCTTCTCTGAAGAGCCATCATAGCTTCAGGTTGGGCAGTTGACCTTGTCCAGGCCATCCTTAGGGACTGATGAGCTTTCTGTAGACTGGGCTGGGACAATGTGGGCAGGTTTGACCAGAGGCAATGGAAATTTGCCTGCTGAGCTGAACAAACTGAGTTGTGCAGAAGAGGCAGCCCTCTCTTATGAGGTCTTGTGGAAGAGACTTCCTGCAGTTTGAAATTATGGTTGCACTAGCCAGAAGTCAACTTCAGGAAGATTCATGTGGAGTCTGATATTTTTATCTAAAAGTATAATTTTTGAGTGCTCAAAGAGCAACACCAGCACAGTTAAACCCTGCTTTCTTGCTGTCTTATCTCAAAGGGGACCTCCCAAATCACCCTGACTTGCCTCCCCGACATGGGACTCCTCTAATACAGATTTCAGGGCATATAGGTAGTGGGGTCTCCAGCCCTTGGAAGTGCATCAGACAGCAAATCTTAGTCCAGGAGTTTCCTGTAAAAGCAGTGACTAATCTCTACCCAGATGTGGTTGGTTTGGAAGCACATGGGGATGTGTAATTAGGTTTCCTTGCTACAGGCTGGTGATTCTTCAGTGAGATATTGGGGCAGTTTATTATACATCCTGTTGATACAGGCAAGTCCTAATTGCCTTGAGCACTCAAAGGTCCAGTGAGTTCAGCAGGGAGCTGTAGTAACTCAAGCCTATTTTTTTCTTTTAGAAACCCCAGCCACAGATATGTATATTGCTTCTCTTGCACAGATACATATTGCTTCTTCTTGGCAATTCCAGTTTTATTCAAAATATTCCTCTCCTCTGTTGCTTCTTCCTCCTTTCAGGGAGTCTGCTTTGGGGCAACCCTTCTCCAGCATTCCTCCCATCCCACTGCCATGATGCTGCCTTTATTTCTGGATGAATTACTGAAGCCTTTCCTCCTCCCAGCAGCATTCATGTGTCCCAGCACAGGGTTTACCCCAGGCTTCCCATTGCGTAGGCCTCTGTACTGCTGCCAGACGATACTTGCCGTATATGCTGCGGGTGATTCTCTTCAGTCTCTGGAATGAATTATTTTATTGCTGCCAGCTTGTCAGAGAAATCAGCTTGAAAGCTGAGCCAGAGAGCAGTCCTGGGAGCAACCAATTCAAAGTGGAAGCAAGTCACCATCCAGCAAAATAAATAGGGGAATGCATCAGCTGGATAATATGAGCGCTGTTTTATAAGGGAATTTCAAAGGAACCAATTAGACTTCAATAGGGAGCCAGGTCTTGTATTTAAAGCTCATAAATATAAAAATAATGACACTCTGATTAAGCATTGTTTCCTGGGTTCATTTCTTTAAGGGTATAGTTTTGACTTTAACTGCTGTTCTTGTAAAGCTTTGGCATGATCTGGGACAATTTTCTCTTCTTGGTTACCTTGCAAGGAATTTGCATTCCTGCTTGGTGTGTGTGCTGCCACTGAAAAGGCTGTGAGCCATATATAAAAGAACAATATGACCACAAGCACCTCCTGCAGAGGACAAAGAAAGAAAGGAGTAAAATAATATGCCAGACAAAATTGTAGACCAGATAACTTATCCACCCCTAATTATTTTGGGGCAGAACAAGGTATTTCAAATAGTAAGAAAGCAACTCTCACATTTATTTATTTTTTTACTAGTGATTTCAAACCATAGGCCTGTTGCAATTTGATTCAGTTTTAGTTGGCTCTTTGTCAAGAAAAAAACTACCAAAGGTCACTTATGAGCACTGCAGAATCAACTGCATATACATTTCTGAAGCAGAAAGGCTGTGTTTTCAAGCATTTCTGACACTTTCAGCCTTTCAGACTCCTATTTCTTGAAAGAAAACAGATCTCAGGTGTCACATTAATCTGGTTGGTATGAGATTATGGCTTGCAAATTGCTGATTTTGGATATGGATGTCTGGTCCATTTAAACTACTTCAGCATAAATAGGAATAATAGACTACAGTGGCACAGGCTTTTTAGAAGACGAGACAAAAAGCTCTGCTTATTAAAACAAAAAGATACCCCAGAAGCAGGAAATTTAATATTATTAATGAAAACACAAGGAATTATTAGGAATGTTTTCACACGATAGAGTTCCTCATTCAGGACGTATTACTAGGGGGACTTTACCAAGGGGTCTTGCTGGATCTTTTTTCCCTGAACACGTCTGCAGCCCAGTGAACATTCCTCCACTAGAACCTATGATGTATTTGTAACATTTGCATGTAATCTGTCAGGCAGGGCCTCTGCTATAGAGCGTGGGAGTTTTGGGCCCGGGGGATTTGTAAGGCTGCAGATGCAGAAGTTGAAGTCAGTCAGATTTGTGGCATGGACAGGGGTTTCCCCAGTGTTAGAAGAAGTGCAGAGTAAGCCCTGAGTGTGCTGCAGTCTCGCTGTGTGCAGGCTGTTCTCACAAGGTTTCTGTTTTCAAGGTTTGGATGTGTTTTGGCATTGGAGTTCTCCTTTTCAGTTGATCCTCCACAATTTTCCAAGGTTCACTCGCAAGTCATCATTACCCTAGAGGATAACAGCACATGGATGCAATGAAATGCATTTATAAAAGTGCTTGTTTTTGCATTGATGGGGCTCTAACTCCTGGTTATCTCAGAGTATGATTTAGAGGGACATAAATGTAGCGTCTCAGCCTTACACATTCGTAACTCCTTCCATCAAAAAATCTCCAAGCATTTTACACACAGATGTAACTGGATAATATGTCCTGTTGTCTATGTGGCATCTCCAACATCAGTTATCATTATTCTAAACCATATGCCAGGGTCTAGAGTATTCCCTCAAGTATTTTACACGGGAGGAATATGTGTAAATAGAATATCTGGCAATCTACGAATGGCTCACAGGATTTTAATCAAGTGCACAGTTTTAAAATTGGCATTTAAATCCCTCTCACATCTGTTATTTAAAATAGCCAACAGCGTGTGGGATACATTCAGTATGAAATATTCATATGAGTATGTTAATAATAGTATACATTATCACAGTAAAAAATAAGGTGTGTAACTGCAGTGCTTGTTAGAGTAACTATTTAGGGATTTTGGAAAAAGCACTGTTTGGTAGTAAAAAAATAAATATTTCCCCCCCTCAGAGAATGCTGAGATGTATTCTCTGTATTGTGTTCCCATTTGCACCCTTCGTGCACATTGTGGCTTCCAGTGCTCTCCAAGAGCAGTCCTTATGGGGCAACTCGCGTAGAAAGCTAGGGAATTGCACCTCCTTTAGCTTCTAAATATCAAAGAAGTTGAAATACTACTTGGAAAAAGTTATTTATGAGTCATCTAGGCAAGGTGATAGGTGGCAGCTCGCTCTGGTTAGGTGTTAGCCAGCTGCGGTTCATTGACAAGCTCTGAATCTAGATTGCAGCCCTGGCCTGTCATCTCAGTGCCTTTGCATGGTCTCTGTGCCCTTGGTCCCTACCTGCAAAACCATGTTACTCATGTAGACTCTTTGCCACTCTCTCTGTATCTCAGTGAAGCCTTTAAAAGAGGTTCAAGGAATAAAGTGCACTAACATGGGGTGTTTTGCATCTCTGACTGTGGAGGGTTCTGAGTGCTGGGGAGAGCTGTAACCTTGCTTTCCAAAGAATGCACCCGAAAATGTTGAGTTCTACCTAAAATAAAATCTCAAGTGTCACATCTTTTCTTAGGTAGCTTCTGTCTCTGGTTCTATGCTGGTTGTTGTTCTCATACACTGCTGGCCGTGTGCTTGGACAAGCATTTTTAAAAAAACAAAAGCAAAAAACACAAGGGAATTTAATCCCATCCCACAGGAATGACTGTACTACACTAGTCATTGTTTTGAAGTATGTTTTAGAAATTTGTAATGACAGCATTTGGATTATATAGTTAATTGTGGGACAACCATTTATACAATTTGTGTTTTACCCCACATGGAAAGCTATAATTTACTCCAAGTAATTAGGGTAGGTTTAATTTTGGCAAGACATAGGCCCATATTATCCCATGTAATATACTGTAATCCTCACGTTAGGTGGAGTGCCAAGTATTCCGTTTGTTTTGGGAGCCAACAAATTGCCACTTGTCAGAGTTGTTCTTGGACAGAATTGTGAAAGTGGTCACATTTTGCTACTTCCACCAGTTTATTATTAGTTTGACAATGACCCAGAGATATATGTATCATTCATTGAAAACTATGTGGAAGGTGTTTGGCACTTCACTGGTGAAATTTTGGATTTAACAGCACATTGGGGCAGTGTTGAAAGGCTTCAACGTTCAGACACTGAGGCTACTGTCTGTCTTTCATGATTGGACTCAGAAAACCTCAATTTCTTTAGCTTCTTGTCATGATATGAAGTATAGTAGTTAGAGAAATTACACTGCTGCCATATTGCTGTTACATTACTGCATATCACTTTGTTAATAAAAGATAAATCTAAGTTAAAAAAAAAAAACAAAACCACAACTAAGCTAAAATGCCTTTTCTGTACTTTCTGTCTTACTGGTTTACCTGTCCATCAGCAGGTCCATTTATCAAAAGATGTTTGAGTATTTAGTCATTGGTTGTTGGCTGTTGACATTTGCAATTGACATATTTTTTTAAAAAAATAAATCCATATTTATTACATATATGGACTGTTCTTTGAAATAGTTCTCTCTGTTTCTGAAATCTGAGAGGTAGGATTCCCTAACAACATTTTGTGCTTTATTGAATATAACCAACATCTTAGACCCTGAGATTTTTATATGTTCTGTAATGTCCAAGTAAAAACTGTCATCTTCTGTTGATTTCTTATCACTTTTGCCACTTATAGATGCTATTATTTCTTGAAATCAAAGTTAGCACATAATAGGCTAGTGATGGATCTTTATGAGGTGTGATTTTTCACCTAGAGCTAACACATGGGCCTCACTTTTCCCATTAAAGTTGTTAAGCAGCATCCCACTCTGAGAGTTTGCTTTATTTGGGAGCTGTCATACTGAATAGGACATTTCTTTTTCTTCAGTAGGAGATATTTTTACTTTTCTACTGGAAGACTATGAGATATGTAAGCCCATAAAGAATGTTTCAATAATTTTCATAGTGGTATTGAAGAAACAGCTGGGTACCCATTCCTGTCTGTAAAGTCCAGTATTGCAGTTCCCCGATCATCATGATGGATTAGGTAATTCCACTCTAAGGAATTAACTCAGTGTTTGGAAGGGACAGGCTTGTACGATTGATTACTTTTGTTTGATTATAAATGCCATCCAAAAGTCATTTCTGTACTCAGTCACTGACATGTGTGACCTCTCTTTCCTTCGAAGGCCTCTGGAAATTTCCTTATGCTAGCTGTTTTGACCATGTGAATGTTCAGGGAGATGGAACAGGTGTCAGTGATGTTCCTCCACATCTTGGTGAAGGAAATAATAAACATTGATCAGTGCTACTAGGAAGGGGAGTGGTAGAGGTGTAACTTCATGGGGAACAGCAGCTGTGTACTGGTTGAAATAGAAGGCTGAGAGCCATGTCTTATCCATTTATCCTCATCTCTGCTGTAATCTTATCATTAACCTTGCAGTAGTCCTTTCAGTGGCATGCCACCCTCCCTCAACCCTAAGCAATTTAGGTCTGTTGCAGATGGAATTTTGGCCTATATTCTTGGGTGGAGTGTTCATGCTACCTCGTTTCTTGGCACCCACTGTATGTGGCTGTGTCTCCCTCCATCATATCCTTTGCAGACAAGGAAGAGAGGTAGATGTCAACCTGACCTTCTCGTTTTCACTCCTAGCTTGGGCACTAGAGTTAAGTTCCTAAAGTAAGGACTATTCCAACATCTTTATTTGTCAGATTACAAAATCACATAATTATTCCCAATGTTTTTAAACTTACTCTAAGTAACTAATGACTAATTATTATAAATGATAATTACAATAAGCCTGTTATAAATTCAGATAGGGTGGTTGGTGTTATAAATGAAACTTTGCTTCTCAACTCTATAAAAGTACAAGACCTCCATCATTCCACCACCAGGCCAAAATGAGTGGATGCTAAAAACTATGTTTCTTGAGAAACCTCAATACATGTGACATCCAGTCTGTTCCTTCACTACCCAGGAGGTAAACTCTTTGAACAGAGTCTGTCTTTTTGTTCTGTGTGTGTGAACAATATATATACTGGGAAGCTGTCTCCAACAAATCCTTGTAATTATCATGGTGCAAGCAACAAAGGCTACTGGGAAATATTATCAACTTGTTCAAGGTCTGGAACAGCTGATTGGTAATTGCTGTCCTTTTGGTGCTGCTATTTCATGCTCAGAAAGTGCTGGTGATAAGGCAGAAGCCTAACCACTCATCTTGTTCTCTGATTTCTTCTCCCTTTCATCCTCTCCAGTAGTAGATCAAGAATGTAACCACAGACTGGTGCCTGTGGTGCAGAGCTCTCGGGCTGCTGTCTGTGTGTGCTGGAGCACGCTGATAAAAAAAATGACCTCAACAACAACAACAAAGAAGGAAAAATTGTTTTCTTGCCCCCTGTGGAGCAGAGACCTGAAGGCAGGCAGGCGATCCTGCTGTCTGGAGGCGTCAGCATGGCAGAAGGCCTGTAATTGCCTTTGTAATGTAATTGTTATAATGGTAAGGCAAGGAGTTGCAGTGGTTCAGTGAAAAGCTCCATCCATTTCTCCTTGTGGTTCTTTGTGTGGTTACAGCAGGAGCTGGAGCATCCCTATGTGCCGATGTGGCATGACTGAGAATGTGTCTCAGATGAGTTTGTGAGCTCTGTGGGTAGCTGTAGACCACAAGGAGCAAGGGAGGAGCTAAACCTTCAGGAAGGCATCTCTCTCCATGGCTTTATGGAAAGTGGTTGGAGAAGGAGAGGGAGAAAGAGTCATAAAGTACATGCAGATCTCAACCAGATGCAGAGTCATGGGGACAAAGAAGGGGAGGAAAGAGGTGAATATGGTATGCACAGGTCTCACCCTGCATAGACTCAGAAGAGCTCCTAAGTTCCTCTATGTAGACACAGCCAGCAGAGATTTTTTTATCGTCTTCAAGGACGCAATTTTCATTAATATCTTTTTCTGTTCAGCTTTTTCATTCTCACCAATCATGTCGTGTTCACAGTAACAGTGCAGGGGTTACTGAACTGTCTTTGAGAACCAGATAAGCTAACTTTGGCTAATGGATTTTTAAAATCTCTAGTTCAGACACAGTGTCCAGAGAAGGGCAACAGAGCTGGTGAAGGGTCAGGAGAACAAGTCTGACAGGGAGTAGCTGAGGGAATTGTAGTGGTTTAGTCTGGAGAAGAAGAAGCCGAGGGAGAGCTTGTCACTCTACAACTACCTGAAAGAAGATTGTAGTGAGGTGGGGGTCAGTCTCTTCTCCCAAGTAGCAAGTGGTAGGACAAGAGGAAACATCCTCAAGTTGTGCCTGGGGAGGTTTAGGTTGGATATTAGGATAATTTTCTTCACTGAAGGTGTTGTCAACCATTGAAAGAGGCTGCCTGGGGAAGTGGTTGAGTCGGCATCCCTGGAGGTATTTAAAAGATGTGTAGATGTGGCACTTAGAGACATGGTTTAGTGGGACTGGCAATGTTAGGTTTACAGTTGGGCTCAGTGATCTTGAAGTTCTTGTCCAACCAAAATCATTCTATGAAACAGAACTTCTTTCTCTTCTTCAGGGTGACTAGTCCATGGTCTAGCAGATGCCCCTTTTGAGAAGCTTTCACATATGTTCAATTTAAATGGTTTGGCTGTGCTGTTGGGGCTAGATTGGTACCATCCCATAAAATAAACTGGCTCTGGCATGTCTATGCTACCCCATAGCCCCTTCTCCTTTTGGAGTTAAGTCTTCTTTAGTCTTGAAGCAGTCACTTTTGATATATGTTCACCCAGGTGTTGAGATAATGGATGGAGCCATAACCACCAATTAAGAGCTTTGTCATCTACAGGTGATAGGATGGACCTGTACATCATCATAACTTAAAGATGGGAGTTGCTGACCTAGCCAGGGACAGAACTCTTGTTTCTTCAGTTCTCAGCCAGAGCTTTGGTCTGTAGACTATGGAACCTCTCCAGTGTTGCAGGAGGCAGGTGAGCTGCAAACGTTTCTTCTGCAAAACATCCTGCTTACAGAGAAATTCCCAGAGCTGGGGCTGAAGTGAGAGCCATGGAAATTTTTGCATGGAAATTCTCATTAAAATGGCCAGAGCTGAAAATACCGAAAAAGCCACTAACGCAAACATTATTTTTATTTTCAGGAAATTCCAGTATCAGTTCCTCTGGTTGTTTTTGGCCCAACTGGAGTAAAAGGCACTAGGCAGTAAAGTCTTCAGTGCCCATTACAGAGGCAGATTCACTGCCAGTAACCTTTTAGTTTGTGTTTGGTTTGTTGGGGTTTTTGAAAAAAGTAGAGTGTTCCTTGGCTATATGCTCCTCAAAGTGGGTTTCTTCTTTTTCATCTTGATGGATTTTGTTTGGCTGGGTCCAAGGAGAGGGGTTTTCTCCAAGAGATCTTTTTTCTTCCCTTCAAATATTCTTGATGCCTTTTCTTTCACTATGCCCTTCCAAATAAATCCTAAACACACTTCCTTTCTTTTTATAGCATCAGCACCATTAATATAGTAGGTGACACTGTTAATATAGTAGACAGGTTAAGGAATGGTGAGCATGAGATGGAACTTTGATGGAAGAGCTATGAAAACCATTCAAAATAATATCTAAGATCTAGAGTAGTTTGTTTGGTTTTTTTTTATGTGGGATGAGTTCATTGGAGTTTTGTCCTGTTTGCCTCTGGCAGAAAGGAGGGTTCAGAGAAGAGGCTTGCTAAATTAGACCTCAGTGGTGGGAGTAAATTCAGAATTAGTCAAGATGAGGACTTTGCATCCGAATATTTTTCATTATTTCAAATCAGCCTTGGGATTCATCTATGGATCACCAATCCTAAGGGTTTTAAAGCCATTATTCAGACTTTGCAAAACCACAAAACAAGCTGAAAAATCTCAAGATCTCAAAAGTGACTGTTTTGTTCCTTTTCCTCCAGGCTTTTAGGATATATTGGTATAGAGTTCTTCTTAACAATCACAGATGTGAAGAATTGTTACTCAATAATAAAAAAAAATTAGATTCTCAAGTAGTCACTTGCCAGAAGCAATGTCCTCCAGAAACACCCCAAATATCACAAGATGAGCAATAAAATCCTGGCAGCTGGCAGTGGTCGCTTTCAGGTAGAAATAGTGTGCTAGCCTGTAGGCTGGGATGTGTTTCCCTGGCCGTTGGGGATTAATAGCCACTGAAATTCTAGTGAAACCTGGAGTGTTAATCCACATTGAGATCTGAGGAAAGAAAGTGCCTTAATCCCCAAAAACTCAGTGATAAAGTTGTTACTGCCTGCCTAAATATCTGCTTCACGGACTATTCATCTGAGAATCTGATGAACCAGTTGGGATAGCAGAAGACTCTCTAAAACAAAGTACAGAATGTCCTTTCCCTTGTGTTTTCCCTTTAATTCCAGCAAGTATACAGGAAGATAAACTGCATGTACCTACTCTTTCAGAATGCACTTACTTTACTGTGTGTTTCTATCTCCTGCACCATCAGGACTACTAAAAAATAAGTCCAATCACTTCCTGGTCTAAGTTTATGGTGTGTTCCCACCTCTCAGTTTAACTGGTTAAGCTCAGCAGAACAAGTTCTGATTTAACTCCTAGGAAGGCCTAAGACCCACCTCCCATACACAACTTGTCTTTTGCCCCTCACTGGACATCTGCAGCGGTGAAGGACACTGGGTAGCAAATATGACGTGCAAATATGATGTGTCTGGGTAAACCCGAAAGTCAGCTCTTAAAGCTGGAGTTCAGAGAGATCTCTCTCATTCATCCATGGGAGAAGGCCTCATTATAATTGTTCAAGCCTGACTGGGTTACATCACTTTCCCCCTCATTTCACTCCCTCCCCGCTTGCCTCCCGCCTTTTATTTACACCCCTTGTTTTGTGCGGGAGTTGAGCGGGGCCGGCCTTAATGATGCATGCTGATCACTTCATTCCCCATTGCCCCCCTCCTTCCATTGCCTCCCCCAGTGCTTTGAAGTGTGCTCAGGTCTCAGGCTCCAGTTCAGAGGTCACTTTGTTTATTTATGCAAAGCTGGCTCATCTGTGAAATGGGGCTTTCAAGGCCTCTGACATCAAAGACTCCAAAGCTGGTCCCATCAAGTCAGAGCAGGGACGGGCCTTGCATTGTAGCAAATTGAAGCAACTTTGTGAATCATAGAGAAATATTACAGCTAGATTTTTACTTCAAATATTGGACCTTTATTTTGATTTGTGGTTGGATGCTCAACATGTAGTATTGGCCTCAAAACCAGTCATACCTGTTTGGCTAAAACATAAAGCTTTCATGGAGAGTCTGTGAGATCCAATAAAATTTGATCCTGGTAGAAGTCTGTGAATATTTCCCATCAGTTTCTCTCAAAGCTGGACCGTTATGCAGAATTTTCCATTTATTTTAACTTTTAAGAGGGAATGGAACAACTCTGCTATGGTAATAAACAGTAACTATACCCTGCTTATGTGGCACTCCTTATCCCATAGGATCTCCAAAGTGCTTTGTCAATTGATGGAGTTACATCCAGAAATCCCTTTTCTGCAGAATCCCAGCTTACTTTGGGACAGGAAATAGACTCAAAAGACCCATGGTAGGCAATATGTGCAGAGAAAGGACGATTTAGCCCATGACATCAGCACTAATGGTCAGGGCCTCATACACTCAGATATGTCAGGTGTCATGCAGAAACAAGCCTGTGACTGCCCCTCTCAGCCCCACCACACACTTGCCCAACACAGAACCAGCATCTCAGTCCTGAGGCATCTTGGACCTAGAAGGCAGCTTGGAATGAGATCCTGAAGCAAGAGAGAGGCAATGGCAGGAGAACAGCTGGGGGTAACACCACTGGGATGACATTCCTGAACAACGGGCTGACACTTGTAGTTCCATTCTGACTTGTATAGCCAGGTGTACTATTTGGAGGGGATGGAGCTACAGAAGTTTGTCTCATATATCCAAGTCTATTACCTGACATGATATCTGAGCCTTCTACTTCAGGTTTCTTGACCAGCCATCATGCTTTCTAACATCATGGAACCAAACTGTACAGTGAGGATACCTAAATCATGTCTATGTTTCCTTAGCCTCAGATACTCGTGACATAAAATTAGTCAGTGATTATTTTTCAAGGCAGGTTTTCCACTTCATCTTCCAACTGGCTGCTCTCCTAAGCCTGTGATACTGTCCAAGAAGTCCAGTACAGGATGACCTTCCAGTGTAGGTTACAGAAAAGGGAGCTTGTAGGAAACTTCAGCAGCTCATCCTTCTTAGCACTGCCTCTTTCTGTAATCTGCTGGCAGCAAAGCTGGCCATGCTGCAGAGCTGAGCCCTGCTGCCCTTTGGCTGCAGGCTGATTTTTTTGTGTGTACTCACCACCCTGACCTGCCTGCCTCTGTGGGAGCTGACAAGAGCATGAATAAGCAATCGCCTTATTAGGTTATTTTTGAATATAGCTGAGACTCATGTGATTTCTGCTACGAACTCATAGTTGTGTATGCTGGTCATATAGATCTGAGTGTGGCTCATTTTTCTCAGGTCCACTCTTGGTATAATAATATTGCCAGGCTAGTTGCATTTGTAAAGCTTGGGGTGCCATGCGAACAGCAGGTCTTCAGATCTGGCACTATGAACCAGGCTTCACACTTCAGGTTTAGGGTGAATCAGATGCCTCTGAACTTTCAGGAAATTCAGTTTTTAGTGCAATAGATCCCTCCCTAGGAAGGAGCAGGCTGACCAAAATGTGTTTGTGGTGCAGAAAGATATCCATTGTGCCAGCACAGAGACTAGAAAAATGCAAAACTGTTTCTCTACCCTAGGAAACCACTTGAAACTGGGGGGGGCGGGGAAAAAACAGAAGAAAAAAAAAAAAAAAGAGAGAGAGAGAGAGAATTCTTCAAAACAGGGAGACAAATTCCTTCCATGCAGCTGCAGAACTGACTTTGGTGGAAGTAGAATCTTGGTGGTATCTTGGTATCTGAATTAGAGAGGTCTTCCATCCTAAGGGTTTTCCTGAGATATCTGTCTCCCACAGTGTTCCACTTTATGTAATAATAAGCTCTTTTTTGGCTCTCTGAGACAACATTTCAGAGCTTAAGATACTCAAGGTGTCAGAGGGGAGGTTCAAATCCCTCTCTGAATGCAGCAGAAGAGGGACTTGACCCTGGGTCATTCACATCCCGGGTTGAGGCTTTATTGTTATATCACTGACCTGCTGCCTCACTCTCATTTTTGGAGATTCCTGGGCTTCAGGGAATCTTCTGAAAATGAGTTTCATCCATGGTCTCATAAATCAGCTTTTCCCCTACTCCTTCCTAGTTTAAGTTCATTCAGATACAGTCACGCTGAAGGATATGAGCATGTTGCAGCTGGCATAGAGACCTCTGTGACATCCCTCCCCAGTGTGCAGCTCTGGGCATGGGAAGGAGTAGCTTTGCTCTAAATGAGTTTCCACATTTATGACATCTCCCCACCACCACCCAGACTTCTGCCTATGTGTTGTTGTTAACATTACCACATTCCTGACAAAAGTGAAACCAGTTCCAATGGATCTAAACCAACATGTCTAAATGCATGCAGTTATTTCTTTCAGTCTTGCTTCTCCACCAATTTATCTTTCATAGGCTCAGCACAGTGACATTAGTTATCTTGATCTCTTTCTCCCCAGATGATTTTTTCTGGGTTTGGTAGGTTACTCTGCAGGTCTGAGATTTGGCAGGATAACAACTGAAGAAGCATCTTCAAAGGATCAAACAGGTTCAGAGCAATTTTGCTTACATCAAAAGCATGTCAGGAGGTGTTGAGAAGGCCAGTCAGTCCTTGTGTGTAGGCAGGAGGAGCACACATGGGCTGACATAGTGTAATGTGAGGTAGGAGGCAAGGGAGGATATACTACAGCTCTTTGTACATCAAGCTGAGTAGGATTAAGTTATAATTGACAGAACATCACCACTTCAATGTTTTAACCACTTTTAAGATATTCGACAGTTAACAATGGGCAAAAATCCTACATCTCTGCCCACAGTTGTGTTTTTTTTTCCTTTGTCACTCTACATTTTTCTAATTGTGCAAAGGGATTTACTAAGTTCTCTGTCAGACAGCATCCAAGATTTAATTCGTAGCACTACTGAAATTTATGTGGCAAGTGCCAGAAGATAATCGATTCAGCATTTTGACTGAAAGGAGGCAATCTGTCATGTGCAAGCCATCATCTATAGTATTTGTATAGATATTTGTATTCCCTGCATTTGGTTTGCCAAAGCTGTAAAAATCTTATCTGTAAAACACAGCACATGGTTTCCTCATCTCATCTGTAACACAGGCTGTGGGCCAGCCTCGCAAAGCCTGGACAGGGCCTTTGCACTCCTGGCAAGAGTTGATGTTGCCTGAGTGTGATGCATTTCATGCTGCTTCCCAGCAGCTTGGGCTGGGAGCTGGCTGGAGCCCCCAGGAAGGCCTCGGGGGTTCCCAGCAATGGAGAGAGGGTGAGAGGAAGGCGGGAAGGGGAAGTCAGCTGGAGTTAGCTGCACAAATAAGCACACAGTGTGCTGCTGCCCTGAAAGCTTTCTTTTCCCCTCTTGGTGACAGCTGCACATACCACTGGGGGAAACTGTGCTGAAGTAACCACAAGGAGAAGGAAAAAATCTGTCTGGGGTGAGGGGGGACAAACCCATATGGCATTGCAGCCTCTCTGCTTAAGGAGCAGTGGCAAACAGATTAGAGCATGTGTCGGCATAAAATGCCCCATGCTGGAGAGAAAGGATAGTTTTCCAAAATAGCAGAAACTGGGGTGAGGATGGGGTTAAACACACGTTCTTCTTGCACAAAGACTGCACACGAGCTACAGACCAAGCACTGTTTAGGCACAACCCAACTTTTAAACAGTAAAAAGCAGCTTTACTATTTGTACCTTTTGGGGGGAACATGCTCATGTGTAAACTGATACAAGTTTATCCCCTCTCCCACAGAGATTACAGCAAGAAATTTCCTCTCTTTTGCTCGTGAGACTTTTTACTGATGGGTTTCAGGAGTCAGGCATTTGAAGGGATTCATTCCTTAGCTGAAGTGTTTCTGCTTCTCTTGCTTTTTGGATTTTTTCATACACCCCTGCAGAGCACTTCCTTATTAACATGAACTTTTTCCCAGCCTTCACTTGACCTATCTCTGAAAATCAAACTTCACACACCTAAAGTGCACTTTAGTTAGGCGTTGAGTAGCTCTTGATCCAGAACTACAGCTGCTCCAACTGTAGAGCACAGGAGTAGCCTTAGAAGAGCCACACTTAGTTGTGTCATCATCCGTAGCTGCCCAAAGTGCCTCAGGAGGACTTCCTTCCTGGTGTGGTCCATTGCTAAGAGAGGATGCTCTGAGTGGAATGCCTGTGCAGTAGAGGCCAGGCTGTTACTGGAGGAGGCAAAAGCTTCTTATCCAGGCATTGTGGAAGTGTGAGGCCACCAACACCACCTGGATTGCAGAAGGAGGCTCAGGGCACTCTTAGGCACCCTCATGGAAGCCATGTAGGTGGCCATATCACAGTGGCAATTTAATCTGCTGGAGAGGTGGAGGTTTTAACTTGTGGTGCTTTCTATTTCTTCCAGAACCACAGGGAACAGAGTTGAGACCTTGATGCTGCTCTGTGATAGTGGTATAGACATCTAGAGTGATAAGGGACAAAGTGGCATGGGTGGTCTTCATTTAAAAAAAACAAACCAACAAACCACAAAAACAGTATTTCAATAAATACTGCTTTCTCCAACCATAGCTTTGCATTCAGTACCCATTGAGGGCTAATTTGACCCCAGACCTGCTTGCTTTCCTGATTTTGTATGGAAGCTGACAGCCACATTAGTGGTCCTGTTTCCACTGCTTGTGCTTTGTGTGACTGATCACGTAAGTCTTCCCCCACCTCCTATGTTTAATTAGCTGTAATTTTTATTTATGCCATTATTTGCACAAAAGGTACAACAGATCAGCTCCTCCTAGGGATAAGCAACCTGTAAACATAAAGAAAGAGGCTTTTGTCAGCTGTTAATGGCAACATTGATGAATCTCCCATTGCTTTGGTAGCCTGACAAAAAGCTCATAAAGCAGCAAATGAAATTGTTCATTAAAATGGCCAGGCTGTAAGTGCCAGGATGTGGATGCCAAATATATGTTGAGTGTGTTTCAGCTTCATGGTGCCTCCAGGAGGAGATGCAAACTCTTGTCATCATACTGTTGGAGACCTTCTTAACATCTTCCCTTTCCTTTTCCTTGCAGATGATGCCAGCTCAGGAAAGGATAGCCAGGCACCTGAAGGCTCCAATGGAGAATATGAAGATCATTCTGGGAAGCAATGGGGTAAGGCTCAGGGTTTCTTTTTGTTTTCCTTAGTTCTTGGTTTAGTGCTGTTCATGTGTCATGTTTCTTGGTTGCAGAAGGAAAGTAAAGGCAGTGACTGGAGTGAGTTCTCCCTACAGATGGTCAAACAATAAACAAAGCATCAGCTGAACGTGTCGGTGTGAATGGAGCCCATCCAAGAGTCCTTCTGCAAAATGCAGCCCATGATCTGCTCTAGGGACCCCTGCCATGTACCCCAGCATGGTTCTCCCTTGCATTTGTTTTTCTGGGCAGTGACTTTCTTCTGCATGTGCAGCTATTACAGGTTTCATAGACTCTCTGTAAAAGGCATATTGACATTTACAGCAGTATTTCCAAAAGCCTTCAGTGCCAACATAACACGGCTCCCGCTGAGGGCAAACGGGAGGTCTGACTTCACTCTAGGAGAATTAGCATTAGGCCAAAGCTGAGTGTTTTTTAACATTATCCTCTCTTTTAGACACCTGCATGAACTTCTCTAAGCCCCAGACTGTTCAAGCACAGGATTTTGATGCTGTTGCGCAGCTTTGGGGAACTGCTAAAATTTCAGTTGGAACAGGTTCTGAATCGCTACAAGACTTGCGGGTCCAAAGTCTGGTCCAAGCAGTCCTTGAAGTACAATAAGATGTCAGGCTGATGCCAAACAGCTTTTGGCCATTACTGACAGGAGTGCAGTGAGAATTTATGACCTCAAGGGATGAAGCACAGCATTTCCATTTTGTGCTTGCAGCACACCCTTTTAATTTTATAATAGAGGTGACTTTGTACCACATTTGTGGCCAGGGAGTAACCTCATGGCAATGGGAGGGGTGGGAACCTTTCAGGCTTTCACCTTATGAGTCCCCACCACTTGAGCTGAGGCCAGTTATCCTCATGAGCTGGCAAACAAGGGATGTGATGTGCTGTGGTGTAGTCCAGGCCACACCTGGAGGAGTCAGTGCCATAATAGCTTTGAATTACACATTCATCTGAGACTGAACTTGCTCTGGCAGAGGAAGCAACCTGCTCTAGTTGAAACTGTCCTTGTTCGCTGCAGGGGCATTGGACTAGATGACCTTTAAAGGGCTCTTCCAATCCAAACTATTGTATAGTTCTTTGATTCTGTGGCTCCAACATTTTAGGGCTAGATAAACTCCAGGTTAGAAGTCCTTCAGGAGGGATTCAAGCTAGCAAGAAAAGCTGCCGTCTCTCCAGTCTTAATTACCCTGGTGGAGATAGGAGCAGACACTGAATGCCATGGAAGATGTGCTCCTGGTAGAGTTGGTGGATGATGGATCAATTCAGCAATGATATTATGAAAATATGATGTAAGCACTACTAAAATTACTAGGCATTGACAATCTTAAATCAGACTGCCTTACTCTTTGCTGCCCTGGCTCAGCCCTTCTTTGTGCTGCACAGTATTCCTGCACCTCTGCTTTTTCCCCTTTCCCTCCCTCCTATTATCTCTCCCCAAACAATGAAATGGCTGGGGCAGGACACACACCCACCCAAACACTTTCCATCCATCAGGGTTCACCAGCAAAGTGCTGGTGTGAGTTGGCATGCAGGGAGGGTTAGTGTGTGTCTGCATGTCTCTGGGGGATCATGGGTAAAGAAGAATTTGTGTTTGCAGAGTCCTGGGTCCTAGAGAAGTGGAAGAGGAGAAGCATGGTAAAAACCCTCCACTTCCCTTTCTAGCTGCCATCATGGAGTGGTATTGCTGGGGAGAGGTTCTGCCTCCGTCAAGAGTGGGGAGGTGATGTGGGGAAAGATAAAATACCCCCATCCACTTCTTCCCACAACTGACTGAGCTCTTATCTGAAAGACTTGAGAGTATTTCAATACTTAGATATATCATGACACTTTTTGGTATAAATACCATGAAAGATTGAAGTGGTACTTCCCATCACTATGTGGAGGTAATTGTGGCAGATTGCAGCAGATGATGGTTTATCTAACCACCTCACTGTGTATGAGCCACGACTGACAGGAGCCTCTGTGACTAATCCCTGTACCTTGAGGTGTCCCAAAGGGAGAAGAGGCTGCTGAATTCCTTCCCAGGTCTTTATGCCAACAGCCTACTGTTTTATTTAATTTCCATTAGCTTGAATAAATCTTCATGGTTAACAGCATTTCAGCAAGGAAGCTGTACACAAGTGTCTCTTTTTACCCATCCACTTGTGTTTTCCCTTGCTCTTGTGTGTAGCATAATTTATGCTGTACAAATGTGCTGTTCATGTTTATGAAGCAAATGCCAAGTGATGTGGAGGAGAACAAGCATGTGAAGTATAAATAACACAGAGGCACTTTGTAATGGCCTTCTTTGGCACTCTAACAAGCAAAACCTTCTGTAAATGGTACAGATTTGGGGACAGACGTTTACTAGCACCAACTCAATAGAGACTTTTTCTGCCTCTCTCTCACACTGCTGCTTCTCTCTCTTTCTCCTTTGTGCTTGCTAGGTCTCTTTTTCTCTCTTGTGTGTGGGTCCCTCTTTCAACTTTTTTGTTAACTGGCTTTTCTAAACTTTTCCAATTCAGGCTTTTGTCAAGGAAACACTCAAGACTGTGTAAAGGGGGTCTGGTTTCAGCATATTGCATACAGCCTGGAGTAGCTTTTGAGACCACATAATCACTTAACCTTCTTTAAACAGAAAAAAGAGAGACAGAAAGAGCCAAAGAAGTTTAGCTTTACCTGTAGTTTCATGTGTCTGGACAACAGTGTACGGGAAGGGAATGCAAAACTCCAAACAGATTCATGGGAGTTGCAGTGGGAGGAAAACCAGAAATGTTACAGGCCTGCTTTTTTGGGAGGAAAGAGAGTTTCTGTCTTGCAATGTCCTTACTGACAAGGGACTCCACCAAGTCCTTCTGAACTACTGCTTTGGAAGCAGGGAGGAGGTAAGGGAAGGTGAGAGTTTAGAGTCACTCATGACTCTTCACTCTGCATGGGGTGTGACTGTCCCGTCTGCAACCTGCTCTTTGACATGTTAGTCCCAGCCCAGGAATCCCGTCTGGTGAGGATCTACCCCTACCTGGACCTGCAATTCCTGGTTTCAGAGTAGATTACTTGCATGTTAGAGAATAACCATTTTGACTCATTTCACAGCTGGTTCTTAACCTCTCCATGCACCTTGTGGACATTCACTCAGTTTCCGCAATGACAGCCCTTATCAGCACGTCTTCCTCGGCTCAGACTTCAACTTCAGCATGTCATTGCTCACAACGTGCAGCTCTGATGGGGTTAATTGTCTCTCTGGGGAGGGTGATTGGTTTTGCTTGGAGGGGACCTCCTCTTGCAGCAGACCCCCAAGGGAATACCCAGCAATTTAGGCACCACAACCTGTGCAGTGGGTTAGTATGTCACACTTGCTGCTCAGCTGTCACGGCAAGGACGTTCAGTGCCAAAGTTTCTCTGGTTCATTAGATTACACATGAAAGCCTCCGTACAGAGAGTAAAGCATTTCTGAGCAAGAGTTTGAAATAACATGGAATGGCTGGGACCCAAAATGACAGCCATGGGGGCAAGGGAAGGCTGTGGAGGCAGATGGTTTTCCCTATGGAAAACTATTCTGAAGAGGAGGATATGTCAAAGGGTGCCTTCTTCTGTGAAGGAGGGATGTTGGAAAAGGCTGCAGGAGGGTGAGGAGTAAAGGATATGTTCACAGACCTCAGAGGGCAATAGCTGCAGTTCCTCAGTGCTTGGAGAGAGGAATCTGCAGACCAGCCTCCTCATCCAGCAAAGCTCTGCTGTAATGTACATCTCAGAGTTTCTGGCCCTCAGCCCTGGGCATCAGGGCTGGCTCTGTATTAGGGTGACCTTCTTAGAGCCAGGACATAGGGAGTCCCCTTTTGCCTCCCTGTAGCAAACTTCCTGATATCTGAAGCACAACCTTCTGAGCTTGCTTTGGTGTGTTATATGCTACTGAGGCTGTGACTCTCCAGTTGTTGGTGGCAAAGGCCAGTGGCTAATGAGCATAATTCAACACAGTGTGCCACAGAGGAAGCCACTCATTACCTATTTCTCTTATTTCCCAAGAAAAGGATCAGGGAGAATTTCCCAAGGAGTGTGAAAATGCAAGATAATTGTCCTGTATGGCCAAAGAGTAAGATTATGGTAAACAAGAAACAGGGTTTGAAAGCAGGGAGAGAAACCTGTTCTGGAGATGCTGAATGGACTCAGAGAAAAAACTGGCTTTGCCAAAATTATAAAAGAAGACAGGTGAGTTTGGCAGGAGTATTGTGGCTCTAGGAGGAGAGTACCAAGTGGAAGTCAGAAGTTGTGTTGATCTCAGGAGATTGCAGTTAGACGTGCCCCTGGACTGGCATTGCATTAAAGTAACTGAGAAATCTACAATTTCTTTAAAATTCTTCATTAGGGGACACTATTAGACAAGCTTTAGTCTTGCCAACAGATCATGTTGCATTGTTTCAGCTGTCTTAAAAGTTTTTGCAAAGATCTTTTTCTTTCTATTGATTAGTTAGACCAACTCACAACTTTACCCAAAGATTTTCTGCAATGTCAGTAAAGCTATTAGAGTGTAAAGGTGCCACCTCTTTTCCCTCCAGAATTCTTGCATAATCTGAATTAAAGTTAAGTGAAGTTGAGGGTATAAGTTTCAGATTTTGCCAGGTGGGGACCTTGCATGTTTCTATTGTTCTTGTCACTACCATTAGAAATGCTGGTGATTTTATTGCTAGAAGAAGGTGCCTGCCTTAACCCATGATTCTGTTCACCAGCAGCTGTTGCTTCAGCTTCTCCCATTTTTTGGGATGGACTGATATGGGGTATCTTCCAATAACAAACTCAAGGTTTTTATTTTTTATTGAGTCTTTCCATTTGTTTGTTTGCTTGGGCCTTTCAACATGAATTCTTCATTTCAGTTCAGATCAATGTGCAGAAGTCTAGCACACTTCTTAAGCTTTTCTACATGTTGAAAAGATGTTGACTTTTCTTAAGTCCCATTAAAGGCAGTGAGAACTAAGGAGCCAAGCAACTTCAGAACATAAAGCTTCAAGCGACCAGCAAAAGATTGAGAAAATGGTCAGGCTGGCAGGAACCTGAGGTTTTCCCATAGGTCTTGGCTAAGGGTTTGCATCTGTGTCATGAAATATGGTAACAATTGTAAGTTGATTATGGGGCTGCATTGTACAATAGGGTGATATTGGTATTATTTTGTGAGATGGTCTGATGCAGTTGCCTTATGGACACCAAAACTCCAGCACTGTGCAATGCTGATGGCTAATGCAGTGGCCATAAAAGGCCAGTAGACATTCAGATGCACCAGGCTGGGTAGTGCGTCCTTTATAAGGAAACCAGTTTGAAGTGATATGTACTTGTTTACTCTGAGGGTAACAGAGAACTGGAACAAGCTGCCCAGGGACGCTGTGGAGTCTCCATCCCTGGTGACATTCAAAACCTGCCTGGAGGTGTTCCTGTGTAATCTGCTCAAGGGGATCTTGCTCTAGCAGGGGGGTGGGACTAGATGACCTCCAGAGGTCCCTTCCAACCCCAACCATTCTGTGATTCTGTGAGACAGTGATACACTGGTTATGTATGAGGCTGCTGAGTGCCTCTCAAACAAATGTGGCCGTAACACTTGCCAGCAGTCTCTTCCTTTGCTCACCACAGTCAATTTTTCCTGCCTTTTGCAGCCCGGCCCCGGTTCACGCAGCCTGCCAAGATGAGACGGAGAGTGATCGCCCGTCCTGTTGGCAGCTCCATCCGCCTCAAGTGTGTGGCCAGTGGGAACCCACGGCCTGACATCACGTGGCTGAAGGACAATAAGCCCCTCACACCCCAAGAGATTGGGGAGAACAAGAAGAAGAAGTGGACGCTGAACCTGAAGAACCTGAAGCCAGAGGACAGTGGGAAATACACCTGCCGAGTGTTTAACAAAGTTGGAGAAATCAACGCAACGTACAAAGTTGAAGTAATCCGTAAGTGCAGCTTCTGGGGTGGAAAGGATTGAGGGAGCTTTGAGAAGGGAGCTGGCTGAGTAATCAGGATTCTATGGCAAGTGTGCAGTGCTGATATCTAGACACAGAAGTGGGGAAGTATTATAAACATTAGAGACTGAGAAAACGTTGTTGAAACTCTGAAATAAACTTAATGCCTGGGTAAGACAGGCAATAATACAGTTTAGTAGCTGAAATCATAGAATCATAGAATAGTTTGGGTTGAAAGAGACCTCAAGATTGTCTGGTTCCAACCCATCTGCCATGGGCAGGGACACCATCCACTAGATCAGGTTGTTCATAGCCCCATCCAACCTGGCCTTGAACACTTTCAGGGAGGGGGCATCCACAGAAGTGTTCATGGCTGTTTTGGATGGAGTGTTGAGCAACCTGGTCTAGTGGCAGGTGTCCAGGCCTGTGGCAGGTGGGTTGAAACTAGATGATCTTTAAGGTCCCTTCCAACCCAAAATGAGGAGGGATACTCGTGAAACAGTCATCTCTAAGGGCACCTGTGTGATGAAGGTTCACCATTGCCCAGTTCAATATAAGGACAAAGTGAGAAAGCCCTTTTACGTACCATAAAGGACAGGTGGAAATATTTAGGGTGGCCCAGATCACTCTATCAGAGTGGTAATAGAGTAAACCCAATAAATAAAAATTTACTCTAGGTAGCTGTAATAGGAGGCCTAGTTCGTTAGAGAAATCTCCCAAAGGAGTAAGCAGAAATCTTATGACTAGAGTGATTATCCAGACAAGGCTTTAGTTCCAGATTTTAAAAAACATTTGGACATCTGAAGGTTCATGTGGGTACACTTCCGATACTAAAAAAAATATCCCACTAGGGTCTTGTTTGTATCTTTAGATACCTACATAGCTTTAAAGATTCAGCCTTTAGAAGATGAGCTGTGGGGATTACCCTGCATTGTGGTGGGGTAGAATAAATTGCTCTTCCTACTATCCAGCTATTCTGATTCTTGGTCTCTAATCTCCTGTTTACCCTATTATTACTGAAGATAATTGTACTCAAATCCTACCTAAGTCAACCAGAGAAGAGCTCTTATTCTTAAATCATTGTGCTTTTTCTGTGACATCATCAGAAGCTGGCATGGAAATGATTACAGAGCAGCCAACTCAGGAAAGTGGAGGAGATGAGCTGAGTGGAGGGGAGATTGAATAGCCTTCATTAATGAGGAGCAGGGGCATGGAGGGCTGTTCCCAGATAGATGGAAAGCATGTTGTTTGTCTGTCTGTGCATACATTTTAGCATGAGAAAGTTTATCCCAGTGTGAAAGATTGTTCTTAAAGGTAAAGATCTGTTCTCTGATAAGTCCTTTCTCTAGAATCACAGGAATTAAAAGCACATGTGGGGAGCTCTGTTGGGCTCCAAAGGCACAAACCTGCTGGACATCTGGGATTGATAAAGATGCAGCTGTGTGGAAACAGTAAAAACATATGTTTACACTAAAACCAGGAGCAGAGACAGGGAAATGAATCAAGCCCCATCCTAATGGCAGCTGTGGCATTTTCACTTCATCAAAACCAGACAGCACCAGGAACAAACCCCTTTCTGTGTCCCTGTTTATCTCGTTTTTTATCAACTTAAAGATGTATGTAACCTTTGTTTTCATTAGCTTTTTCTTGCTAGGAGTGAAAACAGTAACCAAAGCTGGAACCAGACTCAAGGAGATAAGGGCATTAAGCAGTTTTCAGACATCTTTCTATTTTTAACATAATTCTGTGGAGCATTTCAGGTTTTATTCAATTTCCTCCTTTTTTTTTCCCCCTGAGCCTACACTCCAAAGTCCTGCTTATCTGAGGCTCACTCTTCCCAGCTGTGATTCCTGCCCACAGTCCCAAGGCAGAACCTATACAGACCACTGTGTTATTTTTGTTTCCCAGGCACATCTTTAGAGCCCTCGTTATTGAAAGTATCCTGAGTTTTTCAAAGAGGGTCCATTGTTCCTTCCTCTCACCCCAAAGCCAGTGCTGGTGGGAGCTGTTTTGTTATTGCTCCATTTCACAGTGTTTGCCATCAAATGCAATTGATGATTGCCAGCAGTTACCACCCACTGTGATACCTTAATTTATCTTCATGCCTAGGATAGAGGTTTGCAGTACCTCCTTGTTTGGAAACTGTGGCTGAGTTCTCTGATGCTCACACTAAAAGAAAATCCAAACATTCCTCAGAATGAGGGATATATTTTTCCTTTGATTTTATGTGATGTTGACACAACATAAGGCTTACAATCCTACTGGAACGGATGGTCTTGTGAACCTCTTGAGTTTGATTTTCTTCATACCACCTTGTTTCTTTCATCAACTGAGACTTGAGGCAAAAAAAAACGTGAGAAAGGAAAGATTTTGTTATTGGCTAGAAAA
Organism: Apus apus; assembly: GCF_020740795.1. Lineage (NCBI taxonomy): Eukaryota > Metazoa > Chordata > Aves > Apodiformes > Apodidae > Apus > Apus apus. Next base: position 108,704,170 of record NC_067285.1, on the reverse strand, counting down.
TCAAAAGCCTTATGAGCTCTTCCTCCACAAAAAAATTTGCTCCACAGTGAGTGTGGGGGTGATTAGACTGAAAAGAGAAATAATAAAAGCAGGGAGGTGATGATGAAGTGAAGATCTTCCTCACCAGTAATGCCTGTTTTCTGGTTTCCCCAGCAGTGGATGACATGGGATGGGATGGCTTCCAGAAGAGTTTGGTCCCCATGGGCAGCTACCAGGCCCAGAAACAGATGACAGATGCTACCTAAAGAACTTGAGACAAAAGATGAGACAATATCCACAGCTTGTCATTAGGATATGAAAGGGGCCTTTTCCCAGCCAATTTTGTCTGTCCTTAGGGAACATTTGGGAATACCAGAAGGACAAAGAACATGTCTTACCAACTCCTCACTGTCCCCAAATTGAGAGTAGCCATAGTGGTTCTGGTGTGGATTGTCAGTTGATATGTACTTGTAGATAAACTGGTAAAAACCTGAGGTTGTGTTGGTTCTTTCATGTTCACCTGTAAATTGCACCCTATCAGACATGGTGGTAAGAGACAAAGTATCACAGAACCACAGAGTGGTTGAGGTTGGAAAGGACCTCTGGAAGTCATCTAGTCCAAGCCCACCCTGCTCAAGCAGGGTCACCTAGATCTGGTTGCCCAGGACCATGCCCAGATGGCTTTTGAATATCACTAGAGATGGAGATGCCACAGCCTGCCTGGGCAACCTGTGCCAGTGCTCAGTCATCCTCACAGTAAAAAAGTGTTTCCTGATGTTTAGAAGGACCTTCCTCTGTTTCAGTTTGTATCCATTGCCTCTGGTCCTGTCACTGGCCACCACAGAAAAAAGCCTGGCCCCAACTTCTTTACACCTTCCCTTAGTATATTTGTAAACATTGAAAACATCATCAGGGTCAATATCAAATGAAGATTTACAGTTAAATAATCCACTTAATTTGTGTTCAGACATGTACTGATGTCCAGATTTAATCTTCAGATGGGTTTTGGCCTTTTTGGATAGTATCAGGCCATTTATCTTCCTCTGGTCAATGCTCAAGAAAGATCACTGCAGCCTCTGACCGTGTAGGTCAAGGTACATCATTAGGATCCCCTTATTCTGGAATATAGTCCCTGAGACACGGGGGTAAGTGGGAGTACAAGGAAGGGTGTTCTTCAGTATACAGAAGAGAGGGCTGAAGAAGATCTTCCGAAATATAAGACATAAAAGGGAAGCAAACTTTTCTCCAGGTCTGATGCAGATAGAATAAGTAACTTCCTTGTTAGAAACAGGAAGATTCAGGCTGAGCATGACAAAAGACTTGCTAAGCCTTAGTGAAGGAATTGTCTGGAGAGGCTGGAGAGCATCTGCCATTAGAGGCTTTGGCAGAGGCTGGGCAGATTTGTATCAGTAGAGGTTTGCAGAAATCTCAGCCTACCATGGGGCAGAGAAGTGGACTAGACAAAGTATTTTGCATCCCTCCTATGCCTTTTTCCTATGTTTCTGGAATCATAAGTTAATGAGATTGGCAAACACCTTTTATTCCATGGAGCTCCCTGTGTTTTGTGCAGAGAGGACGAGGTCCAAGCCCATCCTGACAGGGACACACCCCGTCAACACGACAGTAGACTACGGTGGGACCACATCCTTCCAGTGCAAAGTCCGCAGCGACGTCAAACCCGTCATCCAGTGGCTGAAAAGGGTGGAGTACGGCACGGAAAGCAAGTACAACTCGACCATTGATGTTGGGGGACAGAAGTTTGTTGTGCTGCCCACAGGAGAGGTCTGGTCTCGTCCCGATGGTTCCTACCTGAACAAACTGATGATTACTCGAGCCAAGGAAGAGGACGCAGGGATGTACATTTGCTTAGGAGCAAACACCATGGGCTACAGCTTTCGCAGCGCTTTTCTCACCGTCCTGCCAGGTGAGTTATGTCTTTTTTTGTCCCCATCTGAACCAATAGCATCATGGTATTGATTAACAAAACTGCTGATGCCCGTTGGGCTGCATGGTCCTCTGATATGAATGAGTGAGGGACAGCCACATGAGCTAGGAGACAGGGAGGAGATGCAGAATGAGGTCATCACAATTAGAGAGGAAGTGGTCAGAGACCTACTACACCACTGAGACGCACACAAGTCTATTGGACCGGATGGGCTACATCCAAGGGTGCTGAAAGGGTTGGCAGATGTGATTGACAGGCAACTTTCCATTATTTACCTGAAGTCCTGGCTAATTGGGGAGGTCCCAATGGACTGGAGGGCAGCAAATGTAACACCCATCTATAAGAAAGGCAGAAAGGAGGATCCGGGAAACTACAGACCTGTCAGTTTGACCTCGGTACCAGGGAAGGTCATGGAGCAGATCATCTTGAGTGTTATTAGAAGACATATAGAGGACAACTAGGAGATCAGGCCCAGTCAGCATGGGTTTATGAAAGGCAGGTCCTGCCTGACAAACCTGATCTCCTTTTATAATGTGATGACCCAACTATTGGACAAGGGAAAGTCTGTGGATATTGTCTATCTGGACCTCCAAAAAGCATTTGACACGGTTCCCCATAGAACTCTCATAAAAAAACTGGCTGCTCGTGGCCTGGATGAGCACACAATCTGTTGGATCAAGCACTGGCTGGACAGTCGGGCCCAAAGAGTGGTGGTCAGTGGAGTCAAATCCAGCTGGGGCCAGTCACAAGTGGTGTCCTCAGGGCTCAGTGTTGGGGCTGTTTCTGTTTAACATCTTTATTGATGATCTCGATAAGGACATAGAGTGTATCATCAGTGAGTTTGCAGATGACACCAAGCTAGGCAGGAGTATTGATCTACATGAGGACAAGGAGGCTCTACAGAGAGACTTGGATAGATTGGATTGTTGGGCTAATGTCAATGGTCTGGGCTTCAGCAAGGCCAAGTGCCAGGTCCTGCACTTGGGCCACAACAACCCCAGGCAACACTCCAGGCTTGTGGAAGTGTGGCTGGAAAGTGTCTGGCAGAAAAGGACCTGGGGGTTCTCATTGAGAAGCGGCTGAATATGAGCCAGCAGTGTGCCCAGGTGGCCAAGAAAGCCAATGGCATCCTGGCCTGTATTAAAAATAGTGTGACCAGCAGAAGTAGAGAGGTGATTGTCCTCTTGTACTCAGCACTGGTGAGGCCACACCTGGAGTATTGTGTCCAGTTTTGGACACCTCAATTCAAGAGCAATCGAGGTGCTGGAGCGAGGACAGAGGAGGGCAACGAAGCTGGTGAAAGCCTAGAGAATAAATCTGATGAAGAAGGCTTGAAGGAGCTGGCAATGTTTAGTCTGAGGAAGAGGAGGCTGAGGGGAGACCTCATCAGTCTCTACAACTACCTGAAAGGTCATTGTGGAGAGGTTGGTGCTGGGTGCTGGTCTCTTTTCACAGGTAATTAGAGACAGCACAAGAGGGAAGGGCTTCAAGCTGCAACAGGACAGGTTTAGGCTGGACATGAGGAAACATTTTTTCACAGGAAGAGTGGTCAGACAGTGGAATAGGCTGCCCAGGGAGGTGGTTGAGTCACCATCCCTGGATGTGTTGAAGGGTCGTTTGGATGTGGTGTTGGTGGGTATGGTTTAGGGGGGAACTTTGTAGAGTAGGGATGATGGTTGGACTCGGTGATCCCAAGGGTCTTTTCCAACCTGAATAGTTCTATGATTCTATGATTCTAAATCAACCCTGATTTAAATCAGCCCCTTCTGAAATCCTCTTGATGAGGAAGAAATTCTTTAGTGTGAGGGTGGAGACACACTGGCCCAGGTTGCCCAGAGAATCTGTGGATGCCCCATACCTGGAAGTGTTCAAGACCAGGTTGGATGGGGCTTGGAGTAACCTAGTCTAGTGGGAAGTGTCCCTGCCCATGTAGGGGAATTGGAACTAGATGATCTTTAAGGTCCTTTCCTACCCAAACCACGATATGGTATGAAATATTTCCTTTTTTTCCTTCATGTGGAACAATGATTCCAGCAAGCAAATAAAAGCAAATGATCTGCTTCTGTATGGAAGAGGAGGTGGGAAAGGATACTACAGTTGCAAGCACCACATCACTTCAGTAATAGGGTGCAGCACATGAGAGGGGAACTGAATAGCAGCACAGTTTGCACCCTGCTCCCTTACATTTCTCCTTTCTCTTGCTCTTATTTATATTGCTTTTACTGATTAAAGGAAGCAATTATACAGGACCACAAAATAAGAGAAGAATAAAAACTGTCCCAGTCACAAGGAAATTAAAAGAACAAGTGTGAAAGAGAGAAGGCTTGATTAGTTAAGCTCTTACCCAATGATCCCCTGGGGACCCTTGTACCAAAATCACATCTGACTCCTCTCTCCAGGCCCTGGAGCTGGTGACCATGTCCAACTGAGGCTGTATTAAGTGTGTTTGAGGCACACCACTATCACTTTGTCATTGACTTCTTTGCCTCCTAAAAACTGTGCAGTTCTGCTTTTTGTTGAAAAAGGCATTTCTTTCTGCCTCATCTTGCCATGTGAATCTAGCTTCAGATCCACCAGTTTGATGACAAAAATTTACCTTACTGCTTTTTCTTCCCTTGGCCACCTCAAGCAAAGAAAGTGCAGGAGCTGGAGCCAATATCAGAACATTTTAGCTGTCAGGTCTAATTGGGTGTCTCCAGCCAAGACACCAGTGAGAGACAGAGATCATTAACTCTCCCAGGCTGTTAGGACTGGTTTTATGTGCAGTTAGTGGGGAAAATGCTCATGACTCCAGTAACCAAGGCAGCATGGCTGCTTCTGCCCACTGATTGCCAGAGCTCCATGTCTCAGCAGCTATGCAGCAGCTATACAGTCACTAGCTTGAATTTAGATACTGACAGCAGGTGGCCAAGCAAGTGAATGCTCCTGGTGTCTTCTTCTCCATCACTTAGATTTAGGACTAAACTTCAATTAGAAGCCTGTCAATCCCAAGGAAAAGGCTGCATGGGTGGGATATAACTCAAAGCCCTTGAGAGTTTCTGAACTATGAGAGTCTGATCCAGCTCCCACTGAAATGTGTGGGAGACTTCCATTGATTTAAATGGGACTGTAATGAAGTCTCATACCAGAACCAGAGCCTGCAAGCCTGTTGTTATTGGCAATGATGGAGAAGGAGAACCCCGTTTGCCCACAGATGAGAAGATGTGGTTTAAAGGCCATGAGTTAGAAAAACACCATTTTTCTGGTAAATCTGCCAGATTTGACATAGACAGCTCTGAAGAACAGCATGGATGAATAGCAAAACACTTTTGTTTCAGCTCAGCAGAGGATTTTTGCCAACCAACATGAAGACTTGCTTTCGTGGTCAGCTGATGGGTCAGAGGTCTGATCATGTCTTGCTTTGAACAGGGACTGGACCATATGACCTTCAGATTCCCTTTCCAGCCTAATTTATTCTGTAATATCCCATGTTGGTGAATCAAAGTTTTGTCTATTGAGGTCAACGATACAGGTCCTTCTGACTTCAAAGTGACCACATGGTATATATTTAATATTTCAAAATATCAGTAGGGTTATTTATCAAGGAGAGAAAAAGACATTAGTGTCTTAAAGAAGTTTGGCTTGACAGTTAAGTGATACATGTTTGAGTATAATATATTGAGTGATTTGGACAGCCTGTGGTTTTCAAAGTTTCTCGAGTGTCTCCCTGCAAGCTGAATTCTGTCCCTAAGTATTTTACAGGGGTTTGGAAATCCCAGCTGGTAGCTATCTAGATGGGGATTTTGATAGCTAGGATCCTGCCCCAGGACTCCTTTTAGGTCTATAAATCAGAAGATTAGGCTGAGAAAGTGCAGTGGCTACCCAAAGATGTACAGACTGCCAATGGTAGGGAGAGGAACGGGGAGGGAGGTGTGAAAGATGCATCTTATCTCCTCCAGTACCCAAATTTGCTGCCCTTGGAAAGCCAACAGCAGCTCCAAAAAGACTGATGGAGGTAGAGCCTGTTTGGCACACGGAGTTGGACACACACTTTAATGCTGTGTGAACTTTCCATTCTCCATGGCTTGGGCACCAAGGAGGGGCACCAGCTCACCTACGGATTTGGTATCCTTCAGCCTTCCTCCCAGTCACACAAGAAACTCAACCCAGCACCTCCAAAACACCACAGTTGTGCTGCCTGCCACAGCAGAGCATTGCTGAGCAGCTCCAGTGTCACGGGATGGGGATACTAAAAAGTGTCTGAAGCCCACACAGACAGAGCTACCCATGGCAGATGCAAGTGTGCAACGTGCTGTTGCTCTGAGTAATCTGACTGTGCCTCCTGGGCTGCTGACGTGGAGGTATTACTGACATGTCCCATGATGTGTCCTCCAATCTGGGCAGCGAAGCCCACTCCATCAAGGGGGAGGGTGCTAGGAAATGTTGTTGGGCTGACTCTAGTGAACCCATTAAAGCTTGGATAAGAAAGTTAAAAAATTCCCCAAAGACTCACCTCCCAACCCCTATACCATAGAAAACGAGTTGCTTGTCCTTCCAGGAGCCCTGAAAAGCAAAACTGTTACCAAACATCATCTGCTGGCTTGATTTCTCCCTCGTTACATGGCCTGGCAGGGTTGCCAGACAGCTTGTGCAAAAGCCAGCCCAAGTGTGACATCTGTTTTAAATTCACTTTGCCTGCATTTAATTAACTCTTTCTGTCTCTCTCTTTGCCATAATGTCCAGATCCCAAGCCTCCCAGTGCACCTGTGCCCCCTTCCTCAGCCAGCAGCCTTCCCTGGCCTGTGATCATCGGCATCCCTGCCGGAGCTGTCTTCATCTTTGGGACAATCCTCCTGTGGCTTTGCCAGACCAAGAAGAAACCCTGTTCCCCACCAGCTGCTGCCCCTGTGCACCGGCCACAGCCCCGGGACAGGATCTGTGTCTCCCAGGTCCCTGACAAAGACTGCATCTCCTCCATAAACTATGAGGAATATGTTGCCCAGCAGCAGCATTTACTGTCCCAAGGGCCTGCACTTGCTCCAGCCATGGCATCCAAAATGTACCCAAAGATTTACACAGACATCCACACCCACACCCACTCGCACGTGGAAGGCAAAGTCCACCAGCACCAGCACATCCAGTACCAGTGCTAAGAGGGTGGCTGTGTACAGTAGCTCGTTTGGGCTTTTCCTCCTGGTACCTCAGAAGAGACTGCTCCAAGTCAGCTCACACTGCCAGCAACAGGCAAAACAGACAGAAAAGATTATATATATATAATTTTAAATATATATATATACATATATATATAATTGTATATGCGTGTGTGTATGTGTGTATATATATATGTGTATATATCTATATCTATCTATATAAATATATATATAATAGAGAAAGACAGAGAGAGAAAAGAGTTTGTTGTTTTTTTTTTTAATTATTGCAATCAGGATGTAGCCAAGGAATAATGAAGGAACTCCAAATCTCAGCAGAGAGGCAGCCATTCCCAACAGCAGAGCCTTCTCAGGTTTTTTTCATTGAAGTGGCAACAAGTGAGACAGGACACAGGGACATGAACCACCACCTTCTTCCTTGTGTTGTAAGGAACAAAAAGAGCAAGAGTCAACTGTGGTGCTTTTTCAGATGGGCATCACTGTTCCTGTGCCTGCTGCACATCACTTGTTTCAGTGGGAAGCCCCCAGGCCTGTCCCACTGGGGAGCATTCAGGAGAGCCTGTTCCCTCCGAGTGACCCAAGCTCTAAAGTACCTGAGGTTTAGTGCCAAAGCACCAGGAGACATAACCACCTCACCTCTTCCAGAGGAAAAAAAAATAACACAAGAGTCTGGAAAAATTAATTTCTCTTCACCATGTGAAATGCTGAATGCTTCTCAATCACAGTCCTTTGGTCTGAAATGCTAACTGAGCTGGTTTGTTCCGTTTCTGCAAGTTGAAGGCATCTCCCGTGGGGGGTTCTGCAGATCCAACCACAACTGCTCTGCTCCCTGGTCCTAGGACTCAGTGCCACTGCCAGGAAAAAGGAAAGAAGGAAAGAGGAACATTGTACAGAACACCTTTATATTTATATTTAAGAAATAATAATAATTAATAATAATAATAATTGAACTGCTGATGGCGAAGAAGCAAAATATGCTGTCCTCTGATAGCTCACAGTGACAAGCTACTGGATTTTCTACATCAATGCAAAATACATGAAAACATTAGAAAAAAAAGAGTAAGAAGCAAAGAGAATGATATAATTATCTTGTAGGAAAAAAATGCATTTGAGAAATATTCACTTAGGTTGTGTGTGGTTGTCCCCTCCCCTCAGATAACACTTTGGAAATGATACAACTTCTTTGCAGTTCAAACAGTAAGAAGAGAAAATAAATAAGGACCATATTAAATACCAATACGGACTGGAAATGAATTCAATTGCAAATATAAAACCTTTGTAATTCTATATAGAGTTTAAACAGAAGTCATGTATATTTAATTTATTTTGTTAAACAAGAAAAAAAATGTATGATATTTTCCTTGAAAACAGGCATTTCTATACGTATTTTTGATCAAAGAAAATAAAGATTTTTTTTTTCAGGTTCTATAGATGCCATGCTCAGAATGTGTAGCATGTGACCAACTGTACTTCTTCTAACCTGGAGGTCATCTATCTCTATGTCTGTTCACACTAGCCACATATATAATATGCTCACATCATCTCAGGTACTGCTGGTGTCATCCTTTCCATCAGAAACTGGCCATTTCCACTGTCTGTGTTCTGGCTGGGATGATCTGCAGTGCCCTGATCACAAGATCATATCTCATGGACCCCTTGTCATCTTCACTGGCAAAGTTCTCTGCTCACAGGGAAATCTGCTTTACTATGTTTTTCCTTTTTTTTTTTTTTTTTTTTGGGGGGGGGTTTTGCATTATTTTGGTTTTCTTTTAAAAAGACAGTTTTGTAAATCAAAACACTGTTTGTGAGCTGTAAAATGAACTTTGGCCTCGGGGTGTTTGGCAGAGGAAAATGCGAAACGTAGGTGAAACACTTCATTTGTAAACACAGCTGCAGAAGGAGGCAGTGGAGGGTGGGCTGGGTGCAGGATGTCAGAGATGCTCCTCTCCAGGAGGCCTCACACCTTCCTCCTGCTGCACGCCAAGGAGAGGCAGCCAACCCTTCAGCAGCCCAAGTTTTCTTTAGAGAAGGCAGAGGCAGCAATGCTGCAACTCTTTGCCATTCACTTGAGTTTCACCTCAAGTTTGCTGGTAAAAAAAACCTGCAAATTTGAAACATGCCAATTTTTTAAGCTTGGAATTACTTCCTTCACAAAAGAGACCTTCAGCAAACCAGCTGCTCCGTTTAAAAGTGAAACGCTCCATTTAACCTGAAACAAACCAGTGCTTTAGGCTTTGCTTCTCTCTGAAGGTTTCTGAAGGTATTTGCTGTGGGTTGACCTGCAGTGATTTTTCTGCTGCCTTGTTTGAACCACCAGCAAACCAAACAGCTCCGTGTTTGCTCAGCCGTAGCGCTGGGAGGTGGGGCCCCGATTCAGCAAAGCACATAAGCCCCTGCTCTCCTTCACCAACACTTGCTGCACCAAAAAGTCTCTTATTTTCAGCCTGAATCAGTGGCTCCATCCCTGCCCACTGTACTGGTGCTGGCTGGAGCCATCTGATAACTCTGGAGAAGGAGAGGAGGAGGGAGTAGAAAAGGGAGACCTTCCTACACATGTGAAGTTTACCAGCTGGCACTGCTGCAATTCAGCACCACGTAGCACACTCTGCTGCTTTCCTAAATGCTGTAGTAGGAAATCCATGTCATGACCTTTACAGGAAGACCATCCCTCATGATGGTCTTCCTGTAGAGGTTATAATAAAACAACCCATTGCTAATTATTATTTCATTATTCAGCAGGAGGATTCAGTTACAATTAACACAAACGTATGAAGTCCATAAAAGCTAAATTCAGATCATGGGTATCTTTGTATGCACCCTCTCAGCTTCAGGGAGACTTAAATATGAGCACTGAGGGCTCTGGATGTAAGGCATGATTTTGGCATGAGTTCTTGATGGCTGCAGTTTATTGAGTGATTTCATTAAAAATGAAACAAACAATCAACCAGTAAAACAACAAACCTAAAAAGACTTTATACACTGAGTGCATCACCTCTATGTTAAGAAAGCAGTAAGTGGGTGTTTCCATGAGAGATATGAAGGGCTACATCTCATGCCTGTGGGGAGGTACTTATTGCACCATAGTACATACCAAGCTGTAGCACATTTCAGCAGCATCAGGGGCATGGCAGAGAGCAGGGTGCACTTGTGAGCCCACAGCCCTTCTCTGGTCCCTGTGCAGGTGCTACAGTGAGAGGACACTCCTAACACATCATGATAGGGGTACTGAAACCAGCTTCAAAGCTAGAGGTGAACACTGGGTTTGTATGGTTCAGCTCTAAGCTTGCCCTTAGAGACTGTCCTATGGCACTTTATCAAGTGGCAGCTGTATTGCTGACCCTCAGAATGAGGGTTGGTGTGTTAAGAGAAGCAATCCTACATTTCCCATCCAGGCCAACCTTCCATGCTGAGCATAACCCTTTGTGAATCTGCTCTGCAGTGTTGTATCACACAGTCAAGAACTTCACAGATGATTTTTGAGGTCCCTTCCAACCTGGCATTCTATGATTCTGTGATATTGCCAGATACACAGAAGGGGTGGCTTCCTTGTGCCCTTTAAAGTTCTCTCTTTTAGAGACAAATCTCTAGAGGTGTTGATGGAGACCTTTCCAAAGGCAAAGGCTGCAGTCAGCCACCCACCATGAACAGTGCAATGGCCAAGTACAGCTGCAGCCCTCAGCCATGGTGCTGAGAAAGCAGCTCTGGTTTTGGATGAGCCATGTGAAATGCTACAAATGTCTTGATTTGCAGAAAGCTTGGAATGCTCATCCTGCCTTGAGTATCATCTCCCTCTTGAGCACTTGTTGAGTGCCCAAATTGGTGTGAAATTCACCCCTAGGAAAATATTCTATACCCTATTTAAGCAGGGCTGTTTATATTGTCTGGGCCTTTCCATGCCTCAGTGTGTTTTGCATTTTTGAGGAATTATTTTGCCTCCACAGAGTACTTGTAAGTGCTCTTAAGAGTCACTCTGCCCTTCTGCATGCCATTTATTTTTTGGGGCTTGATTGTGCCTTCCATGTATTGCAAAGTCTTCCTTAGTCTAAATAAATTCAGCCGGGTCCTGCTCCTGTTTGATTTTCGTTTGGTTTTTTTCAGTGGGGCAAGATTTGGACTCATCATCACTCAGAAATAGAGGATGTTTAAAGAAGAAAACCTTAGTCTTGCAATTAGATACTCATCCCCTTTTGAACACAGGAGATTTTTATGTTATGCATAAGTATATATATACGTATAGGCATATAGATGTACCTGCCAGGCTGTGACACAGAAGGCAGTTGTACTTCTAAAGCTGTGGGGCTTCAAAGGAATTTTAGGCTTAAAGCTCACCATCTTTTTTATTTGCATTGCAGGTCAAACATGGCCTTACATGCCAGTTTGTGTGGCTTTTTTAAACCTTGTATGGAAAATCTTTGTGCAATCGGCCCCTTTAAACTTTTTTTCAGACGTTTAAAATAAAAAGAGTCGTGTGACTTTCAATCGGTGGCAAATATGGTTAAAATTACCTTTGCACCACAGCTGGGTATGGTGTCTTGTGTAGGTGCTGTGAATCTAGCAGAGGCATTATTTTTCAAATGGTTTGGGAAAGGTTTCATGTTTTTAGTGAATAGGGACTATTTCTGCTCTTTTCACCTCCAGAGCCAAATGCCACAGTTGCACCGGAAGCCAAACTGCAATTAGTAAGATGAAATGTTGAGGTCCCTGAAGCTGATGGCCAAACTCCAGTGCCTGGAAAGGAGCGGGGGTTTCAAGGTCAAGCCCAGCACCTCCATTCCTTGGAGGCAAATGTGTGTCTCACTCCTCACTCCAGAGACAGCAGACGTCCAAGATGTAACACTTAAAAGTTCAGAAAAGCTGTCCCTCACCCAAATGTCATTTTGACCTGACCTGGACCTTGAACCCAAAGAGCCCTCAGCAAAAATTGCACGCTTGGGGTGGAAAAGAGGAAATATTTCTCTGTCGACTCCATTTCTGTGGCTGTCTGAAACTAATTTAGAGGTTTGAAATATTGGAATAAAACCCCAGGGGAGATGTAGCAGTGAGCCAAAATTGTGAGGTGGTCAAAGGTTAATGGGAAATTTATCATGGCTTTGCTATCTAAGCATCACCTCTGCCTATATGGAGTATGTTGAGAGTGCCCAGGACTCCAAATTACCCAAAGTTGATGATTATTCCACTTAAAGGGCCCATTCCAGTTCTTACAGATGCCAGTGGGAAAAAAATCCTCGCAACATCCATTGGGAAATCAATCAGACACATGGAGTCATTGCAAGGTTTTTACACCTTTGTTCTGGCTGGCCTTTTGGCAGAGAAAGATGTGACAGGAGTTACTGGCCAGAGTATGAAGCCAGGCACATTTAAATGGGAAATGCACACATTTTGGAAGGAGCTATTGAAGGAAGGAGTAGACTCTGCACCTCTCAAAATCTTCCAAACAAGGCTGGGTGATCTGGGGACCGGGTGTTTTGGTGGGATGCAAGATACCAGGTGTGTTGTAAGGATAAACAGATCCACCCAGTCCAGGTGGGGTGGTCCCTTTTGGTGCTAAAAAAAATGTAGTTGAGCTGCAGAGAAAAGGAGGTGCAAGAGCAGGTCCCTGCATCCAGCTGCCTGGCTCTAGTGAGCGCTGCCACTGCACACATGCACCACAGACCTTACAGCAACATTTGGCTCGTGGGAGCCTGGCTCAGGCTGCACCCCCAGCTCTGCTTGCCTCCAGAACCTGAGGATGTGATCTCAGCACTTTCCAGCATATTACTACAGTAATGGTGTTGTTTAGATAAACTGGAGCTGTGCAGGGACATTTACTGCATCTGCGGGAGACCATCGTATCATAGAATCCTACAATGGTTTGGGTGGAAGAGACCTTAAAGGTCATCCAGTTCCAACCCCTCTGCATGGGCAAGGACATCTCCTACTAGATCAGTTTGCTCTAAGCCCCATCCAACCTGGTCTTGAACACTTCCAGGAATGGGACAGCCATAGCCTCACTGGGCAACTTGTGCCGGTGTCTCACCACTCTCATAGAGAAGAATTTCCTCCTGATGTCTACTCTAAATCCCCCTCTCCCAGTTTAAAGCCATTACCCCTTGTCCTGTCACTCCATGCCCTTGTAAAAAGTCCCTCCCCAGCTTTCCTGTAGCCCGTTCAGGCACTGGAAGGTGCTCTAAGGTCTCACCAGAGCCTTCTCTTCTCCAGGCTGAGCAACCCCAACTTTCTCAGCCTGTCTGCATAGAGGTGCTTCAGCCCTGGACACAGTGAATTAGTGTTCTTGATAATTGGAAGTAATGGCTGATATAACCATATTTAAAATATTGGTGTTGCATTGACTATTAAGTGGCACATATAAGTTGGCTATGTATAAAGAGAGTCCAAAGAGAAGACGATGGCCCATTTTATAATTTGTGTTTAGTCCACACCTATGTGTGTTTATCATCTTCAGGTCTCTGAGATAAATTACACGGAGCTATGCCCTTTATTTGTTCTTATTTTAGTTTTTACACTTCTTTTTTTTGTTTTGTTTTGTTCTTTGTTCTTTTCTATTTTCCTTTCTGCCAGTCTCTTGTAATTAGGATTTAACATGTTCCACAATATATGTGGACATCAGTAAAGCAATGAATATTCTTTCTTTTTTCCCCATTTTTGCTCTTTCTATCAGAGCTGATCTATGCTTTAGTGAGAGGAATAATAAATAACACTTTAGACCAGACTTCACAATGCCTTTTTGTTCTTTGATCTGAGTAATTATAGAGTCAAGCTGCTGTTCCTGAGCGTTTTCTGATGGAATTACATGAGTTACACAGCTCTTTATTTGTATGTCATTAAGCATTATGTTTTATTGCTGCTGTTCAAACAATTAGTACCTAAATATGCCCCATATTCTCATAAAGAGGCAGTAGCAGTGATAATTTTAATGCCCTAGTTAACAGATTGTTTCCATCCAGAGTCCACCATCATGTTCAAGTGACATTTAATATCAATCAGATCTTTACTGATGCCCTTCTGAAGTTGTTCTCTTCTGCAACCATTTCACTGTGCAACGAAGTGAGGACAAGTCGAACAATAAAGTTAAGTAAAAATGGCATTTCTCTTAACACAGGGATTTTTTTTAAGTTCACTGCAAGTTTTGGTTATAAAAAGGCCAGTGCTTCACGGTGATCAGTCATTTTGACATTTTTATGGTGTTTTTATTACCCCTGGCTCATTTCCATACTAAAGGGAACATTTGTAACAATACTTGCTCGCTCTGTTATGATTAGGATTGTGCTTTTGCTGCGCTTTGTTCGGCTGTTGCTGCCCTCAGTAATGCTCTTGGCACACGTCCTCCCAGACCCTGCGGTGTGTTTATTCAAAAGGAAGGAAAAAGAAGTGTCTACTAAAACAATAAACTACTACTGCTTGCGTTAACGTGGCCATAACTTCCTTGTTCTGCAGACAATCAGTTAGCAAAGCTGTTAGGTAAACTTGCTCCTTCACTGTTGAATAAATAAATATTCATGAAGCTTGCAGCCACGTTTTCCTGTGCTTTATTATGGGTTGAATCACAGAATTTTTTGAGCTGGAAGGGACCTTAAAGATCATCGGGTTCCAACTCCTCTGCATGGGCAGGGACAACTCCCACCAGAACAGGCTGCTCAGAGCCCCATCCAACCTGCCCTTGAACACCTCCAGGGATGGAGCCCCCACAACATCTCTAGGCAGCCTGTTCCAGTGTGTCACCACACTTACACTGAAGAATTTACACCTGATCTCTAACCTAAATCTCTCTACTTTCAGCTTAAAACCATCACCCCTTGTCCTCTCACTGCAAGCCCCTGTAAAAAGACCCTCCCCAGCTTTCCTGTAGGCCCCCTTCAGGTACTGGAAGGCCACTATGAGGTCCCCCCAGAGCATTCTCTTCTTCAGACTGAACAACCCCAACTCCCAACTCCCTTGAAAATGGTGAAGGATTTTAAAGCTAATGATTTAATCAGAGAGATAAGGATGGAGGCCCAGATCCTGACACCTGTGGAATCCAAAATCTTGCCAGAGACCTGGGTAAGAGTTTAAGGAAAATGTTGGTAAGTTATCTGAGTATTAATGTTATTAATACAGAAAACTGAAAATATTAATGCCTTCACTAATGCTGCCTAAGGCAGGAGGTGAATGTGAAAAGAGGAGTCATGAATGATAAGGAGGAGCAGTTAAAAAAGAGGGGGAGAGGTGACACTTCTCAGGGCATTTCCAGGGTAAAGTCAAGCCATTGCTTTGGCTAGTCCACATAGGTTGGAGCCCAGAAGCACCAGAGACTGGTGTGGGGTGCACTACCCAGAGCAATCAAGTCCTGCTGTAACAGACAATTTCTCTCGAACACATCACTGGAGAACATCTTTATCAAAGCATGCTCTTGCTTTGCCTGGATTTCAAAGAGAAAAAAGGATGTGTTTAAAAGCCTGGATTAATCCTTCTTAAGTGAGGTAGGAAAGTTAGGCACAGAGCAATCATGAGCTTCCTTAAATAGGGAAGAGAAAGTGGCACTTCCCAAAGATGTTTTGGTTTTTGGGTGGAGAGAAAGATCCCCAGTGGTGTTTACTGTTCCACTGAAGCCAAAGAGATAAGTTCAATTTGTCAACCAGGTACTATGAAACAGAAGGATGAACCTGATTTTGGCACTGAAAATTACAAAACTATGCCACAAATTGGTGAAATGTCCATAAACATTGAATTTACCCAAGTCCAATAGACACCTCAGCAAATAACAGTGACTTTCCTTATGCTGCTGTGTCTCTGCAGCATCTGTCTGACCCTGGGAGGCTGATGTTCTCCTGAACTCTCCGTGAACATAGGAACAGGAAACAAAACAAGAGAATCAGAGTGGAGAGGTGTGCAATGTGAGACTGCCTGCTGCTACAAGCCCCAGTTTTCATCACCATTTGCCAGCCTCACAAGCTGCCCTCTGTCATGGTTCAGTAAGGGCAAAGAGCTCTCCTGCTTGACATCAGAAGAGATGCATGTTGATATTTATCTGAAACTCTCTTCCAAATGTGTGTGCAAGTAGCGGCTGCCTGTAAGGACAAGTTCAACCCCATATCAGAGAGAAGTGATAAAACACTACTCTCTCATTTTGGTGTGTTAAGACCTACTACTCCCATATGCCAAAGAAGATTTGTAAGGGGCCATAAAGCCAGCCCAACTCTGTTTGCATTTGGTTTTTGGTTCCTTGACAGTTCTGCAGGGGCCTCTGTGCAAACACGACTCTGTGGTCAGCCATAAAGCACAAGTCCCTGCAGCATTGAACCTGAGCTCCCATCTTTCCCAGAATGGGCACCTACAAATCTAACGGCAGAAAATAACCCTGGAAAAACAAGTTAAAAATGGCACTTAAAAATCACCTACTTGTCAAATAGTTTCAGTACAAAATATTATACATATTGTGTTGGAAAATGGCTGAGTGCTTCTGTCCATTTCCAGAGTGTTTGTGCTCCAGACACCTTTGACCACTTATGTCAAGGGAAGTAATTCTCCCCTATTACTCTGCTCTTGTGAGACCCCACCTGCAGTACTGTGTCCAGTTCTAGGGTCTCCAAAACAAGGAGGACATGAGGCTGTTGGAGTGAGTACATGGGAAGCCAAGAAGATGACCAGATGGCTGAAGCCCCTCTATGAGGACAGACTGAGAGAGCTGGGGTTGTTCAGCCTGAAGAAGAGAAAGCTCTGGGGAGACCTTAGAGCATCTTCCATGTCTGTGAATTATAGCAATAATTCAAAAAATAGAACAGACATGGAAATACAGAGAAAGAAAAAGGTTTTTTTTAAAGTAGAAAGAGCAGAGATTTGGATGTGGATTCAGGCACCAAATTATTGTCTGTCCAAAGCCATCACCTTCCTCATTATATGAGCAGTGCTTCTTTGATGCGGGGAAATGACAAGGCAGCTGCTGTCTATCAGAGCATCAGGGGTAGCAAAACAGCAAAACCAAGATCAGTTATTTTTGCCAAGCCCTAGCTGGTGGCAGAGGGAAGATACTGGAGGCCATACCTTGGTGGCTGTGTTCCAGTGCTGAGCTCAGTTTCTCAGTTTGTAGAAGACAGAGATGATTGTTATGCCATTGACTTACCCTTGTTTCTCTGAAGACAGGGTCTAAAAGGTGGAACTGTTTCATCAGCCACTGGGTGAAGCCATCAGGGTCATTTGGGTTGGACTTGGCCTCATGGAAGTGACTGGGAGGCTTATGCTGGACTTCTTGGGAAAACAGATAATTTCTCTTTACAAGTGAGCAGCTTTGTGGTAACTGCTGTCATCAGCACTGAGCAATGTCTCTTTTTTTTTTTTTTTTCTTTTTTTCTTTTTTTCTTTTTTTTTCCTGGATAAGTATATGCAAGAAAAAAACGAAAGGAGACTTTGCACCATCCTGGGGGACCTGTGCAAAACATGTCAACAGCAAACTTTTGTCCTACAGCTCCTACAGAAAGTCAAACTGTGTGTGGTTTCAGCTCATGCAGGTCCAGCATTCAAAAGCTTTTCTCAAAGACCATGTGTTGTCCTTCAGAAAGCTGGCAGGGAGGGGGAATAATCATAATAAATTCACATTTCAACCAGCATTAAATAGAAACTTTATGAAGCAGATTCAAATTATTTAATAAACACTGATAAGTCCCTCCAGGAGTATCAGGCAACAAACAGTATGATAGACATTTTGGCAGAGAAGAGAAGTGGCTGCTTCCAACAATTACTGGTGACCAGACTGTTTAGGAAACATGTTTGGATTGTTAATTTAGATAGTTTTTTGTTGTTGAAATTGTAGCTGGAGGCACCAGAAAGGGGAAATCTATATCAGATAAGGATTTTTTGTAACCATGTGGTGCTACATTTTGGAGGTCTGGTTATTCAGACTTTTAAAAAAGAGTGATAATTTTTAATTTCCAAAACGTTCAGTGTTTGTACAATTAAAAAAAAAAAAAAAAATTATATTCTTCAGGCTTTTGAGTTTTCCAGAAAACAATGAAGGGTGCTTACAGAGACAAAAAGTGTTGTTGTTGTTTTCAATTATGGAGTTACAATAAGCATTTGATGATGGTTGCTTTAATATATGTGTCAACAATACTGGGTGATCTGGAAACTCATTTTATTGTTTCCAAGGCTACCAAATATTTGAGCTGTCCCATAGTTGCAATAGTAACATTATAAATTGATGTCCCTAGGTTATTCTGCAGTATTTGGAGCTCAGAAGTTAGATGATTTCTTTTTTTTTTTAAATGTAGTAGATTAAATGTTGAGCTTTGGAAGCATGTTATGGTCGCTGCCTCTGGCAATGCCTGTGCAGTAATGTAAGGACTAGTCAGTAATTCACATTTTTCCAAGGGGAGATATAGGGCAGTGGAAGCACCTAAAGTCCTGTCTGCATGGGACCCACTGCATGGACTGCTCTTCTGTGGAACCCTTCTCTCAAAATCCAGGCAGTGTTTCCTTTTAAAACAATCCCAGAAGATCTGCCACCCTTTAATGTGATTATTAAGTGGCTCCAGCATTCACTCAAGGAGTGGGAGAAGAGCTCCGTGCATTCCAGCCCCTGCAAATCTTCCAGCCAAAGCCCTGGAAATTCCCCCAAATCCTTACTGAGCACCCTCAGCTAGGTGTGCTGAGGCTTGGTATGGCATGGGAATGAAAACAGCAGTCCTGGGCCAGGTAGGGAAAGGAGGCAAGAAACATTCTTTTGAACTCCAAGGTGATGTGGCATGAGAGCTGCTCAGCTGACAGCACAGCCCCCAACTCCTTGAAGCCACCTTAATTCCCTATGGAATTATTCCCTCAGGGCCGACTATTGCATCACTTGGTCATGTGTCCTGGAAGAGGAATCATGGCTCTGCTGGAAGGCTGGAAAAGATGGGCTGAAAATGGCTTCATCTAATGTACCTAATGCAGGCAAACTAGGGAGAGAGCCAGTTGCCAGGACCCATATTTGGAAGCCTTTCATGGCCATCATCTGCCATCATCTCAAGCCAAGAATCATAAGCATTGTAACAAGGAGATATACTTGAGTACAGAGGATTACAATTTTCTCAAGAATTGTTGTCATGAACCCCACAGTGGGTAGAGCTTAACATAGTTTATGATAATAACTGAGTATCACATTGCCCATAGCATCAAAAAATGACAGCAAAATTCAGGAGCAGGTGGGCAGCTTTAATTATATAGGCTCCAAAGAGAATAAACACTGGGATGGTTTTTACTGTCTGTCTGGTATGAGTCAGTCCACAATGACCCTACTGGTGCAATTTGGTGAGAATAAAGCATCTAGCCCATATTTAACCATACAAAGTATCTGGGGTTTTGTTTTCCCCTTCCTTCTCCTGTGAGAACAGAGCAAATAGGATTTGTAGGAGGAACTGGGGGATGTAACACTGTCGTTGATTTGCACATATCAGATGGAGAAAGTACCCGAACAGCTGGGACTGCAACAGATGTTCTCCAGACAGCTCTGCCTCATGAAGATGTAGTACAGTAACAGGTCATGTTACAGAAACAGAAAATTAAAAAGAATGATTTTACATGCATGAGCACTGGCTCCTCGGGCCTGCTGGTTTGAGTGACACTGAGCAGGGGAAGGCAGCTGGGACCTTGAGATCATTGTGTCCCTTGCCACCAGGACCTGTTTTTCTAGCATAGGGATGTCTCTAGCAGGAATAATGAGACTGCCGGTGCTCAGACACAGAAGGGGGGAGTGCAAAACCCCCTTGCTGTTCCTGCAATTTAAGGGTGGATTCTCAATTACTCAGAGCCTCTGCTTTAAGGTTTTTAGCCTCTTAGGCTGCCTCTTTTCCCCCTGGTCACTGAGCAGGGAGTTTCGTGTGTACTGACCTAGAAAGGAGAATAGCTGTAGGACTTGGAGAAACTTGGCCTGAAGTTTCTCAACATGCTTATCTGTAGTCCTCAGACACGGTCAGAAGAGCCTCTTACAGTAAAACCAGGTGTTGATCTCCCACCTACAGAGCTCCATCGCAGTCTCAGCCCGTCAGCCACACCAACCCACAGCCTCCCAGAGAAGGTCCCAGAGTGTGGTCAGGACACCCACCATCTCTGCTCCTGGTAGTGGCTGCTGTTTACATGCTACTGAGTTCATCCAGGAAGAAAGAGGCTATCACTGAAACCAAGGGACACTGAACCTTCCTTTCCTTCATACAAAGTGTCCTAACCACCAGGTCATAGGGTTTCCTGAAAGCAGTCTAATTTTTAACTTGAGGCTGAGCTGGTTTGCAGCCAGGAATGCAGTAGTGATGAGGTCAGATGGTGAACAGGGAGCAGAGAGAGCAAGAACTTTTATTATTATTACTTTTTTTTCTTTTTTTTTTCCCCCCCAAACTGGGCATCTATTGCTTCTGCAATGAGCACCATCTGAAAAAGGAAACTGACCTTCTTCACTGTGTACCAAAGGGTACATTTGTTAACTTGTTACTTTCCTGGATGATTGCTCTATTTTAATATTTTCCCACAGTTTTTCTCATTTACTTATTTTTATCACAAAACTGAAGGTTGTTACATCCTGAACAAGCACTCCTCAGCACTTTCAAGATGCTATTGTTAACTGACATTTTTCAGGGGTACCTGATGCAGTGTTGCCACTGTGACACACTAAAAAAACTCCAGCAGTAAATGGAAATGGACTCCATAGGCTATTAAATATATTTAAGTAAACACATTAACCAGGTATTAAGAAAAGTGAGTACTCTTAACTCAATGAAATGAAACTGCAAGCACACAGGGGCCCCATAAAGGCAGTTTCATTACAAACAGACTCCTGTACACATATTCACATGTTCCAGCCCACTCTCCTAATATGAGAAAAGTGTGATCTGTCATGTCATCTGAGCATGATATCACTGCTCTGCTGGCATTTCAGTAACTACAGTACCTCGTGAAACGCTTGGGACCAAAGACTTCATGGTCCCAAGTGGAAGGGCCTTGCTTTGTTGTGCCTTTCCAAGTCCATCAAGTTCCCATAGCAACCCAGAGCCCATCAAATAATTAAATAGCATATTTACAAACTCACAGGGTTTCCCCTGGGGATTTCTTAAAATGTTTGCATCTGGTTAACCACTCATTTCTGATAAGACAATAATTTCATTCAGCCTTCAGCACACCAGCAGTGTGCAGGTACCATGAGAGGTTTAACTGGCCCCTCTGACACTGCCAATGGCAGCGTGGCCACCTCTTACTGGGAAATTAGACAGACTCATCTAAAAGAGAAATTCATGGGCAGCCCACTGTCTGAAAGTTATTACTTGAAAATGTTATTTAAGGTTTGTGAATAACAAACACTTGTACAAAATTTAGGGAATTGTTTGTGAGAAAAGGAGAGAAGAATTGGGAATTTTTTTTGCAAACTTTTTTTCTATATTACATTTATAATTAGCAGTTGCTTCCTCACTTGGGGTTTCAGACTATTATCTGAAGCTCCAGAATATCAGTGACATGTGAGGGGTTTTATTTGTTTGTTTGTTGTTTTGGTGGGTTTTTTGTTTGTTTGTTTTTGTATGTTTTTGTTGTTGTTGTTGTTTTGTTCGTTTGTTTGTTTTTGGAGTGGGTGTTTTTGGTTTGTGTGGTTTTGTTTTTTGTTTTTTGTTTTTTTTTAATTTCTGAATGGAGATGGCTTGGAAAACCTGGATATTATCCTTACCTGGGAGCTTAGGACAAGGTATCTAGTCCTTGGCATTCCACATTGTCTTGTATTTCTGGTCCAGACCAGTCCCATGTTGCCATCTCCCTCTGTCCCTCTCCTCCTCTTAGCCCTTCACACTTCCCTGCCCTTTTGGGATCATCCTTGCAATAGTGCCCAGAAAACTTTCCTCTCTGTGAGAAGAAGGTGTAGAGTTGAAAAGGTAAGTTGGGTTTTAGATGGACCTTTAGAAATGTTTTCATGCTGCTCCTGGGACATCACTGCAGCCTTCCTTAGTCTGTCCTGGTTAATGAACATTCTTAATTGCTGTAATTTGGTCACAGGGGTCGTGTGGGAACCCCAGCTTCTCCATTGCCTAGGATTATGGATGTAAATAATGGCAGATATTTCTGCAAGCAGCATCTTCACATGGTGTTGAGTCTTCCTCTGCCAATATGTCATGACTTTTGAAGCATGACCTGGAGTTCTGCAGTTGCATCTGCTACCTGGAGTGATTTCCCCTGTTTATTGTCCTGACAGGTGTAGGACCAGTCAGCCTGGGCTCCATTTTACCTTGGCTGCTGTTCCTGGGCTGGTGAATGGTGTGCCCTCTTGGCAAGGTCTCCTTGGCTCCTGACTAGCAGCTTTCTTCCTGAATGAAAGCTTGGGACAGGCAATAAGAAGAAAATAAATGTATTGTAGGAATCTGAATGCAAAAAATAGCTCATGAGGGACAAGAAATTAAGAAGTAACCAGATGCTTTCATGGTAACAGGAGAAGCTGACATTAGTTTTGTGAAACCTTACAAGGGTGGCAAAAAGTCTTGTCCACACTCCCAAGACTTTATGACCCTTTGGAAGCCGATCAGCTTGTCTGAAATAAAGCTAAAAGCTTGAATGTCCTTAGGAGGGACATCCTCTCAACATCACAGGAGAAGAGGACCAGCAAGTCACTTGGAACTCCTCATCTGTTTGTTTTTTTTCTGCTGAAACCACTGTCTTCTCCTGACTGCTGTGGTAAAGCATGGCAAAGAAACTGATAGGAAACCACATACTGCTGGATGCATTTATGTTGAATTTCTGGATAATTTACTGGCTGCAGAGATGATACAGCCCAGACTTCAAACCAGAAAAAAAAAAAGGTGTGAAGAGGAGCAGGGGGAAAGCAGGGAAAACACTTGAATCTTCCCTCTGGGAAACTTTTATTAAAGATATCCAGTTTGGCATGGTCTGGGATGCATCAGCTGGAAAATCTGCAGACAAGGGAGACAAATGAGACTGTTTCAGGTTTTGAGAGGCCTTTCTGAGGGTAAAGTTAAAGGAATAAATGCCCTAGGCCAAAGAGAGGGGGAGAAATGAAGAGCAACCTTAAGAGCATAAAGAGCAGGAGAAGTTTGGGGTCAGTTGTTATAATTTAATATAACGTCACCTTTATCTTCCGCAACCACAGGAGCTACAGCTTACATGCTTAATACTAAGCAGGAGATGTACAAAGAAACAAAATAATTTAGAGGAAGAAGGTGAGTTGAGAATGAGAGAAAGGGTTGATCCCTTTGGTTTAATCTACCACCCAATTTTTGTTACATCCTTCATGACCAGTTTATATTTGAGGGGGGGGTATTTCCTCTCCCTCTGTTGATGGAAAAAACCCTTCACTGGGGCTGATTTGCTGTGAGAGCAACTCTGCCTGGAGAACTTGGCCCCCACAAGTGAGTAGAAAACTTGTTCCCCATCCTGTGAGAGGTTTCAGAGCTTTCATTTTTCCCCTATTGTAATAAATAAGAAGAACAAGTAAAACTCAGCAAGCCAAACTCTCCCCCTCCAGTTTCAGATTGGTTCCACTAAAATCCTTAATCTGAAGCACATGGGAATCTTTTATTTCAATTCTGATATCTAGAGATAAAGAAAAACATTTGAAAAGCTTTCAAATGAAAATAAATGCTTCATTTAAGGAGAAAAAAAAATAGAAAGAAAGATCTAGAGAGCGAGCATTACAGCAAGTTGAAAAGTGTATCTTAAACACGTTTAGTCTGGAGACCCTTCCCTCCCCAAATGTTCCTGCAAGCAGGTTGGCTTCTGACAAACCAATTTCCAGGAAATATGGCTTTTCTTGTGCCAGTTTCCTGCACTGGCTGGAAGATCCTCAGCTCTGTAGTCCTGTGCCTCAGGTGTCGCCCTTAGACATGTTTTGAAACAACCCACACTGAGCTTTCTTGGTTCAAAACCTCTTCACTTACATGAACAACATGAGAGACTTTTTGCTTTTGCTAGTTGATGAGACAGCACAAGTAAGCTGATGGCAGTCTAACCTCTAAATGTATGGGAATCAGACACCTTCTGTCACAGTCTGGAGCACAGACAGTCTGGTATATCCAAAATATAAAGCATCAGGCATTCTGGACAGTCGAAGAGGATCCAAAGCCAAGTTGACAGAGCATTCAGATTAGAATATAAGAGTCCTTATTTCAGGAGTTATAAAATCATTTAAATATGTTCCATGTATAGAAGGAACAAGAGGTCACAGAAGTGGCCAGTTTGGCTTACACAAGGCACCAAGGGCAATGTGCTGGCAGTACACATGCTAGACAATGCCAAAGAAATCAAATGTAGCTTGCTTCAGCTTAGGAAGGCCAAGAGACCAATAACACAAAGAGATTCAATTATAACTTGGTCAGTCCCCTGACACTAGCATGTTTCTGGAGATGGAACTAAAGCTTTTCCATCCAAAACAGGGTTCATTGTGTGTGAGCCCAGTGGCTCACCACGTAAAGATGTCTCCCCCACTCTTGAGCTAGGTTGTAGGTTTTCTTCAAGCCATGGTTAGGAAAAGCATGCTGGAGTAGAAAGCTTTTCCCTCTCTCCTTGCACTCCCCACTAAGCAAAGTCCCACCCTCTCTGCATGAAAACCCCTTTGTAATGACATCAGAAGACCTAATGACCCAGCTTTAAGATGGTCTTCAGCACAGAGGGTGGACATTGAAAGGGGTCTCTCATGTCAGAGACGTGTAGGTCAATATTTGGGGCAGGAAAGCTCTGCACCAAATACTCCAACCCTAGTATTTTTTGAGGGGAGAGGAATGGCTGACCTGATTCAGTGTTTAGATTTAAGAAAAAACCTACAGCTGTTTATCTCACATGAAGTTCCTCCCCTTCAACATTATGCTGGTTTTTTTTGGTTGTTGTTTTTTAGAGGGGTTTTTTGTGTTTGTTTTTTTTTTTTTTTCCCATTTGTTTTGTTTTGTTTTAAAGTGGTTCTGGTATTAGACAGAGCTGTGCTGGGGTTTGTAAACTACCATCTTTAGGAATTGCCTAATTAGGATTTGGGAGCAGGGTCTAATACTGATCCTTAAATCCTTCCTGTGAATCTAGTCCCATAAGTACAGGCATTTAGCCTTTTGGAGCAATCAGCCCAGCCCTACACAATTTGGTTTTCCTATCTCCAAAACGTGCAAGTTGAATAACAACACAGGGGAAATCCTGGAAGAGTTAAGCTCTGTGTTTGTGTAATCCCTCTGGATTGCTGTTTCTAAATATTTATCTTACCTGAGATTTTGTTACAAACTTAATCATCAGTGCTGCTATAGCCCAGCAAGCAACAAAAACAGTCTGGTTTGCGCAATGCTTAGAGAAGGGAAAAATCATGAGTGTCTGGAAGGTGCTTTGCCCGTGGCAATGCATAAACATGCTAGTGTGGGCTTTTGTGCATGGAGGAGTGAATCGCTTTTGTTACCCCTCCTGAAAAGTTAACATGAAATAGTTTCCTGAGCAAAAATGAAAGGGAAGTTTATTGCCCACGAAGCTGTAACTCCGTAGGTTATCTCACCATATTTTGTGGTTTAAGTGGGACTGTATTTTCGGATAAATGTCTAGTTTGATACTGTTTTTCTCCTTCTATCTGTCTGCTGTTCTTTCCATTTTCCCCATAGCAGTCACTATTAATAGATATGTTACTGAAATCAGCACTTGGCAGCTCTAGTTTATGGTTTTAATTGAGAAAGGAATATCTGAGGCACATGGAGTGCTTTGTTCATCTTCAAGCACTACAACTTGAGTAATATGTACTCCAGATACACGTGATTCAAATCACAGAAGAGAAGATAGATGAAAAAATCGTGGCTGAATGAAAGAACTGGATTTGCTGAACATCAGAAAGCTCTGTAACTCGATGGGTAGGCAAGCACTGGAATAAGCTGCATCAGAAGGTTTCTAATGGGATGTTTTTAAGAGACCTGTGATAGGTGAATCAGGCCTTAAACTGAGCAATTGCAGATGGATGCTTCTGGTCAACTGTATTTCACTGTCCTTAAGACCAACTGTCCTCCTGATATAAACGTGATTCAGATTAGACCTCAAAAGTCTTTACCTTAATATGGCATGTAAGGACTGAAGGCGAATGAATAATGAAACCTCCCTGGACCTCTCCTCCAAGGGTTTTCCTTGACTGAAAGAGTGTGGGCATGAAGTTTAGCACCTTGGGCTGTAACCTGATCAGATCTAGTTTTCTTCAGAGAGCTGGAAAGCTGACTAGTAACAAAAAACTACACCTGAAGTCTATGAAACAGACCAGATGCAGCTCTCCTGACTGTATGCAACATATTAGATGCTCTTACTACACCACACACAAGCCCAATGAGAAGAATTTCTGCTTCTTCATAGGAATATACACCATTATTTTTGTCTTTCATTTTTTGTTATCCCATCAGCATTTTTTTTCAATTGTTTTCTTAGAAGGACTTAGTCTCCTGAAGCCACCTATGGCTGAATTTTGTCTTAAATGGGATCCTGGGCTACCAGCAGCATTTTCTGTGCTGGTGATTACCATTAGCTCCCTACAGATCTGTCCTGAACTCATGGCAAGAAGGAACTCACACTGCCAGAGCCCACCTGTCTGTTGTCCAGCTCCTTGTCTTGATGATGAAATGCTCCAGATCCACCAACATGTGCTTCTCATCAGGAGTAAAGGAAGCTGGAGCTGATAGGGTCAAACTGGATGAGCTAATCGTTTTAATCAACAAATCCCAAAGCACAAGAGAGATGCAGCTGCCTGGCTGATACAGTTATCCAGCCAGCTCACAGGAGGATAGCAATTAGCTTGCTGAAATGCTAATGAAGAGGCATAATTGCTGAAGCAATACTCAGAGCAAGGCCCAAAGCATAAAGAGATCGGTGTAGAGAAGTCAGGGAGAGGTGGAAGAGGAACCTGACGCTATCAGACTCCAGGTGGTTTGGGGTGGTGAGCACATTGGATCAGAGTGAACCAGGGAGAGGAGCAGCAGGACTGCCTCAGAGCTCCTCTGTGTGGGTGTAGACCCCATCTGGTGCTTCACCATGGGCTATTAACACAGTTCTCACGTATTTGAGTGTTTTGGCTTATTAAAGACTATTGAGAGAATGTTTCTTACCACTAATTAAGCTCTCCTCACTCCTCATGTCTCACTTCACTCTCTTCTTTATGATTCCCCATGTGCCTCTGGCTCTGGAAATCTCATTACCACAAACACCATCTCTTGCTCACATCATTACAGATCCCAACTGTTCTTGTAAGAAAAGCAATGGCTCCATTTGAACCTTCTCATGGGCCTTCCCAGGCATTTTAAGCTGTTCAATTATTTGTCCATCAATTACATGAATTAGGCATAGCAATGAAATCAGGACCCACTGTCTGAGGTGCAAATGAGGCAAATAAACCTTACCCCTCTCCCCAGGGAAGTTACAACACACCTGCATGTGCAACATTGACTCTCAAGGGCATCCTGTTGGAAAAATATCTGTAAAATTGTATAAAAAATAACCACTCATTGAATGAGAAGTGAGCCTAAGCAGCACAGAACCACATGGGAGGGTGTTAGCTTGGAAGCCCATGAAGAGTTTCTATCACTTCAGTTTTTTTGTAGGTGTTATTTGCGGGGTTTTTTTTTCATTCCAGCAAGATCTAAGATCTGAGAAGATGATGTGTATTTGAGAATATATATACTGAGCATCTGGAGGTTGATCAGAGCACAGGGGTCCCTTCTAGGAGATGGGTTGCATAGCCTTAGTACAAGGACTGAGACAAAAAACTTCTGTGTAGTGATATATATCATGTCACTCATTGGGGACCTGGTCTATCTTCTCAAAACCAGACGCCTAGTGCAGACTAGGTTGTCCTTCCTCTGGTCCTGGTGAGCTCCTCAGTGCTGGTTATATCCACCACAGTCAGAGAGGTTATTCTAGATTTTCTCTTGTCCTCTCCCTGTCACTAGTGGGTTGCCCACAGCCTAGTCTTCTTCCTCCACTAAAGATGTGATAACTCACTTATTGGCAATTCTACAGCTGCTGAGCTTCAGTCCCCAGCTAGATGCTGAACTCATGAGTACTGATCAGGGCTTCATGTGCATAGTTTCAGCTTTCAGATTCAATGACTCTGTACCAACCATCTGAATATCCTCTCTCTCTGTCCTCTCCCACCATATAGATTGAGTTGTGTGTTCAAAAGCAGAAAGATCCAGGTTGAGAAACCTTGGGTGGAAGTTTTCAAGGCCAGGTTGGATGGAGCTTTGAGCAACCTGGTCTAGTGGAAGGTGTCCCTGTCCACAGCAGGGGAGCTGGAACTACATGATGTTTAAGGTTCCTTCCAACACAAACTACTCTATGAATCTATGACTGGCTCCAAGTTCATCCTTGACAAAGCTGCTTAACTTCAGTGGGACTCCAGCAGTGATGAATTCTGACCTTCACACAAAATCCAAGGCAGAGCAAGCTAGTGAGTCTCCGTATTCTAATTTAAATTTTACACTTGAAGGATATACATACATTTCAAACCCACCTCTTTAATCCTTGCAGCTGAACCATTCAGCTCTTGTGTTGCCACTGAGAATTCAGGCGAAATGTCTGACAGAGGGTGAGGGAGCTGCTTGGCATGATTAGGGAAAGCAGAGATAGGAGCGACAGTGTGTGACCTCGAGAAGAAACAACCCCCACTGAATGCATCAAACAGTAAAAAGTTGTCAGAAAAGAAGAGGATTAAAACCCTTAAACAGCACTTGAAATCACATATGCCTAGAAGTAGAGGAATTCCTTCTTAACTTGTTTTCTCCCTCTATAATTAGTCTTCAAATATGCTTTCTGGAGTGAGCTCATTTGTCCCAATCTAAGGAAACAAATGGAATGATGTAACTGGTTTCTTTCAGTTCCCACTTCAGTGCAACTTCACAATACCCTTGGACTTCAGGGGATTAAGTTCCTGTCTTGGCCGTGGTCCAGTTACTGGTCATTGCTATTTGTCAATTATCCCAGCATTCCAGAAAACATTTTATCCCCTTCATTAACTCACAATTGACCAATCACGTAAATCAGGTTAAGGACTAGTGGACATGTCTACAAAGAAAGGAGAGATTCAAAGAAAGGACAGATTAAAGAACAGGTTGAATTTTATTATTTTTTTAAGATCTCTATTCTCAAAATTGTAAATAATGATCCCTGCACAAAAAAAGAACATTAATTACACCTACCAGACTTTTGTTCACACTTTGAAAAGATGGAAAAAAAATCATTGCTTCTCCAAAAGAAGCCCATACCTTCTTAAAGATGCACAACTAATTTCCATCCTCATGTTTAAAAACAGATTATTTACACATGTGACATCTGTGAGTATATGAATATAGAATCATAGAATTATCCTGGTTAGAATGGACCATGAATATCATCAAGTCCAACCATCACCTAAATCCCCCTACCATAACCTAACTTACCCATTCAGTGCTCAGATCATGTCACAAAGCATTTCTTTTAAACCCATGCAGGGATGGTGACTCCACCACATCTCTGGGAGGCCTGTTCTAGTGTCCAGCCACTCTCTGGGTAAAGAAATTCTTTCTAACATCCAGTCTAAACCTCCTCTGGTGCAGCTTCAGGCCATTTCCTCTCATCTTGTCATTATTCACTTGAGAGAAGAGGCCATCTCCCACCTCCCTACAACCTCCTTTCAGGTAGTTGTAGAGAACAATGAGGTCTCAAATATGTGGGTGAGTAACTGTGTGTCTGTGTTATCAGACCATTTGTGTGCTGCTACGTGGACAGCTGGACATTGGTGGACACACTGATGCAAGGTTGTATCCTGGGAGAGTTCTGGTGCAGGGCTCTAACCTCTCCTTGTCAAACCCAAGAACCTTCAAGCCTTCTCCAAGGTAACAATTAGGGCTGTAGTTTTGTGTCATGACCTTCCCACTTCTCCTTCTTTGTTTGTCCACGCTGCAACCCTGGAGCCATAGGAATGTGATGCAATTCCTTGTGTTTCTTGGTGGTATTTGGAGTACGTATTTTTCTCTGTTTGACTTGAGGGAGGATGTTTCCAAGAATGTAACTGGATGGGTTTTAAATTGCACATTTCATGATGGGCCATTCCCTGAGCTCTTGCGTACGTGTGACCATGTGTCTCTCTGTGGTTAGGACCAGTAAATGCTGCCTGATGATGGGTGACTGGGGTGCCCACATCCTCTCCATCCAAGGCCTGGATTGCTGTGGGCTCCTGGAGGAGAGGCAAAATATGTGGTTCCCTTCCTTTGATGTATGTGGGGTGTGATTTTCTGTAATAAAGTGTATGTGTTATTTTTGTGTGCAAAAACTGCCCTACTAAAGGATTTGGACCCTAGAAGAAGACAAACATTCTTGTAATATTAATTTCACAGAATCACTGAATCACAGAATCATGGAATTGTCAGATCCAGAGATCATCCAGTCCAATTCCCCTGCTAAAGCAGGATCCCCTAGAGCACATTACCCAGGGCTGCATCCAGGGGGGTCTTGAATATCTCCAGAGGACACTCCACACCCTTCCTGGGCAGCCTGTCCCAGGGCTCTGTCACCCTTACTGTACTTAAGATTTTCCTCATATTTCAATGGAACTTCCCATGTTTCAGTTTGTGCCCATTGCCCCTCATCCTGTCAGTGGGAACTACTGAAAAGAGTCTGGCTCCATCCTCCCTGAGCCCACCCTTTAGATACTTGTAGGCATTAAGGTCTCCCCGTCAGCCTTCTCTTTTCCAGCTAAAGAGTCGCAGCTCTCTCAGCTGTTCCTCATAAGGGAGATGCTCTGATCCCCCAGTCATCTTTGTTGCCCTCCCCGGGACTCTCTCTAGTAGTTCCCTGACTCTCTTGAACTGGGAAGCCCAGAACTGGACCCAGTTCTCCAGATGTGGCCTCACCAGGGCAGAGTAGAGGGGGAGAATGGCCTCTCTCAACCTACTGGCCACACTCTTCCTTATGCACCCCAGCATTCCATCAGCTCTCTTGGCAGCCAGGGCACACTGCTGGCTCATGGATAATTTAATGTCTACCAGGACTTACAGATCCTTCTCCTCAGAACTGCATTCTAGCAGGTCCACTCCTAACCTATTGGTGCATGGGGTTTTTCCTCCCCAGGTGCAGGACCCTACACTTGCCTCTGTTGAACCTCATTAGGTTCCTCTTCCTCACACAGCAATGTGCCCTGGCTGCCAAGAGGGCCAATGGAATCCTGGCTTGTATAAGGAAGGGTGTGGCCAGTATGTCGAGAGAGGTCATTCTCCCCCTCTATTCTGCCCTGGAGAGGCCACAGCTGGAATACTGTGTGCAGTTCTGGGCTCCCCAGTTCAAGAGGAAAAGGGATTTACTTGAGAGAGTCAAAGGGAAGGCTACTAGGATGATTAAGAGACTGGAACATCTGTCTGATGATGAAAGGCTGAGAGACCTGGGGCAGTTTAGTCTAGAGAAGAGAAGACTGAGAAGGGATCTTATTAATGTACATAAATATCTGAAGGGTGGGTGTCAAGAAGGAAGGGCCAATCTATTTTCAGTTGTGCCCTGTGATAGGACAAGTAACAATGGATGCAAACTGGAACATAGGAAATCCCACCTCAACATGAGGAGAAGCTTACTTACTGTAAGGGTTACAGAACACTGTGTTCTGCCCAGGGAGGTTGAAACCAGGGAAGTTTCAAGACCTGTCTGGATGCATTTCTGAATGACCTGCCCCAGATTCTGTGGTGGTCCTGCTCTGGCAGGGGGGTCGGACTCGATGATCTCCAACTCCTGCCAGTCTATGATTCTATGATTCTGTGATTCTTGCCTTGGGATACCCACTTTTAAGCTGGCGTGACAAAATGGTTTGAAAGCTGAGGGCTCCAGCCATTCTCTTCTTTCTCAAAATGATCCTTGCTGGCCTTAAGTATTGTGTCTTTAACGGTGAATTAAGTATGCTTTGAACTGTGAGACATTGACAGTTTTCTGTAGCAAATTATCCCACTCACTGTCTCCAAGTTTCTCCAGTGGTGGCTATGAGAAAACCACTCACTGGGACCTGTTGACTCCTGACCTACACCAAGTTGTCTGTGGCAATGCTAGCCAGCACTGGACAAAACTATGACTGTGGCTGTTCTGGCTGTGCCCGGTACAAACAATGGAATTTCACTGACCAAGAGTGCTCCTCGGTGCACCTGCCAGCAGTCTTTGGTGGGATCATCACCCTTTTCTCCCTGAACCTAAGACCCAGGGTAGATGAAAGGACTTAAAACAGAGATCTTGCATGGTCACTTTCCTCATTTTAAAATTAGGCTTTTTTTGAGAGTGGAGGGAGACAGTTTTGGTGAAGTAGATGTGAAGTAGATCACTGATTTATGCAGTAGCATGCAAGCACCAGTGTGGCAATACTTATACTACTAAAGGGTTTTGAGATGTGCCAGGGAAAAATTCAAAATCATATAATGAAGAGGCTAGTCAGGGTCTAAATTTGCAGCAGCTGCCCTGACCTGAGTCAGTCCCCTCAATGTTAGTGGACAAAGCCCTGATTTATGCCTTGTAATTCCTCATCATATTGGGACAGGAAAAGATGGAAGTCAGCATGAATTAACTGTGGAGGGTCTATGAAATGGAAGTGGTCCCTTGCTTGAGATTAATTGAAATTAGTGCATTAAACATAGGCTGTGATTTAAAATTCCAAATGCCCTTTGGCATCCATCTGGTGCCTAGATGAGTGCTTAAATAAGAGCTGTTTTTCATCCATTACTTTCAGCAGTCTTCCTGGCAAAAGGACAATTACATACTCTGCTGCTATTGCATTTGCACCAACTTTTCAAAAGTACTAATTTATGTTTATTTAATCACCATTACTGGTTTACATGTTATGCCTCATTTCTTTAAGCAGCATGATCCCTCCCCCAAATAAAAACAAAACAAAACAAAACAAAACACCAAAAAATACCCAACAGAGTAAAGGATTTATGATGGAAAATCCATAAAAGGTGCCTTTTGTTCCACCTAATTGAATTTCACCTCCCGTTACCATTACCTTATTCCTGTTCACAGCACAGAGAATGAAAAGCTTTGGCAAGATTTTGGGTGAGTACGTCCAAGAAGTTAGAAAACTTGGCCTTTCTTCTGGAAGGTATTGTGTAAGGCAGACATCCTGGACATAGCCCTGTGCTTTCCCCCTTCCCTTCTGCATCGTTCCTCCTGTAGTCAGTTTGAAGCTGTAGCATAGCTGTGTTCAAGTATTCTTTAGAATAGACTTAGCTGAAAAAGCTTTGCTAGCTCTGTTCGGCAATTAAATATTTTAAGAAATGGTTCAGACAACACTGGCAGTTCTTAGCTCTTGATCCTCTGGGTCTTTGGTTCAGGAGTGGTTAAAGGTTGGACCAGATGATCCTTGAGGTCCCTTCCAACCTGGCATTCTATGACCCTATGAGTGATTCCAACCCTAGCAATTACCTGGCAGCATAACATTGCAGCTTTGTGTCATGCTTTTCCTGTCTGATGCCACCATAAGGAGCAGCAGTTCCATGACTTCAGTCAGAGCTCAAGTCCACATCCATGGTTTCCTGCCTGAAAAAGACCAGTTTCCTTTGTGCTTTCATTTTTAACCATGCTCAAGTACTGTCTGTTCTTAACAAAGAAGTCATCCTTTGTGTGGTAATGAACTAGCCAGTCTACTCATAAACTTTCGACTGGAAAGAACATGCTGCTCTGAGAGGTCAAAGGCCCTCAGTTGCCAACAGGACTATAATTTAATGAGAAGGAGGTATTTTGAAAGAGAATTATCTGTGCTCTTGACCTAGCTCCACCAAATGAATGGGAAACACCCTGTGGTTTTAAGAGATAAACTGGGATCCTCCAGCCCTGGCTCAGCTGTTTTCTGTGTGTGCTGCTGAAGTCCTGGGACGTGATTGGCATGGAGACTTGGACCTTCAGGTGTTCAAATGCGTGAACAACCTAGTTTTTCACTGCAGAGGAAGAGTTTCAGCGTGGTCCAGGCATACAGAGAGGTGCTATCACATGGAAGGGGGAGTCCTTGATGTAAATATTTCTTGTGCCTAAGGACACTGGAAGACTGAAAAGCTGGGACAGGACTATTGTGAGCTACCTGGCACAAAGCGTGGTGTGCTAGATACCCAAGTGTGTATTTATAGATATATATAGATATTGATATAGATAGATATTGAAATAGATATGCCAAGTGCACATTGTGCTCATCCAGCTAAACTTTGAACATGGTGGGCACGGACACATCTCACCTACAGCTAAATCCTGCCAGACTGTGTACAAGAGGCATTTCTTTGGCTGTTTCACCAGCCAGGTGTTTACCCACTGGTGTTCACATGCCATCTGTTAGGATGGGCATTTCACAAAATGCAGCCAGCAGATACAAGGCAGAAGGAAGATTTTCTACAGACAAGAGTTTATGCCACTGAGTACATAAGAGTTATTAGGTCACTTAGGTGGCTTCTGCCCCATCCGTATCACTCATACAAATAACACAATGGTAAAATCCTTTTGCTGGATTAAAAGCATGACTTTGTAAGGTATAAATGATGTTAGCTCCTCTCTGCAGACATTAGTCTTGGCAAAAATCTGTCTCATCTCAGGAGTAAGGGCATTCTTATGGATCCAATTAGAGCAAAAACACTGTCTGGCAGGAAAGAACAAAACCTAAAATACTTCTGATTATACAATGGCAGCTGGAATAAAATTTTCTCATATGGGAACATGTGAGCTCAACATGTAAGGAGAAACTGGGCTTGTCAGAATTAATTAGAGTGAGAGAAATGGCCTACGGTCAGAAGCTGCATACATTGTCCAATCCTGGGGCTGAGCCAGCCTCAGAGGTCACTGGGACAGCAACCTCCACCACATTCCCAGAGATGGGAGGTCACACCAAGGACATCTCACTGGTGGTGGTGAGAAAACTGTGGACCTTCTCTTTCATTAAAACATTATCTCATCCTGGTGACTGAATGATAGAGGTTTCACCAGAAGGTCTCAGAGCGTGCTCTAAATAGCTGCTAGAGATGGGATATGGGCCAGCGTGTTGCAGGGAAATGTGCACAAGCTGGAGGCTGGTTGGGATAGTAAGAGGGTCATCACGGGTAATACATCAGATCTGTCCACCTGAAGTGCATAAATAGCTGCAATTACATCAGTACCTAAGTACTGATGGTGCTCTTCTAAGCTAGAGATTTCCTGTTATTCACAATTTATATGGAGAACTGGGGGACAGGGAGACTATAGGATTTCAGTGGGATCTAGACATTCAGTTGCCCTTCCAAGACCTACCCTTGGGGACATGTGCATCATTACTCAAGAATGGCCTCTGAAGGGTTGCCAACTGCCTGGCCTCGAGATGGTGGAGCCCCAGTGCCCTTGTGCTGGTGCACTGACCTGCTGTGCTCCTTTGGGCACCAGAGCTCACACCGGGCTTGGAAACTGCAGACAGTGTAGAAATAGGTGAAGATTTACTGGGAGAGTAGAGTAGGGTGAGAGGGTTGTAGCGTCCTCACCAGCACCATGCAGTGAATTAAGCATCCTGCTCCCCTGAGTCAAGATCCTGGGTCTTGGGGGATCGTTACCCTAAAAACAGCTTCCAAAGTGACATCAAACCAGTTTTGTTTTCCTTAAGCTCTTGCTGAATTAAACAAATCAACTTGAAGTGGAATGGTGGAGTGTAAGGGGTTTAGACAGAAAGGCAGCAAAAAAGGCACTGTTACCATCCTGCACTAACAAAAGGGTATCTGAGACAATTCTACCACAGGAAGACTTATTTCATAGCTAAAGTGTAAATGAGGGGTTTATAGGAGCTTTGCTAAAATAAAGTCATTTTATCTAGTTTTTGTTAGTTATCTTCAATAATACTTTTATTTTGCCTTTTCTTCCATATTATGTGATTATATTTTATGTTCCCAGGACAGAAGCTGTTCTGAAGAGTGACTAGGGCTTCAGTCTCAGCTGAGGTGTTCAAATCCAAAGGCAGATTTATGCCTGCCCTCCTCTGCATCAGGCCAAATCATACTTGTCCTTCTTTCAAAAAAGTTTTTGGGGAAAAGGGAAAGTAAAGCCCATAAAATTCTTGGTGTTCACTTCAAGGGGGTTCTCCCACTTTATGTAAAGTGAAATGGACATCTTAGAGTACACAGGAAAATTCCTGTTTTTTACCTGATGTGGTTATTCATGTCATTGTGTTCCTATGTGAAAGGACATCATGTGCTCTAGTAAAGACCAGGAAGGGTTATGTCCCTTGGCTCTCTTCTTGAGGCAAATGTACAGATGGTATCTTGGGCTCAGATGTATGCAATCCTTTGAAATTTGATTTGTCCTCTGGTCCTGTTGCCTGTTATGCTGAGTGGCAGTGGGCGGAACTGTCATGTTGATGTCCCCATTGGTGAAAGTATGTATTTCAGGAATGCTCTGTAATACAACCTGGCTCATTGTTGACAGCCAGAACTTTCCGTGAAGTCCCCAGGCTTCTTTTCTTCTCCTCAGCTTGCTTACTTATTCGGAGGTCAGCAATGAAACAGGTGTGCCTGGAGTGCAAGGATGTACCACCACACCAAACTGCAAGATTCAGGCAGAGCAGGAGAAGGCACTTCCTGGGGAAGCGATCTCTTGCCACCCTGCCTGGTGTATTACCCAAGGGCAAAGATCTGACCAACTTCTAAGCAGGCAGTGTGCCATCATAACAGATGGGCATAAACGGGGCAGCCAAGAAGCCATGTATGTATATCTAGTGTGTTTAAGGGTTGGATTCCAAGCCAGGAACGTCGGAGCAGCTGTCCACCCTCAGTTTACGTGCCTATAGTTTAGGGGGATCTGCCATCACTAATCCAACTTCAGAGCTGGTTTAACTTTCAAAAATTAAAAATAGCATGTACTGCCCCATATGGTAGGTGAGTCTTGACCCATTTACATCAAGGGGTTTGTGTGGGAGAATGGAGCGGGGGGCCAGCATCAAAGAATGGCAGGGTGGGGAACTGCCTTGACCTCCATTTGTCTCTTTGTTGGGATTTGCTGTGGGATTGTCTTAGAAATCCTGACAAGCCAACTCTAGCCAGGGTGCCCAAGGCAGGTTTTGGGCTCTGTTCCCCTGCATTGGAGAGGACCTATTAATCCTCTTAGTCCTATTAATCTCAGTCCTTCAACTCCATGCCGCACCCTATCAGCAGTAGCTGGATCTAGTGGTTCAAAATTGACATTTTTCATTTTTTTAAAGCTCTGACTTCCATGTACTTACAATTGAATACTCCTGTCAAAAGCCTAAGTTCTGGATTTAAGATTCCATCACTACCAGATGCCCCATCAAAGCATTTAATGTCTGTATGAAAGATGTGCTGGTGTTGCAGAGGTGTAGATGCAGCTTTTTGCAGGGAAGGAGGATGATTTTTCTTGAGTTTAATCACCACAATTTTAGGAACATTTGAAGGTTCAGAGCTAGAACTAATAAAGGATTTAGATTGGAAAAGATCAGTTGCTTAAGAACTTGCCTTAGATGTTTAGTTGCTGGAGAGTGATCCAGATTTGTGAGTTGGGCGCTGTGACTTACACACTTCACAGATCACTTAGGAA
Organism: Apus apus; assembly: GCF_020740795.1. Taxonomy (NCBI): domain Eukaryota; kingdom Metazoa; phylum Chordata; class Aves; order Apodiformes; family Apodidae; genus Apus; species Apus apus. Next base: position 108,666,622 of record NC_067285.1, on the reverse strand, counting down.
AGGGTGTGGTCCAGTCAAGATGTGAGAAGCCACCCAGAATAACCCCAAGGAAAGGCTACATATTAGTGTGTGTTTGCAATCTTATATGTCCTGAAACTTGGGGAAGTGATAGCCTGATGACTAGAGCATCTTAATTCAATGCTCATCCAAAGCATGGAGAACCATACATCTCAATAGTTATGACATAAGGATGTGCAATATATGACCAGTTTCCAGGATTTAACATCTTTCCTCCTTTTGTAAAAGGTTAATTTTTCAGCCACTGGGATATCAGAGGAAGCTGGATGTACCTTCACATCCCAACAGGCATGTGTGGGAGCTTGCCCCAGGACCTCTGCTCTGAGCAGTTATTTTTCCCTACCAGGCTTCAGTGTGAATTAAATGCTTGGCAGAAATGCTGTTGTTGGAAATTTGGAAACTGTGGTTAACAGTACAAGTCAAAATGTTCAGGTGAAACATTGGAGTTATAGCTGAAGGTTTCAGTTGACCTACCTTTTGTATATAGGCTCCCCTTACACATCTGGACTTTTTTGGAGTCTGGATTTGCAAACATGCTGTGATCCTAACAGGATTTTGATGTTGAAATCTTACTGGGCATCTTTAGGTGCCACAAATTTTGTAAAAAAAATTGATCATGACCGAAACTCCTGTTTTTCAAGTTACTTGAGCTTAGTGACTTGAGATGTAGGACATGGCTACACAAACAAGTCATCTCAGAGTGAGCCAGGGATTGGCTTTATTTCACCTCACTGACTCTGGGTTAATGCTTGCTCTTACCCATGATAGTTTGTGAGGTAGATCAAAGCAGTTGGGGTTAGCTGTTACCCAACAGCATTCCTACAGTCAGCTGTCATGACTTCGCCCATGGACTTTACACCAGGTCTTCTCCTGTCTACAGCCTTGCCTATGGAAATGTGCTGATGTAGTTGCTGCTTTACCTTCCCAGGTCACACAAATGCAGCTGGACATTTTTTCCATCATCTAAAACATCTTGTCTTTTCCACTTTTGTCCTTCTCTGTTGCATTACTTTTCTTCCAGATTTTCAGCACTGAAAATTAAGACTCATATGTGAATTTGGAGCTTGCATGCATGATAGCCAGCAAAATGTTGAGTTGTGTCATGGCAACCTCAGGGACCCCCTGTGCACCCCACAGTGCTGTGCAGCATTTGAAGCTTACAAGCGACCTGTTAGGCTGTGCCCATCACAGTGTGGTTACCACAGACATGAAAACTAGCACACCTCATTGTGGTATGTGAGGTCTCCTGACTCACTGGGTTTCAACCCATGGTCTATGAACAGCATCTGTCTGTATGAGTGTTTTTGCCATTTACAGTGAGGACTGGGAATTTTGGAGTGTACTGCCTCTCTGCAAAATAGTTCTACACAGCACTTAAGACTTATCTTCTTTAGGGTGCTCTAGCTGTTTGACTCAGAGAGTGACTTTCTTCTAAGTCCACTCTCATAATCTCAGTATATTTTATTCACCGTCTGCAAACACTACGTGCTGCAATGTAAACCAGGGAGAACAGTTTCTGGAAATACACAACTGAAAATGGCCTTATTAACAATGAAACAACAAGCAGAATAAGAAGAAAGGGAACCTATCATATAGAAAAGTTAATTTTGCAGAGTTTTGGGAACATTTTAAACCAGAGTAACCTATTGTTGCCTGTGACGTATTGTGCATTCAATATTTCTATTCAGATGAGGCCAAGGCATCCTAAGGATGGTCAAGGGCAAGATTTTCATGGACAGGTAGTAACCCAGGAATGCAGGAGCTCTGACAGCGTAGGACTGACCTAGTCTCCAGCTGCTGCCTCAGTAAAGGAATGGGCTAATTTGTAATATTGAGTATGAATCTCACCTCATGTGGAATTCTTCTTAAAAACACAATTCATGGAGTTAAAAAGGAGACACGAGTAAAAATGAGTATAGTGCAAAAATGAGTGAGAGGCATCATGAAGGTTCATGATTGTTGAGGAAAACATGAAGCTTACTTCAAGCAGGGATGGTTATCCTGCTCTTCCTTGTGTTCAACTTCCACCAGAACACTGGAACAGGCTGCCCAGAGAGGTTGTGGAGTCTCCTTCACTGGAGACATTCAAAACACGCCTGGACACGTTCCTGTGTGATGTGCTGTAGGTGATCCTGCCCTGGCAGGGGGTGTTGGAGTGGATGATCTTTCGAGGTCCCTTCCAACCCCTAAGATTCTGTGATTTTGTGATTAACTTTGCTTCCCCTCTTGCTGGCTGAGTACATTTCTGCCCCTGCTAATGAGAGAAGAGCACTTTCACCAGAAAGTGCTGTGAATCTCTCCCTTTGGCAGGATGGTCAGGACTGGTTTTGGGAGGAATTACGACTACTTAGCTTAGGAGCAGCATGGGGAAAGTCAGAGTTATTCTCCACCCAGGCTGGAGCAGGGATGTCCATGGCACCAGCTTCTCCAGCATCCTCTGACTCCTGCTAGAGACTTGGCTGCTCCAGTGTTGGCATCCCTTGCCATTCCACAGCCTTGGCATCTGCAGCACTTGGGTTTGGTGTGTGAAGAAAAGACCTTTGTCACAGCGAAGCAGAGTAAGTCTTTGCTTTCAGGAACTTTCTGGACTTGTCCTATCCCCCAGTCACTGTAAAGATCCAGTAAATACTCTGTTAGCCAGCTTTCTCTCTTGCTTCTAGGAACACACAGAATATTCAACCAATATATCTGCGTCGTCTGTTTGACCTCTTGGCATTCATTGACTTAAGTTTACTTCATAGCTACTATTTTCCTAATAAATTCTGTCTCAGGTTTGTTTTTCAAGTTTAAAATGAAAATCCCAATTTGTGTCATGACAAGAGTAAATACTCCTACATGTTGAACATGTTCTGTTTTCCAGTGCTCTGCTGCCAGTGTCTAGGGGTGCAAAAAGGCCCAAACAGGCTGAGTGTCCAGAGTGGAGTAGAAGTGGGCAGCAGCCAACTTGGAGTCTGGAGCTTGGATGTTGCTGCAACAGCTGAGTCACTGTTGCCCCAATTCATCTGCAAAAGATCAGTAATCAAAGCTTTCTCCTTAATTGACAAATGCGGCTGTCCCTGCCCTGATGAGCTGCTGGCAGCAGTGTTCTTCAGTGAAAGAAATCTAATTAGGTCATACAGAGCTGGGCACACCACAATCAGCTTGAAGAGGTGTGCATCTTGCACATCTGCATGTTGGGCACCTTTGGACCATGGCTCCTGGAGAAGTGGTGGTGCAGCAGAACTCCTTGGGTTTTCTACCATCTGAATCCGAGTTCTGTCTCAAGTCTGAATTCAGAACAGCACTTCAGGAAAATGAAGGGGTTACATTCCAGTAAGGCCTTGGGAACAGAGCTGGATGATGGGGTGCCAGAATTCAGCAAAGTTTCTGCTGTGATGCTCCAAACTTCATCTCAGATGCCACCTGACACAGCAGGTACCTAATTTTCTGCCAGAAAGTATAACCAAACTTGACAAGCCCTGGCACAGCTAAGATACTTGGAGTCATGCATGAACCTCAAAGGATTCCCATTCCTTTCTCTTTCCTGCCTATGGACCAAAGTGCAGGGTTATTCAGATAACATACGGCATGGCCTTTAAAGGTCCACTAAGTGACTTGTGTAGCCATGTGGAGAACCTCCCCTCCAGCTCATCTGAAGCTGGGCTCTCAGTTCACTCTTTGTTTGCCAGGTCAGATAGGCCATAAGCCACTGGAGTGATGCACCCCTATTGAAGTTTTGTCAGTTTCTGTACACGGTTAAATATTCATCACATCAGGGGAGACAGGGACAGATGAGCTGGAGGAGGAATATTGTTTTCAAATCTTGGATTCAGATTCCCACATTTCAGGTGTATGTTTTCATCCCAGAGCTATATAAGAGAGTTGGAGGAAAGGCAGACCAACCTTGGAGACTTAATGTAATGGAGGATTCACAGCTGTGGTACACAGCTAACTGCACAACAATATCTAATTTGCTTAGTCAATTTTATCCCTCATACTTCTAAGATCTGTCTTCACATTTAAGTGCAAGTTTTCAGCTGCAAAGTCTTTGTCTCAGACACACTCCAGATCCAAGCTAGTGTATATAAAGTAAGAATACAGCCTTAAAAGGTTGATTTTTTGAAGCACACTTTCTCTTCAGTTATACTAATTTTGCTCCACAGATTTCAGCAGGGAATTCTTCATTTGCTCTGTGGGGAGGGGTGAACTGTTCTTTCTGCAGGGAACCAACACTGAGGTCTGATCAATGAACACAAGTTCAAGCACATTGTGTCTTCATGTCTGTGATTTAAAGAGCCTTTCTGAAGAGGCAAGCTGAGAGCTAACCTCTCACTTGTGAGAAATCTCAGTACAGTTGAAATAAGTGACAAAACTTCAATCAATTTCCCACCAGGAGTGATTTGGCTGAAAGCAATTAGACTTCAGTAACAGAAATACAAAAACATCTCAAAGGCTAATGTGGTCCAGACGTTCATGTTGAAATGAGAATCACCTTGTAGAGGTGTCTTACAGGGGAGAAATGGAGACAAGTTTGAGAAGGATTCACTCAATACTTTATCTATAAGGAGTTACTGGAGGTGGGGGGACTGAGTTATCTCCTTTCATCCCTGAAAGGGATCCAATTTCTCCTAAGGTGATTTTGGAGATCCCCCTTTCTCAAGCTGGGCACAGTACAGCTGAGTTTCCCAAAACTGCTAGTCACTTCAGAAACATTTGGCTCTGGGGTCTGTCCTGAAAACTTTTCTCAACACATCCAAAGATAATCTTAAGTCTGCCAGAAGGACCTTGGAGCCAAAATATCAGCTTTTCATTTTTAATTTCTGTCCCCACAGAATTTAGTTGTGCTCTTAGGTAAGAAGTGACTTGCTTCTGCTGGAAACTGCTTTGCTCAAGCCTTGCACCTCACATGCCCCAGAGTTTTTGTAAGGAGAGAAAAACCAGCTCCCCACTAGGCTGCTCAAGGAAAGCAGGAAGGTGGATAGCAGCTAAAGAGCTTTTTAACACTCCAAGAGTTTTGTCTGTTCTTTCTCTTCACTGAGCAAGCAGGTTGGCATCCCAGACACATTCAACCAGGATCTGCAAAAGCAGTATTTTAACAGCTAAATGGCTAATTCACCCCAAACCTCACATTTTCCAAGAAAATACGCCAAGCTGGGTTTGAAAATCTACATGCAAATAGATCATGAGATATGCTTGATAATTTCATGACTTTCTATGACACTTATTGTGAGGGTAGCAACATGCTTTTGTATGTTAATGCAGTGACTGATCCATTTTCCCTAAATCTTAACCTTATGTAGATAAGACAAATACAGATGTAAAGTACAGGGCTTACTTCATCCACATGCAAGTCCAGCTGTTTCTGGATGGAAAGCTGCCATAGTTTCACAGTTCATAACAACAGCATGCAAAATTTTAGAGCCAAAGTGGTATTTCTTCCACATAGTGGCTGGTCTAGATGTTATCACAAGCTGCATGAAGTTTGCAGCTGTCTGATAAAGTGAGAAAGGGGATGCTGATTTCACCTGTTAGTAGCAGGTGACCATTCAAAATACTGCCTATAAAGCAATCCTGCCTCAGTGGCTTGTCTCACCTTCACTTTTCCAGCTCTTCACAAATAAGATCTTTAGCAGCCAAGATTCCACCAGGTTGGATTTTCCATAAATGTGTTGAGGAAAAGAGCATTCAACAAGGATGCTCCTTAGAAAAAACAAAGGAAGTATTCATCAAACAGAGGAGGTGAAGGTAGTGATTGATCTGGAAAAAAGACTAGCATAAATATGGGCACATGCCAGACCAGTTAATACTAATAACACAAACAACTGAGCACCAATACTGGCACAGAGTTGAAGAAAACATGGAGTGTGGGACCAGGTGAGAAGAAAGCAATACTGGAATGGAGCTCCATAAATAACTTGCTTAACTGGACAGCAGGAAACCAACCAATGACAAAGTAACAAGAGAGTAACTGCAAACATTTGGATTAAGGAGGTGTGAGCGAGGAGGAGGAGGCAAAAAAAAAGGGCAATGTTAGGAAAAATGGGAGCAGAGTTATAGAAAAGGAAAGTGGAAAACTGAGAGTGTAACAGGAGAAATAATGAGATCCGGGGCAAAAAGCCAACCTACAGGGATGTTACACCCCACTTCATGGCACAAAATTTGGTTTGAAAGCTTTGTTTTACAAATAAGAAATGTAAGAGGCCTGAAGTGGCAACAATTTAGGGTGGCAGTGGGCCATGTGGTCCAGCTACCCGCTGTATCTGTCCACCATGGGACGTGTTTTCCCTCCAAACACTGGGCTGACTCATGCTTTAATGTGTTTGCAGTTGCACAACTGTTGTTGGGTTTCTGTGAAGCATGCAGACATTTCTTTTAACCTCCGGCCTTTGCTGCTGTTTATGAGCTTTTGATGGTGTTGTTTTGCATGTTTGAGTAAGTCAGAGTCAGACCCCATGACCCTGTGGGCTGGAGGAGACCATTCTCCGGGCTCACCCAGGGACTATTAGCTCTGGTTAGCAACATAAATGTCCAAGAGCCATATTCAGTGCCACTGGAGGCAGTGGGAAGGCTGCCACCCATTCAAACAGATCTAGGGCTCAGAGCCAAGTGTTTCTGTGGACCAAGATAGGGAGACACTTCCACTCCGTCCAAATCATGGAGGCTTGTGTTTCGTGATTCACTTCCCTTTTTCAGTTTATCACGGAAGAGGGGTGACTTTTCAGTATGAACGTTCACAGGATGTGTATATTTAGCATGAGACTTACACCCTTTACAAATTAAATGCACTTAAGAACTGAAGTAATTTAAAGCCAAACTAGTTCCTCTTCAAATGACAGGTCCTAAGCAAAGAGCCCTTAAAGTTCACGGCTGAACTTGTTCTTGTTTGAAGAGAAAGAGGCAGAAGCCAAAGTCAGTAGGCTCCAGAATAGTTTTTCCACTTCCAAGAAAAAAACAAGACACAAAATTGAATGCCATGTGGGCCCAGTGAAGATGGGCCAGATCAGAAGTCTCCTGATCCCCACCTCTAATAAGGCTCAGCCTGCAGCCCACTTGGCCTAGGGGCATCCTCACCAGAGAGCCCAGGGTGCAAAGCAAAAGGCCAGTGGAGAGCTGGCAAGGATGCTTCTTGCAAGGGAACATAGGAAATGGCAGCTGCTTGGGACAGTGTGGGATGATGGTCAGGGTATTGTGTGCCTGAAGCAGGTTTGCCTCTCATGAAGCTATGGAGAATAATTCAGTCACAGAAAAATAACAAAATAAAAAAGCAAGAAGAAACATTCAGAGAGAAGAAGAGAAAACAAGCCAAAAAATCATTTGCAAGAAGCAATTTGATTTGACTTCCAGTTCTAATGTTTTGTTTTGTTTTTTTTGCATTGGCTACTCTTTTCCTTGGGCGCCCTGAACATCATTAAAAGTCCATTTATTTCACTAGCTTGTGCATCAGGCTAATTATATCCTATGCACAGCACACTTGGAATTGACAACCCAAAAGGGACAGCTAGAACTGGATTTGTTAAAAGGAGTTTTTCATTTTATAGCTCTATAAAAAATAATGATACAGTTCAGTCCCAAACTCACAATAGCCAAATCTGTTTAACACAAAATCCCTTCCTTCAAATTTGGACTTCCTAGTCGAAGCCTCAAAGATTTTTGTCTCCTGTATTTTCTCTGTCTCTCCAGCAGTCTCAGAGGACATCAGGTCACTCCCTCATTTGGAGGTGCCCCAAATGATCTATCCAGTAAAATTAAATTACATGGGTTGTTTCTTTTTTATCAACAGTAAGGCCTGGGGTTGGGCAAAATTTTGTAAAGCATTCAGGAACACATTGATCTAAAAATAATGTTTAATTCTGATATAATATGTCTCTAAGGCCCCTTTCAGTGAGATACTTTAAAAACATGGATGTAGGCAGTGCTGGCCTCGAAAGAATTTATGTGCTGGAGGCTCTGATCCTACCAGTATAAATCTGTGCCTAGATGGACGACTCTTTATCTTGCAGAAAGTTCAGTACTGCTAATGATTGTTGAGACAGAAATGACCCCACTTAAATCTCAATTTCCTGGGTGAGTTTGTGAGGCTGACAACCCCCCTGATTTGTAAACTGAGTGAAGAAAGCTGCTCATGAGCCAGATATCCACAATGGCACTTTTACAGCCATTTTTTTTGTGGTTGTAGCTGTGTCATAAATAACCCGAGACAGCCCTCTTTAATAATTGTTTAGGATCTGGAAACATAACTAACAATTTCCAAGTAATAGTCGTTTTGCTTCTAACAAGACGGAAGAATATGAGAATTTGGGGTGCGACTGAGAAATGTCATCCCACAACTGTGCACTCTGGCAGTTTTCCAAAAACGCTCTTCCCTGGCCTAGTGTTGCTCCACTGATGTGTGTGTGCCACTCAGATATCACCATGGGAGCAGATTTTGCCTAATACAAGGCAGTTTCATAAAGCCTGTCCCTGAATATATTCTGCATGTGTTTTGAACTGCCTGCTTGACAGCAAGGGCAGTTTCCCCTGTTCTGGGTTGCCCCTGAGCACAAGCTGCCCTGAATTCATCAGATCCTTGATATATGAAAGATATACTGAGATAAAAAAGTCCACATTTGCCTACAAATCTCTACATATGCCTACAAATAAGCTTCAATCCTTGTGGAGGAAGGTTCTCTCTGGCAAGTACAGCCTCCCTCTGGGTCCACAGCCATGCAACCACCAAATGTCAAGACCATAACAAAGGTGCCCCAGAGGGAAGGAACACACACCCACTGGGTGTCCAATGCACACAGAGCTGAACCACAGACACGTTTCAGACAGACCAAGGAGAAATCTGCTGGAAACCAAAAGCTTCTGTTAACTTGCTACATAGTTGGATTTGAGGACAACATTTACCAGCAGAGGTTGGAAGGAGATTTATACCCAATATGTACTAGCATAGCACCAAAAAGTCTCATTTTAAATTCCAGACACTGAGGTTTAAGACAAAAAGTATTCATGGCACCTTCCCTCTTCACTTCTCACCAGTTCTTGGACAGAAAATCTTTATCTTCCTAGGGAGGACTAGCAGCACAATTCCTTTCTGTCTGAAATATTTGTTGGAATGATTTGCCCTTTCAGAAACCAAAGGGAAAAAAAAAGTCATTAAAGATTTCTAATCAATTAGTATTAATTTTTATATTAGCCTTCCCTACAAACAGCACCCTCTCTTACAAAAGCTAAGCTTTCTTGGCTTATGATAAGAAAACAAGTTAGTAATCAATATATTTTCCAGCATACGTGTTCTTTGGCAGCTACTTTAAATTTTCTCTTTTGAGCATGTGTGTGTCTCTGCACGGATGTGTGCGAGTGTGGAAGTGTTCCTGTTTCAGAAAACAGAGTTGTTGGACATGGACAGGAATGTGTCTGGCATCTTTAGGAGAAAGACTCAGAAGGAAATCAGTATTTGAGCGAGTTTTGCAAGATATCCAGCTCTGACTCTTTTGCGGTTAACTTTCCATTCCAAAATTGTTAATGGTGAGCTGTCCAGACCATGTCTCTTACCAAAGAATTTTGGAATCGTGAGAAAACAATGAGTTAGCCGTTAGGAAAGATTAACCTCCCAATCTTAATCCTCCCAATCTTAATCCTCCCAACTATCACTTTACATAAAAAGGCCATTCATGTCTAAATCACTGCTAAAGACTCCTGGATAAATGTCTCTCTCGCCTAATTCCACTGAAACTGTCACTCCTACATCAAATATATGGTGATTTAATGTGAGCTGGCTAGTTATTATTTGCAGTAGTGTTAGAACTTTCATCTAATAATGGAGTCCTGTTAATGCTACTACACACTATATTTACACAGAGAAAACCTAAAAGTTGAGCAGAGCAGACAAATAACTGCAGAGAAAGGACACATTTTTATACTCTAGGAAATAAAGACTCAAACTAATAAGATCATTTGCTCACAAATGTATAAAGAATTTGGAAATTCAGATGAAGTGAACCCAGCTTTGCTAAAGCCCTCACCATTCCTCCCTATTGCTTTCCAAAGCATATTAATGTTTAATTTATTGTTGAAAGGGCAAGATGACCCTTCTGATTTTACCAGTGCATCCACATCCAGAAAAAAAAGAAAAGTAACCATTCAGAATAATTGAATAAACCGTTTCCCAGAATAAGTCTGCTGGCAATCCTTTGTATCAATAGCATTTTAGGCCTAGGTGCAAAAAGGTGCTTAGTGCCTGTCACTTAACTCAGGCATTTTAATCCCTGCTGCTTTCTTGAACAAGATATAGACTCCTCAATATATTTGTAGTTTTCAGGCTCCAGGTTTTAAAAGTCAGAAAGAAAAATAAGTTTCAAACTGCCTTTTTTTCCAACATTAAAAACCTGTTTTGTTCAGGAACCCACTTAGTAAATACATATCCAATCACTATGAGCACTAAACCACCTGATTGTTGACATACAGTTGGCAGTCATGATCTTGACATCCTCAAAATCGATCAAAATAGATCCATGCACTTTAACCAGTGATGGTGCAAGCTATGGAGACAGCAGCAGAAGCCTCGTGGCAGCAATGCTGTGGTTTGGTGGCTCCAGACCTGGTAGTGAGACAGCAGCCAGCTGTGCTAGTGTACCAGCTCCACACATCCATCCTGTGAAGTTTGCCTGTTGATTTTTTGAGCACAGTTTTTAATTTTGGATAGAAAAAAAAAAAAAAAGAAAAAAAAAGGCAAAAAGAGTCTGCCTTGCCCACGTTTGAATTCTGGGCTGCTGTCAGGGGTATGGGTGTTGCTGAGCCCAACAACATGAGGGACTGACAACGACTGCATTAAAACCACCATGGACATGCAGATGGGTGCAATGGGATGGACAGGGCAGCATGGAGATTTTTTTCCCATCACATCTTCTTTCACTGGCTTTGCTGGAGGAGGTCTTTGGCATGAAGGCTCAACAGCTGTAACCAGTCCAGTTGCAGGTTTGCCTCTGGCGCCAAGTGATACAGTTCCTTAGCCAGCACAAGTGGTCAGCTCTGTCCTTGACAAGAAAAACGAGCTATGAGAGGAGGGCTGACAGCTTGCAAGTGTTATGGACGGAGGTGAAGGGAGAGGTTTTTGGCATTCTAGAGCCTCCCTGTTATTGCAGTGCACCAAGTGAAATCCTGTAGAAAGAAAGTAAATAAAGAATCATGTTGTTAAAGGCTGCTGTGCTACCAGGACAGCAAGCTGGTTCAAATCCCTTTGATTCTGTTACTTTTACCATGTTTTCACTCCTCAGCAGCCAAGTCACTCATCCCATCATGGTGGGATGTCATGCTGCCAACTGGGATGTGAGGTCCCTTTCTCTGTACAAATCCATCTGGCTGTGTGAAGTGTCCAGGGCCTCATCTGCATCACACAGCAGGGCAAAGCAGAATGACCTCTCAGGCACCTTGGCAGAGGCCATTAAACATCCACACTTTTCAGCTGTCAAGATTTGCAATTTTGAAGTTTATCTTAGTAGGTAATTCTCATGTTCTAAGATTTAGAACACTAAAGAAAGCAGCTACTGTGTATTGAGAGGATTAAAAAGGTTGAAAACTGGGTAAATAGTTGGACTCGGAAAGTGGTGGTTGCTGGCACACAGTCTAGTTGGAGGCCAGTAACTAGCAATGTCTCTAGGGCATCAGTACTGGGTCCTGTCCTGTTTATCATCTTCATTAGTGATCTGGATGACGGCCCAGTGTGTACCCTTAGCAAGTTTGCACGACAGTTGTGCTGCCACCCAGGGGGACCTCAAGAGGCTGGAGAAATGAACCAACAGGAACTTCATGAAGTTCAACAAAGAGAAGTGTAAAACCCTGCACCTGGGGAGGAACATGGTCCTGGGCAACCAAATCTAGGTGACCCCACTTGAGCAGGCAGTGTTAGACCAGATGACTTCCAGAGGTTCCTTCAAATCTGAACTGTTCTGTGATCCTGTGATTGAACAGATAGAATAATCTTGTGTGATTTTAAATCTGTCAAACATGCTGTGTTGGTGCACTGGTCCTGCTTGAGGTTCCTGGAGGTTTTTTTATCCTTGAGGGTGTTTTAGGAAATGAAAAGCACAGCAGGGCTTGCTCCTTTTTCAGTAAAAATGAAAAGCATTTAATGCACAACACTGCTCCCCATCTTCTGGCACACACTGATAAGGGGTGTTTAAGCAATGCCTCTCTAGGGTGCAGAAGTCATATCTCTGATTCTACTGTGCTATCAACGTGCTCTTGCCTTCTCAGGAGGTAAAGGTGAAACAATGACCTTTATTTTCAGGATATGCCGTGACTCCCGGTTCCCTCTTGCTGTAGTTGTAGCTGCTTTGGGCTGCTGCCCTCACTGCAGAGTGTCTACAGCTGCAGGAATATCTGTTGTGACAGCAGGACAAAGGACATGTCAGGAAGCACAGGAGATAAATGGCACAACAGACATGCTTATGCTGTCACTGATCAGGTAGCTGGAGAGCTAAGGCCCATTTACCTGGTGGCCGGATGAAGCAAATCAAAGAAGACAGCTTCTCTAGGCCATGTACACTACTGTCAACAACGATTATTTGGATTGGAATTTATTTCACCACATCACTTGACGGCTTCTAAAAGAATTTGAAACACTGATTAATATCTTGAATGCTTTGTTGGATTTCTTATTGTGTTTGGGTGCAGTGAGCAGCATTGCCTGGTTATTGCCTGTTATATCAAAAAAGGACGAAAAAACAAACAAAAAGTGTGTTTAATTTTTTGAAGCTATTACCACCATCTGTGTTCCAATTACACCTGCAAATCCATTTCAGAGCAATGCTTAGTCATTCTGGAGACCATTCTCACACCCAAAAGGGCAAAGAGGTATTAAACAGCTCCAGGAGAATGTGACTACGTCAAAACCAGGGGAGATGTCTATTAAAAGACCAAAACTGAATCTAGCCTTGGCTCAAAGCTTTAACACCAGGACTTCATAAAATCATGGAATTCTTGGGGTTGGAAGGTGCCTATAAAGGCCTAGCCCAAACTCCCCCTATAGTGAGCAGGGACATCTTCAACTTGAGCAGGTTGCTCAGAGCCTCACCCAATCTGATGTTGAAAGTTTCTAGGGATGGGGCTTCTACCATCTCTCTGAGCAGCCTGTTCCAGGGTTTCACAACCCTCATGGTGAAAAATTTCTTCCTAGTATCTATTTTAAATCTACTCTCTTTCAGTTTAAGCCCATTACCCTTTGTCCTATCACAACACACTTATAGATATGGGGCTGTAGGCACATGCAGACTTGAAGTATAGCTGACCTCCATTCACAAACTGGAATGACTACCATTTCATCTGCTGGCAGTGTTTGGGTGGGAGCATTATCACTCACCACAAGACAGATGACCTCAAGTCCACCAGTGCCGCATGACATGTCCCTTCAAACCTGCGATGCTGGCGGGGCAAAGGCTTGTGTCTAACACTGGTCATAAATGGCTTTCCTGAAAGTTCTGAGGCTCCTTATCTGCCCAAGGCCAGCTCTAAAAGCCTGAGCATTAGTTAGCAGAGATAACTGGGTGTATACAATTTCCATATGTAGTTCAATAGCTGATTTATTTTTATTACTCTGAATGAACTGCACGGCCAGAGGAGATTAATCAGATGTCTAGTCAGTCCTCTGGGCATAGCCTGGGCTACTGATTCCCTCCAGCAGTTCCCACATCAAATCCAGCAACAATAGACAAGGAAGTGTCAGTTACCAGAGGGGCTGAAAACACTTTCTATTGTTAAGTAAAGGATTTCCTAATTATTTCCCATGCCAAGTAATAAATTGTAAGCTACACAGTGTATGCCATTACAATCCAGCACTACTCTGAAGAAGATTAATTTTAAAACTGAATGACATCTCTACCACTTCTTGTCATAGTTGGCTCAGGTCTATCCCCATTATCTGCAAGGCTGAATTTAATTCTTCTCCTTTTCCTTGCCCTTTCTCTTCCATTCTCAGCTGGGAGACAGAGAGAGAAAGGGGAATACAGTATTTTGCATCCTGATCTGACAGCTGCCACAAGGGATGTATTTGCTCTCCTCTGTGACTTGTCCTGGCAGAGCTGAGGCACAGCCTGGTGGGATCAGGCCATGATCTTTTCCATGTCATTGGAAGTAAAGAATGCAAACTTGTTCACTGCTTCAGAAATCCAGTAAGTGTTACAATGTTATTTTTAAAGGGATTTTTTGGTGCTTTTTTTTCCTCCAGTGGCTAGAAATTGCAAACGTTCAGGAAAAGAAGGAGGATTTTAGGGGAACCCAGTTCCCTTGGGTGAGCTGTCGTACACATGTACAGGAAATTGAATGCAGAAATTATTGCATGTGAGGCTGTTACAGAAGTGACAGGGCTATAAAACAGATCTTTCAACTGCCACCCATTGTGGACATTCCAGTTGTAAAGGGTCACAATTTAATACAAATCTGCTGTCCCAAATTACATTTGTCTTCTTCCATAAACTAGAAGTCAGCAAAGATTTACAGGAAAGTAACTTTCCTTTTTGTTATTTTAACTCATTTATCTCCTCTCCGAATTTCAAAAGAAAAGAAGAAAAACCCACTGGTTTGGTAGAATTTATTAGGTTGCTATGGCATAATGGCTTCTGCTCTTGGGCTGCTGAAATGTCCATGAAAACTCCGAGGGTCTTTTGAAACATACTCTAGCCTTTATGAAATGGATAATGTGCTGGTGCAGAAATAGAACACGAAATCTTATTATGCTTGATGTAACTAATTTATTACATAAATTCTGCACTCCTGATCTGATATTCCACCATTTGCCATGTGAGATCATAGCACACACTGAAAGTGAGATGGCTTGTTACTAAATAATTGTGACAACAAAGAGGTTTGATATTCATATATTTAGTTACTACCAGAAATTTTGATTATGCTTCCCTTTCTCTGCCTCTGTTTTTATTCCCGCTCTCAAGGCAACAGATGAAAAGATGTCTCAAGGCCATCTGCAGAATTAGATTTGAGATTACAGTGTAAATAGGTAGATGTGCTACCAGTGAATTTAATTAGTTTTGAAATAGGTAAAATAAAACAAGCTCACAGCCCCATCAACGAAATCATATTCCAGAGGCGTGCTCGTTTGTGCTATCATTTTTTCCCAAAATTCATTTGAGTTTTGCTATCAGCAAATCAAAAGCTGATCTTCCAACCTTAACACCAAATCTGATCTAAATCCTTTTTCATCCGAAGCCAGACACAATATATATTTTTAAACACTGCTGCTCAATTTATACCCTGGCAATTAATGTTTCATCTGGCTGTTCCAATTCTATTCATTATTCCTTCAGACTCTGTAAAAGCACAGGACAAATCCCTCGAGTTTTACTTTTAAGTCAGCAAATGAAATTTTGGTGACTCTCTGCAAACTTTGAAGCTCAGCTGAAGCCAGCCACTAGGAACTGTGGCTCATGCTTTGTAGAGGCTTAGTCTTGATTTTGCAAAGTGCTTTTGTGTAATCAGTCAATTAAAGCTGTAACCGGTGATCCATATCAGCAGCTGATAGTGAAGTGCAGGGTTGGTACGCTTGGAATCCAGGTTTCGGTCTTTCTGGTTAGGTAGCAATTCTCAAACAGCACCAATGCTGTAGATGTTACGTTGTTTTCCTCAATTTCTTAGCTACAAACTCGTGTAGTCAACACTATATTAATTACAAAAGTTCAACAGAGTGTTTCATTTAATATTTCCACCTACACTTAAACTGTTAGGAAATCGTTCCCAATAGTTGTCTCTAACATCATCTGGAAGTGGAAAGAAATGCACTGATACAATTATGCTCAGTTAGTGACAAGCAAATCTTGCCACTACAGCTCAAAATGTATTTGTTTAAACTTTGAAATGGTTATTTTGATAGTAGTTAGATTGTGTTATCTCTTTGAACCAGGACAACTTTTAGAAGAATCTTAAGGCATAGTCAATTTTGAATTAGTGGGCATTTATTTAGAAAGTACATATTTAGCAAGACACTTTAATAGCTGCAGTTCTGTATGAAAGAGTAATGGGGAAAAAACTTCAGAGGTTAATATTATCTTATAATTTCCTTTTTCAATGACCTCTTTAGATCATGCATGCTGAGATCTTTGTTGGTATAAAATACTTGCACAATTACTGACAATAGATCTTGCTTGCAAATACATTCTCCAGCTCTGACAATGCCATTATAGCCTTATTTGCAGTTGATAGTGACTGCCATTGCTTTTAAATACTTAAATGTGCTGAAAGTCAATGGAAGTGGATTTGGATTAAATATTCCTAATTAATCTCTGGGTGTAGTTTAGCGTAATCATGAGTTTAATAAGAGGAGCCATCATCGTCTGAGCGGCTGTGAACATGTCATGAGGAATCATGCACAAGGCTGAAGCAACTTCCACCTTGGATGAATCCCTGAGGGTAAGATCAGGAAGGACAGCAGTGTGGATACAATATTTGGCAATATTTGGTCTGGGACTCGGGGATGGCTCCCTAAAATATCTGTGTTCACCTATGTTTGCCCATAGGTACCAGGACTCGGGCACAGGGATGTTCATGGCTCAGCTCATGCTCACTGTTACACATGGAGCCCTGAGGAGGGAGGTCAGCTTCAGGGTAGATGTACAGCTGGGCAGTTCCTGGTCTGGGCATGGGGGAAGACGAACCCTCTGTGAAAGTGGCTGTTCAGAAGGAAAATGGCACCAGGAGGAGCAAGGAGGGAGATGTACCTGAAACTCAGCTGTTTACACAAGCCAAGCACCTGTGTGAGGGGTGGGGGGTAACATATGTGAGCCCTGCTGTGTGTGTGTCTGTGTCCCGTGTGCATTGGACTAGTGTGAAATTTTTTATTTTTATTTCTTTTCCTCAAGTTGAGTCTGTTTTGCCTTGGACCTTAAGCAGTGAAGAACCCTCCTTGTCCTTTATCTCAACCCACAAGCTTCTAGTTGGGTTTGTCCTCCCCATCCCAGAGTGTGTCTGTGGGGGGAGCTGAGTGAGTGGCCATGGGGCTGGTTCTTTGTTATCATGTTATGCCAAACCAAGACATGCATAGGTGGCCTGGGGCACTTTTTGGCATTTTAAGAACACAAGTATTTGAGCACGGGAACCCAAAATGATGCTGGAAGCTCGGGTTAAGCACTCGGGTTAAGACTCCCTGCATGGGGAGAATGGTGGGTACCTGGTGAAGGAGGCAGGTAGCTTCACAACTCAAATGGGATGGGGTTTGAACTGTTTCTTCAAAGACCGGAGAGAGAGAAAAAAAAACAAAACATCTCACTCTTTTTGAAGTATGGCTGTAGAAGAAAAAGTTGTTGGTTTACCATTGCTATGTCTCTTCCAAAAATGTGACAGAAATCGAAATGGCAGTGAGGACAAGTAGTCCTCCCCAGAAGTGCTTGTACCCATAGGAACTTCCTTATGTTGTTTGCTTGCCTGTCCCTAGGGAACTGGATTGATTTAGGTAGGAAGAGCATGGGCATGTGAGGACACTTATCCTGGGCCCATATCTATAATCTCCTGCTCTCCTGGAAAGTGATGGATCCCAAGAGTTTTGAACCCATGACTCTGTTCTGAGCAAGGGACTTGATCAACTGTGGCTTAAACAGAAATATTGCACCCTCCTGTGGCAATTATTCTTAAAAAAGAAAATAGCTGCGGCTGTATTAAGCACAGGCTCTAATGCTATCGGCATGTATTACCCATGCGCACACTCCAGAGGAGGTTGGTTATCAGAGGGATGAAGGTGCCTCTCTGCTTAAGCAAAAAAATTGCCACTGGAGTGCTGGGGCAATGCAGGCAACACACGAAAGACCCTGCAAGGTCAGGCAGGGAGGCCCGCAGTGTGTTTGGAGGCAACCATTCAGCTGTGTGGAGCCGCTCTGGATCCCAAAGTCCATGTCCAGCCAGCTTTGAGAGCATACATCCTTTTTTTGGACTTGGCTCTTTGTCAAAACCATGGAGTAGAGTGCCTGCATGGACTTCAAAGGAAGGACACCAAATGTGATTTGGCCCAGGCCATTCTGACCATTTATTGCTAGCATCTTTCTCAGATACTGCTGCCAAGGGTTAAAATGTTTACATGCCCCCTGATTTTAAATGGACCGGGTTGCATGTCAAATGCCAATGAGAGAGACAGCTGGAGTATCTAAACCAAGAGCTTTGATCTTGGTATCTGTAAAAAAAGAGGTCATTTGGTCTCCCCAGGAAGCACAGACATTTAGAAGGTCCCTGTACAACTCATGCAAGTATTTTATTAACAACAATTTCTATTTGCATTTACGTAGGCTGTATTACTACTTACTAAATGCATCCCATATATACATGTATATGCATATATATGTATGAATATTGGTATGTTTTCATATATAAATATATGTTTTTAATATATATACACACAGAAATGTACATACGAAGTTGTATGCTTGTGTGATTATCTGTGTGCTTTCTCATGTCTAGTATTTGTATACAGACATACTAATCTGTCTAACTTACTTGCAAAAAAATTATGCCAATAATGTAAGCATTGTGTTTTATCTTTAAGTCAGTGTTTGCAGCAAGAACCATACGTGAATCTTTGAGTAACACTGTAATTGTAATAAGGGCACGAGCCATTTTCAAGAAGATACAGGCATGAGAACACAGACTTCATTGTGCTGTAATCGTGTCTGACATTGATTCAGAAGAGAGGAATTCTAAAATACAATATTGCACAGGGGAAATAGTTCTATTCTTCTAGCAGAGGATTTTGGGGTTAGTTCACAATGCAATTAAAATAGCCACCAGATGTTTATGACTTCAGGCAGCAGTTAACTTTAGTGTCCCTGATCGCTGTCCTTTGCTTCTTTGTCAGAATAAATAAGTATTTTTTGTGTGCTGGAGGAAAAAAAAAAAAATCTTAATTTTTAAACATACTGGGGGGGTGGTATGTATTTCCATTTGGCAGTGTTCATGTTCTGTGACAGGCTTGTAAGAAATTATAAAGTTAAAATAAAATCGCTCTGCAGGATGAAATAAACATTTACTTAAATGTGAGATGGAGTGTACAGAGTATCTGATAAGTACAGAAATACACCCTTTTTTTTCCCCATTGAATAATAGGATTATTAGTATGCAATTTATTTTTAAAGACACATTTAGAGAAAGCCTGCTGTTCTCCTATTCTGGTAGTTTTCCTTAGAATCTATTATTCTTATTTGTTTCAGGGCTATTAATTTTGAGGCCACATTATATTCAAATTATCTTTGCTTACCAGGCTCAATAGGCAATAATAGTTTGTGTTTCACCACCCAGAATGAGGCTAACTAATTTAGCTGCACACTAACATTTTAAGTGGAGCTCTGCAAAACAGATAAACGAAATGAGGTGAAAAAAGTTACAGTGAGTTGCCCAGCACCTTTCATAAAGCAGTAGAAGGGGAAAAAACAAAACCACTCGAGTGTCCTAAATTTAAAATACTGTATTTCAGCTACTGAGTCATGTCTGAAATGGTGTGTTGGCAAAGTAACTGATAATTTAAGCGTAAGATTATGAAGTATCACAGACAATGTTGAAATACGTGAGAGAAATTTGTATACACGGGTACGTAGCAGTTTTAAATAGCTAAATGACAGTATGGTGTTCAGGAAGAAAATCCTGGCATTTAAAAGAAAATATCACAGAGTGGAAAGAAAATAAGAGATAGCAAAAGAATCGCTAATATTTGGCTGGATGCATAAAGTCTATGAAGATCTATGTTAACACACAGAAACAGGCATTTTCTCACCTAAACCTGGCGGTGTCATGACTCTGTGCTAATAGGGAGTCCTCCAAGCATTTCTGAAACAAATAAACAAAAGGACTTGAATTTATTTGGCTCTGCCCAGCCCCAATTATTCCAAGATTTGACGCTCAGCCCTTTGGGGCACCCAGATGTGATCCCCAGAGCACAGAGCCACCCAGATTACAGCTCCTCTTGGGAAAAAAGAACAACAAAAACCTTGCAAAAGTGCAGTCAGTTTGTTCTGGCCATTATGCACCAACCTGTCAGTAACTCTTTGGGGTCAGAAGAGAAGTGAAGCAGTTGGGTTCCCCCAAAATCACACCCCCCCCCCCCCCCCGGCCCTTGCTTTCCCAGACACTTGTCAAAATCTGAAATCTGCTGCAAAGGGTTTCAACTGGGACAAGCAGGAATTTTTCCCACTGAAAGGCTGCTGCTTCCCCTGTTCTCATCTTGCTGAGCTTCTGATTGCACTGGTTAATACCAGGAGCTGCAGCTCTGGGGGTGCTCATCAGCTCCAGCCACAGAGGCTCTTGAATACAAGGTGTTCTACAGCAGCACCCACAAACTGCTGTGGCACAGCAAGAGCTTAGACTCCATCCAAAGCACACTCATCATTAATTCCTCAGTGCCTCTATTGTTGCAATAATTCAGATTTGTGCCAAAGGTGAAGGAGAAAATGTTTTATCTTCCCATTTAAATTCAAGACATTGCAGTTTTAGGATGCACAATCAGCAGCGGGGCTTGTGCTGGCTTTGCTAGTAGCGTTGCCCTGGAAAATTTACAGTTCACCCCTGCTGCCAGACTGCAAGGAGGACTGAGTGGAAAGGATTGCAACAGGATAAATAGTTAATCACACAACAACCAGAAAATTTTTGCAGAATATGAGCAAGCCACATTTACGTGTATCAGGATATGACACCAAAACTGAGACGGGCAGGTCAAGAGTAAGTCACACTTTCATCTCATGGTTGGCTGTCTGAGCTAGTGGAAGGACTTTATTTACTGTGTCCCTAATTCTGGAAACTCAGTTTAAACACAGCAAAGGCACTCCTGAGTGTGCACGTCTCCAACTTTTGTTTTTTAAACCTGGTTTAATACTGCTTCTTGATAAAAGGATGCAGGGTACTGTGGAAACACATCATACCACAAATCCCTGCCCCAAGCTGCTTTTCAGCCTAATGTATACAAATTTGCCTCAGCTGTCCACTCTTCTCCCTCACCCAACTATCAAAATTCATGATGTTTTATTTTTAATCTGTGATAATCTAAAACCAGTGTAAATCAATTTAACAGCATCTTCCAGTCCATTCTGAGAAACTGTCTCATTCTTATCACTATATATTTTTCAATGAATAATCACCCAGTGCATGTATCCTTCCTCCATAGCTAGGAAGAAGTACAATAGTTCCCTTGTTGTATTTTTTATTAATTTCCAGCATGAATTGCTTTTTTGTGATTGAGAGAGAATTACATTACTTGATTAAAAGCTACTATTTCCTTCTGTCACTCTCTCAGTTTATCTTACCCATGCTGAAGGAGTTCCTTATTGTTTTATTACAAGAAGTTAAATAATAACACCTGAGTTCACAGTCTGAGGTTGTTCACTGCGTACTGTGTTTTTTCATGTCCTTCCTCCTCTCTGACCCCTTTTGGCCTGTGCTTTTCAGCCTCACTTCAGATTTAAGGTCTGAATCTTGCAGACACTTACCCACTCAGATATTCCCACTTGGTCAATGAGACTGTTCAAATGTGCAAAAGTAACTCAAGGACTTGAGCATTTGGAGGACCAGGACATGAAGCAGCAGTGATTTGAGTATATATCAATCAAACAGGCTCCAGAGAAGCTTTTCTGAGCCACAATGATTTCAACGTGCTAAAATGCACTAAATGCAAGGCAGATGTGTGCTGATTAGGAAATCATGTTGGCTACAAGATAAGAAAACTCTGGTAACTTCTGAACCTCCCTTTGATGTTCTCCATGCAAAGTTGCATGACTGGTAATAGGGTCACCTCATGCAAAATAATAAATAAGCAGGGAGGCAGAATGCAATTAGGCACCATTCAGAAGGGGTTTGAATAAAGCCCAGTTTCAGGCTGCTGGAGCTGTTTGTGTAACAGCCTCCCTGTTGCCCAGAAACAGCACATGGGACTACTGCGTGTCTGCAGAAACTCAAGTCTGGTTTGTTTGACTTGGAAGTGCAGTAAAACTGACTTTTAAATGTTGCTTCAACTTTGAGTCAGTGATTACCCTTGTAGTTTTACAAGCCGTGCCTGGAAATGGGATGTTAATTGTTGTTAATGAGTCTGTTCACCTGAGTAAGCTCGGCAGGGCAGAACTCGCAGAACATAATTGCTCTGTGTCTCCTCCAGAGTCCCCCCTGCTGACCGTGTTGTCTCTTACGTTTAAGAGCAACAGCACCAAATCGGCTCCTTCAGACTTCAGTTTTCTTTGCAGTCCAGGACAGTAGCCAATTTCTACTCCGCTCTCATCCCCAGTCCCATGCGGTTTCTAGAGTGGAACACTGCCAAGGTTCAGCTCTTGCTGATGTCTTTGGCACTGGGAGAGGACACTGGTGGGTAGGGGGTTACAGGATTCTGAATAGGGAAAGGAGAATTTTTGTACTGAAAGCTGAAGATGAAGCTCTACGTACCTGTTTAGTTTAATTTGTGGTCTAGCTGCAGGTGATGGTGTACCAAGCTGCTTCACCCTGATGGCATTTTTTGTGCATTGACATTTTTTGTTCCTTTGGCTCCAATTAAATTTTCCTAGATCTTCCTTCGGCCACCATAGCTCAGGACCGGTTGTTCTTGCAGTTCTATTCAACCCATCCACTGTGTGTACAGGAGGTATCATTGTAGCTCCCTATGGGGCCTATGAGTACAGACATAAAAAGAACTATATACCTGTTTGAAGCAGAGAAGATGAAGCCTCGGCAGTCTGAAAGACAGGGAAGCTTTGTGTTCTGCTGTTGTGGGTGAAACATGCCTGAGCATGTGCTCTAGTTTTATTCACATGGTGAAAAAACCTCCATGTTGGGACCTGAGTTTTTAACTCGGTGTCTTTGCTGACTACCCCATTCATCTGTCTGTAGCTCACCAGACTTCTTGTGCAAAGTACAAAGTTGTAATCAATACTCCCCAAATGACTCCATCTGGCTACATAAGTCAAGACATGGCCATATGATGACATGAGTTCCTTAAACTCATCCTTTACTCAACAGGCCATGTAATGGATGGGTCTTTCAACAAACAGCAAATGTCACTGGGGCTTGGCTGTTTTGGGCCAAGAGGGACTAATGAGCTCAGAAGGGCTAACAAGCTCAGAGACAAGAGTCTTCTTGGAAAATTCCCTATGAACAGCTGCTCAGCCAGGGGGGCAATCAGCTCCAGAGATCAAAGCTGGCAGGACATCACATGAGGAGGTGGGCAGTGATTCAGCTAACCAGATTTGGGGTCATCAGCCTCTACAGAGGACCTCTGCCCATACTGCCTGTGCCCTGGGAAACAATCCAGTCAGACAATGTTGAATTCCCTGCCCTGAGATACTCTTCTAGTGTTATTTTAGATCAAAGTTTTCAGCCCAGGCACAGTGTCCTAATGTCTATGTGTTTCCAAACTCATTTCTGCAAGAAATCAGTTTGTCTGATAGACAGGTCTGCCCATGCTCATGGACCCTCATGTTCTCAGGTCCAATATCTTAATCTCACTGGTGGAACGGTATTTCAGCTCAGTCAGTCCTCCAGAGCAGGAGAATGAGGTGTCTTTCCACGGATCTCCTGTGTCAGCTTCACTGTGCTACTCCCACCTTTTGGGGTGGGATTCACCTCCTTTATCTGTAGCTACTTCTGCCAGGCTGAGCTAGTGCTCAGCACTGTTGGATGCCAGGACCTCCTTCCAGACTAACCAAAGTTTGCAGTCAGCATCCAGGCTGGGACAAGGATGTGCTCCTCCCTTTGACCACATTCAAACAGCCTTGAAATTAAAAAAAAATAAAAGTGGGGGAAAAAACTCAAACTCAAACCCTCATGATTTACAGTGAAGAAAGATCACATTGCAGGTTATTAATGCTGCTAGTTAAATTCATCTCTGTTTTATTGCTCTTCACGCAGGTAACTGTGCTGCTCAGAATTTGTTACCTCAGTGCCCAGAAATAATGACCTCAGACAGACACAGGCTCATTGTCAAATGGCCTCTCTTTAGTTCACTTGACATGGTCTTGGCAAAAAAAAACAGTTGAAAGTCACCTCTATCTTATGTCACCGTTGCTATAAAAGTGCACATTCTGTACCGTTCCCAGCCCATGTTCTAAAGTTTTTAAAGTGTTCTTTCTCGTTACTGTGCTACTGTTGGACTCACAGCAAAAGCAACTAAAGTAGGATTTCAGTTTCTAATTGACAGGGTCCTGTTTTGTAAGGAAAACCTGGTAAAGTTAAAAAATAAAGTGACTTTCATTTAAAAGCACATTTTTCAAAGAGACAGGATGCGTACTCATTTTCAAATCACAGTTGCAGCAGTGGTTACTCATATTATTAGTCGCACTGAAATTAGTTTTTGCCAACTGAATCATTCCCATTTTAAACTGCAACTTGAATGTCCAAACATTTTTTTTTTGTTCTGATCAAGATGATTGTTATTATTAAATTAAAAAGAATAAATCTTTTGAAACTTGGATGACAAAAACTGCTCTCCAGTACAAAATAATACAAGAACTGTTCTTGCTTATGAACAGATTTTATTCCAGCAGTCATACTGAATCTATTTCTCCTGTCTTCAAAAGGACCAAAGTCTGGAAGCAACTCTAAAAGTTACAAGAGCTGCTCCTGAGAATAGAAATCTTTGCTCTACAGAAGTTTTATATATCAGACTGGAATTCTTTTAACTTACAGTTATTTAATTATCTTGCGATTAGGGAACAGCGTCTCAAATGTGTTTTTTAATGACACACTGGTGATTGAATTATAGTTTTTGTATTTATTTAGATAAATAAACACTAAAGACAATATTTAGAATGGGCTATGTAAAAATGGTCACACCAAAGGTTCATATATTGATCTGTTGAATGCAGTGATTAATTTGTGCCTTGTGTGCTGACTTTATTCCTTTGGAAGATAAAAGATATTTTAGGGTTCTTATAAAATGTGAGCCTGCTCTAATTTAATATTTATTAGACAAAAATTAAAAAGTTACAGGTAGAATTGCTCTGATACTGGGTATTTCTATGTCCACATGACTTATAATAAGCAGGGAAAAAGATTAAATGCACCAGTTTTATACAGTCTTATGTTCATTGCCAGAAAGGGGGCATTGCAAACTGTATACAGTTTATTTCTGCATGTAATCTATCATAATATATAAAATGCATATAGTTATGTGATGGCATTATGTAAATATATTATAGTTAACAATTATTAATATAGAATTATAAAAAATAAGTTAAAATATTTATACATTTGTTTCAATAGTGTTTTTTTTAAAAAAACATATTACTGAAATACTATTATGAGTACAATAATAAAATATTATAATCATATGTATTATATATAAAAATAATGTAACTATATAATTATAGTTGCATTAGATATTATTGTTCAAAATACTTTTTAACATATACTGTTCTTATTATTAGTGTCCTCTTCAACACTGGAGAATAAGTTAATTTTTTTTTAATGACCTAAGCTTCTTATATGCTTTTATGTGTAGGTCAAATAGAATTAATTTTTCCCCCATAAGGTTCTATTATTCTAGGAAAGAACATTTCTTATTTTCTGACATAAGGTCACCTTTGCTGAATATATGCAAAGTTTTACAAGGGCTGACATAGTCTGATATTACGTGTTGTGGACATTTCTTGGAATTTTTACTGAAGCAAAATACATTCTACACAGCCCTAACATTTTTCAGAATATTTTTTTCATGTTTATTGCAAATTATTTTCATATAATGGAACTGTACACACATACTTTTTAATTCTTCCACACTGAAACAGACAGAGAAAGTTTTAACAGAAGACAAAACAAATCAGGAGAGGTTAATTTAAAAATCAACAGCGTCGTGCTCTGTTTTCTTTTACACTGCCTGTGTAACTTAAAAAAAGTCAGAAGATATTTTTAAAATAGTGATAAATGATGTTACCTACCTCTGGACCAATAAAAACTATTATGCACAGAGGTTTTACTTTTTTTCCCCCCCACCCCCCCAGTCTGTTATTTTCTTTTTAAATTTTGGTGCGCTACTTCATCACTAAATTCAGTAATATTACAAGTTTTCCCTTCTGAAAAAAAATCCCCGTCCTTCATACTGAAGATATAAATCCAGATCCACTACCTTCAGTCTCTCTTTTCTAAGGGGTTTCATAAGTCCAGCATATCCAGCTGTTAACAAGAATTACAAAGTCCTTTGGCTCCTCTTTGGTGAGCCCAAAGGCCAGAGATCACCTTAAAAAAAAATAATCCTAAAAATTAAAACTTTCAGTAGAAACAACCATCAAAGCTTTTGGTTAAATAATGGCCTTGAGTCTATCGAGGAAGAGAAACACTGGCTTTGTCTTTCCTCTTTGAGCTCAGTAGCAATCACGGGAGTGTTCATGTTTGTGTAGTATTCCCATTTCCAGCACTCTGGACCACTCTGCCTGGATTTTGTCTGATATTATCGTTTTAGGCTTGACCAGTGTAAGGTGAAGATCAATGTAAGTGAATTCAAGGGCAAAAGTATGGGGCAGTGACATGTCTGCAAAACAAAAAATAAGACTCTACAACAGCTGTGTGGTATCAGTTTTGCTCGATGCTGCAAAGACCTGGAGCATTACGCAAGCTGACAAGAAAAGATTTGATGCATTTGATAGCAGGTGTTTAGGAGGGATCAGTAATGTCAAATGGCATCTCCATGTTGGGAACAGCGAGTTTCAGGAGAGAACAAGAAAGGAGGAGATTAGGGACTTCCTAAGAAGGAAGCAACTTTGATGGTCTGACCACCTGGTGAGCATGGAACAAGGCTGGACGGTAGGAGAAGGTCTTGTGAGCTGGATTTCCATCTCCCGGCTTCCCAGCCCATCCTGATACTCATCGAAAGGTTGAGGAAGTCAGAAGAAATTTTCTATTGGCTTTTTGGTAAGGATGGAAAAGCCTTAGGACCAGGACCATTGGTTTACTGCTCCAGCTTGGAGATGCAGTCAGTGCTCACTAACCGAAGTGCGGAGAGACATGGGAAGGAAAGAGGTGAATGGCAAAGTGAAATGAAAGATGTGTCCTTGTAAGACACTTTTCTCCAGCAGGAATATTCATGTGAATTAAAGATTTTAAAAGCAGGCCTCCAGGGTTTTGTAATGCAAACTTAGACCGTGCAGAAAAATGGGGTTTAACAGGCTCTGCAGAGACAAGATGTACTCCAGTGGGCTTCACTGACTTCAACAAACCTTGCAGAGATGTGAGAACGTAAAAGTCCCCTGTTGTTCACATATTCTCTCAGAAACAGTCTTCGTGCATGAAGCTGAAGAACATCTCTTAGAAAAATGTAGCCCAGGGAAGATAAGTTAAAACAGATGGGAGCAAGAAAGAGTAAAGCCAGGCCACATGGGCAGAGGGGACCTGTTTGAAGCAAGTGCAGCCAACTGCGTTATGATGTAGTAATGTGTGAAAGAGGCTGCACTAATGTATGGACTATCTGTAAGTGGAATTGTTTAATGATTGAATCAAGAAAAGGAAATGTTCTCTATCCAAACGGTAATGAGAACCATATTTCAAAAGGATCCATGTCGAGTTCTTATACCAAGCAATGTCAAAAATAGCTCATCATCCAAACTTGGATCTTGCCTTTTTTATTATTTATTTTTAAAACTGTTCTTTAGGTTTTAAAACGTTCTCCTTAAATCTCCAGCTGGTGGAGTCTATTGTTTTGTTGTGGTTTTGTGGGTTTTTTTGTGTTGTTTTGTGTTGGTTTTTTTCCCCATTTAAAATCTCTTTAGGCTGCAGCAAAAGTAGATAGTAATTGCAATAAACCATTTCAGTCAAACAGTCGCACCTCTGTCAGCAATAGACATCTATCCCTATTTTTCAGCTAGAATGTATTGCTTAACTTTTCCACAAACAGTTTAGGATAGTTTTCCAAAAATAAGACTATACTGAAATGTATTATTTCTAGTGGTAAAACTGTTGTTTCTCTGCAATATAGAATAGTGCACTTTAAAAGCCAGCAGAGTAGTACTAATCTATGATTCCACAAACAGATCGTATTATAAAGTTCCAAACGATAAAATTCATTTTAAAACAACAATACTTACCCCAAGCAATTTGGAGTTGAAATTTTGGCTCTAGCATTAACTAAAAAGAAAGGGTAAATATTTATTCAGGCAGCTAACTGGCCTATCAAACATCCAGTGTCCAGGAGATCTCATGACAGAGCAAACACTCACAGGAGTGTGAGGGGAAGGACGGGCTGCATTTCAGCAGGAGCAGAGCGTGCCAGTACTGAGCAGAATGAGACCTGGGCAAGAGCAGTGACATTGACCCAATTACTGTAGAAAACTGATAAGGGCATGATCCTTTTTGGTGCTGAGGATCACACATAATGCCTGCTGTGCCTCGATAGCTTTTCATAGATAGTGAAGGAAAGCTCGCGGCAAGATGTTGACAGATGCCACAGAGAAAGTAATAACTGCCCCCACCCCAGGCAGACAGGTTCATACAGGTGGTTTGGACCTTGTCCCCTTGCAGCCTCCTGTGGTGACACTATAGCTGATCAGCAGTCCTGCATAGCTCAGGAGGTGATGCAGCATTTGTGCAGGACAGAAAGTTGGAGGAAAGGACAGTTTTTGAACAATGAATTTAACTCCCATTGTATTACTGTTGAACAAAAACCAATGCTTTTTGACACAAACAATTCTAGACAAAACCAAAATACACTCTTGTTGAGATAGTGTTTGATCCTGTGCTACTTACAACTGTACGTGTGTATGGACACAAAAATACATACAGAGAGCTAAAGAGATAATATGCTTTGGCAGAAAAGGTGTTTTAGATAAATTTGTAAAGCAGTCTTTGGCATCTAAAGAGAATTGCTATTAAAATATATCTTCCATCTATGCCCAGTGAGGGACTACACCTGAAACGTGAAGAGATGAGTGATGCTCTTTTCTTACATAGTAGGAACCAATCCTGACCTACTGAGGTCACCAAAGTCCCTGGAGACAGGACCCCAGCCAGTGATGGCTAGGTAATGGCACCTGATTGATGTATGTACAGATAACAGCATGTGGACAATCTTGCAGAGAAAGTCAGTGGATCCCCTGCTGAAAGATGGGACAGGAAGTGCACTACCTTCCTGTTGCATATCAGCCCCAGAAAATTTGAGAACTTCAAAGTCTCTTGATCATTAGCTAAAGGCCTGTCCATCATGTTGATCTGTGTTTCTCTTTCAGTGACCCCATGATCTTGTCATGCCAATATTAGTTCTTGGCCCTTTGGTTAAGCTTAGGTGATTGGGGCTGGTCTCTAAGGTTCCTCCACATGGCAGGGGAACACACAGAATGGCAGAGGTGTCACTTCACCACTCCTTCACCCCCAACTTTTCAGTGCAAAGAGCCCATCAATGTATGCATCAAGTAAACTTTTTCCTGCCCTATTCAATAGAGATGGCAGTTGTCTGATGTTTCACCTGAATGTCCTGGAGAAAGTTCATGATTATGGCTCACAGACTGAATATCTCTTTTTTCAATAAAATGAAGATGTGATCTCTCTAGAGGGTTGATCTGAATCTTCTCCCTTTTGGTCAGACTAAAGCCTTCTCTCTGAATCCTAGTAGCAATAAGGCCAAATCATTATGGTAGTGGGAAGCAGCAGCATGGTCTGGGAGTATATCAGATGTATGTACAGGGATGGAGTATACCAATTAAAAAAATGTGATTTTTTACAGATTTGCATTTTTAACATGTTGTTTATGTAATTTAATATTATTATATTGGAAAATTATTACAAGTAGATTATAAATGTAGTGCTGTGTGATTGTCTCATGCCATACCCTCTGTTTTTTCTGATAACTTTTCTGCTCCAGATGTTGTCTGAAGGTTATGGGCAAGAGCAACTCAGGGATGAAAACAAAAAGCCAGACTGCTTCTGCACAAAATGATAGCAGCCCATTCTGGGAAACATCTCTGGTTACATAGCATTTTTTACAGAAGTAATAAACCATCTTGTTTAGCTTCTGTGGTATTCTGCATTGTAGGATGAATGTAGAATAGCAGACTAAGCACAAAGAGTTAGACTTTCAAGTGAAGGAACAATTCTGTAGGTGAGAAAGTCTGAACATCTTGGCCACAGCCAGCTGTTTCCCAAACTAAATAAACCCCTAACTGGCAATGACTCCCTCTGGATTCTTTTGTTACTCTGTCAGAGAGTGCTGATGTATCAAATCCATGAATGGCCACGTATGCAGCAAAAGATTTTTTTGGCAAAAGGTTTTGCTCTGGCAAAAAGACCTTGAGGAGTGTGGGTCTCCTCTGTGTCTATATGTTCACGAACTTGGCAGAAATCAAGGAAGGAGAGAACTAGATTTAGATTATAAATTCTGGCTAAGTGCTTTCATTTTTTTTAATATTTTTTTTTATCAGAATAATACTGCTTTGTCAACCCCAAAAGTCTTCTGACAATTTTGCTTAACTTGTTTAAGATAATAGGGAACTTTTAAAAGTATCTTTTCTCGATTCTGATAAAAAGAAAATAAAAGCTGTTTGGCAAAAATATTTCAGCTATACTCAGATGGTGATGGCTCAGGTGATGGGCAATAGGTGGTTGTTTGTTTGTTTGTTTTCTAAACTGGAATTTCTAAACATTTCATTGAATTCTGATGGAGAATGGAAACAGAATCTGAAATGCCCAAAGTTTCCATGGGATAGAAACTCCAGGTTTGATGTAGTCCTAGGACAGAAAGTTACAGCAAAACAGAATGTAAACACTTGGGAAGGGTAAATCCAGGCACTTCAGACTTCAAGCAGTTCCTGAGTGCAGGGGGAAGCCATAGAGGTGCTTAGGTCTTATTCTAGGTCACATGTCCAAGAAGATGCCACTTTTCCCTCTTGCACTGATCGTCCTGCTGGCTCAGAGGGTCTCTGGTGACCCTTTGCTACCACATCATTTTCAGAGACCACGGGTGAGCATAAATCCCACAAGGTTTATGGAAGAGGAAAAGGACTGACATACCAGTCTTCACACACACAGTGCATTTAGGTGAAAAAGACACCTCATCCGTTGTAGCTGATGGCATTTCAGTGGTGAAGAAACAGAACTGGATATGTAAGTCATCCAAACAATACCTGGCTTATCATCAAAGGCAGGTGAGGAGGGACAGGAAGGGTGAGGCTGACAGGAAGGTCTGAACTGGGGAGTTTCCTTTGTTCAAAAGAATAGTCTGTCCAATTATGACAGCTCCAATGAATTTCAGTAGGTGGATATTCACAGCTCCCCTGCACTACCTGAGTTTTGCACAAGGTGATCAACAGAAGAAAACATGATTACTCCTTCACGTTGGGGGTTACATAGCCAGTCCCATGGTGTCGTGGCAATGGTCAGTCGGCTGGTTTGGAAACTGGCCCAACACACAGCTATTTGCTAGCAAAGAAAGACAACCACCACCAGGTTCCTCATACGCTGGACCTAAATACTCCTTTCTCAGTTGCCATGACCACCAGAAGCTGTACTGGGGGAGCTTATGGTTTGGGCTTGAAGTTCACCTTCAACATACATGTATTGGTGTTTGGCATAGGGCTGCCACAACAGCCTTTCTATTTATCTTCTGGCTTCCCCTTCCATGTTGAATTTTCAATGCCTAGAAGTTAATCACTCTAATCTGTTCAAACCAAACCTGTATTTTTCAAGTTTGAAAGCTTTTCAGTCTTCCTGTTGCCAGTTTGGGGTCCTTCTTGCATATATTTTGGACCTTCTCACACTGAATAATTTTCCTTCTCTTTTCATGACTTTTTTTTTTCAGACCTGATCTTCTTCACCTTCCAATCAATACTCAGGGGAAAAGAGTATTTCAAGATGAGTCTATATATAAAAAGATGTAAGTTATTTTTTGATGTTCACAGAAACACTGTTGGTGCTTTTAATTCTCTTTGGTGTAATTGATTTACTCTCCATTTATATCAGGAACAAGTTGCACAGCACACAGCTTTGCTCCTTAAATACACAATTCTGCTCAAAAAAATCTTCCAGCTTCAAAACCTCAATGCTCTTAAACTAGTTAGGAGCTTAACTGGCCTCATTGCTCTTGCTTCTGAGTGACCAAAAAACTATATGGAAAATGTCAATTCAGTAGACAGTAAATGGGACCTGTCATTACCTGGGTCTGGATTGCCTTTCAAACACAGATGGAAACTGAAATATGTGTTCAAATCTGTATTCTAACAGTACAATGTCTACCTCAGTCTGTATTCTGTTAGGAGAAGGGATCATGAGCCTGCAGGACTTGTGGAGTACAAGGTTGGAAATACAGGTTGCTTGTCCTGAGGGTTGACAGTCTAAATAACTCAGCACTTGTAAGGAGGGGTGTTGTTTTTAGTGGAATCCAAGGTGGCAGCATCCTTGGAACGCAGCTCTTGTTTGTACAACGGAGCTTTTACACCAACATTTGCACAGCTCAGCTTCTTCTCTTAAGCTTTTAAGACCTCGACCCGCTTTGCAGTGACTTAAGGGGCATCAGCCATTTTACTCACCAAGTGTCTTGCTGCACAAGGAAAATGCTGCACGAAATGTGCAAGTGCTTGTCTGTGACACAGGTCGGGTGCAGAGGGGGGAGAGGGTTTTATCAGAGGAACTTTGGGCTGGGCAGATAACAAGTGGTAGGAATTCTGCAGGCAGCTAAAGGAGTGCCACGAGAACTGCATTGCCCCGTCACACCCTCTGCTTCTGCCCCTTCTCTTACAGAAAGGGCTATTTTAGGAATGTGTAGGACAGCAGAAAAATATTTAATTAAGACTATTTTTTACCCTTAATAAAGTAAGGGGTCTTAATAGCTTTGGTCCATCACAGCCTTCATTCTGACCAAAATAGCCTTCTCTGTCCATAAGAACATTACAACTGTAAATTCTGATAACTTGAGAGCTAGGAATGAGCACTGAGTATCTAAAAATGTCCCTTTTCTACAGCACTAAGAGATGAGGGCTAAATCTGGATACGAAGCTATGGCATTTTTTACTATAAACAAGTGCTGCCAATGACTGAGTACTTTGATCTGCTGCACCACGAGCCAGAGTAGATTTGGAGGGGGATATTCCAATGCCAAAGCAGTGGGGAGGGGAGAAGAGACAGGGCTTAACTGGGAGCCTATGGGCTGCCAGATCAAGAAATTAGTGGATTGACTGCAGATGTAGCTAGGAAAGAACGTATGCTGAGGTCACTTACCACAGCCCACCTAGGAGGCGGGTTTATTTTGTTTGTTTTTATACACCCCCCATCACTATATGTATGTTCATTTGTATATATATATATATATATATATATAGGCAAACATGTGCGATGCCCTCTTGCCTGTGTTGCTGGGACTGCCATGCAAACAGATTCTGGAAGGTTTATAAATAAAAATATCTGCCTGGGTTTTATCTACTAGATATCAGAGCTTACAAGGGAAAACCGTCCCCAGAAGCACTTCCACAACTAGCACAACGGCACAATGGCACCCTCTGTTGCCCTGCCTCCCTCTTTCCCTGGCTGCTCCCACGTGGATATGTTAACTCCTGAAAGCATTTGTTCACCATCTTCTCCAAACCTGACCTCTTCCTGCCCAACTTCCTTGTTTGTTTGGAGTTATCCTCTGTTATTTATCTTTGTAATAAAATCCAGTTTGCTCTTCAAGCCTGCATTGGGTGGAGAGGGCATGTTCTGGTTTCAATGAGCAAGAGCAATCTCTGAGAGGCTGGACTGTCACATTCACTTCAAGAATAGTGGCCTTCTGTTCCCGTTTTGTCCTCTTTAACACAGCTAATGACAGCTTCTTGCAACAGTTGCATTAAACACTGAGCTCAGTCCTGCAAAATAGTGATCATTTCTGGGAGATGCTCTGTGAGACACGGCACTCAGCCTTCCTGGAAAGTGATTAGTCCTAATGAGATCGGGTTGTCCAACTCTCATGCCACAACTTTTCTTTCTTTCAGTGAAACAGAAGCTTGATTCATGAATTAAAATACGTAGTGAATCTGATTTTTACTCTGATCCTCTGTGTGTTAGCAATTAAACAACCAGCTCCTTTTATGCATTGAAGCAAAGCTCCTCCTGGGGCATGGTGGGTTTTCACTCTTAATCAGGTTCACTTGCATCCATGTGACTACATTTTAATTGCCCATTAATACAGGCAGACTTAATGAGATGGCACACAACCACCTTGTTCTTGCTGGACTTCCCCAGTGATGACAGTTTGTAACTGTGAAGATTTATAATTGTAAGGATACCAGACATTTCTCAGACTTAACCAACTTTTTCTGTCCTTTACTCTCCCATATTCTGCCATGTTGTTAAGTATAAGAAAACTATCTATCTTGCTCAAATGTTAACTTTAAGGGCTGATTTTACTGTGATGGCATAAGAAGAATTAGATACATACCCCCCACTCTTACTGATAGGGCTATGTCTACTTTCTCTGTGTGCAGTCTGGAAAAATGATCAAGTGCTTTACTTAGAAATGATCATGCAGAAGTCATCCAATGTTGTCAACATCAACACAGTTTCATAAAAATCATGTTTTTTCAGTCCTGGGATTTTTTTAAGAAAAAATATTTCAACTGAAAAAATCTTCAAATCTTGATTTAAAAAAGAGTTGAAGAGAAAATCAGGGAGAATAAAAAAAAAAAAAGGAGAAAAAATAGTATAAAAAGTGTTCTAATACATCTGTTTGATAAATATAAATTGCCTGTGAATGCACTTAAGTAAAATAAAATCTGTTTTGGAGACAGAAGATCTGTTTTAATCAACCTCACCTACTGTGCCAATGGCTTACAGTCAGGTTCTGGTTTTGCAAGTGCATAGTAATTTTTCAGAATCTATACCACATTCACTTGCTTGGATACCAAAAAGATGTTATCAAGAAGTCTAGGTGAATTTTGTGCTAGGCCTCATAAAAACAAGTGTGTTTGACAGCTGTGGGAAAGAAAGGAGTTGAATCTGTATCTATTGTTCCTGCAGAAATATCTCATTTCAAAAGTTAAATTACTCATAATGGTTCCATGTTAATTTGTTATTTGAATCCCCTGCAGCCCCACTTTCCCCAGATAAAGCTGGATGATGGGAGATGGTGGGGATATTGCTTAAGCTTTTTGGCTTATTGCAGATCTCTGCTGAAACAAGTTGTGACTGCTGCAGCTCTAGATACATATTTTCATTTATTTTAAAATGAAACCTGTAAGCTTCAGAATTCAACACACAAGACTACTTTGTTTCTGATTTTCACTTTGATTTTGTTAGAAAAAAACTCAATGTTAAAATGCCAAAGAAAAGTTTCTCTGAAATGAAAACAAACCCAAAATAGCAGTATTTTAAAACATCACATTTCAACAGGACTGAAATTCTTCCTCCTGCCTATTTTCTTAAACCAAAGTGCTGACAAAATCAATATGTTTTCTGAAGTGTTTCATTTTGGCCAAATTTGCATGTTCTGGTAGAATATGGATCTACCAAAGTGATTCTGACAGGCTGAGACTGAATCATAGAATCATTTAGGTTGGAAAGAGCTTTAAGTTCATTAAGTCCAACCATTATGCTTTGCTTCTTTTGAGTTGAGGCCCCTAGAAGCCTAACAAGACTGACTTAATCTTTCCTGAATGAAGACATTATTCTAATAAAGAAAAAAAATCCACAATCCAAACAACACCCCAGATTGTTGTCACTCTGATCCAGAAAGCCAGTTCCAGATGGAGAGTAAAAAAACAGAGAGAGTGTCCAGCAAGAACATATTAGAAAGCCAGAAGTTAATGAGTTCAGCCTACTCTAGGCAGTGGGTTTGGCAGTCTCCAAGGCACCATGCAATGGACAGACATGAAGGAAAAAGTGGATTGTCTGGAGCCAAGGATGTGAAGAATGAATCACACATGGAAAAGCCAAGTCTTTTCTGCAGGACATATCAGGTGCCTGCTTCTGTTTGTGTTAAGAATGAGAAACTGATCCTAGACCCGGGGAAAGGGAAGAGCAACTTTCTACACTGCATTGGGATGAGGGGAAGTGATGGTCCTGTTTGGGGAAGCTGGCTTTTGCAGGAAGGTTTTCTGCTGGAAGAGGAAGAAATGAGATATGGTTTCACCAGCAAAAGGAAAATCAAAGGTAGGTTGGAGCATGCATGTGTGCTTGTTCCTGGTGAAGTCACCTGTCTTCAGGTTTTGGAGAATATCTCATCACTCAAAGACATCCTCTTGCTCTGCCTCCTGTTTCTCTGTACACAGATATTGTTGATTTGATATTGCAAAAATGCCAATTTGCACTACCTGGGAATCTCCTCTATGGACTCTGCTGCTTAGTTCACCACTGTTTGATTAAGATCTGAGCAGAAATGCTGGCTCCATGCTTCCTTTAAAATGCAGCCAGAAGTTCCCAAACTGTGCATGTGCTTTTCTCCAAATGGGGAGGAGACAAGAGGAAAAGAAATCTCTTGAGATGTGGTCCATTTACACTCAAAACCCTGATAAGATACATCAGGAATTCAGAACAGGCCATGGAGTCTGTCTTTAAAATAAAGATTCATTGCAGGTAACTCCTGTTTTCCCACTAGTTCCCAAATATTTTGTTTAGCTACACAAATTCCCTGGAAGTGACTGGCGTGTTGGCAGGTCAGAGGACCTGCTGTTGGGTTATATCATTGTTATGAGAGTCACACTGCTAAGGAGCTTTGAGTTGTACCCCACACTGAGAACAGTCTAAATAATCTGTGACTCAAAGCATCTCTCATCAGGGATCACTGTGAACACAGGCAGTTTCAGCTGACCCGACGAGCTAAACACAGACATGTCAAGATCTCAATAGCACCCGAGCATTTGTTTTAAATATCCTGAGTGTGAAATCAGGGCCAATGTGAAACATCTATTTGGTAATCGGGGGGTTTTCCAGATGTTCCTTTCTCTAATTTTACTGCAAAGCACATGCAAGTATGTGCTGGAATTAAAATGATGATTGGGAAGTAGCAGCCAACTCCTGCTTTATTGCAGCAGTATAAACCAAAGTGATTTCCAAGATGAGAACCATTACTCCAGATTTGCATAGGTGTGAGGTATGAATCCAGCCCATCCTCTCAAGGAAATGTATCTTGCAAACAAATAAATTAATCAATGAACTCTTTAAAATTAACTTTTGACAGTGGTAGGACAAGAGAGAGCTTAGATTGTAGGTTCCTCTTCCAGAGGAAAAAAACCAAAGTGCACTGCACCACTGACTGCCCCAGGTGTGGAGGCTGCCCACTATCCTTCTGAAGCTGCCACAAACCCACAGCCTGCAGCAGATGCCCAAAAGGTGGAACACAGATAAAACTGCAGTTGATGTGAAGCATGGAGCTGCTTAAGATAGATCTGTTTGGGATCTTGGCCAGGCTCCTAATCCATACTCCCTCCCCTGTTATACCTATAATGCATTGCAGGAATTCATTCTTTAATATAAATCACTTTTTCAACCAGTAAGTTATCGTTGTTATTATTATTATTATTATTTTATTTTATTTTTATTCATTTATTTTTGGACAAGAGTAATTGTCAGGGGTGCAACTGATGGACACCTTACATGTGGAACCTCAGTAATGCTGGGATCAGAGAAAGTTTTCTGGCTTTAAATGAGCTGCACTCACTGACATATGTGTCCACACCAAAGGCATTTTGCAAACAAACAGAGCTGACACACTTTCCTCTTCTACCAAAGCAAGAAATGACATTTCTTAGGGAATTGCTGCTGTAACATATTCCATAGAGGAGCCAGGTCAGGAATACTGAGGCACAGCTCAAAACAATGATGTGTCTTTTCCCAAAAAATGTCCATAGATTCAGAGCATGAACAACGCCATGCTAAAGCAGAGTAAATATTGGCAGTAAAACATTTTAGTCACCAGAAAATTCCTCAAGTTTTTTAATAGACCATTTTAGCTGATAAAGGAATTCTTCAACTGCAAAGTTTTGTTTGAGTGCTTTCAGAAGCACTGCTGAGTGGGAGTTCATTGGGACAGAATGGGATTTTTTAAAAACCAAACACCAGATACAAGCTGAGCATTCATTTTTTAACACACTTTTTTTGTAATTTGTTGTATGTGATTAGTCCCTCATGTGAAGGGACTGTATATGGAAGGATTTTTCAATGGAAAAGATGTTCCTTGACCCAAAATCTCAGATCCTGGAGCTTTGCATACAGGTCCCTTCTTTTTCAGCTTAGTAGCCATAACCTTGGGAGCTCTGGAGGGATTTTGGGTCTGAATTTGAAATTAAATGAAGGTCCATCCATTTAATATATGCTTTTGTTTACTAAAGGAAACCAAGTTCAAACCACTTCATGTTGAACTTTGGCCATATATCCTGTAAGATATGACTTCAAATACAAGAAGCCACACCATCATAGGAAAATACCTTTTTTCCCTCCTTTCAAAGAGATTTTTTTCTCTGAGTCTTGCCCTCTTCAGTACTCAGGGAGTAGACATTCTGTTGATAAATGAGAGGCCTCTTCCAGAAGGAGTCTTTCTTGGCTACAATCACACTCATAAAAAATGTAAATACCATTTGTAAGGGAATCCAGAATTTTCTAGGAATGCTCAAACCTTGCAAGAGTGTTAAATTCTTCAGGCTGAATAGGGTCTGTCCAGATGCCTTACCTGGGGATATGCATGGTTATTTCCCCAGAGGAAACCCAAAACAGAATTCAGGAGGGTGTATTAGCAGATGCCACACACTGAGCTATCCTTATAAATACTAATTTGTAGGTTACCCCAAATGCAGAAAAAGGAACACACTGATTTTTTTCATAGATGGTTAAGTGTAAAAATATTTCTCCACAATTTATTACTTTGAGATAACATAAATTAATCCTAGTTCCTACAAATGGTTTCAGTGACAGAGACAGTCAATCAAGTAGCTTAGCTCCAGGGCCTTGCTCTGGATCTTAGCAGTGCTTTAGGATGACAAGCATGAAAGCTTCACTGATATTTAAGATGGGATTCACTGATGTGGCCTTGCTACTTCATATACTTAACCTATAAACACCTTTTTAATAATAAGACACAGAAGCTTGCTTGCTGCAGAGGATCCTAAAGAACACCTTAAAGAACCTTAAAGTGAAATGTTAATCAGAACAAGATTGTTTCTGTTCATTCCTGATGTTATTTCATGGTGAAGCTGGTCAAATATTTAAATTATCTACCCACAGCCTTTTTTTGGCCTTCACACTGTACAACACAAAAGGCAGCACCAGTTCTGTAACTTTCTAGGAGATCCCTGAAGCTCCTCACACCTGGTTGCTCATCTCAGCTACAGTCTTTACTCTATTGGTGCCTGTCACAGGGGTTGAAACAACGCAGGGTTTGGCAGAGGAGCCACATTTGTAGTTCACAGCTTCCTGCACAGATGCAATATACAGTATTGTATGTTAAAACAGTAAATAAATTTAAATTACTAAATATTATTTATATATTATCTATTAAAATAGATAATATTGCAAATAGTGCAACAGGGTAGGAAGCTACCTCTTCGCCACATTGAAGCCATTGTAGCAGGTTGACCTTTCTGGAAAAGGAGGAGGAAATGGATGTTTCCTGGGAGTGAGAGCCCATCTATCCAGGAAGGTTGAAGCAGACAGTTTTGTTGCCTTGGACAGCAAGGAAGGAAACTGATCTTCAGTACCTGAGTCAATAGGAAGATCTGAGCAGAGTCACTAACTAGACACTTGCAAAAAAATTTTTCAGTTTTAACTCTTAGAAGTTTTGTGCAAGTTCTTCCTTAGTTTTCACTGCGGAGACTCTTATTTCAAGGCTCTGTGTCCCTGGCTCCCAAGCAAAGCAATGTGGTCAAACAGCTGACCAGAAATGCACCCCAAAAATAATCTGTTCATTAAAACTGTCCTGGACTATTGAATTGAACCTGCTCTGTGAAAGTAATGGTAAGATTTTAACATATTACGCAAAACAAGCTGAAAACTTTTCCATCAAGTTCTGATAATAACCTCATAGCCTTCTATGAGGAAATTACTAGGTGGATGGATGATGGTAGAGCGGTAGATGTGGTCTATCTTGATTTCAGTAAAGCATTTGACACCGTCTCCCACAGCATCCTTGTAGATAAGTTGATCAAGAATGGGTTTGGTGATCAGGTAGTGAGGTGGATCAAGAACTGGTTGAAAGGAAGGAGGCAGAGAGTTGTAGTCAACGGGGTGGAATCTGGTTGGAGGTGTGTGACTAGTGGAGTCCCTCAGGGGTCGGTACTGGGACCGGTGTTGTTCAACATCTTCATCAACGACCTGGATGAGGGTATAGAATGTATCCTCAGCAAGTTTGCTGATGACACAAAGCTGGGAGGAGTGGCTGACACACTGGAGGGCTGTGCTGCCATTCAGAGGGACTTGGACAGGCTGGAGAGTTGGGCAGGGAGAAATCTGATGAAGTTCAACAAGGGCAAGTGTAGAGTTTTGCATTTGGGGAAGAGAAACCCCATGTACCAGTACAGGTTGGGGGCTGACCTGCTGGAGAGCAGTGTAGGTGAAAGGGATCTGGGGGTCCTGGTAGACAGGAGGATGACCATGAGCCAGCAATGTGCCTTTGTGGCCAAGAAGGCCAATGGCATCCTGGGTGCATTAGAAAGGGTGTGGTTAGTCGGTCAAGAGAGGTTCTCCTTCCCCTCTATTGTGCATTGGTAAGGCCACATCTGGAGTACTGTGTCTAGTTCTGGGCCCCTCAGTTCAAGAAGGTCAGGGAACTGCTTGAAAGAGTCCAGCGCAGAGCCACAAAGATGATTATGGGAGTGGAACATCTCCCTGATGAGGAAAGGCTGAGGGAGCTGGGTCTCTTTAGCTTGGAGAAAAGGAGACTGAGGGGTGACCTCATCAATGTTTACAAATACGTAAAGGGTGAGTGTCAGGGAGATGGAGTTAGGCTTTTCTCAGTGTTGACCAGTGATAGGACAAGGGGTAATGGGATCAAATTGGAGCATAGGAGGTTCAAAGTGAATATTTGAAAAAATTTTTTACTGTGAGAGTGACAGAGCACTGGAACAGGCTGCCCAGAGAGGTTGTGGAGTCTCCTTCTCTGGAGACATTCAAAACCCACCTGGATGCGTTCCTGTGTGATGTGCTCTAGATGACCCTGCTCTGGCAGGGAGGTTGGACTAGATGATCTTTTGAGGTCCCTTCCAACCCCTATGATTCTATGATTCTTTGATTCTATGAGAGTTAACAGCAGCTCTTCGATGTAAACCACTGGGTAAAAGCTGCTTGCCCAAACATTCACTATTTAGTGAATATTTAGAAATAAGCATTTTGGTAGAGTTGAACCATAAGCAAAGACTTTTTACAATATCAGGGATATTGTGATCATTCCCTGTGCTAATGTGACATGCCGCTGCCAGAGGGAAACCTGTGCAGACTTTGGTATTTACTGACTTTCATGCTTCTGCTAGACAATCCTACAATTACATTAATGCCATTTTTGTCATTTAATACTGTTGCTAACCCACATAATTGTTGAGGGACTACGCAGTGCAATTTGGCACAATTAAGACAATTACACAGTTAGGCACCATGAGCAGTCAGTAGCCAAGGGTATGGAAACCTGAAGTCTCCATATACTATGATAGAGTTCTCGGGCACCCTTTGGGTTTTGATTGTGAACAAGGATGTCCATGGTGCTCTGCCAGGTCAAAGCAGATCCTATGCCTTTCTGCCAGGTGGATGTTGTTGCCAAAGAGAGAGGAGAGCCTAAGCGTAATTCCACTGCCCCATAGGTAACCACATGGGAACTTGACCTCCAAGGTTGTTATTTGAGTCAGGCTCAAGATCTCACTAAGGGAAGATACTTAACATATTTCCTCTGCATTTTACATCCATCTGAAACGTATTTAGCTAACTTTTGAGGTACCTTGCATGTAAAACCTTGAACCAGGATTGTAACCTCTCCGGTTTCCCCTGCTCACACAGTATTTGATTTGGATGACATGTTTTTACAATATCTATTTTTTGGCCCATTTTGAGAGTCTCATGTTAATGCCACAAGAAGTTCAGTCTGCTGTATAATATTTCAGGGAAAAAATGAAGAAATAAAGAAAAAGAAAAACCAGCTGTCTGCATCCACTTAAACTACATTACAATAAAGCTCAGTAAAGAACTGATCAGCAGGTTTTTTTTTAGCCTGCCCCGATTTAATATGAAAGAAATTAGTGGAAAACCTAAAGACTGAAAGGAAATTTTTGCCACTGTTCAAAATAAGACATGAAAGCTTTAACATAATATTTACACACATTATGTTAAATACTTTCTGCAAAGTTAAATTTTAGCACTGCTGGCTTCAGACAGACTGGGAAGGACATTTGTTTAGATTTAATAAATCTGATTTGAGAAGAAAAAGTTCTGGGTTTTGTTGTTTGGGTTTTTTTGTGGTTTGTTTTTTTTTCCCCCTAAGTATACACTAGCATTGACAGAAAATTCTGATTTAAAAATATGTAAATATATTAATTTAAAAACCTTCTGAACACTGAAAGAGAAGACACTATTTGTATTCTATTTGATAGTGTTTTCATCTTGGCCTTCACAGTTGCTATGATTTATTACCCCTGGTGGTCCACAAAGCTTTTGAGATTCTTGAAGCATTACAGCTCTAAGTGATCTCTCAGTATATCTGAGTGTAGCTTTTTTCACTCTCATTGCCAGCAGACTTGGTCATTAATTTTCTGACAAAATATTTTACTATTTCAGGAGGAAGGTGTTTGCCAAGAAATATCAAATTGTAAGAAGTGGCGTTTTTACCAGAAACCACTAGCCAGTTTCCCCAGGGAAAGTTTCAGGGTGCAGGATAAAGCTGCTATTCAAAACAAGAAGGAGATGGAGTTTTGCCCTGGAACAGTCCATAGTCCCCAGATCAGCTCTTTCAGAAGGATCTGAAGACAAAAGATCAGCTCTGTCTGACCCAGAACAAGGACACAGCATTGCAATCCCAGAGCCCTAAACCCTGGGCTTTAAGCTAGACAGGGGTGTAAAGCTAGTGCAATTTCAACTCCATCAGGACATTGAGAAAAATCAAGAGAGCTTTCATAAAACAGGAAAACAGCTTCCTACTGAGCTGCAATTAAAATCATGCCCAGTCCCATGAACACACGTACTGCTTCTGAAGGAAGTTACTAAGATGTGCCATAGCTCCCAGGCAGAGGTGAGAAAGAAGTCTTAACTCACCGTTTACTTCTTTCATCTGAGATTTATCATCCAGCCAGATGACTCTGATCATTAGCACATCAAAGATCTGAAAACCTCCCTAACGAAAAAAAGGAAAACTTTTTTAAGACCCTGGTGTTTCAAAGATCAGCCACCTATTTGGAGATTTTTAGATCATATGGAAACTTTACAGTCACCTTCTCTGACATCTGCAGAGCATAGCCCAGAGGAGGTTGCCCAGCAACTCCTGAATCAGTTCCAATAAGTTGTGGCTGACTCGGGGCATCTTTCTCAGAAAGACATCCAGGCTGATTTAAAGACTATAAGCAATGAAGAATCCACTACATTCTTTGGCAAACTGCTAGTTACAAACTGGGCAAAATCTCAGCAGCATGGTTGGGAATTTTGGCTGGACACACATTTAACCTGTATATTAGATATTCAAAAAAATCCCAAATTATTAAAAATTCACAAAAGAAGTGGGTTATAATTTACTCCTTCCAGAAATCATCAACCTGTAATGATGAGTCAGGTAAGAAGCTGGGTGAAGTATTTCAAGTTTTAAAAGAATTAAAATAATTTTTCTAAGTCAGAGTAGGGTGCACAAATAGGCCTGCAAGGAGCATGAGATTGTTCCTCCGAGACAGATTCTTTTGTTCTTTTTGAGCCTAAGAACCTAGAGCTCAGAGGTAAAATCTGTTTAAAACACATGAGCAAATCAAGGCAGAAAAAGTCTGTTCCTTTTAATTTCCTCCCAATGTTGGTCTACTCCTGATGCCAGTAAGAGTCCTAGAAAAAAACATGAGTTACACTGATTCCATCGGTCAGAAATTGTTGGGATGGCAGGACATCCAACAGAAAAATGAAGATGTTTTATCTTGCTGTGGCCACAGTTTTGGCCAACTGCTTTGCTACACTGACAGGCAGAAGTCCTTCGTTAGCCCTATGAAAAGCTGACAGCCATAATGTAAACACAGTTTCTGCTTATTCTGTAGCCAGAAAGATAATTCCAAGAGAACAATAAATGTGAGATCACAAGCATTATTTACTTATCTTTCAGAATATTGTTATTCCCAAAACAGGCTGGCTACTTCTCACTTCTCTTGGTCAGTTCCTTTTGCAAACACATCTCATCAGCTTCAGCTAATTCATCACTGTGGTTTGACAACAGTCCCTGATTTTCTTTCTAAAGATAATCCATGTTTAAAGGCTCTGTTATATAATATGCAATAAGCCAAGAATATCTTGCAAAATTTGGAAAGGTAGGGCAGTAATGTTCTGCCAGATTCCTCTCAGCATTTAAACACCATTTTTTACATGCCAAAAGTTCCTTCAGTTACTAATGACTTCTGAATTTTAAGACGCATAATATAGATCTGAAAACAATTAGGGAAGAAAAACTTGTCTGTGTTTCGGAAGATGTTACCATAAGAAATGTGACTGATAGAAAACTAATGAAAAGAATTTGAATTCCAGCGTGTGTCCTGGCCCCTTGGGAAAAGGTCAGTGTCAGTTCAGAGCCAGTTTTCTTCAGAATATAGTTCTGGAGGAGAAAGAAAGATGTTTCAGAGCTGTCTCCAGAGCGGATGTGTCAGCAAGTGCTTGTGGGAAGAAGCAAAAGATAATGGCAAAGGCAAGGGAAGGGCTTGGTGGAAAAGAACACCCTAGAAAAGGGAAAAGACATTAAGCTGAAAATCTTAAAAAAATAAATGGAGCACACTGCAGCATGGAGGGAGATTTAAAACATTCACAGGGGAGAGGAAAGGGTTTAGAGGGGAAGTTTAGAGCCTCAAACAGGGTATTAGGAGTGGAAGAAGTGGTTTCCGGGACCTGGAGG
This sequence comes from Apus apus, assembly GCF_020740795.1. Classification (NCBI taxonomy): domain Eukaryota; kingdom Metazoa; phylum Chordata; class Aves; order Apodiformes; family Apodidae; genus Apus; species Apus apus. Next base: position 108,621,708 of record NC_067285.1, on the reverse strand, counting down.
CAAAACATCATCCTCCACTGCTCACTAGCTGAGCAAATTAATGTCTATTCAGAGGGAGAACAAGGGTCAAAAGAAGAGACTCATCAAGAGAAGGGCCTGACTCTAGAGAAGAGAAGGCTGAGAGGCGATCTTATTACTGTCTATAAATACCTGAGGGGTGGGTGTCGAGAGGAAGGGGCCAGTCTCTTTTTGCTGGTACCCAGTAATAGGACAAAGAGTAATGAGTATAAGCTAGAACATAGGAAGTTCCACCTCAACATGAGGAGAAACTTCTTAACTGTGAGGGTGATGGAGCACTGGAACAGACCGCTCAGAGAGATTCTGGAGCCTCCTTCTCTGGAGATTTTCAAAACCCACCTGGATGCATTCCTGTGTGGCTTGCCCTAGGTGACCTTGCTCTGGCAGGGGGGTTGGACTAGATAATCTCTAGAGGTCCTTTCCAACTCCCAACATTCTCCTATCTGTGATGTCCTTGAGGGTAGCATGAAGTGTTCTTGAACAGGCTGAAAAATCCTGCTAAAGTAGATACAATTGTGACCAGCACATGAAAAAGAACTTTAGAAACTGCACTAAGACAAACTTGATTCATATAGCACAGTACCCTTTCTTTAACAATGGCCAATATTAGAAGTTTAAGGCAAAAATGTGACAAGCACCTCCATAAGGTGATTCTTTTATCTCTCCTCTGCTGTCCTAGGTTCTGGCACTCAGGTGATTAGTAGTGGATCAACATAATGTTGAGCAATGGGGTATGATGGATCACAAAGCTTCTCCTAAAAAAGAAGAGAAGCTTTCAACTGAAGGAAGAGCTCAAGGAGCTGAAAAGAAAAAGAAAGACAAAAATCCAGCAAACTCCAGCTTCCTAAATAAATAAAATGTGGACTCAGATCATCTTAAGACTGCATTGGTGATTCTTTCTGCTCCACCTTCTATTTGGGAACACCAAACAGAGAGAAGGCAGGTGTCAGCTCAGGGTCAGGCTTTTGTAGAGGCATCCACACCTTGGCCAAGCTCCCATCCCAAAAGGCGGGTTCAGGGTTTTATTTGCCTGCCCAAACAGAATAATCCTGAACATCCTGCTTTGAAAGTCATACACAACACACCTGCTGTGCAGTTCACCTACATTTTCTTGAGATCTGCCACCAGTCTGAGCTAGACAGATAACAGGTTACAGCTGGCTGGAAAGAAAGAGAGAAGACAACCACAAACAACAGTGAGATAGTCCAAGGACACTTATGTAATCTCAGATTATGTGGTTTTAGATTCAAATAAAGACTTGTAAGGCATAAGATACTAACATAAGGGTGCTTGCCTGAACTCAAACATACCTCTTAAATCTGAGAAGAAAGCCCTGGAATACCTCAGGACATAGAGGAAGTTCCTGTTGTGGTCCAGCTTTCCAGTCAACAGTCCCTCAGATGGAGAAGGGCTTGCTGGAAAGCAAGGCTAGAAGATGGTATCTGTGAGCCTGGGTGGACTGCTCCATCCCTGGCATGTCTAAAGCAAAGGGACCATAACTTGGCTCATGGCATTTCTGAGCTAACAGGGAAACAATGAAACTCCTTTTTTTATTATTCATATTTACTGAGAGAAGGAGAGAGGAAAAAAAATGGTAAACCGACAAAATTCAGGAAACGGATCAGATAGAAGTTATTGTTAGGAAAGTTATTTGTTTTTTTTGCCAAGACTTATATATCTCTGGCCAGACAGAGCATCATGTGTCTCCCATGGAAGCTTCTCTTCTACCCAGAGAACTGGACAGAGGGAAATGAAACTTCAGGAAGAAGCTGATTTGAGCAAGCAGCAGGGATAGATTCAGCCTGAAGTACAGAAAGCCTGACCCTTGGGAATGAATTCCAGCTCACGTTTAGGAATGGGGACACCCTGTCTGTTGTATTGTGTTCGTCTTAAAAATTGAAAATGCCCCAAATGAGGGAAAAATACACCAGAACAAGACCTGTCATGATTTAAAGTGACAGCTTTTTACCCTGGGGGAAGAGCCTGTGCCATCAGGGAGGTCTGTGAAGCAGGTTTTGGGTGGCTGAGCTTGCCGTTGTCAGACTATTTTTTTAAACCCTGATTATACCACAAATCATTTTACAGTCTTTGAGCAGAACTTGTTGTTTTCACTACTGCTCTCTGATGACAAGGCAAGTGGACTGTCAGTAGGACAGCCCAAAGAAACATCAGTTAGTTTAAAAACATATTTGCTCTGAAGCCCAGTGAGAAGGAGAAGTCTCCTCGTACAGGAAGAAAACAGAGGCTCTCTGAAAGAATCAGTTCTACAAACATTTTTTTTCAATGCACAGATTTCTGTGGAGTTTTTGGCTCACACAAGGTTCTGACATTACATACAAGTCGTGGAGAAATATACGATACAAAATTTGGCACTGCCAGGTAAAGTAACAAGGTCTCCTTGGGAAATTTACTTCCTTGCAGTAAATCGAATTCTACTCCCAGTTCTTTCCATTCATATATAAACACTGTTCTCTTACTGTAAGCACTAACATGTGTGCTCCTTGAAAGAAATATAGAAACACAGGTACACTAGTACTGCAGATGCCCCCTGAGCCTTTTAAACTTTGAATTCAAAGTGTTTTGTCTAGTTTATGAGATTCTGTGAATCTAGAAATCCCACATTTGCCTCTGCACCTGCAATCTGATCATGCAGTATTAAGGTTCAATAGCAGTTCATCTGGTTACGTGCATCAAACCTCCCAAAAAAGACTGGGAACAGCATATTCCATTCCTTCGAATAGAAAAAAAAAAACCCCACTCCAGAAAGACAGTAAAATATATGGCAGCACTTTCCACAGTGCTGTGTAAACTCAGGTCCTTCATAAATTCTCGTATGTCGTTCCTGAAAAGAAACACAGAAGTGTGGCAACACTGAAAAAATGCCCATTTCTGCTGAAGAAGATATTTTCAGTTTATGAAAGTTTTCTCACATGTTCAAAAGGAAACTTTTAGAAGAGGAATTTGCTTGGTGTAGGTAGAGCTGTGAGAAAGAACAGACTGAATAAGGTTTGAAAGATTACTCTGGATCACCCGAAAAAAAAATTCACATGGCTGTTTCATGTTTCTGCTGCAAGAACCAAGGAGTTCTCATTTCAGAGGCAAAACCAGTTATACTAGAAAGGAACCAAGCAGAGCAGATTCTGCAGGAAAAATGGAGACCTGTCAGAAGTACACAGAGAGACCCTTTCCACATGCTGAAAAGATAAGTGTTTGAATGAGATTTGGTCAGATCAACGGCAGCTAGAATGGCCTTGTAGAGGGGAAAAACTTAAATCACATTGTAAATAATCCAATCTCTATCTTCTCCAAATTACAGCAGAAACACGCTGTAGTGTGAAGATGAGCAGCCAGGACCAGTAACACTCTGGTCTCAAAAAGCTGGAAGTACACAGCTTGAGACAGCATCAAAAGGCAGTAGGTAAGGAAGGCCTTGAAGCACACCTGGGGATACATACAGGGCACGTTCTGGGATGTGGACTGGTCTGGAAAGGCCTTGGAAGCAAGGGAACTAAATCCAATTTTGTTACTACTGTATCCAGAATAATACTTTCTGCCAAATAAATACTAAATTGTCATCTTCTTTCCCTAAGGACAATAACCACCATGACCCCCCATTAGGCTAGGTGTATACACCAGAATGCAGCCATGTTTCTTGAGATTACACTCTTACCTGAAGGCTACAAAGCTGTCAGCATGGTACAGGCAGTAAGGAAAACTACTCTTGGTGCCCAAAGCCATCTGCAATATTAACAGGCATGGGAGATTGGTAGAAATATCCACAGCAGTTAAGCCCACATACAGCGAGAAAAGCAAAACCAGAATCCTCCTTTCAGCCCTCTACTGTGTCTGATTCTGCCTCTCCAAATCTTCCCCATAACACCCTTCCAAATTTACCCCACAGAAACTGTGTGGCACACTGCTTAAAGTAAACACAGTTTGCAAGAGCCTTTGCATCTCACACATTAGATAGGGTGTAGAAAGATCATGGCTGAGAAACTCATGAATACAGGCACATTTGGAACACCAAGCTCTGTACTCACTCATGTTTCACTCTTTATATTGCTTCATTAGAGACTTGCTCTCAACTGCTCCCTCTCAAACTGATGAAATCAAGCCTTCATGATGGGAAGAATTTGCACTCAAAAGCAGCCTGGGCCCATGAACCACGTCTCCAAGATGAAGACAATTTGATAGATGATGCACTGACCACATAGGCAGGTTCAAAAGAAATCAGTTTGGAGTTCTGGAGAGTTTTGAAAGTAGTTTTGATCAATGATGTTTGGAAGTCTCTAGAACATTAATTCCATATCCAGTTTGCCAAAACATCTACCTTAGACAGAATTTATGAATATACGTGTCAAGATATATTTAAAATCCTTTGAGAATTCCAAGTACATGAATAACACATATCATTACTACCTTTTTTTAACATGGCATAGCATAAATCAAGTGAGCGAGCCAGGCTTCCTCGACTAAGGAAAACCACTGTACTTAAAATAACAAAGGTAGTACTTATTTATTAATGTACAATGTCCAAAATTCCTATTAAATTCTGTCATAAGCAGTTTAATGCAGCACACTCTCAGGAATTGAAATTAACACATACTTACCCTAAGGTTAAATCCACCACTTTGTTGTATCTGTATTTTTGACTAGTAAGCAAAAGGCTAGGAAGTCCCTGATTTCTCTTCTGAAGAAGTTCAAAAGTGTCATGTTAAGAGATGGAAATATCATCTGAATGTGCCCGCTGTCTTTTCATTTAGTCGTTTATCAACTGTCTTTGACCAATGTGCCATAAAATGTTTATCTACAAGGCATTTAAGGATGGTAATTTATCAGAAGCACTTCCTCGTGCTCTCTGTAATGGTGTTTAGCTGTGAATAAGAAGGGTTTGGAATTCCCTGTTAGCCAGCTTATGCTATCTGATGGGGACCATTGTTAACAGTTCAAAATACTACTCTGGATAATGGGTAAAGATAGTTGAGGACAATTAAAAAGATCAGCATTGCCATTTTCCTGCTTCCAGCCTGTGGAAGAGTTAGATGACCAATGGCTTGGGATGAGGAGTTCTATCACAAGTCAGCTATTCTGAGTGTGTATCAAAGCATGCTGAGGGCCTGTGTAGAATGGACACAATTACATTTTAGGACTGAATTGTTCATTTTCCTTTTTTCTCAACCATCTCAGCAAGTTGCCAGGAGTATTTGTGCACTGACTGGGTCTTAGGAAAAGGAATCTTGACTATTGTTCCTTAGATAATCATCCAACCAACAGAATCATAACCTCAGAGTCTTTTTAAGAAGAATGTAAAAGAGCTTGTAATTTCCTTTACTGAGGAAAATATCCTGAATGATAAGGACCAGTGTGTCACTCCTCAAAACCTTAACCACATTCAGACTGGTTTCCTTGAGACTGACTCACTGTCATTTCTCTAAGCAATTGCAGATGGATTCCAGTGCAATTCTTCATAAAAATAATTGCATTTACTTTTCTTGTCAGGGAGACTCATTTGACTTTTTTTTTGGAGGATCCCCTTACCACCTTTGGCAGCATACAAAGGTCAGTTTTGTTGAGGAAAATTGTTCATGTGTTCTCTTGCTCCATTTTTTTTTTCTATCTTAGAGGGCAATTGTACATTTTTATGGGGCAGTTAAAATAGCAGTGGGTATTTTTTATTCTTAGCACCCACCATACACAGTTTAGCGGGTGATTTTCAGAAGAAGAACCTTCTCCATCTACATACCAAGTCATTTAAGTAAACATAGTTATTGACTGGATCATGGACAGGAAGACTACCAAGATGCTACTATTCTCCCAAGACAAATCACTTCTCTGTCCCTTGCAAGGCAGGGCACCCCAAATAGATCTGAGGAAAGCAGTATTATAACCCTGTCTTCTTGTGGGTCAGCAGGTTAGTGGCAGTGGGACCACTTTGCTCACCACAACAGCCCTCAGAGAGATGCAGATGTCCTCAGGCTAGGAGCAGCACATCTCCTGCAGTTCTGCTGTTATGGGATGCCACCATATTGTCCCTTAATGTGCATGGATTGTACCTAGTACATAACAGGAGGTCTTTTCCCTTGCTTTGGTTTTCCTTTGGCTTGCCCAAGGTTCTGTTGGCTTCTGGTACTCACAGAGGACAACTCTTCCCAAATCTTTAGGCACAATTCAATCCATATCTAACCTTCCCCTAACTCTGGACCTTTCTCCACTTTTCCCATGAGGTTTTTAAGCTTCTCTTCCAAACATAAAACTCTGATATTTTGTACTCTTCTTCAGACTCTCTATTTGCACTCCCCCCTCTGAAACACCCACATTCCCCTCCTCTACCTCTTGTTCAGACTTTTGTATACCCCATGTTTTTCAGTTCTCTTACTCTCCTCATTTTCTGCATCACTCAGTAGCTCAAACGCTTAATTAAGCATGCAAATCTCATTCCAAACAATGCACAGTTGTGGTGGGTCAATTCAAAACAACCAAGTTTATCAGCAGAACAAAGATGTGAGCAAACTGGCAGCTCAGCATACCTCTCCTCTTCCTGCACATATAAAATCATAGAATCATAGAACTATTCAGGTTGGAAAAGACCCTTGGGATCACTGAGTCCAACCATCATCCCTACTCTACAAAGTTCTCCCCTAAACCATATCCACCAACACCACATCCAAACGACCCTTCAACACATCCAGGGATGGTGACTCAACCACCTCCCTGGGCAGCCTATTCCAGTGTCTGACCACTCTTCCTGTGAAAAAATGTTTCCTAATGTCCAGCCTAAACCTTCGCTGTTGCAGCTTGAAGCCCTTCCCTCTTGTTCTGTCTCTAATTACCTGTGAGAAGAGACCAGCACCAGCCTCTCCACAATGACCTTTCAGGTAGTTGTAGAGCCTGATGAGGTGTCCCCTCAGCCTCCTCTTCCTCAAACTAAACATTCTCAGCTCCTTCAAGCGTTCTTCATCAGATTTATTCTCTAGGCTTTCAACAGCTTCGTTGCCTCCTCTGTCCTCTCTCCAGCACCTCGACATCTCTCTTGAATTGAGGTGTCCAAAACTGGACACAATACTCCAGGTGTGGCTTCACCAGTGCTGAGTACAGGGGGACAATCACCTCTCTCCTTCTGCTGGTCACACTATTTCTAATACAGGCCAGGATGCCATTGGCTTTCTTGGCCACCTGGGCACACTGCTGGCTCATATTCAGCCGCTTCTCAATGAGAACCCCCAGGTCCTTTTCTGCCAGACACTTTCCAGCCACACTTCCACAAGCCTGGAGCATTGCCTGGGGTTTTTGTGGCCCAAGTGTGCAGAAGAGATGCATTGGAGAAACCCAAGTAAGAGAAAAACATTGGCCTTTGCAGAAAGCACAATCTGAATAATGTTTGCCTTCATGGTGAAATTACTTCTGCACAGTTTTAAACTGACTCTTCCTTTAACACTTCTTGCCGTATTTAGTATCAAGGTAAGTCTGGAAAACTCAAAGCCTCATATTCAAGCAGGGCCCCTGGGATCTGGGACTTCTCAAAACAAGAGATCGTGCAAGAGAAAACAGGATGAGAAAGACCATTCCACCCCCCAAAATCATTAGCCCATCGGGTGAGTCATACTTACTGGCATATTTATTTTTTACTTAAACTTGAAATAAAATCACTGAGCAGTCCAGACTTTGAAGGACTAGCTAGACAAAAGAGACAGTTCTACGTGTGCTACCTTGTGCTTGTCAAAGAATGAGAAGACCAAAAGACATCTGTTAGAGCTTTACTGAAGAGGAGAACGAGAGAAAGGAAAATTGGATATAGAGGGAGATTGCACATAACTTTTGCGTTTGCAAAATAAATTGGATTTGGCAAGTCTGAGCAGCAGAGATTGTGCTCTCTGAATTGGGGGTTAGCTTCAGCTGGCAGAAAACTTTCTTTTTGAAAGAACAAAAATATAATAATACACTGTAAGTCCTTGAAGACATTTCATGACTGAGAATTGGCAACAAGCAAAGTCATTCCCCCCTAAATGTTACTTAGGATAATTTAAAATAATTTAAAATGTATACTTCTAGAACCTTAAGTCATCTTAAAAGAAATAGAAATTATATGCAGGTATAAATGCTTCTTCTGTGTTGGTGTGATGGAAACTGTTTGTATTACTTTTTCAAAAATATTGCAGAGAAAATGATAGTGTTAACTGCAAAGAGACAGAGAGTTTTACAGTTTCCTGTTTTCCCTGAAGATTTAAGGGCTGTTGGGAAAAAAGGAAATGGAAGGAAAGGTAAGAATTTTCCAGTTAAGTTTCCTACCAGGTTGTCTTCCAATGGGCATAGGTGTTAAGGTCTCTGCAGGGGAGGGCTCTGCCTGGAGCTGATCATAGTGAGGCACTCCAGAGTTATATGGCAGTTCCTGTCTCCTCTCACTGGCTTTGTGGGCCCGGCATTGATGGTGCTCAAGTCTTTCCAGACTGTGTAGAAGGACATGCTTTGGCTGACAAACATATATTCCAGTTGCTTTTTTGGCTGGCCATTTGCACGACAGTCATATTACCACTTCCAGTCGAAGCAAGAAGGTTGGGGCTAAGCAAGCATTACCTATGAGAAAAACAGAGTGATGGTTTGTTCTTTTCTCTGAAGATGGAAGGTGATGTAAACAAAGTGATGATCAGCCCTTGTCTTGTGTCCTCTTACAATGTAGAAGGAACAGGAATACAGTAGGTGCCATTTACATGGACTCCGGGGCCAGTGCAGTAAAAACCACATATGTGGCCCTTCCTGAGGTTAATCATGTAGGTGGAAGGTCCCTGTCCCCACAGCTATCGACCAGGACCCAGGTGTAGCAAAGTATCTTTCACCTTTCTGTGGTCTCACAGTGAGACTTCACTGCTTCTATCAAATCACACTTTGATCCACAGGAGATCTGCTTGCCTTTCAACATTTTAGGAATATTGCTCTACCATATTAATTATGGTTATGTTTGCAAAGGAGCAGCTGCAGGTGTTGCTGACTCCACTTGCTGCTGGGAACAGGCAAATCCTCTGGAACCAGTTTCAGTAGAAACTCATCTTAAGAAAAGCTTATCTAGAAGTTCAACATTAAACTCTATGCAGGAGGTAGAAAGAGATGACAGACAATTAAACATACTGGAAACTGAAGGGAAATGTGGAGGTGGAAGGAAAATGGAGATATTTTGCTGTTCTCTCTCTGTTGCCCCTGAGAAAGTAATTCCATCTTGAGTTTCTCCAATGCCATGTCCTCTGTAAGGTTTCAAAATCAACATTTAAAATATATTTTTAAGGATAACCATGTCTGAAAGTTAAATCCCTTTGAGGGAGAATAAAATAAGGACTTCAAAGTAACAAAGTGCTAAATCTGGCAACATGTTTTCAATGGAAGTAAAAACCTGCACGATTTAATGCTTTAAAGTGTAGTAAGAAGGGAAATGTCACACGTAGAGTTCAATTTCTACCCATGGAATTGTGCCCCCGATTTAACAAATTCCAACTTAAATGCTTCCACCACAACTGAAAAATATTTTACTGACCTCGAGCTCATTGTATAGCAGAGGTCCAACACTGTTGCTAGGACTGGGATCAAAGAAGTCGTGGTTTTCAAAGCAGCAAGCTAGCCTGATCAGAGCAAAAATCCAGCTGGCTAACATTTTGCAATCCAGTCAGTGCTGAAACCCCTTTTTTTGTGGACTTTTGATCGGGATGAGTTTCTACATGTTGAGAAGTCTCTGGTCTCTCCCTCACTGCTGCACATGATGCTGCACAGTGACCTGATTTGCCTGCAGCTTCACAGGATGATCAGTCTGGAGCCTGGCATTCAGCTACGCTTACCCAGATTGACTTCACAGAATCACAGAACAGTTTGGATTGGAATGGACCTTCAAGATCATCTAGGTCCAACCCCCCTGCCATGGCCAGGATTTGCCATGAGCAACAGCCTTTTACATGTAACTACAGGAAATCCATGGATTTTTGCTACTTAAATCAAGACCAGAATCTAGTCTACCTGTAAAGTTTTAAAATAGGTCTTCTTATTATTTTCTCACCAATTCAGCATTCACACATTGGAGGACCGGGTTTTATAACCTGGGACAGAATTCTGAATCCTGCCACCAAACTGATTCATGTCCTGAGACACTGGCCAGAGTCTGTATCACAAGATAACACTGATGCAATAAACATCACCTTCTACGTGCTGGGTTATTTTCAGCTCTGCACAGTGGGAAACTGCTGTCTTGGATAATAGAATGTCTGCAAGTTACTAGATTTTGAATATTGAACCTACTGGAACTTGACAGGGATGTTAAGATTAATGTTTATGATGTGTTTTGGAGATGAAAGCTGCACCTATATGTGATTTACGATTCAGCAGTTGAGTCAGCAGGGTGCACTGGTAGGAGCAGCCTGAAAATGCAGTCAGGAATGAGGATGGATCTGCTACCCCCAGCCTGGCACGGCACGGGTACTTCTTAGAGTGCAATTGCACAGGAGTGCTGGGGGGCCAAAACAAGGATAGTGAGCTGTGTATTTTCAGTCTAGTTTAGCTGGCATAATTATTAGCTAAAATGTAATGTTTGGGCCAACGTAGCCCACGTTGCAATAACAAAAACAGACAGCTCAGAGCATCTGCATGATCAGGGAACTGTAGAACATCTTCTACCAAGACAGGCTGAGAGAGTTGGGGCTGTTCAGCCTGGAGAAGAGGAGGTTCCGGGGAGACCTCATAGCACCTTCCAGTACCTGAAGGGGCTACAACAAAGCTGAGGGACTTTTTACAAGGACATGGAGTGATGGGACAAAGGGTAATGGCTTTAAACTGGAAGAGAGGAGATTTTGGTTAGGCATTAGGAAGAAATTCTTTGTTGTGAGGGTGGTGAGACACTGGCACGGGTTGTCAAGGGAAACTGTGAGTGCCCCAACTCTGGAAGTGTTCAGGGTCAGGTTGGATGGGGCTTGGAGCAACCTGGTCTAGTGGGAGGTGTCCCTGCCCATGTAGGGGGGTTTGGAACTAGATAATCTTTAAGGACCCTTCCAACAGAAACCATTCTAGGATTCTATGACTCTAAATAGACACACTTTTGAACTCCTACCTACCCCTAAGTTTTGAGGTTCTGGGTGATTTCTGCTGACTTAGGAGTCAGGCAAGCACTAAAATGAACATCTCTAAGAAAAAACTCAGCTCCCAGCCCACGGCAGAGCTTTATTTTGTGAAATTTAGTTTCCTCATCAAACTTATTAACTCCAATCTGCATCCTCCTCGTGGCAGGGGCTCTCAAGATACAGAACAGCCTGAAAGAAATAAAGAGGTTATGCTCTATCTCTCCTCTGGAACCTGTGCTGCAATAAGGCCTGTCAACCAAAAGTTATATGACCAAGAAGAAAGCTAGATCTAGACTCCAGATCTTCCCCACTCTGTCTGAGTGCCCTGGTCTGTAGACTGCTGCCCCCCTTCCTTAGTCATTCACCCAGACATACATCAACCCACTACTTGCTTTGGCCAAACCATTCACTGAAGCCATGACTGCATTTCTGCATAGCTGCAAAACAGACAATCTAAAGCCAAGACAATAAATCTCATTGACTCACTTGACACACTGCTAACACAGCACTAACAATTTAACTTAGAAAACAAACAGGAAAATAAGTTTGGTTCTCACCAAGCTTCCTTTGTCCAGATCTCAAGGAATCACAAAGCAGAAGATACACACATACATACAGAGACTTTCCCCCCAAGAAGCTGGTTATTGAGGCTTTATCTGTGGAAAGTAACAATTAGTAGGTCTGTGCGAGTGGATAGTTGTTAGTCTATCTCTGTGCTGCCTTTAGGTTTGTCTCAGCTCCAGGGAGGGTGAGCTCCACAGCATTTTGCCATTCTGAGCTGCTTAATAATCCATATTACCCTCATCTGGAAACCAGGACAGACAGTCAGACACATGTGCACCCATGTCTTTTTCTCATGCATAGCGAGGATGTGGTAAGTGCAGCCTAAGACCCAGAAGCTGGGAAAGGTTCCCACCTTTTGGGTGTATCCATTCAACTTCTGGAGGGTTTTGGTGAGAACTTTGGCATAAAGTACAGAAGTACAGCATAGCAATGCTACATATATGATTGATGTGGATTATGACACCTCTCAAGATGTTTTCCTCTCTCCTACAGTGTCCCAGATAACTTAGCCAAGCAGATGTTCTCCGTTATTTTGCACTATGGAAAAATGTAGGATCCACACTAAAAGAAAAAAAGACATCTGAACTATTCTCTGTTTGCTTTGTCTTGCAAATAATGAGGAATTTGGTTTTTTCTGAGTCAGAGGTGGAACTAGAGCACAGACACCTCACCTCTGGAGGAACCTCGCTATCCAGTGCCTCCAGCCAGTAGGAAAAATGAGGCCCATGTCCCTCACTCAAAACACTCCCCTGCTTTTATCTAGAAAAGCAACAGATTTCTGTGGAACAATCAGAGGAAGAAATAAGAGATCTTTCTGATGATCTTCCACTCAGTTTCTTGTTCTAGCACATTGTTGTGGCCAGTGTCTGCAGGAGGAAAGGAAGACCCAGCTGCCATTAAGATGCAATGGCTGCCAGCTCCATTGTCTTTCTGGGGATAATGTTTGTTCTGTAACTACAACCCCAGCTCACTCTCAGGCATTCTATAAGATTTCAAGACTCATTTCTATCTAATATGAAATACATCCCTTGAAGTTTTCCAGGAAAACTGTTGATGATAAAAATCCACTATTGTCCATTGTTGGCACTGAAGAAAGTCTGTTGGAACATGGCATGCAGCCATTCCCTCCCACCTTTCCTCCCCGGTCTTAGCAGTGCTGTCGCTGACCCAGATAAATGCATTGTTCCCCAAAACAGAGAAAATGAAGTTATTCTGAACTGATAAGGCTCCTCCCTGACTAGTCCTTGCTTGGGCTCTGTTACCAGAAAGATGGTCTCCATCTGAGTTGGCTGCTCCTCTTGGAATAATCCCAGGTCTTCACTATACTCCGAGCAATTTGACCTGCTTTCTTCTCTCAGCAGCACACTTACCCATGAAGCACTGAAGAACAGAAAGCTTCATGGAGAAGGAAGGTCTAAACAGCTCTCCAAGGGCTCACCTCATCAGGAGATGTAGTAATTAGTTCTACTCAGCAACATGCTAGCCTGTTTACGACACATTTCAAAGACAACATGGCTGCTGGAAATGCTTCCATTTCAGACTCCGGTGTGAAAGGCAACGATTATTACAACCGGCTCCTCCCTCCCCTTCAAGCCCAGCCAAGCACCACTGCTCAGCTTCGTGGTAACAACAGGATCAGGTACTCCTGGACCTGGCTGCCCATCAGCTTTTCCCTGGGACCCAGGGAAGCCAGTCCTGCGGTGGTGTTGTTGTCTGCCTCCATCCCTCTTTGCCAACCCGCGAATGCCGGCGGTTGGTACATTTTGTGCAGTCAGGAAACACCAATTCTGCTGAAGGCTGGGGTTTGTGAAACAGACACCTTTTTTCTTTTTCTTTTTTTCCCCTTTTCTGAGGATTTTTTTTTTTTCATTCCCTCCTCACCCCACACTTTCCCTGGGCTTCTTCCAACAACAACCCTTGTGCCATTCTCTCCCACCAAAGACACAAAGAGCTTCTTTGACCAACCCACTGGCTGTTCAGGATACAAAGAAGTTAAACTAACAATGTGGCGATGCAACAGCCCGTTGCAGGCAGGTCTGGATGAGTCACAGAAGTAAAGACTAGGAAGGGATTTAAGAGGCCACCTTCCTCTCTCCCCCAAGGCACCATAAGCATTTTCTCCTACTAGGTTTTCCAGTGTTCCTGCTATTTCTGCTCCTTTGGGGTACAGCAAGCTCTCAGTTTCTCCCCATGAAAAGTATTTATTGCCAAGATTTATCATTCCTCAGAACAAATTTGTCCAGCCTTTGTGCTTATTAAGAAAATACACCACCTTTAATTGTGGAGTTTAACCTCAGAACAAAATACCATCCAAAAACACCATTTAAAGGGCACATTTAATCTTGGGAAGAGACTAACATTCCTTCTGAAAGTGTTCCTGTTTCTAAGATCTGGGTTGCCTAATGGCTGAGCTTCAGGCAGATTCAGATGGAGTGAATACTAGATGTACTGTACAGTGAGTGGCATAATTTTCAGGTACCCACTGTAGTAACCAGAGATATAGAAATGAAACTTGAAGATCTGTACAGAAAATTGGAATTACTGCATTCACCTGTTGAAAACAAACAAAAAAACAAAAGCCAAAAAAACCCAGCCAACCAAACAAACCATAAATGCCAGTTTCACACTTGGCTTTGCATTCAGCCATGGTTAGATGTGGTATCCTCTTGGCATTGATACCCTGTCATCACCCATCAGAGATTCCTGACCCCACAGCTAGCCATAACAGAGGTACCCATCTGGTTATTCTCATCTTGCAGTAAACTGGAAGATAATTTGACCACTCATCTTCTGACACAGGTCCAAGCCACGCATCATACTCTCCACTATCACTCTTGCTTCATTTGCAGACTGTTTTGACCACAGACTGTTTTGACCTCTTATCTATTTTGCTCTAACTGGAAGGCAATTCTCATGAGTTTAGTGATTAGGAAAGATGTCCTTCTTTTGGACTATATATGAACACAGAACATGGTGCCATTTCTTCACACATCTTACATCACCTACAGCATCCACAGCACTGATACCATTATCTTAGGTCTCACTGAATAAATAGTCCTAGGAGTGTGACAGCTCAGATGTGTGGGTAGGACAGTCCCCAAGGGATGGTGGGATGGTGGGAACAGAACCATCACTCTGCTGGTATGAGAGCTCACAGTTTTGGAAGGAAGCCCTTGTTGGGCACAGAGGCTGCAGAAGTGCTTGATGGTGATGTTCTCACTCTCCTACATGTGTGCAAAGCCCAGGGAGCTCTTCTTTTTATGGGAAGGTGAGGCACTTCCAAAGGTAATAAAACCACCTGCAAGAACACACAACACACATAAAAATGCCAAAAGCAGTTTGTCTCCCGCATCTCAAAATACAGAGACCACTGGGGATCTATCTAGGGTTTTCTCTGGTGTAGCAGAACCTGGTGTCACCTGGAGGCCAGCTGAGGATTTTCTTGCTAACAGACAAATAACGTTCCTCAAAAGAGCCTGTTAAATTAAAGCCTGCTGCCGTGATCTGAGGAGCTCTGCAGTTTGCAGCTGTGCAGCTCCCATTTTGCTCTGCCTGAGGCTGCCCACGAGTTCCTCCTCCCTTTGTGCAGAGTCTGATGCTCTCCAGGAGAAGCCAGACCCAGCCACCCACCTTTTGTCACTCTGTCGCTCACCAGTGAGACACAGCTCAATAAAAGGGCACCTGTGTTCTGTCCCTGTGCCCAGACCAAGAACAAAATATCACTATTATTCTCAATGGGGTCAAAACGATTTTCATATCAATGTCTTGCAAACAAAGGAAGCCCATCAGCTATAGGGTAAATATTAACAACCCTTGGGCTATTTGTAACCTAATGAAATGTTTTCTTGGAATATTTCCTGTGCATGTAAAATCTAGATGCTATTTCTGTTGGGTACAAATCTGTGGGTGTATTAACTACTGTGATAAAAAAGAAAACAAAGAAACAAAAGAGCAGCCCAAACCAGCCAGTTCTTCAATATTCTAATTTTAAGGATGTAATCCCAGTGCTGAATAGATTAAACAGGCTGGATGGGCTTAGTTCAGCCTAACCTATAGTTCTGTAGCACTAGATGGAGATTATTGTTGGCAGATAGCACTGATATTATCAATCAGTTTTTTGGTGAGTTTTTAGGTGGGGGGCTTAAACAAAAAACTTATTTTAATCTTTAATTCTGTTTTTGTCTTTTTTTTTTTTTTTTTAGCTGAAGCAGAACCATTATTCTGAAGTTTTGTTCAACTCAGTCTGGAAGAACTTCAGTCATGACTCAATTGAAATGGAAACTGAACTGAAAAATGCATTGGTTCCTCTCTCTGGGCTTTACTAAGTAATTTTCTAATAAAGCTGCATGGAAACAGAAGCTCCAGACTTCCATTTTATGAAGGAATTTGAGAATTCCAGGCATGCTTCTGCCCAGATCAGAGTGAAACCCCAAATATTTCAAGATTCTACATGAAGGAGAAATTATCTCAAATATGATCTTTTTAGTTAGCTGAAATATTTAACTTCAACTTTAAAAGGCTACTAGTATGCAAAGTAAAAAAAAAATTAAAAATCAAGACATGTTTCAAAATAAAAAGTCAGTTGGCTCCATTTCTAAACATCCAAATGGAAAGTTTAAATTATTTTGTAACATTTTAGTTATTTTCTTCTGATAGGCACATAATTGACCATTCTTTGTGAGGTGTATTGTTTTTTTAATCTTTTTACCCAGTTTTGTTCCTTCAAAATCTCTCTGACCAGTACTTTTATAATAAAAAGGGTGTTAATTACGCACATGTGGAAAGTATTTTCCATGGAAAATTAATGGTGAAGATACATGTGATCATCACAGGCTGAGGATAATTAACAATGCAGTTGAAGACCTATTTCTATTAAGTAGGACATTAGATACGGCACAAAGTTAACTTCACATGCAGAATTAGCTTCACAAAGTTAATGGGACTAACAGAACTCTTTTCCATCACAAAACAAGGCAGCATGTGTCAACTGCTTTATTGCGTTGGAACATAAGATCACAGGAGCAAAGGATCTGACCTGTGCTCCCACCTCTGCCATAAATGTGACTTTTTGTACATAAGGGTGTGACAGAGATGCAGAGCCTCAAACTGAGCTAAAGTGCATGAAAAACAACAAAGATCTGGTATTTGTAAGTGTTCCTAAGAGAAGAGGTTTGAGCACACCTACACAATGCGTGTAGCTCACTAGACAGAGAATAACCTTCAGCTCAGCATCTCCATGACATGTTAATTAAAAGTTAATATTATCCAGGAAGTTATGGTCCCCAATAGCGATCCTGTCCTAAGCCTCAGTCAGTCCAGAAAATTTTTAAATTATTTTATATTTTACAATAAGCTCCTGATTTAAACTTGTAATGAAAACATCTGCAAACTTCCAGTGGTTTCAGTCAGCTCAGACCGATGCAACAAAAGCAGGGAAGTGAAATCCTGGCATGATCTATATAAGACTCTTTTTAACATACATTTTCCATACACAGGCTTCT
Source organism: Apus apus (assembly GCF_020740795.1). NCBI lineage: Eukaryota > Metazoa > Chordata > Aves > Apodiformes > Apodidae > Apus > Apus apus. The sequence continues at coordinate 108,604,538 of NC_067285.1, read as the reverse complement.
ATTACAGAACAGTTAATCAATGGAAACATTGTGCTGGCATCTGTGTGTAAAATCTAGGCCTTGATGTTGACATCTTTCAAATATTTACAGTGGCTATTGTGTCAACGCCTTAGTGATCTTTCAGCCAAGTTACACATATGTGCCCACATTTTCAAAACGTGGTCTTTCAAACAGCACATTTTTTTTTTTCTGTGGGCTGCAGTGCATATCAGATTTGTAATAAGAATATATTTGTGCAACTGTTCACCTCAACTTCAGAACTGATGTGCATGAATAAAACTGCTGTGTGCAATGTTTGGGTGCAAGCATCGAAAGCGTAGGTCCTAATTCCACCGAAGCATTTCAAATTACAATGGCAGGAGTTTTCAGGATGTTTGAGGTTTTGTTACAATTTTAACTAGGTGTTTTCCTTCATCTACTCCTGTAAATGCAGGCTGGGTCTAGACCACGGGACAACACCTCCAAGCTCACACTGCTGCAGGACATATCTCCACAGTGACAACATGGCTCATCTCAACCATTTCTCAGGCTGCACCAGCACAGCCACCCAAGGCACAGTCAGTCCCAGTTCTGGATACACATAAGTCTTCTCCTGCCTCCTCCCCAAATGATTCAGGAACAAGAAAAAGCTAAATTTAACCCCAATTGAAAGTGCTGTGTGGGGTTTTTCTTCATCACTTGCACATGAGGTGCTGGATGAGCTGCCCATCCCCAGCAGTGGGATGGGAAGAGGGAGAAGGGGAGAGGAATGGCTTATGCTCTGGAGGCCTCTCCCCCACTCTCTGCACTATATCAAGCCTGGATAACACATTCAAAATGAAGACAGAGCCTGCAGAGAGCTAAGGCTAGAAGCCCATCTGGCCCATGTTGCAGGCACCAGGTTCTGGTTTGTATTTGCACTCCAGACTGGTCACAGCCTTTTGCTGACACCTGGGACAAACCATTCTCTCAGTTCCCACCCATAACACACAAAGGTAACATTCCCCTCCTACCAGCTTGTCTTGACTGTTTAACTTGAAAATGCAATTTAGCAGCTGCATAATGAGGTCTCTTACTGGTGTGCCTGTGCTGCAAGCCACACATTACTCCAAAGCCAGGAAACTTCCCTTGATCACAGACTGGAACATGGAAAAAGAAATATTACAGTCCCCTTGACAAGAGCTCATTTGTCATTTGAAAGTCCGCTTCAGTTTATTTATTTTATAGTGTTTTTTTCCAGCAGAAGGGAAAGTGAATAAGGAACCAATTTTCAGCATCCTTCACTTGTTTGAAATTGCAAAGGACAGAAACATCCCAGGCAGACACACGGAAAACTGCTTGTATGACAAGGGTCCAACACTTTTCAAAGTGTTATGAATATTTAATTAGAATAGACACTTGTAAAGTGCAGACATCTCTGTGGGTATTTTCCTTCTGAGCTACAGTTTCTTCCTATTCATATATAGAAATCAGATGAGTATCCCATTCATTGTCCAGTTAATTTTTCTGGTTAGATCTCATAGCCAAAATAACAGACTTATTTAAGAGCTGCATTGGTGTTTTAATAGACATAAAAGGCAGCCCTGTGTCCCATCTCTAAATACTGGCACTCAAGCTGCTTGCTTGGAAGCAGCTGCTTGTTTACGTGTATACTTATAAAGACTTTCTTTTTCTGTTGCTGACAGAAAAAAATTGCTGTTCTTCTACTGAATGAACAGGTCATTGTGGATTTCTCTCTTCCATTGCCTCAGCCACAGCAGAAGTCTGTTCACTGAGAAGTAAGAGCTATTCCTTGGTGTAGGGGTTGCCTTTGTCCACTAAAGAGCTGACAAATGAAATGTAGCAGGTTTTGCCCCATGTTGAAGTGAATCAGTAAATGCATGAAGGAGTGGGATGCTTGTTTAAGTCTTACACTTCAGAAACATTCTCTTTAGATTTATTTGGTGGCCATAGTAAAACGTTGGATACATTTACAATGGTTGAGAGATATCTGCAGTTCCCCCAAAACGAGTATGAAATAAACCTAGATTTGATTTGGTCACCACGTGAGTCACCATCATGACTTCAAGCACTTGCATCTACACAGAGGCAGTAACTTTCTGTTCACTTCTCATTTGAGGGTTTGGAGAGCAGAACATTGGTTGTATCAGCGTGTCCACGCGACATGGATGTTCTCTCTCTTGTCCCACAAGTGATTCCAATGATTTGTGTTTGCTCATTGCAGGTCTTCCTGCAGACACTGACATAAGACAACTCCCAGAAACTGAAGAAGATGGAGAATCTAGTAACTTCTCATGGGAAATTTTCCCAAAGTTTAATTGTTCTTCCATAAAAATGTCTGGCTTCATCTTGGCTGTGCTTGAGTCCGTAAGAGTGGAGGGACCACTGGTCTCAGTACATTTTTCTGTGTGAAAGAACACAGAGACTGAAATGAATTCATCTCCCGATCTTTATTTTCAGTCTTCTTCTCATAACCTGAGAACTTGTTTCATAAATCCCTCATTACAAATTATTTTCTTTGGCTGTGATAAAAATCTGCTGCAATAAAAGACTCTTTTTCTTTTCCTTCTGACCTCTCTCCCCTCTTCTAATATCTTTACTAAAATGTGGATACTACAAACAGACACAGTATTCCAGGATCTGTCTAATTAAAGATTTTAATGGATGTAAAGTCACATCCCCCACTCAATCTTGCTGCTCCTCTGTTTGACAAGAAGAATCATGTCTCTTACAGTGGTGTACAGAAGAAATCACTTTTGTCTTGGCATTCACTTAGTCAGAATAAAATTTTACACATGCCATTGTGTCCCTGTGTGCAATATTATAGAGATACCACAGCATGAGAAATGATTAGAAATGGCACATTTAATCGCTTGTAGTTGCAGTCTAATCTTCAATGGTGTCTGTGTGACACTGTGAATAAAGGCTTTGCAGTGTTTCCATTATATTTGTCTGCATTTTGGAATGTTTTAGATTACACTAGGAAGAATAACACAGCTCTTTGTTTGCCAGACAGGACATAAATAGCTTTGCAATTTTCAATAATGTTCTACCCCATCTTGTGTGTAAGAAGCAGCATAATGTTCCCACACATGGGGTTAGCTTACTGTGATGAGGACAGTTTTATGGTTGCCTTTATTTCTTTGAAATGCAATGAGAAATTATGGGGATGTTATTTCTGTTATTTAAATGTTGCTTCATCAGGAGCCTGACTCCTGGTTTTGTGGACATCTCCTGGGGACCACAGAGGACTCCAGCAGGCGGGTACTCAGCTCTTCAGGAAAACATTACATATAATGTATTTAACAATGGCACATAACCTCCCAACTGTTAGTCAGCCATTCAAATAAAACATTTGATTATACCAGAAGCTGCCAAAACATCTTCCAAGTAAATTGCTTGGGGAGAAGAGTGGAAAGATGCAAGTCATAAAAATACCTAAAATATTAGGGAAAAAGAATGTGACAGGCTTAATTTTGTTTGCTTGTTTCTGTAACAACAAACTGCTCCTGATGTCTTTTTATCCACCTCTACTAGATTTAGATGGAAGAATAAACAGTCTTTTAAGGCTAGAGAGTTAAAGTACAATCTGTTATAGATACAAATATGTTAATTTCATCTTTATGATTTTAACACATATTGTGACTTAACTGTTTCATTTTCTACTTATGTACGTACAAGTCTGTGTGTACAGAAACACATTATTGTGCCAGGTGTAATACCACATATTGACCCCATGTATTCAATACCACTTTCACAAAGATGCAGAACATAGATACACACAGGTCTTGATGGTTGGAGAGCTGGGAAAATGTGTCTTATAGAGAAACATCAGGCACTCTTCTGAAGTCCTCAAAAAGATCAAGGAAGGGTATGATTTTAGTGTCAAAAAGACTACGCTATTTCTTTAAAGACAGTGTGTATCAGATATCAAAAGGCTTTTTAGCATAGCACAAAAAGACTGAAAATTAAAGGCAAAGACATGCCATCAAGAAATAAGGCACAATCATTAAGCAGAGTGGGTGAGTATGAGAAAACAAGCTGCCCAAGGAAATGGTGGGTTCCCATCTCCTGAATGCCCCCAGATGCTGTCAGCTTCACACAAACAAGGCGCTTGGCTGTGTGTGGAAGTTAGTGAAATGCGATGGCTCTATCATAACAAGGTGCAAAGGAGAAACATGTATGGCTCCTTCTTGCCTTAAAATATGGAAGGCTGATCAATCTTTCCTCTCTAACCTCTTTTTCCAAAATGCCCAAGGAAACTGGCAGGTTTTTTACCAAACTCTGTGTTGCTATATATTATTAATTACTTTGTATTCCTCTAGCAACTACAGTGCTGTACACAACATGACAACCTTTATGCAACCAAATTGCTTCCATCTAAGAGCCCTTGTGTTGACATCTAGGAGAAAAAAAACCCTGCAACTATGTCATTTCTCATTGGACCTAATACGACTCCACAGAAGCTCAGGATGTCTCACAAGCAAATTCCAAACAGACATAAGTGTTTAGGAAAGCAAGAAAATGTAAAGAAGAATATAATAATCTCACACATTTACACACTTCTGTAAACACAGCTAATGGAAGAATTTACACCCCATCTTCCTTTTACCCTAAGGACCATTTGCTGTATCTAATGTGAACTTGCTTCTCTGCTCTGCTCCAAAGAGAGGAAGTCCAAAGCCTCAGTGATCCTGCTTATCTTCATCATCCTCTCCTTCAAAATACCTGTTGTGATCAAACATGTGCCGACACAAAACATTTTGAGTGGGATTTTCAAAAGCCTCCATTTCCACTGCAGCTACTGAGGCCAGCTGAAGGCTTACAGGCATAGAGCTAAAGGATTGCTAAAAATCCCATTCTTCATACCTAGCATAAAGCATACCCTAATCAGAGCATACCTTCCAATCACTCATCTAAGCTGCTGAGCTTAAGATCATAAGTGACAGCCTGTTACATTGAGCTGGCTCACACGTGCCAGAGCCTGGCTTTGTGGATGGTCATTGGCTGCTACTGTAGACTTTCTTTTCTGGTTTTCATTTGTTTTCAAAGTCTGTTACATTTTAATGCCTCTATTTCAAGATTTTAGCATTTTGGGTATTCTGAGGCATATTTTTAGAACATTATTCAACTCCAATAGGTAGATGCAAGTTGCCTCCTTCTAACTTTAACTTCAACAAAGCTCAATAAATCATGACAGAGGATACCAAGGCAAGGGCAAAGTGCCTCTGGTACCTCAGGTGGGATAAATCAGAGCTAAACCATATGAAGTGTGACTCAGGTCTCCAGGTAGCACAGTGATGCTCAACATCATCCCAAGACAGAGCTCTGAGGAGGCAAACAGCTTCTCCGAGCATTGTGCTTTACTTTGACTTCAAGTTCTCCATGAGCTCTTACAGACTGGTTTATAAAAGGGAAAGGGCTGTATCACACACAACACAGCAAACAAATTCCCAGCAAACAAGTGCCTTTGGAAAACTGATAGAGTCCCATAGGTTTCTCAGGTTGGAAGCTACTAAAGATGACATCTGAGAAGAGAAAACTAGACTGGAGGGCACCTGTGAAACCCCATTAGCAGCTCCTTTCTGAGCCCCTGTTTTTCCAGTTGGAACCCCCGGCAGAGAGATTTTCTGATTATATGAAGCACAATGACACGACAAATTAATTAAATCAGCAAAGTCCTGTTTCATTTACAAGGCTCAGTTTTAATTATTTCCCATCGTGAAGGAAGTGCGAGAGTAAAACATCTGGTCGTGTTGATGGGCTTTCAGCCAAGCTTCAACGTCTGCCACTGAGCTGAAACAACAGCAGCCTAATCTCAGTATTGTCTTTAGCTTTTTCAAAAACTCTTCCTTCACAACGAGGCAGCAGAAACAAATCTTCCTTCAGTGTTTTTATTTCAGGCATCGCACAACAAGCTGCAACCACACACCAACAGCAGATACTTTCCTTCCAGAATCATGCCACTTCCTAAGGGCAATCAAGGTCCAGACAGGGTGGTTCATCAGGGCTAAGCAATTAATTTCTCTCAAATGGTATTTTTTTAACAAGGTCAGTTTAGGAAGAAGTGGCACCTTGTTTCTAAACAACTGGGAAATGCTCCCAGAGAATTTTGGGGCAAGAAACAAGGAGGTCTCGGCAGAAGTGAAGGAATTTTATGTCCAAGATCCTGATAAGATTCAAGGAAAAATATATTTCAGACCAGATCCAAACTGGGTTCTGGCACTTGTCTACACAGTGTCTGCATGCAGATAGCCTCATAAATATATACAATTTTACACTTCTGCAATGTCCCACATATCACTAGTGTGAATCATCATTGACTTTAGCCCCTCAAAGGCCATAAAGTAAGGAAATGAACGAGGTGGGTGGTATTCTGAATAAGATATACTTAGACTTTTTTCTTTTTTTTTTTTTTTTTAAGTGAAAGTATCCAACAAAGCTCTAAAAGCTCCCTGGTCTAATCTAAGCAACTATGAAGCAGTGAGAAATTACATCTTCTCATTAAAAACACGCAGCTCCCCAGGACTTACACTAATACCCAGGGAAGTTCTGTTGAACTCCGGTAGCAATCACTTTTTCATGCTGTCCAAGTGTTGCAGCACTAAAGGGAATTCATTTTGTTGCTGAGAAGACGACTGACATCCTAGTTTCAACACTCTCTTTTAAACAGCCTTTGCTGCTCCAGATGCTGGGAAATATCTCCTAAGCTATCTGTGCCACAGCAGACGTGGTATCTCACCCTTTTTGTACTCACGAGCAAGAGAATTTTGGGTGAGTTTCCAGCACACACTTGAAAATCCACTTCCTCCCCTTCTCCCTCGGCAAGCAACTGAAGCTGAACACCTCCATAAACTCAATTTGGCTCATCCCAAAGCAGGCGAATTCCAGGCAACTCATACCATTTTTATTTCCTTCCATCTTTCTTCTTGTTTTTTTGGGTTTGTTTTTTTATTGCTCACAGAATAGGAAATACACAGACTAGGCCAAAAACACATTAGTAGCCTCTTTGTTTGTCTTTGGACGACAATACTTAAGTTAAGCTTAGCCTATAGCAAATCAGCCCCAGATGGCCAGGTCTGATCTAAATAAGCCACTTTTATGAGGCCAGGATGTCTAAAAGAAACACACTTCATAAAAGGAGAAAATGTGCAAGCCAGAAGAAGTCCAGAAAAAGAAAATCTCTCTTACAAACTATTAGTGTTCAGACTCTGTATAAACATGATTATCAAAGACATACTTGGGTTTTGCTGTTTGTTTTCTTTTGTTTTGTTTGGTTTTGTTTTGTATATGTTGTTTTGTTTTGTTTTCAAATCTAGAAAGGAAATATTTTAGTCAAATATTTATACATGTTTCCATTCTTTCTAAAAAAGAAAAACCTCACAGGTTCCCTTAACTGGATGTGAAAATTTATCTGACAAAGTGTTTCGAGATCCTAGCAGTGAGAAATGTACTTACTATTAATAAATTAGCTTACCAAAATGGTATCATTTTTCCAGAGGGAAAGGTCTCAAGGATGTGTTCATTATCTTCCTGCTTACAAGGCGGAACACATCTCCATAAATCCATCCAGATGTCCAGCCTAAACTGTACCATGGCTTTTTAACAAAGAGACTCAATCTGTTTGCCTTTTACTTCCAGGGGCATCCCAGTCTATTCTGAAGCCATCCTTTAAAAAGCAAGCAAACAAGCAAGCAGATAAAAGTTTAAAGATTTGTCATCATCAGTGGATAGTGTAACCAGTGACCCATCATCTACCAGTCAAGTGTTACCAGTCTTCAGGAAGCAAGCCCAAAATATCAATTTGTTTCACATCTTATTTAAAGTACCTAATTCTGTGAGCATCACAATCACTAGTATCTGTTTTCCAATTAATTTGCATCTTGGAGTTGGACTTTCAAGAGTCAAATAGGATTCAGGGTCTTGTCGAGACTTCTTGGTGGGGTTTTTTTCCCATAACGTGTAAATCCTGTTATCAGTTGCCCTGAAAACAAACCCTGTTAGCAGTCACACTGCAGCCTGTTCCCCTGTCACATCCTGTACCAGGACAGCTCTTTCCATGGCACAAGGAATTTTGTTTCTGTTCCTTTTGGTTCCACTCAAATGAGCTTGAAAAGTCTTAAACTCTCACACAGTCCTGGATGATTTCTAAACACTTGTTTCTCCAACAAACCAAACATAAAATGCAAAAAGGCAGTAAGTTATTAATACACAGAATGACCAGAGATTGCACTAACTGTTTTTTATTTTGATCAGCTGGACAGAGATACTGTTTCTACTGTTTAAAGGGAGCAAAGAAAGGTTCAGGTTTCTCAAATGTGTGTTTCACCTGTTGCCCCAGCTATCTGTTGTAACACAACATCCTCTGTTATTCTCCTAAGCAGCAAAGATGAACCTTATCCTTACTCATCACAAAACCCTCAAAGTTTAGATAAGCACTTATCAACAGACTCAGATGTTGCCAAGCTCTGTTGGGGCTTCTAATTTTTAGGCACCTGTGCTTTAATGGGGATTTTCTGTGTCTCGGAAGGGGAAAATTAGTTCCCAGAAGCTGATGAGCTGAGCAGGGAATCATCTAAATCAACTCTCAGAAAATAGTAAAAGGTGGGCAAGACTTCAGCACCTTTCAAAGGGTAGATAGACACTTCTCTCTGTAGTTGTACCTTAAACCCTCTCTTGCAATTAAGGGGTAAACTCACATCAGGTCTCCAACACATGACAGAGAGAATCCAGGACAGTATATCACAACAACCATGTTTTTCTCAAGATGGAGTATTTCAATTTTTGTTGGGCTGTGATGTTGAGTTTTGGTATGTAGCTACCTAACATCTACAAAGCTACCAGAAACATGGATTAAATAAAAATTTCCCATTCTGAATAGAATTCTTCTGTTTAGCTTGGAGGTGCTTTGCTTAGCAGGGGTACAGCAGGCATAGAGGTTGGTTTGTTTTCCATGAGAAAATGAATGTTTTCATTTCGGGTCAGACTGGGACAATTTTCTATTTAAATTTCCACTTCAACCAGCAAATTGAAAAATCAATTTTTATCACAGGTCTAATACCTCTGTTATTTTACCCAGCACTCCAGACACACAGCACAAAAACTGGGATATAGAAATAGAAAACATAAAGTGGAAAATCCACTACCTAATAATTTATACTGAGAGGACTGGAAAAACAGGCAGGTAGGACACAAAGCTTAGCTGAGTCTTACACACCTTGCTGTGTGCTGGGACAGGGGCTGCTGTTGTTTCACCACAGCTGTGGGCAAAGGCTGTTGTCAGAGACATCTCATGAGATCACAGACCCCTGGGTTCCACATCCTACCCCCCACATACACACAGAGATTTCTTCCAAATGGTGAGAAGATAGTGAAGACCTCTCCTGCAGCAAATCCATGTCCCATGCCTTATTCCCAACATGTTCAGAAGTCTTACTTTTTCTTCATTTTGGTATTTCAGAGGGTGCTAAATAAAACCATGAGGTGAGGGTACAAATTTCAGGTTCTCCACAAAGATGCATATAGATTTCAACATTGGGGGATGACAAGTGTTGAATGCACAAATTGCCCAGCCCATTACTTTGCCATGTTATGCTGAGTGCAACCATTAATTAAATGCTGGTTCATCAATTGCCAATAATGTTTAGCTTTGTATCATCCCAAAGTATCTCTTATCATGGGAGTATTTGAACGTTCTCAGTTGGCAGCAAAAACAAGACAGTTGCATCAAGTTAAACCCTGAGATTAAATCTGGTCTCCAGGGCAAAGGCAGAATGATTAGTACTCCTGTTTATAAGCAGAGTTGCTCTAATCTTTAACTTACAACTTTCCTCCTCCATCTGTTATCCATCAGGAAACTGAAGTTTTAAGAAATTGTGCAGATGGCTTTAAGGCACTCTGTTTCTTTCAATAAGCAATGCCTTGGCCTGCTAGATGTGTATGTTGGAGATGGAACTTAATTTGCAGAAATTGCACCTTTTCTAACCTCTCCTGTTATCCACCCAAGAACCAAGTCCTGTGAGAGGCATTTTTCACTGCCTCTGCTACACAGAAAATGGGCTCTATTGAGTTGAAAGACGCAATGTGCAGTACCTGTGCCAAAGGATTAAACTTTCATCATCTGGGTTTGATACTTAGATTCACCAGAGGAAATGAGTATTAAGCATCCACTGCATGCCAGGATATAGTGAAAGATCCCTTTAGCAGTCTGTGCCAGTATTTTAAAAATAGGGGACATTAGGATCTTTTGCACTAGAGAGCATTTTATCTTCTCAAAGCAAAGCTTCCTCACCACACTTGTCTTTTTAGAGAAGTGAGGCAATTCTTTGCAATTTTGAAAATTAGAGCAGTAGAAAGGAGAAAGCAGAAAAGCAAATGAGGGAAGAGAGACAAAGAGATAATAACAAGTAACTCAACAAGAATGTGTTTACAATGTATTTTGGCACTAAGAAAGGGCAGGGTAGCTTGGGGTTACCCACACAACACAGATATCACATCACAGACAAACCCTGTAGTGTCTGGGAAATTATTCCCCTGAGAGTCCAGAGACAAAAGTCAGCCCAACCAAAAGTCAGTGGTCTTCTGCCATTGACTTTTGTGAATCTCAGGCTTCACACTAGAGTTTAAGTTTAAGCTCTGTTATGGTCAATTCTAGACTTGGATAGACATTCCAGTATTAGCCGGTTACAGTTTCCATTATCATAGGTGTCTTCCCAATGTATGTTTCTCTAAACATATACCACCTTGTGAGTGAAGTACTGGAAAATCTTTTAAAATATCACAGGAGATTTGTATCCTTTGATAGAAAGCAACATGACCTCACAAGCCCCTGACATTCTTACTCAGATTCTAGCAGAGAAAAACCCATAGAATTTAGGTGATGGGTGTTGTGATGCCTCAGAATATCACAAGAAATTGAAATTAATTTGAAGGAAAAACATCCTAAAATCCAGCAAGGCCTGATGGTTTGCTGCAATAAACTGATACTAACCCAACATTTTTTCGAGGTGACCCCTGCACATGCTGTTCAAAAAGCTGGGGTTACTCTGTGCACAGCACCCTGCCAGAATAAAGCCATGACCAAAGATTTTCAGGGCATATTCTTTGAGGTTAGTTACCATGTACTTCTGACTATTCCCAATTCTCAAGGCACTGCACAGATAAGTGTGGTCAGACTCTTCTTCATTGATTCTAAACCATTCAATTGAAATCAAGACTCAAAAACCTGTCAGAGTCACAATTTTGCATTTTTCATGTATAACACCATTAAAGGAAAAAGTTGTCTTATTACCCATCTATTTTTAGAAACCTAACAAAGGCAGCTGAATATGATTTGTACAGAACAGGCATTTACTCAGACAACATTTATATTCAGATTTTGCTTTAAGAATTCTGATATTTGAAGAAAAAAAAAGGAAAAATTCAGGGATTAAGACATGGAACCAGAGACATGGAAGCCAGGGGAGGTTCTTTCTGCTGCCCTAAGTTTTCTATGCCACTCCAGGCAAATCACTTGCCTCCTCTCTGTTTCAAGTCTGAATCTCTAGGATGAAGACTATAGTAGTCCCTTGCTTCTCTTGAGTGTACATATGCATATAAAAATCTATTAGGGCTTTTATTTAGATAAAGTAAACACTCTTTTTTTATTTGTGGAAGCCCCAGTAAAGTGGAGCTATCTTGGCTAGGCTGCTTAAATTTCTGTACAACACAAATATACACTAGACTTTTGAGCCATTAGCACTCCAATTTTTCATAAAGTGAGACTCATTTCACCAGCTAAAAGCTGGAAGTCTAACCTAAGCTGGCCATCTAGACTCTGACCAGAGGCAACAGAGACATGCACCACCAGCTGATAAATTTTCCCACTGACCATAGACACCTGGCACTCCATTCTGCTGCCAAATCATCAATATTTTTGTCACTTGAGGTGCTCTTACCCTGCCCAGCTGGTCTCCAGCTGCCACCCCAGAAGGGTGCAGGTCTCCAGGACATCCCTTCCCACCTCCACTAGCCCTGTGTGACTGTCTCAGCATCTTTCTACTCTGCAAAAGCCCCTTCACTGAAGTAGCCAAATAATTCCGCCAGGGTGGGATTCAACTCACAGATTAAGACACCTAATTTAGGTCTGAACTGTAGATATCTGTGTGTGAATCAAGAGCTCAGGCTTCCTTTCCAGGCCTGGCAGAGGTGCCATCAGCACAGTCAGAGGAGAGGGGTGAGTGATTCGACTGCCCTGGAGCAGATGCCCACATCTGCCAGCTGAATAGCTCTGTGGAATCCTCCAGCTACATAGACTTTGGATCTTCTGATGTTTTGGTTTCAGATGACTTTTTGCCCCTTTTCAAACAGCCCAGAATTTACTTAGAGAAATCAATTTAATGAATTTATTTAAGAAATTACAAGTAGTTATTGGCAAGTGAGCTTTTTTCTCTGTTAAAAAATGTTCCAAAACAGAAGAATGACACAATCCCTAATGTGTGAAACTTTTAGCACACAGAATGTACAAAGCAAACAGATACTAATTACAGAGGAGTGCTAGCAATATTGCTATTTGTTTTCAGGAAATAAAACAACAAGCCCTGAGTGCTAATTCCTTGTAACAGAACCATCTGTCTCGCTAGTATTCAGGAATTAAATTCATGTCCCTCCTTCAAACTTGTGCTTATTTGGTAACACAGCAACCTTAGTGTAAAATAGCATTTATATGTCTGGCAATTGTACTACAATATTGATGATAGTGATTGGGGTATGATACAGGGGGTGGGAAGGGTTGAAACAGAAGCAGCAGCATCTGACAAGTTTTAAGAAGCACAGTGTAAAAGGTGGCCTCCAAAACCATCTGCCAAAGCATCAAGGTGATGGATTTTTAAATGTAAATAGATATTTTTTGACACTCCACTTAAGCTATAGTGCATGTGAGAGCAAAACAGCAGGCACAAAAAATAGAGACAACTGAACCACACGACACCCTCTGTCATCAACCTTGCAGTCTTTGCTCATTTATTTATGTGCAAACAGACTGAAGGCACCACCAGATGACAGTCTGAGAACACTCATCTTGCAGAGCCCATCCTGGGTGCAACCCATTTTTGCTGGATAACCTTAGGATACTTTGCTGGCAAAGAACCCCTAGAGTAGCACCAACAGAAACTTGCACAGAGGTTGTGGCAGGGTTTTCCACATCTCCTTGAAGGAAAACTCTCTGCCTGCATATTTCTCCCACATCACTTTAAGGTGATATTTAGCATTCAAAACCATTTTTCTGAGTTCTGTGTTCAATACAGATGAAAGGCCAAAGCCTGCAAAGCAGCCTGTTCCCACCCATCCTTGGGTGATGACCCTGAACTTGTTCACTCTCTCTTTTAGAGAAACCCATTTTTGTTTTCCTATTCAGAAAGGTATTTCACTCTGCCTCGTTTTAGTAAGTGAGTAGGTGGGTGAACAAGGGTCTCAAATTACAGGTAAAGGTAATTTAACAGGTAAATTACAGCAAAAGATAATTGTAAAGTGTTTCACAGAACAAAAAGAAAGCTTTCTATTTTGAAGTAATGCACTAACCTGACTTCAGTCTTTCATCCTATTATGGGGAAAAGCAGAACAAGTTCTCATTCTTATATCACTTCCTTTGTGTGGAAAACCCCAGCCTCCTCTTTGATATTTATTCACTGGAAGAATTCACTAGTGATATAAGAAGTAGAGAAAGAAATATCTACAAAAATCTTTTAGTAGTTACATGGATGCAACTTGATCTTGGAGTGTGAACATGCAAGTGGTGCTTTGCAGTGACATTTATTGCATTTTGGGCATCTGACAAAATTCAGAATGGAAAGGCAGGGAAATGCCACCAAAATGCTACAGTCCCTTCTGATAACCCAGGTTATTCACACTTTTCTCTTTGACAAATGTGAACCATGTGAGACTTTTCTGACACCATTTCTGTGTCTCCACTCTATTGTTGCTGACTTGTCTTCTTTAGCCCTATAGTAACAGCAGCACATGGCTCAGGAAAGACCCCAAAGCCTCCTTGGGAAGCAGAGCAGCAAAACTATTAGCTCCCTCAGCCCTCTGCCTGCTATGGTGACATTGCTAGGACACCTGGGTGAGTCCAAAGCCACCCCATGTGCATGTATCTGAGCTGTGATCAAAGCAGGGCCCTTGGTATTTACTTGTCACAGTCTAAATTTCCTGTTCCTTCAGCTTCCCCGTGGCACACTAAGACAATGATAAATTCAGCAGTGGGGCTCTAGGTCTGCCTTCCAAGCTGTGGATGTGAGGATCCAAATGGTACCAGTACCACTGATAGCAGCTCTTCCAGTGAATCCCCAGAAACTTAAAAGCATGATCTTTGCCTACTCCAGAAACAAAAATTATCAAAGATCACTCAATAACTACTACAAGAGCTGGTTATTCAAAGACCAGCCTAGACTGAAGTAAGACCAGCCCTGCCCACTCCATTCCTGTGGCTCTTTAATAACTTTGCCATTTTAGTTAACTGGGGCTACTTCTACCAGCCAAAACAAATACCACATTCAAAAAAGCTTGTCTTGACTATCAGAGTGTTAACTTTTCCCCTCCTGATAGATAAGTTGAGGTAGGAAAACAGATTGTGGCTTCTGCAAACCCTGGTCCCCCCACACAATGGGAATGCGATTACAGCCCTGCCGTGCCCCCGAGGGCGGAATAAAAAGCCTCTTTCTACTCTGTCTTACAGGGTAGGACATCATTACTCCATGAAACATAATAGCTCAACACTTACACCTGAAACACAATCTACTCCCTTCTCTCTTCATTCTCAAGGGAGCTAGGACGGCTCCCTTGTTCCATTATGTAGGATATTACTTTCTCTGTCTGGGAGCAGGAGGGAAGACATCAGCTGTTATCTTTCAGCCGATAAAGATCTTCATTCACGCCTGACGGATTGCAATTTAAGGGAAAAAAAACATCCTCCTTTGGGCTCTGTGAATGGCAGTGCAATAACACAGTGTTAATAGCTCCTAGTCTAGATAACGCCATTACTTCTGACAGTAGGAAACGGAGTTTGATAGTTGCTGAGATGTTTTGATCACCTGTCAGGGAAACATTATGTCCCAGTTTTGCTTCAGTAGGAAGATGGCATTAGCATTTGCACCACGTTCCTAGCTTAAGAGCTGGCACCATATACAGGCACAGGCTTATGGGCATAAATCCTCATCATAAGCATGAAGGGCTACAGACCCTGCAATCCCGTCGCTATTGACAGTGACTCCCAAGAATTTTTTTTTCTTCTTCTATACCTGGACCTTCTCCTGGAAAATCTTTTGCATCATAGGCACGTTGCTGTGTCTCCTCATTTCCCCTCATGTTGTTATGAGCCCAAGAGGGTCTTTGCATCTTGTTACATCCTACCCTCACACCTGACACAGGACATGTCCTCTTCTCCTGCCAGAGAAAATTGGGGCAGAGCTTCACAAGGGCTGGGATGTGCCGTCACCACAGCACCCAGCAACGCTGCATCAGGGCTGCAGCCGTCAGGGCTGGGTGACTCCACTGCCATCCTTGAGACAAGTTTTAAAAGCAAGGAAACTAAAATAGATGATCTGCCCAAAACTAGAAGGCTGGATTTTCAAACTGAGGGCTGAGCTTTGATTGCTTTGCCCACAGTGGCCATATTTGTGTAGATGTGTATGTTCACGTCTCTTCTCATGGACACTGTCACGCATGAAGATGAACCATCTCACAATAAGTCAGCCTGACACGGGACATGCAGCTGCCTCAGGAACACCAGCCTGAGCCGTTCAGTGTTCCTCTACCCACGAGAGGGAGCTGACAACCCTCCAGCTGACTTTGACAGCGACCAGGCTGCTAACAAGGACATGAGCCTGGCATGTCTTTTTTTTTTTCACTTTAGATATATCTGACACGTGTTTTTCACAATGCTGGGGAAGAGCAGACAACTTGAAGCAGGTGAAAGCAAACCAGTAAGGAAATAAATTATGTCTGAACTTTTATATGTGGCCTGAAGTTTGACAATAAGATTCTTTTTTAAGAAAATCTGTTTGGTTTTTCCCAGTTCCTTTAGTTCCTAAAAGGCTCTGGCTCTGTGGGGTGACTCCAGATCAAGGTCTTGCATTAGGTGCAACCCAGAGTCCTTGCTGAAGGCATGTATTACATTTACAATCCTGTGGCAATTTGTGCTCTAGTCAGATGACAATTTACAGCAGAATTTGTGTCTGGTCACACATAAACCTTGCTGCATGCATATGGGAAACTCAGCAGAGACAAACATGAAAATCACAGACTGCTCCTGGAGCCTGGAAACCCATGTGTCTGTTGATGAGGAAGGAGTCAGATCAAACTCAACCCATGGATCCTCTGGTCTGGAACTACGTGTCAGAGTTACCACAGTTGTTCAGGAGCAAGGTGGCAGCTGGCTGGGCTGCTCTGGGCCCATCTCTGAAGATGTACTTAAAAGTAAGGATAAACTCAGATTGAAATGAGATTGGATGGAGCTTTGAGCAAACTGGTCTAGTGGAAAGTAAACCCGCCCATGGCAGGGGGATTGGATTTAAGGTCCCTTCCAACTCAAACTAGTCTAGGATTCTATAAAACACAAGTAAAAGGTAAAGGCCACTGCTCCCAATCCCTGGGATGACTGAAAGTCTTTCCAATACAGTTGCAGGGTTGTGCATCACTCTGAGACTCCTCTAAATCACAATACTGCAGTGCACTTTGCTCTAGGTTGCTACTTAACGAGAAAAATGTGAAGCTGGTGATGTTCACAGGGGTGTCCTGCAGAGTGTGTAGAGATCCCACCTGCCAGCCCATCTCCTGCAGACAGAATGCATTATCTTACTCCCTTTACTCCTTGGGTTGCTAAACAATTATGTTCTTCACACTAGCTTTCAGTCCAGGAAACAGTACTGCACTTTACTTCTTGTCCCCGTTAAGCAGATTATGAAAGGACTCAGCAAACCCTGTTTGAAGAGCAGCTTGCAGTAAACTTTGTCCAGGTGGAAATGCAAGTACGGGGTAAGGAAACCACGTCCTGGAGCTAGGAACTGGGAATTAAAAATGGCTTGGATCGCAGTGAGGATTTCTGAAAATGGCTCAAGAAGTGCCAGCACAGCAGGAGTGGTGTGAAACATCCCTTGGAGGGAAGATTTCTGCTCTAGCAGCCTAAGCCTGGCCCTTTTTGTAGTTACACAAACCATTCCACAAGGCTTATTGTCCCTTTCCCATTCCATAGCATTTTGGCCACTGAGACCCGGAAAAGTCTCGTGCTGCATTTCTTAAGCAAAACTCTCAGAGCTACTGGAGGTGAGAGAGGTAAGCAACATCAGCCTTTAAATGGAAAAACATACTCATTTTTAAGATGAGAAGGGCATCTGGTGACATTTCTGTATATAAAGATACACTCTCACCAGTTCTGCATATAGATATCCATCAAAAGAAAACACCACAAAATAAAAATGTAGTGTTTATAAGACTTGACAAGTGATAGAACACAATAAAGCATATTTCCATTGCATGTGCTCCCTTGACCTGTCATGAATCATTTCAACAGAAAAAATATTGTAGCTGCAGCAGAGCAGATTGCCATTTAAATTCCTCAGCAGACAAATAACTCAGTGATTCAGTGCTCCCGTAACAACAGACCACTGTAAATAACACCTAAAAGGCTGAGGAGCTCTCGTGATGTCTCTCTTAGGCCTTATACCAGAGCTCATTGAAGTCAGAAGAGCTTCCTCACGGAGTCCAACAGGCTTTGGTTCAGGCCATTAAGGCTGATGCTCATCACAGTAAATCTACTGGTATTAGTGGGAGTGTTTTAGGGTAAATCTACTATAAGAAAAACAGGTATCAGAGCCCTCACATACTCTGTGCTCTGTGAGGGAATAGGAGACTGCAGCTGAGCTAGTGTAAGGTATGTTTTATTTTCAAAGCCCTAGCTGAGCTTAATTTAAATGATGTTTTCTGATGCATTTTTTGCAATTGCTAAGACTGTATTACATTTTGGATGAGGCAGCCAGCTGGAAATCCAGTGAGAGCAGCAGGCAAAAATTAGTTCCCCTGTTCACAATCCATCAGTTGGGCATTTTCAGCTCAGGGGCACTGGTCCCAGCTCTTCCTTCCTCACTTATTTTGGAAGCCTTAATAAACAGTTGCTGCCCAGAGGAGAGAGCCCACGGAGCTGTAGAGACAAAAATGGTCCCCAAGAGGGTCCTTGTGGTCAAAGCCAGTCCCACTGCAGACTGAGTTATGAAATGTAATCTGAAAACTGTCTTTATCCTTGAGGCAACAAGATTTTGTTTCATGAAACAAAATTGTATTTTCACCGTGAATGCTAGTTATAAATGGGAGCAGATTCACACTAATGTGTTTTTTCAGAGAAATCCTTGCTCACAGGAAGGTGTGTTTTCCACTTTCAGCCAGGCATAGCAACGGGAAAGCAGAGCCAAGGCCCTCTGAATTGTCTTGCAGACAGTTAAAACCCTGTTGAGGAGTTTATACTAAATAAAATCTGGTAAAGTTATTGAATTTTCCATGTTTAATAAAGCTCTTTTACTTTTCCCCTCATTATTTAATGATTTCTGGGCATTACTGCTCACTCTCCAATTGTAAAATGTCTATATCACATAATTAGATTAACTAAATACTTCTCAGGGTTTTTGCTGGTGTTTCTTTCATGCTTGCTCTTCAGCCTGTCTACTGGGACTGCTGAGACCTCTCCCAGTGCTTTCCCATGTATTTAAGTGATTAAAGTGATTTAAGTACTCTTCCAAGTGTTTACTCAACAAGACAACAACTATGTTGTAAAAAAATTGAGCAACATTTAAACTCAACCCACCAGGGAAAAAAAACAACAGGGCCCATTAAAAAGTCTTCTTAGATTCTACCTTCTCACCAGTCCCTCCATATATGCTCTTTGCTGTCTTGGGAATTTTAGAAATACAGAACTGTGTGCACATCCTCATTGATAGCCCATTTCTCTACAATACCTGCCTCCAAAGCTGAATTACAGGCACTTCTGTACCAAACTTTGTAGGGAGCTTTTTGCTGTTGAGCTGCTTCCTTGGAGGTTGAACAAAAATAATAAAATACATTCAGGCAGAACATCCCCAAAAGGGGTAACATGTATTAGCCCATAGATCAAGCTGAGATTTTTGAAGTGACCTATGCAGTACTCATTCTGACAAGCCCTTACATGGTTTTCAAAAAAAAAGCACAATCCAGGACAGTGAAGTATAATCAGTGTCTCAGCTGGAGAGGAGCCATCTCCATTGAGCTAAGAGCACTGCATTCAGCTTCATACTGCAAACTTGAAAACAACCTTCCTCACAATTGAAATTTTTTTCCTTGTCTCTCTCTGTTTACCAGCACAGTCTGTTACCACTTGCATAGCAAGTTTTCAGGATGAATCATGGACAAACTATACAGGGGCTCTTAAATCTCACTTTTCCTCCAAAGAACATAATAAAATGTAATTGTTGTTTTCATGAATAGACCAACAGACAGTTTATATCCACAAAATACTTGATATAGCACAAAGACACTGAAAAACAAGATTTTACCAATTATGATAAAATTCTATATAATCAGTTGTGGTTTAAAATCAAGACTGTAAAATTCAGAGTATGTTTCTCTTGGTTATTTCAGTAAGTCAGGCAAAATCCAAAGGCCCTCTGCACTCAATGAACAACCTGGTCTAGTGGAAGGGTGTCCCTGCCCATGGTAAAGGGGTTGAAACTAGATGCACCTTAAGGTCCCTTGCAACCCAATCCATTCTATGATTCAGTGGAAAAGGCTGCATCTTCAAAAGGATATAACTGTTTGAAAGCCATCAAGCAAACCCAGTGGCCCATTGAGTACTCTTCCCTGACACCAGCTGTCCAAGAAGTAACAGCAAATATATTACAGCCGATTTGAACTGACTTCTACAGCTTCCAGCCATGGACCAAAGCATGGACATACCAACACTTACTGTCAGGCAGTGTGATGTCAAGATGGTTCACCCCAGGCAGGAGGGCAACTTGAACTCATAGTCCTTGGCAAGAGCCCTCACCACTGTGGTTTCAAGAGACATTTTGTGCTTTAAAGAGAAGTGGACTGGTCCCTCTCTCTTTCTGTAAGCCTTGGCTGTGCTTGATTAGTATTTTGGTTTGGAGCAGTTATGCAGTTCTGAAGCAGTCCCCCCATCCCTCCCATCACCGCAGAGTTCACAGAGTTTGCTCAGTTTATGTAGTGGCCTTAGTTTTGTGGGAGACAAACAAAAAACCTCCTCTGTAGCACACCCTAGATGTTCTACAGGGACATGAGCATCCCAAACTACATCCTGTGGACATTGCTTCAACCCACATGCCTGCTGGGGCCTTTCTGTGCAGAAGACCAGACTACATATTAATGGAAATAACCCCTCTGAACCCCATCATGTGTAGATGTAAGGTCCTCAGCAGCAATCCATTGCAGATACACACCCAACTCTTTCCTGCCAAGTTGCTAGCTATTTAGAAAGTGGCTTGTAGGTGCTCAATTAAGAGTTTTGTTCCTTTCCAGGACAGAGTTACAGAGACCACTGCAAGCAAGTCTTAAGATCTGCCTCTGTCTTCACCATTTTCTTCTGTTAGGGGTTTTCCTTCAATTTTCTTTCTGGCTTCAGTGAATCTGGTTCTTAGGGGTCCACAGACCCATGTGCATCAGTTAGGCCAGGAGTTGACCCCCCTGAAGCACCAAAAGCACCTAATGGTCATCTGTTATGATGCCACATGACTGTTTTGTGAGTCTAGTCCACCATCTATGTCACTGCATTGCTGTTTGTAGTGGTGGCACAGGCTGGCCATACTCTTTAGTTGCCTGCATCCAGGTGGCAGATACTGATGATTAGCTCATTACTTTCCAGGGCACTAATTGTTTCAATGCCAGCATTAGCATTAGAAAAGCTAGCTGGTGGGAACAGGCTGGGTCTGGAACAATGCTGTGAGGAAGGAACTATAAAAACAAATTTTCCTGAGAAGGATTAGCTTAGGACATGATATATGAAATAGTTTTTCTCTTTAACAAATAACCCTCAAAGGGAATGTTTTTTTGGCTCCATACTGCACAGTCAGTTGGTTTTGAACTACAAGGGAACCCAACAAATTCCAGTTTATTTGCCCTCTTTTCTGGTGCCGTACAGTCCTTTTGCCTTTTTGCATGCTGGCCATATAGCCCCTGCCTTACTTGTGAAACTTCATCACTTGTTGTGTAACTTCATTTTCTTTTTATCCTGACCTAACTTGCTTTTAAATCCAGCTGTGGCTTTTCACTCAAGGTGAGGCTTTGCAGCTAGCCTACATTATGTAAACATGTATTGTAACATCACCAAACCTGCAGTTAGTCAACAAAAGATCAAACAGACCAACACAATTTCACGGTAGCCATCAAAGTCACTCAGACTTTCATAGCAAAAGCTGCCAGCTTGCATTTTTTTGTGTGTGTGCTGTGGAAAAGATAAAGCTACTTCTCTTTCTTTCACAGTTACAAATAAATAAGGAAAAGAAGGACAGTAGTTTAAAATGATATCTTAATCAAATCTGTTAATCTGGGAGTTTGTATTTCAATCCTTTACCTGCATTCCAGAGTGAAGTCAAATGTCAAAATTTCCCCCTTTATCTTCTCTCCTTGACTCAAGAGATCTGTATCTTCACAGAACGAAAAAACTGTTTTCCTTAAAATGTTTCAATAGGCCTTGATTTTGTAAAGCAAACCACTTCTCTGGCAGGTGCTTTGATTTCAGGGAATTAAAGTAATTGCCACAAAAGGGCTGACAAACCTCACAGCTGCTGGAGTAAAAGGAGAAGGAGCTGCACGGATGTTCACAGCATGTCTAGGCAGGAGAAGAGGTGGGCAGGGAGGGCTTTTTGGTATTGACTTACTATCCATTTTGGTCCTAAGTGTATATCAAGATATCCTCTGCTTTCTCCTTTTCCCTAAATTAACTTTACCAACTGGACTAACTGTGGATATCCAGAGAAGAGCAAAAAGCACAGCCAGAGCTGTAGGAAAAAAGACTGTTGAGGAAAGAGTGCAGAAGTTTGGTTTGTTTAGTCTTCACACAAGAAAACTGGAATGAAGCAGTATAGACTTACAAAATAGCTGCAGAGAAGAAACACAAGCAGTTCTTCGTGTTGACTGATAGGACAAAGAATAATTGGTTTCAACAGCACTAATAGAACTTCAGGTTGACTATCAAGGGACACTTTCTTCTGATGTGATTAATTTTGTGCTAGAAAATCTTGTCCAAGAATCTGTGAAACCTCCACCACTGGGGGGGTCTCATAAACAGCTGAGGCAGGAATGATTTAAGTGTCCATGAGAACAACTAATCCTGCCTGAGAGGAATGGTCTGTAGAATAAAACAGTTCTCTGAAATCTCTTCCAACATTGTCTCCCAAGACCTCCTTTTATTTTCTCGGAAGCCTTGGGTTAAGACAACAGTGATGGCTCAGAATTTATTCAAAATTTGGAGTGGTTCATCTCTTAGCCAAGATTTTGTTCTGCACTGTTTTCTCGCTTCTCATCTACCCTTTCAGCTCACACAGAATAAGCTAGAATGAAAACTGAATCCCAAGCAAGGTACCAGCACTGGAAGCATCCTCAGCCAGCACAGCCCTCATGGGCAGCCATCCCTGACTCTTAATATCATGTTCTTGCAGGGTTTTTTCACCTCCTGCTATCTAACCCCCACCAAGTTTAATCTGAGTCCTACCTCCTCTCTTTCTTGTTCAAATTGTACCTCCTCAAGAAGAAAAACTAAGCACCCCAAAGTGTGTGTATAACAACAAGCCCATTTTTGATGCTAGGCTCAGAAATTACATCATGGACAGTTATTAAACAGATGTTGGTTTGAACATTAGTGAGGAATAATTCCCTGTACTGCAGGAAGCCAAGGGGCCACTGAGCATCTGCATTTCCCCACATATTTCTGCTTTTTCCACACAGAAGTGTTCTCTGCATAGATTTTTAGGCTTTTTATGTGCTTCTCCAGAATTTCCAGCCACCTGGTACCTTGAATAGGGCTGAAGGTACTGTCTTGTACTGTTAGACCCGTTCCTCTTCCCTTCTGCTCTCCTACCTGACCAAGCCTAGAACAGAAAACACAGTCTGTTCCACGCATATCCTGCCTCTCCTTGCAGGTAAAGAAATAATCTATATATTCTTAAAACTAGATCATGTATTCTTGGGGAATACATATGAAGACATGTTTTTCTCCCTGTAATTGTGAGTACAACTAACAACAGAGAATGTGAGGTACAAACAAGTAAGTTTCCACTGCTAAAGTGCATCCAGAAGGAGGTTAGAAAAACATTTTGATACCTAGGGAAACATCTGAAAAAAACCCCAACATTTCATTAATGTACAGGGCTTTTCTTTCTCTTGCTGTTTAACACCTTTGAATATATTTTTAACCAGATTTTCTTCTGCCCTCTTATTTAAGCTACTCCTCCACAGAAGAAAGAACTTCACTAGAACTAAACCTGGGCCAGTCCTGTGTTCCTGGATGTGAAAGTGCTCTGAAATCACACAAGAAAGTTTAGTGTCAGCCTCCTGGAGAAGGAAGAGGAATTAAGCATTTCGGCATGTGTGTGATTGTGGATTCTGAGTGTAAATTCAGATTTCTACAGTAAATTCTGCTGGAAATTATTCTGCTTTCCTACATTTCAGTGCTTCCACTCTGTACTCTACTTCCCTGACAATGTTCCTCATAGCTGGAATGTGCAGAGACCTCCTTTGCAGATGCATTTTCTCCAACCACCCTGCACCCTTGCCATGCTCCATTATATATAAAATATATGAAGTACTCATCTAAACATTTGGGAAGACCTGCCGTGGTCAGACCACACAGAGATGCCAGCTAGTCTGAAGTGGAAGGGTTTTCAAATAATAGGACTGGCTTCATGTCCTTGCAGAGGTGGCAAGGTCAGTTCTGAACCTGCAGGAAATACAGGAGTTGTACCTTTGAAGGACAATCCAAAGGAGCATTTAGAGTTGTAGTTTTCTCTGATCTCTGGGATCTTAACTCTTGGTAACATGGAAACTACCCAATTCATTCTTTCTTATTTTTTTCCTCTCCCTGTCTCTGCTGTGTGCATTTGGACATTCCTGCTGGTACCATTCCCTCACAATTTTACCACTGTCCTCTCTTTTTACTCCTTTCTTCATGGTCCTGTTTGTATCTCCCTTGACCTTCTCATGTCTTTCTTCTCTATTGCTTCTGCATCTACACATCCTGCCAGTGACTGTTCACATCTCAGCCTTGTTCAAGTCCCTTTTAACAAGTTATTCCTTTCAAAATGTCCAAAAAGAGAAACCAGTAATGGGCCAAAAGATTACCACTAAGTCATTCACCTCTCTGACACTGTCATGCACCCTGTCTCCTCTCTTTCCCCTCTTTCAGTCCTGCCCAACGCCAAGAAACTTCATAAATAATTAGGGGATGTGATTTGGATTGGAGAATGAGGCACTGACTTTGCTCTGCTTTCAGACCTGCCATTAAGCTGCTAAATGACCTTGAATAACTTTTTTAACCTCATCTGTCCCAACCTGTTTCATCCTGTGGCTTTTTTTAACAAAACGTGTAAGCTCCTGGGATCTGGTTATGTGCTCTTAGAGTCTCTTGAACAAAAGGGCCCTATTTTCCCATTGACTGGCTCAGCTGGGACTTATTCCCTGTAACCAAGGACATTTACAGTGTGAGTATCTACATCTGAGCTATTTGCTTAAGTTTCCCAGTCAGAGAGGAACAATAGGGGGAAGTTTTAGACTGACATTCACCTAAGCAAATGCAAACTTCACCTTTAGGATGAAACTAATTGCTCTGACACACTGCTTGCATGTCTAAAACAGTCACCTAAATATTAATCAATTGCAATTCATTGGTGCATTTAGCTGAAATATCCAATTTGTTTTGTGCCAGCTAGGGGGCATTTTTTTAATGAATAAAATATTCAATTAAAAGAATAACCATCCAGCTCTTCTAGGAAATACTAAATATATGAAAGGTGATTTTTCAAAATCTTTTTTAGAAGTTTCTTCATAAATGGGTTCTTGAACCTCTGCCTCACAAGGTGGTTTTATCACATTTTGTGCTCCTGAAGAGCTGTAACTAACTGTTCACAATGCATGCAGACACACAGATACCAGAAAATCAGCACACCAGACACATCAGGGATCCTGTGTTGGTTTTATGTAAGCAGAAAGCACGAGTTCCTTCACATCTTGAGAACAACACCAGTATCAAAACATGGATATGAAAACATGAAAATAAGGTGAGACAAGACACTTTTCCTGCCTGAAATGACAACACAAAACTTCCATGAAATGGCATCTGCTGAAGAGCTCATGGGAAGAAATGATCTCTTTTCCCACACAAAGGAAGAACTTTTGAGAAGACCTTTTGCAAGGCCACTAGATCGAAAGTCAAGTCACTCACCAACTATGCAGAAATGGAAGACTTGAATAATTTACTAGCATGAACATTACACCCATCACTGCTAATCAACATCACCTCATATGGCTGAAACGGCAGTAGAATGTTGGAGTGTCTTTGAATAAGACTAAGTAACAGAATGAACTTCAGAAAACAAAAAACAAGTCAAAGTTTTGCCAAATCCTGTTACATACAAAGGGGTGCCTGTGAGAAACTGGGAGGGAAACAGTAATAATCAACTGGAGGAACAGTTTTCATAGGATAAAAAATGAATTGCCAATAGCATGTATGTCAGACACACTAGTTCTAAAACAGAAAACTGTTCCAAAACAGAAATAAAATGAGATTATGACTGGGAAAAATAGCCTCTTTATCCTTAGAAAAGGAAAGACTCTTTCCTAAGTAAAGGATTAATTTGTTAAAAAAACTTGGGAGTTCAGGTGTCATTTATGTGACAAATTAAAAATCATATATATACAGCCACTCAACTACCCCAAAATCCCAAGCCTCTAAAAAGATACTACACAGAGTCTGGGTCCTGCAATGGCCAGACAAAGGACATTCAAGAGCCCACCTGAAACTGGATTAGGCACAACTAGAGTACAGAGCTAATTCTAGAGCAACACCTTCCTCAAGAAAGAAAATTCTGGGAATTCCTTCATTTACTAGTCACATGTGTTGAAAATGCCTGTGCCAGCTGTGTGAGGCTGGAGAAGTCATCGTGGACAATAGAAAATGGAGATGGATGCAGATTCTGTGAAGGAGACAGAGGAGTTAGTACCTTCCTGTGAGTCTCTTCCTCCCAGTGCTTCTCAGGAAGGGCTGGTAGAATGTGGAGGCTTAATTATTTCAGCTTGTGTGAGTTTGGTACTTGGGAGAAATACTGGAGTGGCTTGTAATTCTGAAAACTGGAAGCTGCTCTGCCAAAACCTTTGTTAGTTTGAAGCCAAGGAAGCCACCTCTGTATACAGCAGCTGGAGATGTAAAGGAGATATAACTAATCAACTGGATGGAAAACTTCATCAGTCCTCACATCCCTCTGATCCCATGCCACTGCATTGACCTGTAGATCACTGCTAAGGAAAGAGTAGATTGTCTTTTTTTAATAACTCTGCTGAGACCACTGCAGGACAACCACGTAATTGGAACACCTGGTAACTGAAGACAGAATGGAGGTTAATCATCTCATTTTGAATGGGCCACAAGCCCAAATAACATTTGCATTTATTATCAGGCTGGGTTTGAAAAATAGCTGGGTTTGGAAAACAAAATTGTGTCTCTCAACAAGCCCCAGGAGCCATCCTGTTCAAGAAAGAAAAAGCACTGAGATATCATGGTACTGTAAGAGAAAATATAGAATCCTCCTTCTTGAAATGTATGTCTAAAGTTCAGAGCTGTCCATCTTTGGTGGAAACATTGTGCAGGCCTATAGAAAACAAAAGCTGTGTGTGGGTGCCCAGAAACACCCCAGGAGCAGTCACAGTTAAGTCCAAAAAACAATTTCCAGAATTCTTTGAGGTAGAGCAGTGATAACCTGCATCTTCAAGGTCATTTCCAGCCAAAACAATTGTATGTTTCTATGATCTTCAGACACTCATATTGACACATCCTCAAAGATGATCAGCAGCAGTCTTGGAATCCCTCAGGACTCCTGATGTTCATGGCAAAGCCTTGTAGAACTGAAAAGGGCTAAAAAAAGAAAATATTCCTTAGAAATTAGTCTGTAAAACAATGTCATAGAGAGTGAAAGCCTTTCTATAGGAAACCTAAAATACCTGCATTAAGGATGAAATTCTGTAATAAACTCCCCAGAAGGATTTAACTACTGGTTCAAACGTAACCAGTTTGCACTGCTTGGGGTAGTAAATAATGTTCTGATGCAAAATCAGTGCTTGTGTCTGACTTCTGTAGAGTTACTGATTATTGCCTTCCTTTTAGCCAAAGTGCAGTTCCAGTGGTGGCCAGTAAAGGAAAGAAATGCTTGAGAAGCAGAAGGGCAGCTTTGTAACAAAGATTCATCCAGACAATTTGGTATCCATTACAAGCTGAAGTCAGCTCTGTATGCAAATGTGGGGAGCTAGTGAAAGGGAACCTCATACACCTAGAGAGGGTCTTTTTCCCTCATTAGCATTTACAAAGTAACTAAGTGACATAAATTTGGGATCTGATGACTGGGAACATGCTGGACATGCCCTGCATACCACAGGGCTCTCAGGCCTCTGTAACACCATGTGCTACTCTCATGTTCAGGTGCTCTCTCCATCCTTTTGAATTTAAGGATTACCTTTGTGGAAAGGGTCTATAATCTCACATCAGTAGGAGATGCCTGCTGCTGCACACAAGGAGAACCTTCGTCCTTCAGTTTCTTGTCCCTTGAGCAGAATGTTTGCACTTAGGGGAAGGCAATTAGGATATTCTCAGGTGCCCTAAATCCTTGGCCATACAGTCTATGGCTGGAAAGCAAAGAAACCAGAAAGAGGGTGAAAATCAGAAAATGACAGTGCTTGTCCCAAGCCTCTCAGTGTTTAAGAGGCATTTGAACAATGTTTTAACTGTTGGTCAGCCCTGAAGTGCTCAGACTGTTGGACTACGTTATTGTTGTAGGTCTCTTCCAACTCAAATATAACAATCTGTTCTGTCCTATCCTGTCCTATCCTGTCCTATCCTGTGCTACCTGTCCTGTCCTGTCCTATCCTACTCTGTGCTGTTCTGTGATAAGGGTGCAATCCAAGGAGTTGTTTTTGCCTTCAGATCATGTCAGGAAAACAAGCCACAAATTGCTAACAGAGCATGGCAGCAGCAATTAGTGATATAAAATCACTTCTGCCATGCTCTGTGCCCACTGTGAGTGCAAGAAGGGATGGGAGCAAGGGAGGAAGGCATCAGGCAGCCTTGCACCAGGGCTGGGGATTTTGAGCAGCTTCCAGATGGCACCAGCACAGTATGTTTTATCTATCTCATGAAGAAAGTGGATCTGTCATTCAAGCCATTCAGACAGGTTTTCTTTTCACCCTCCTGGAAGTGTTTGACTTTACCTGGAGGTTTTCTTACTGTTATCCACAAAATAAAGATTTTTATCAGGTACAGTGGAATAGCCAGAACTTCTTTATTGTCAGTTCTGTTGAAACAGGAGTCCAGTGATGACTGGAAGAGCTGGCAGCCTGTACAGGCTAAAGTGAAAAATAATTTGCTGAGCTCTGTCATTCAGATTAGGACAAAGGACCCAGTCTGGTTGTGGGGTAAGAGTGCTGCTTAAACAAAGGTCTGCAGTTTTGGAAGAGCCAAGGCAGCAATGGGGCATGGGTGGGGAGATATTTCTGAAGTGGGGATTGCAGAAACAGCACCTAAAACACAAAGCAGAGATGGCAGATAACTATAAATAAGCTTACAAGATTTTGTGCAGAAAGGAAGAGACAGAAAATTCACACTGCAAGACCCAAAGTACAAAATTTTCCCACCACTCTTCTCTAGTCCTATTATTGCACAGAGGTGCAAAAAAAAAAGGAAGGAAGGAAGGAAGGAAGGAAGGAAGGAAGGAAGGAAGGAAGGAAGGAAGGAAGGAAGGAAGGAAGGAAGGAAGGAAGGAAGGAAGGAAGGAAGGAAGGAAGGAAGGAAGGAAGGAAGGAAGGAAGGAAGGAAGGAAGGAAGGAAGGAAGGAAGGAAGGAAGGAAGGAAGGAAGGAAGGAAGGAAGGAAGGAAGGAAGGAAGGAAGGAAGGAAGGAGATATTTTGGGTACAGCTTCAGAACATACAAAATCATTTCCTTGAATTTACACAAAGAAGCTGGTTTTAATTTCTCTGCTGAAGTGCTTTCTTTTTCTTGATGTCTGTAAGTGGCCAGAGCAAGACAGCTCAGAAGAACAGGAGGAAGCTGTGATCCCAGACAGGAGTTAGCAGGGACAGTAATCTCTGTGTCTTTATACCTAATAATTCCTGTTGACCCAGGAGTGGAACTGGAATACACCATTAATAAGTGTTACATGCCATACCCGAGGAATAGTACTTATGTACAAGAAATATTTTTATAATGCAGTAGCTCCTGCCTTGGTCTCTTCATGCACAAATCGCATGAGACAACACAACTCCCACAAGACTTTCAACAAGCCAGACAAATGTGGGTTTTTTTTCAGAGAAAAGACAAAAAATGAAATCTGATAAAGGCTGGGGCAGGGGAGATGGAGGGGAAGGAGAGGGACTGGGGGCTGATAAAATGGTGAGTACTGAAAAGCACTGGCTGTGCAGAGGGATTAGCAGGGCTGTGGCACCTTCTTTTTTCACAGAATCACAGAATTTTTATGGTTGGAAGAAGACTTCTGAGATCACCAAGTCCAAACTTCCATCCAGATGGAAAGAAGAAAAAACAAACCCCCAAAAAAACCCAAATAAAACTAAGACAAAAAATACATCACAACACCCGCTAGAGCATGTTTATGCAGCACATGGTAGCATTTGGTCACTTGAAGGACGAGAAGAACCAGCACAGGGACCTCCTCCTGCATCTCCCACCCTGCAGACCCCATCACTGCTTCATTGGACTGTGACAGCAGCAGATGAACATGATATTACTGATATTAAAACATTTAAAGCCTGGATTCAAACTAAACTGCTAAAAAGCATTTCATTTTGGTTTTTAAAGTTTTTAAATCTCAAAATATTCCTTGAAGGCATTTCCTCAGCAGGAGCTGAAGGAAAATAGGCTGGTTATGGTTTAATGAACTAGTCCCAGAGAGCCCTTCATAAAATAGTTACAACATTATAAATGAGAAATGTTGTAAGAATAGCTAAAATGGGAATTTACACAGGGTATGGTGCCTTTTATTTGCATATGACCTCAATGATTATGTGCAAGATTTGGCCTTCTTCACAATAAGTGCCACATTCTAGTTGGAGAAATACGATGCCTTTGTTTTGGCAGAAAATAAATCTCTCAAGGTAATCAAAAATTCATGTAACATATTCTAAAAATATCCCCTCCAAAACTGTCTGTGCCAGACAAAACAGGAGAAAAATATTTGCCTTTGACAGGGATATTGATCTGCAAAATGTTTCTTTTCTTCTCCCTCCTTTGCCCTCTTGATTTTCTTCCAAGTTCCCTTTTTTCTGGTGCTTTCAGCAGAGCGAGGGCTTCTTCTGGGAAGGAACATCATGAAGCACAGCTTTGCCAGCTATTGCCTGATTTTTATTTACACTGAGGCCCGTTGCACTGTTCTGGCAATTTCCAGAGTGATTACATCCATTTTTAGCTCTTCAGACTTCCCCCAGCATGTATAAGGACCTTTGTAAGAACAAGGACTTAATATGCACATTTTTGCAAAGTCGCTTTGGATGCCTCTTCCCCTGCATAGAAACAAATGCAAGTGAACCTGGAAAAAGCATTTCACTTCACAAGAAAATCAATCCACCTAGAAAGGAATCCTTGTAAAGAGGAATACTGCTGGAGGCAGGGATTTCTCTGAATAAATTAAGTGTCTAGGTGCTCAGGAGGTGGATTTCCCTTTCACTGGTGTACACTAGTGGCTTTATAATATTACGGTGACACAAAGCACTTATGCTAGCTTAAAAATACCAGGTTTAGGATCACTGGAGCTGCAGTGCAGAGCAGCCTAGATGGGATTTCTGTACTGGTTGTAGAAGCTAATTTAGACGAGCTGTGGCTTCCTTACATTGGTCACTGCTCACCTCTCACATCTTTTTCAGCTGGGGTGAAGGAGAAATTGCACCACTATACCCCACCAAGAACAGGATTTTATTTGATTTCCACATTTCTTCAAAGGCTCAAGAGTGTAAAAAGAAAAATCTGCTGCAGGTCTCTGACTGATATGATTACAAAACAGGGTGTTGGGGGTTTTTTTGGGTGGAGTGAGGTTATTTCTTGTCAAGCAGAAAACAGCAAGTCACTGGGGGCATGGCATTTCCAAACAACAAATACCCCACCTGTCTCCTTAACCTGGCACCCTGACACACCAGAAAAGTGATGGATTAAAGCTTTCGTACAGTTGAGTGTTGTTTCTGAGTCTCATTTTTCCACCAAGGGCTCTATTTCCCCATTAGCAAATGTTTTTCTTTTGGGCAGACTACAATGCTTTGTTTGTGTTTGTTTGGCAAGCCCTGGATATACCTGGCCAAAGGAAGGTGGAGACACAACTCATCCCTTCTGTGACTGTCTTTTAACAGCTCTGAAATGCTGCTGAATGGGAACTGTCCCTTCTGCTCCCACACTGTGCTTCAGGCAGACAATTACTGATATAACCCATCAAGCATGAGATGACATATGGCTTTTGATGGACAAAATCAGATAGGAAAGAGTTTAAATATTGAATCTACTTGCACAACCATAATTTCTCTGTAACACCAGAGAAACTTACTCTGAACTCAGTCAATCATTTCAAAATGCAGTCAATAAAACTGGTGTAAAATAGCTGCTGCTAACCACACCCATGTTTCAAATGAACCATCATATTTTCTAGGAAAGAGGATGTAAGAAAGTCTGGTTATTGGACCATTCACTTTCCTGGAATACTAGACATCTAAAATAGCAGGTTAACAAAACATCACAAGGATCAAGGGACATTTGCTGTCAAAGAACAAAGGAAGCACAGCGTTCTGAGACTGAGGGTCCTTCAAGGTCTAGAGGAGCACTGAAAATGGTGTTTTGGTTACTCTTTCTCTCCTTTCTGGTCTATATTTTTATTTGGAATTACTTGTAGAACTGGACCTTTCATTCTCCTGAGTCTCAACTCATTCTTTCAGATGGAATAGGCTTAACATTAGTTCAAGATTCATGACATAAACTAGCATTTGGAAATCTGAAAGTTTACACCCATATCTTTGTGCATACACATAAGTACATGGAGAGCAGGCAGCTACTCTGCCAGCTGTTTCAGAGTAAGGATTTCAGCCTTAATATTCAAATAAGTCCTTCAGGTCTCCAGATTTTGTGATATGGCTTACTGGTTTCAGTGACCTTTGAGAAATACTATCATGTTTCTGGTCCTGCTTTCCCTGCAGCCCTCAGAGATGACAGGTCAGCTTCCTAATTGCTTGTGCTTTTGTATTTTATGCAGCCAAATACTAAGGAATCAGAACTCAAGTATGACCTCTTATAACCCTTTGGACTTTTTGTGGTTTTTGTCCTGTGAATAACTTTCAAGAAAATTCAATGAAAAGATGGGTGGGTCATCTGCATCCTATAACCTGCCACCTTCTCAATGCAAGACCATGTCTGGGATCCAAGACCAGGGCTAAGCACAACCCCATGCAGTGTCAGTTAGTTGGAGGCACATCACACAGAACTGTAGCTCTGCTAGGGTCAAGTTTTTGGCTTTTGATGAACGGAAAACCACTTCCATCTCCTTCT
Source organism: Apus apus (assembly GCF_020740795.1). Lineage (NCBI taxonomy): Eukaryota > Metazoa > Chordata > Aves > Apodiformes > Apodidae > Apus > Apus apus. Next base: position 108,571,759 of record NC_067285.1, on the reverse strand, counting down.
TGCTGCCTGTCATGGCCACTTAGTGGGTGGTTGGGTATCCTGACAACATAAGCTGCCAAACAGCTTCAAAGTGTAGGCCCAAGACCCAGCTGATCACACCTAAGCCTGAGATCACTGAACCATCAGAATTTGGTAGTTTCCACCTTTTTCTCATCAGGGAGAAGATGGTGCAAATTCCTCATGTGAAGAATAAGGGAAGCCATTGCTGCTGCTCATGAAAATCAGCCATGCAAGAAGAGCTGGGAATTTCACGAGTAGTAAGAGTGATTAATGCATTCAAAGGTGTTTCTTTCTTGGGGAAAGCACCCTGCATGCCATTGTTTGTCCAGTAAGCCAGTTAAATTGCTTTGAGGGACTGAAAGGAAACAATATGCCGTCCTGAGGAGAACATGAGGTCTTTCCTAATGATACCACAATTTTTCCTTAAGTATGTGTCCAAATGAAGTAATTTGCAACTTCTGTTGCAAAAGCAGGAAAGAATTGGATGGAAGAATCACCCACTGCATGGAAAAAGTGGTTTTGCACAGTTTGGTTGAGTTCCTTTCTCCACCCTCTTCTTCTTCTTCTGAACTAAAATTAATCCCACAAGACTATCTATTACTGGCAGTTCATTCCACTAATTTGGATGGGATTCTTGGTTTCGATTTAGAACTGGAGATGGTTCTACCATTAATTTTTTCATATTTGTCCAAAAAACACAGCCCTGTGCGAATGGGTCATTTCAAGCAACAAACTACCTTTCACTGACACTATTGGTTTGTTTCATCTTCTACATAGAATCACTCTCAGATTTTATTTCAAAATATATAAAACTTTCAGAGAGCACATAGAAACTCCTTCACGCTGAGTTGCTCTTAGAAGATGGGTCAAACAGTGTGATGGCAAAGAATTATGTCTGACATCCTGACCTTCACATCTCCAGGACCAGTGTTAATAAATCTGTGACAGAGACTCTCATTAATTGTTTTTTAAGTTTCTCCTTCTATTACCGGGGCCATATTTTTCTATAAATTTGCAGAAACACAGCTGTGTTCAAAACTCCTCTTTCCGAGATTTGCCAAAGTTAAATATTCTGTAAACTGTAGTTGTAAACTAGTCCTTTTTCCCCCCTGGAGACACCAGTATTTTGTAGTAGAATTTTGCATGCCTGTGTAAGATCTGGTACATGTACAAACAGAAGCATATACTATTGCAGGGTTTGCCTTTGAATGGAAATTCCCATAAATTAAACTATTTCACACAAGTGAATACAGCACAAATACAATTACACCAATGTGTTTCTTACATATTTTGGCTAATTAGTAGGATCTGGTTATCAAATTTATGATGTTCTGCTCCTGTAATAAATAATCTGTGAACCCATTAAAACTGGGTTTCTAGTATGTCATTAACTACAATAGACCTAGCACATGTGGAAGCATAATCTCTTTCCTAAGGCCAGATACTCTATATCAAAATTCAGAGCCTTCTATGTGGCCCTGTGACCAAGGGAATTAAAATGTTTGCTATGTATTTGAGACCTATAAAATAATGGGTTCATTTCTCCAAATGTCAAGTAAGTTTTCCACTCAACAGATTCAGCTGAGTTTTCATTCAGTACCTCCCACGATCAGATCTGAGTCTTAATCTGCTAATTGTCAGCAAAAAGCAACCCTTCCGTTTTTAACTTGCTCAAAATTACAGGTAGATGAAATATTTTCTACTAATATAACATCGTCCAGATTCAGCCTCAACTTACAAATGTCAACCCACATCTATCCTCTACCCTTGTATCTATCTGTTTTACAGCCACTTGAAGGTAGTTTGTAATTTCCTAGTATCCTGCAGCAGTTTATCTTCAGACAAGTTATAACATTTGCCTCCCCCATAAAAAAAGAAAAATAATAAAATTAATTAATTAATTAATTTAAGTAAAATCACCTTCATAGTGAAAAAACAGGCAACAAAAAGGTTACAATTGTTTGCTCATGGTTGCCCTGGAGCTGAGTGGTAAAGGCATCTTGCAGGAGTGCACGACCAAAAGGCACCTCTCCTTTGGGCAAGAAGCACCCACGTTTTTGCAAATACCCACGAATTCACCCTGAGAACAGTGTTGCTCTTCCCACCAGAAGCACCACCGCTCGCTGCAATAGAAGCAAGCTGCAGTTTGAGTAAAGTCTGGTAATTGTCAGCACTCTGCAGCACTGAGCAGCAGTAAAAGCTGCACTCAGGATTCCCAATATTCATCTCTCCCTCTAGCCCACACTCATGTGTGAAATTTCGTTTCTAGGAACATTTTCACCCTATTTTGTTTCTGACCAACCTCAGAGAAGAAGCATCAGTGATATTACAGCCATCTAGCAAACCATTTACTAAATAATTCTTCATTACATCTCTTGATTGTTTTCTTTGGAGGGAAACAAACATTCTTACAAACAGAGCAGATGACATATGAAATGATTAAAATGCCTATTGGGTAAATGAAAGATCTCCTTTCTTCTCAAAAACATCCAGCTTTATAAGTCTAATGTGGAGTTCTGTACTATGCCAGATACATTTGGAAACCATCCCAACTATCACTTTGAAACTCTGCCTGTTTAAAAGTTTTGGCAGCTTTAATCACAGGCACAAAAGCTTCAGCAAAATTGCTGTTTTAATGAGGCCAGCTCTGCCAGGAAGCGACAAAGCAACCGATGCCATCTGTTTGCATCTACCCACTTTTAATATATTAATGTAAGCAAAACTTACAGTCATCAGAATTGTTTTCCTGGTATCATTAGCTGGCCTAAAAATAATCTATGGGTCTTATTCATTGCTGGTGTAACTGCAATCATCACTCTTCCAACAGATAAAAGTTTGACCCAATGCATTTTTGGCCAGAAAAGAAAGCAGGAAAAGTTCAGCTCCATATGCCATGAATACAAGTGGTCCTTGGCTAAGCAGACAAATGCCTTTTTCATACATGCATTACAAGCTGAGAACAAACTACACTTGTGGGTCACAGAGACTGTATTCTGAATTTCTGTGGAGTTAAAATACAAGGAATAAAAACAAGTTAAAAAAAAAGTTACTATGTTCCTGCACTACTATCAAGTTTCTATTCAGTGATCCAATATGCAGTAGCTAAATAAACCCAAATGGTTTCTTTTTTATGCAAGTCTTAAGTCCCTCAAGATTTTTTTTTTCCATATAATTTCCACAGTTACAAAACCTTTGGACTATAGCAATGATAAAACATGGTCATTACTGTCTTCCTTACACTTCAGTGCAAAACTTCAAACTGAGAATTGATTTGACACTCGAAAGAAAGACACTGGTGAGAAGTGCCAACTTGCATTTCATAGAATCATAGAATCATAGAATGGTTAAAGTTGGAAGGGCTCTAAACCTGACCATGAGCTCCAGTTACAAGCCAGCTTTCATCCAGGAGGTACCACAGGTATAAATGTCGACTCCCAACCTCCTTATTCCACCCTCCCCGAGTTTGCCCTCATTTTCTAGCCTCTGGGACCCTGGCACATGGATTGAAAACAGGCCAAAGCAACATCCACCAAGACCCCTTCTCTGGTTAGCACCAGGATTGTGGAGGTGCCTTAAAGCACACTTGTCCTGCAGTCTATGGTAGCTTAAAATGCTACAAAGCTTCTTGAAATGCACACAAGGCAAAGGCGAAGGTTTTCAGACAGGGATGGTGTGACCTTGTGAGGAACAGAGAGCATTATCATCTTTGGTTGACAACAGACATCCTTCCTTCTGGTGTATTTAAGCTTAGAAAGAGGAATTCTTTATTATATTTTCGATGGTGTGAGGCTGTACACACATAAAGGGAGATGGACAGACAATGTCTGTGTGTTGTTTTAGACAAGATTAAAGCAAAAGAAGAGAAACTGTCAGCTTTTTAACAATGGTAGGATCTGGACTAGGACATTTCTAGTGGATGGACCAGGAAGTTTTCCTGGTTTCCTACTTGTTTTCCACACATAAGAACAAATGTGTGTGGAATCACTGTTCTCCAGAGCTTTCAACCATAGTTCACTACAAGAAAGCTGTTCATTTGCTGACTACAGACATTTCCCTGCAATAGGGATAATTCTACCCAGTTCCTTGGGCCTTTTGTGACTTTATTTCTTACTTGTTCAAAATGACTTATAATTACCTATATCCTCTGAGTTAATGGCACAATTTTGTTGTTGTTTGAGTAGTTTATGTTATGATCTCTGAGACAGTACTGGATTTAGGGATTTCAGTTTGGTCTTTAGTAGCTCATATATATCACAAATCTAATACATATCACAAGGCACAGGCTAATACAAAATGTGTAACTGAGGCTGGCATTTCTGTAAAAGCCCAGAGAGCTGCAGTACACTGGCAGGCTAATCTGTTGTGACTAAGAATTATTATATTCATAAGTCTATACCACACAAACTAAATCCTCTGATCTAAATGAAATTACACTGGTTTCATGGCAGTGCTACTTAGATTGCATTACAGTCCATTATCCATGGCGTTGTCTGGCTATAAGTAATGACAGATTCTGGTGCTCTAGAGAGCTATATTACCCATTTACTTTCAGTGTTAGAACAATGGGCATAAACAGGTGTGTTTTGTGAAGATTTGGTACAGCTTGATTCACATATCTACCTCAGCCTCCTCTCTGGCAAGTACTATATTCTGCTTTATGATAAAACTTCTTAAATATATCAGTCTTCTCTTTTTTCAGTGCTGCTCCTTTTCTTTTGTGCCTGGTTCTTAATCATTAGGATTTCACTTAGCAGTGGCATGAGCAAAATTTTACAGCATTTTCCAGCTCCAACTCATGGCTTTTACACCAGCCACTGAAGGAAAAAAGGTGCTAATGAAGGGGGTTTAGGGTAATCTCAAGAAAATTTTTACCTAACCCACCAAGTCAAGGCATTAGATTAAGCCTTTAAAAAGATGCCTAGCAAATAATTATGGAGAATGAGAATTTTAATTTATTTTTTTTTAAATGTTTAGTTCTGCATTGTTTTGTCAGTACAAGAAGTTTATGCTGGCCTTGGGCAGCATGGAAGAGGGGTGGCAGCAGCAAAGGCAAGGGAACACTTTGAAGTAGTAGCACTGAGAAAGGAAAGTACACATTACTGATAACAAGCACATTTCTGCACTTTGGATACTGTGCTGTTGTACAGCAATGCACAAATAATTCCCCTTTACCCACTGTCCCAAACCCTGCCCTCTAAGATCCATAAATACAGACTGTAGCCTCCAAATACGAAAAAGGGAAATAAACTACGATCCGCCTCATTTTAAAATAGCAGTGTAACAACTGTTATAACAGCCTCTGATATTTATTTTCCAAGGCTAAATCCAGACCACCAGCCATATTTAGCAAGCACTGGAGCATGAGCAGCCTCTCCAGCGCCGGTTCCTCCGCACGGAGCTGGAACACCGCAGCAATGAATCAGTTACACGCTGCAGACCACGCTCCAGCTGTCTCACAAGCAACTAAACTGCAGCAGCAGCTCCAGAAGTTCACAGTAGCGGCACTAATTTTTACCAGCTGAGGACTTGAGCCTTTATCTCTTGTTTAGATTTCAGAACAGACCTCAGATTTCTGCAGCGCGGGACTCCTCTAAACAAAGGGCTGGTCTCCGGGTTTCCCCCTGTGCTCAGCCACTCTGAGAGCCAGCAAGCACCCAGGACCTTTAACCCAGCAAGTGGTGGGGTGTTGGCACAGTTTGCTTGACCCTGGAGAGCACGATTTCCCTCGAACTGCACTAGCATGTAGCTCTGGTGACAAAGTGACATTCAGTACCTGGAGAAATGCTGCCATGGATGCAGGAAATGGAGTGCCTACCACATGGGTGCTACTGAAATGAAAGTGGTTCCATGAGCCAACTTTGCAAAAAGAAACACTTTGTTTCTGCCTGGCCTTGGCAAGATTTTGACTCTGGCTAATTTAATATTAAAGCTACACTAGCTGTCTCAGATCCATATTGTTAAAACCAGCTGGAGATGCCAAAAACTACACAGAGAGCCAGCTTTTTGCCTAAGCAAATAATACCGACTGTCACTTTGTATCAGGATTTAATCCTTTTAATGACCGATAGGTGGGGTAATTTCCCCTGTTGAATGCATTTTTTTCAGAGACATTTCCATTCACTGCATCCCTGTCTGGTAGCCACATGATACACACAGCAATCCTGACTTCACTCTTGCTCAGCAGTTTATTATTTAGAGTGCCTTTTGCTTTTCCATCAACTAAAACCCTGTTCCTTGTACCATGGCCACAAGGAAATGCTGTTCCTATTCATTGCAGGACTTACAAGATGCATTCAGATTTGCACCAGGCTGCAGATTCCTATTTTGTGTTGTGTAAAGGGTTTTTGGGAGGTTTTAGCTGGTTTCACTCTAGTCCCACTCTGCTGTACTGCATACTGGAAATTTTATGAGGTTCAAATAAGAGCAAAGAAAATGAGGCAAATTCTCTGGTTATTCCACTTCACTTTCTAAGATCTCTCTTTGTGCTGAATAGAAGCAGTCTTGTGGATTAGATAAGTTTATCATTGGTTTAGATACAAATATTAGTCAAGAAATGCTATTAATGCTAACAACAAAACACATTTTTCCTTCTCTTGTATGTTGCTTTAATACGATCTCACCACATTTTAATGGATGTAGAAGCAACAGAGAGAGTTTTTTCTTCATTTCTGAAAACAAATGGTAGAATTTATTTCCCTATTTATGACACATGGAAAACCTTGGGAGGAAAATCCTGCATTACCAAAGGAAAAGATGCCACCTCAGACCCCTGGAAACTGGGGGAGTAGCTGCTCTCCTAGTGATCCTGCTTAGGTGCAGCAGGCTGGGTGAGTCATGTTTTGGTCAAGTTTTCCTATGTGACATCCTGACTTTCTTCGGTCCACTTGCTCCCCCAGGAAGAAAAAGATGGTAGAGGAATCAGCCAGCATACCTGTTCACCTGTCCTCTGTATAAGAACACACTAGTTCAGTAAAAAACATTTTGGGCTTATGATCTTCCTTTTTTTCATTGTCAAGTGGAAACATCTGGAAAAACCTACATATTTTGGAAAACTCTTCAGATTTACTGTGAAATCCAGTTCTGCTGCTGAAAGCTGCTGATTGAGGGAGTGGAACTTCTTCCTGATGAGGAAAGGCTGAGGGAGGTGGGTCTCTTTAGCTTGGAGAAGAAGAGACTGAGGGGTGACCTCATCAATGTTTACAAATACGTTAAGGGCAAGTGTCAGGAGGATGGAGCCAGGTTTTTTTCAGTGATAACCAGTGAAAGGACAAGGGGCAATGGGTGCAAACTGGAACACAGGAGGTTCTGTGTAAATATCAGAAAAAACTTCCTTCCTGTGAGAGTGACAGAGCACTGGAACAGGCTGCCCAAAGAGGTTGTGGAGTCTCCTTCTCTGGAGACATTCAAACCCTCCTGGACACGTTCCTGTGTGATGTGCTCTGGGTGATCCTGCTCTGGCAGGGGGGTTGGACTAGGTGATCTTTCGAGGTCCCTTCCAACCCCTAAGATTCTGTGATTCTGTGTGAAAACCAGATAAAGAGCAGTGCTAGTTCCACCTAAATTCCCTGGGCTGTACTGCAAATCGATACCATAAACGGTTGCTTGTTTTTAAACTAAGTACTAGACAAGAAGGGCTATTTTGGGTTAAGTGAACAAGCACCTCTTTGAGTACAGGAGCTAATAAAGGGCTGGTCTCCAGCAAGCAGCTATCTCAAGCTTTGTTTGTTTTTACCTGCATTAGATTAGTGCTGCAGTGCAATTTCACCCTTATTAGACACTGGGAAGGCTACACAATGTAGCACTAAGCTCAAGGAAAAGTTCAGACAGAGTTCATGGTTAATTAGACATTCCAGGCTCCTCATGGCAAAGCAACCTTGATGGTGCAGTAGATTCTTGCTTGTCTGATATGACTGAGCAGCACAGGCATGGATTCTGGCTGTCACCAGCCCACAGTGTTTCTCTGGTGCCTGAACACTGTTGCATCCAGCTGGTGGCTTTCCCTCAACAGTGAACTTGCAAGTCCTGTCTCTCCCCCCCAAGTTTGTACAAGATGTTTACTGTGAAATCACTGAGAACTCTGTTAAAAATACCAGAGTTATATGTCACATAAATATTTATGACAAAATAGCATAAAGAGGCATAACTGGGGCCCCAAGAAAGGATATATGGAGCTACTACTATTTAGGATAACTTTTGTCTGACTTTTCTAAATAAATTGTAAGGCTAAAGTGAGATGTGATTTTTTGTTCTCTCTCTTTTTTTTTTCTTTTTCTTTTAATACTATTTTTAGGCTAAATAATCAGATGTTAAGGATATATTTAGTATTGCCAAAGAACAATATCAGGTTTACAGAAAAGAATTCCAACATAACCCCTACGTTTGTCAAGCAAACGTTTGTATTAGTTACTTTCCCAGTTACAACAATCCGATTGCCAGAATTTTGGTTATTTATGAATTTATGGGACCCAATACATGCACATATCCCTTTTTAAACCACCAAAACCCAGGATGTGGGTAGGAACTGTGAGCGTGGCCAGCAGCGTTTCACCCCTGTTTGACTTGACTAGAAATTGTTTCTTTCCCTTCAGCATAAAGGAGACTTTTTGCTCTATTTTAATAGTAATTGTTGGCAGCAAAGAGTTCTTTTTTCAGGCACCTCTGCCCAAAAAAGCTTCATGGAGAATGAAATTCCCTCTTTCTCAGATGCTCAGGCTCACATATCACTTCTGCCCTGCTTGGTTGTGTTTTGAGTGGGAGACCACTGGCTGACAAGCTGTTTGCTGACAGTCCTTTTGGACTAAATTCACTGCTGGGTGCTGGGCTCTTCGATAGCAAAATCTGGTTTGTGCCCACTGATTTATCTTTAGCCATGCTGGGTTAATACACTCTTTTAAGGTCTGCTTATTATTGCTTAAAAGGAAAACATAAGAGGTTGTACTCCCAGAATAGTCACAAATTTCACTGTCTTGGGGTACAAAGAATGTGGATTAAACATTACATAAAGTTGGGGAAAAAATAAACTAGTAAAACAGTATCTCAATAACCATGATCTATGCAGTAATAGGACATTACATATGGTGTATTCCAACAGTTCAATACTGTCAAATGGCAATTCAGGTAAAATAAAACATCAATTAGCATATCACAAGAAAGCTGTCAAGCACTCTACACAAACTTCTCTGTTTGTTGTTTTTTTTTTTACACAGGAACTAATTAATTTTTTGGAACCAGGCTGCATTTATGAATTTTGGAAACAAAATGAAGCACAGCAAGGATTCCACTTTATTGCCTAATAAAAACTATTACTCCTTTAACAGTTCTGACAGGCACCATCTTACAAGACTATTATCTTTTTTCCAACCCTTTTTTTGTCCCCTCAAAAACTGTCACCATATTAACAATCAATGTAGAAAATGTAGAAAATTTGCAGTTACCTCATCAGCATATTGTAGGGAGCTGATTTTCTGATTTGTATCTTTCCTAACTGATTCTAAAGGAACAGTGTATGAATCAGCTATTGCTTTACATGCAGTGTACATATATCCATGTCTTTTTTGTTTAGCTTGCTTCTTTAGGGAGACAAATTCATAATATTTACAGTTCCATCATCAAAACCCAAGGCTTTTATGGGCATAGCAGTTTGAAGCAAAAATTGTCCCAAAGAAAGTTCACATCGATACATCACATCAAGTTGTGACGTATTAAAATGTTTGCTCATGTGAAAAATACTCATGAAGTCACCCCTTGGTCTGTGTCACAGAGCCAGGATGCATGGAGCAGATTTCACAGTGGAAGTGTTAAAACAATTAATCATGGGCTGTGGGAAAGTCACTCTGAGTGTTACAGGAGGAGAAGCGCAGGGGGCACCACCATGAAGGACTCCAAAGAGGTTTTCATATGCACGGAGAAGACTTTCTGGCTCATCCACACATTCCTACAAAGACTGCCAAAAGCTGCCAAATTCAGCCCACCAGTGAGACTCTGAACTCCTTATTCCTGAACCCCAAAAAGCTGCTGTCTTGTCCAGAATGCCAAGAGACTTCAGCATTCTGACAGCTCAGCATTAGTATTAGTAGCTGGCTGGGATTTGTGGTGTGAGGGAGAGGGACTATGGCAGGCATGTGGCTTGCTGCTTTCTAACTGGAGTTGAACTGGAAATACACAGCAGCTTTCCTCTAAACCTGCAACTACAACATCAACATTTACATGAGCAAGTGAAGATACAGATCCACCATGTCTGTGTGCATCCATGGCAGGGCACCAGTTCAGCGCTAGCAAACCCACTCCTGCCTTATGCATGTCCTGCAAAATGTGAATGAATGAGCTCTTTAACAAAGGAATTACTTTGGGGACTCATGTAATTCTTTTAGGAGGACAATATTGTACTACCCAGCACACACTGCATGGCACAGGCTGTGAGAACACTTAGGTTAAAGGAAAATTCCTCCCTATATGTAAAACCTGCTTCATATTTCATTTACACATTTTCCACAAGAACTATTGAAAGCCCTGACAAAGTAATATATGAGCAAATAAAACGTGAGTTTACTGCATACAGACTCAGACTTTCTGATGCTTTTTTTTTCTCAAAACTCAGTGCCAACTGTTTCCCTTGCCATTTTTCTCAAAACCCACTGTGCCAACCAAATGTCATTGATATGTGACTTTCCATACAGATAGATAGTATTGCAATTTTTCAAAATACTAAACTAAAACTATTAAGCATATTGCTTTAGGCTTGCACCAAAACCAGAGGATATGCAGGAGGCAGACAATTGGCAGCACTAGCTTTTCCACCACATATGTCAGTAAGACCTAGAGCTTGGGAAAATGATGCTTCCTGGAGTACAGCACTGATGTATTTACCGTATGTGGTGCTAGAAGCTTTTTACATTCATGCTAATAATCTGCAAATTTGGTAATTTCACACACACACAAACTAGAGCTCTCTTTTTATGTTTCAGCAAGCATTTAATGTGTAGTGCTGTAACATTACTGGGCTGTGTTCTTTTTATCCACACACTCTATAGACTGTATTGGTAAGCTGTGAAATGCTGTCAGAAATTAACAGTAACTGCACTATGCTTGTGAAAAAGTGCAAGTCCTATATGTTAGGAAGGTTATTGGCCTTGCTTCTTATGCCATTATCTGTTTATTCCTTAATTAGAAAAGCTGCATGGTTTATAAAAGACCTGCTAGCTATTACTGGGAACTTTTGAGATTTTAGGGAAAGGAGAAATAAATATGTAGGAAGGTGGAAATGCCCATTACAGAGCTCACAATGAAATAAATAAATAGGGAAAACTATGTCTGCATATCTATTCCAAGAAGAATTATAACAAAGCACAAAACAGCAGAAGCCTTGTCCAGGGGCATTCAACCAACTCTCCTTTAGGTATTCCAGAAGTCTTCTGGGATCAATCCACCACTACAGTTGCATGAACAACAGCAAGTGCAGGAACATCTGAGTACACACAAGGAGAGAAGCTGAGCAAGACTGGAATGAGGTTATTTACACTGAAAACATCCCTTGATGCTACTGGCTGCTTTTCTTCTTCCTCCCTTTATCCATCCCTCTATCTCCCAGCAAGGGTTTCCTGCCCCTCTCCTGCACTGTCCCCCTGTTTGTAATGCTCCCATGTTACAGAACACATACCCCATAGCGAGCTGTCCCCCATCCCAGGCTGGCTCCTGTTTGCAAATATAGGTCAAAAACATGGTTGAGACTGGACTGGGTAATCCCAAATGGCCCATCTGTTTCTTACTCCCACCACACAGAGCCTTGGCCATTGTCACCCACTGTGAGTCTTGGAGTTCTGTCTTGTCTGTTCCAAATCAGCTGAGTTCAGAGGACCTGGAGGTGGCCGAAATGTTTTTTTCACCATATTCTGCACAGCCAAATGCATAAAGATGCAGATGTACTTAGACCATCTCCAAAGTCAGCTTCTGTTTGGCTCTACACTGAGCTGGGCAAGGATGTCAAACATGGCTAAAATGTGCACTTGGTTAAAGCAGTGGCCAGAAAAAGCCTTTAGGAATGTCTAGTGGGACTGTTTTCCTCTTCTCTTTTGTGTTGCTTCCTCCAGATGCCTTAACACAGACAGACAACACTTGATCTCACTGTGGAAGCTGCTCTGATAGGAAATGTGTTGTTTGCCTTGCTCTGAGGCCCCGTGTTGGTTCGGACAAACCACCCTCTGCCTGTGGTGATTCTCCAGAGTGCCAGAGCTGAAGTGGATTCTCTCAGCTTTGCTGATCTTCTGCAGAGGTTTTTTTGCATACAGCAGCACAGCTGGGGTAAGTGCTGGTGCTTACTGGGGTAAGTTGCAGAGCACTGCGAGGTGGACCAGGATGTAGAACAGCCTCTCTGGTGGCTTCTGAACAGCTCTGTAGCAGCAAGGTCAGGGGACTACTGTTTGCTCTCGGCAGGGCTGTGAGGGACCTTTCCCAATCCTGCTTAGAAAAGGAAAGCAGCTCTTCCATTTGAAGAACAGGAAGAGTTTTCCTCTTCTGCTGATGGTAAATTGTGAGTAACTTAATAGCACAGCTTGTTCACTGATTCCTAACACTGAAAAGCCTTTAACACACACAGTCACATCCTTCCCCACCTTGACACCACAAAAACATCCAAGAAAGTTAATTCCTTCTTACAGCTGACACCCTAGTCCCTAGTACTACTGCAGCATCATGAGTCCAGGACAAACACCCAGTATCTTTCCAAGGGACAAAGCGCCAGGGCTTTAAATGTAATTGAGGAAAAAGCTGACCAGAGCTCATGGGGCACACCAGCCAAAGGAAGCTTGGGGCAGGACACCACTGACCTTCTCCATCCTTTTGTTATTAAGGGCATTGGTGCATATTGGTGCAAATTGGTGCAAATCAGGCACATTGTCCTGCAATATGTTGTAGCAGTCAGGGGTGCTAGTGATGCAGGTGATTTAGTGATTGCACAGTGCTAAAGCTTGCTGGAGATAATGGGATATCTAGAAGTCCTGAAGGTGCAATGTGAAAGAACCCCAAACACAGCATGGACATGAACAGTGTCCTCCTATCTGCACAGATGATTCTATCTGCATGGAAGACAGCCGTAGAAAGAGTCTGGCATAATGACACATGTCTGACCTGATGCTCTGGAGGCACACAAAGCTGATCTACAGACTGAAGTAGGTTGGCACTTTTGACACAAAGACCACAGAAGAAGAGAATTATCAAATTGCATTTCCTCAAGTCATGAGCAGGTTAAATTCTAGAACTATCGTAGATAAGCTGACAGTGCTGCATCTTGATGAGTTGTGGCATTCTTTCCTGACTGCCAGAACATGAGAGTTCAAAAATAAGTGGTAGCAATTTCACATTATAATTGGCACAATTGTAGAAAATGTTACTTGGCAAGTATCAGGTATTATGTCTAACAGATGAAGCATTTGCCTACAACAGACTGCCTTTGTATAAATAGACACGATGCTACCTTATATGGTGTGTCACCTTGTGAAAAGATAAGTGACGACTGTGAAATGAAGCTGAAGTTGGCAATGATAATACAAACAAGAGGATACCTTCAGCATTGCTGGTGACTCCGTTGCATGGACTCAATAGCATTATTTTGACTTGTAATAGGACCTTATCCCATTGTCTGTGTGTGCATAAAACTTTCTTATAGGGAAATATATACTCAGTGTTGTCTCCTAGAAAACTGCAAAAAATTAATTAATACCCTCTTATGACTTAAAGCCAGAAAGCTGCAGACAGAAACTCTGAGAACTTGAGGCAAGTTCAGTCTCTGTGTTTCTCAAAGCTGTACACCACAGCTTTAGCACTGACACCTTCCTCTGAAGTCACTGTGATGTTGCATTGACCCCAAGAGACTGGTGCATTGCCCAAGTGTTCTGTTAAGAAAGTTGCCCAATGTCAAGTCTAAAATATCTCTTCCATCAGACCCCTTCTGCTTGTCCCACCCGTGTGACTGAACCCTGCTTGCATTTTTACTTTTCACATATCTGTGTGATCTGCTGCCTGTTTTAACTTCATTCAGACTCTCACATTTGTTGTTCTTCTGAGGGTGCTTTTCTGATGTTTTACCTTCAGACTCCGCATCACTTCATTGCCCTTCTTTTACTAAATGTAGCTTTTCTATATCAATTCTAAACAACATAATTCTTTATATATATAATTTCTAAAGAACTGAAAAGGCCAGAATACTACAGATTTTACTCCACTTACCCAAGAATGATGACCAAATAAATTTGTTTAGAGGTAAGTTGGCACCCTCTGGTGCATCATTAGTGTACTGCAAATTTCCTTAAAGGACATTAATTCCTCATGAAAGCAAGAAAAAAATCGGTGAAAATGGATGGCAAAGAGATGACTACAGAGAATTTTGTACTTATTGGCAGATAGAGGAAACTTTGAGGATTTTCCTTCTCCTCTTCTTAAAGAACAAAACAAGCAATGAATTAAGTATTTTAAACTTCTTTTTTTTTTAACAAATAAAAAAGCATTAAGCTTGGCAAATTACATTCTTCAAATGGCTTTTTTCCTTTTTAATTATTTTTTTTTTCTAGCGATTTTTTTGCATGTTATGAGAGCCACTCAGCTGGAACTTCTGAAGCATAAGAATATTGGGGAGGAGAAAACACAGAACTTTCCCATGTTAAACAAAGTAAAAGCGGTTTTACATTGAAAGAAAGGAAATGTGAAGTGTAAAATTTGTTACAGAAACCCCTATTCCAGAGACATTTACAAACCATGGCATTTCTCCATCTATTTTAGTCTCATTCAAGGGCCACACTTGCCAGATAAAACTCATCACAGTAGCTACCTAGGGACATGATGTGAGAACCATTAAATCCATTTCAGAGACAGTGAGAACAACCATTCACTCTCCCCTTTTTTTCTGGGGGGGGGAGGGTTAAATTAACACTTTGTCTCAGCAACACAAAAAGCCTCCTTTATACTCCCCTTTCTGATTTAATTTTTATGCCAAGCAAAACATTTCAACCCAAAATAAAATATTTAACTTTCTTAGGGGACTTGATCTAAAAAAAAAAAAGAGCTTTTAGTTTTATTATTTTAAAATAGTCCAGGTGACTTTAGGGCCAAACCAAAGGTGTATATTTGATGACTTGGTGATACCCAAATTTTGCCATACATCCATAGTAATGGTGGGAATTTCAACATCAGAGTTATTCTCAAAAGAAAAATGTGTTCTGATGTGCTCTGTTCAGAACCTCCAGTTGCTCTTCCTGTGTGAGGGTAAGAGTTGTCTCCACTGGGTTCTGTGTCTTCAACCCAGTTCTCCCATGTCATTTCATTTTGGGAAGAAATCATTGCTACTTAAATCAAATAGTAAACTTCTTGGAATGTGGGATAAACACTGTATGATGAGCTGGGCAGAGCCTACTAGAGTGTAGCATCCTTCAAACCTTACTGCTGTCAACTGTGCCATCAAAATGTGACCTATTAAGTAAGAACCAAAATGTGGAATTCTGCAAGCAAAAATCCATCCATTACAAATTTTTTGAAGACTGGGGCTTATCTCTAATAATATGCAGGTGCAACCATATAAAAACAGAGTTCTACTGCAGCTCAATGTATTCACAGCAAGAAATCCTCACTGAATATATAATCATGCTCTGTCTTAACACTTAGTTAATAAAGGCTGTTTATTTACACAATATGTTTCAAGTCAAGATTTCTAAAAACAAGAAAAGGTTGTACTCCTCTGTAAAACTACTGTAGATATTAATCAGCAAGATCAGTGATGAATAAATACATTATTCATGCTGAATGGTTAGATGTTTTAGGCCAATTTGAGATTTTACAGAAATTACAACTATTTTGATATCCAAAAACTTTGTAGGGCTTCTCCAGGTGTTGACTGACCAAAACAAATCACAGATGTTTATCTTTCTGTTGAATGTCCTCCAAAATTAGTTGATCCTAGAATAAGAATAGAAGTACAAATGGAAAAAATTAGTAAGACTAAAGGAAAACCTTGTTTATGTAAATTATTTTGGGAACTTATTCAAGGAGGAGAGAAAGTTAAAATGATCAAAAATTAAATATACAAACCATACATTTTTATAAGAACTTTTGTATCTCTCATTTTATGGATCTAAATATGTTTTTTTAACTTAAGTTTCTACATTATTACAGATTCTATCAGGTTCATGCACTATTTCACAAGCTATAGCACTGCCCAGCTGCCTAATACTTCACTTCTTACTCTCAGAATATTGCAGTTTCCTTTTATGTTCCTTTTTTTCTCTGCTGGACACAGTGAGATGTCAACTGTCACCCCCTTTCTACCACACTCTATTCAGTCACACAGGAACTGTCTCCCAGTCCTTCTTTTCATTAAAGATCATGTTTTCTTTCTTTCCCATGTGTCAACTCTACTATTCTTCTTTATTAAAGGACTCCCATTGAGTATCTCAGACTTGCTATTACTCCCACTGAGTTCATTGCACTTCCTCCACTGAAGCTGTTCTTTTCTCTATTCCTTTGTTACAAGATTAGTTTTTTTTCCATATTATTACATGTTTTGGATTATTTAGAACTGGTATTTTTCTAGAAAATAATTATGGAAAATATATGATTAAAATGTTATCATGAGGTGAAGCCAGAAAACATTTTCACAGCAGATATTCTAATGCACAAAAGGCAATGGCTAAATACTGACAAGAAACATCAACATTTTTCATTTTTTGCTGATAGCCTACTTCCAATTTTGAATTGTTTGTTGTTGGTTTTTTCTCAGTTAATTTCTTATTTACTGTTCCTCAGCAAATAAGCAATAGGCATGTTATGAAGAAAAGTTTTCAGGAAGAGCTGAATGTTATTTTACAAAATATACTTGCCTAAATGTTGTCTTTGCAGAAGTCCAGAGATGGTGATTGGATGTCTTGATACAGATGGCTGTGGGGAAGGGGATGTAAAGGGATACAGCTGAGGGGTTCTGAAATCAGAAGCAGCCCATGACCCTCTTCTACTGCTTTGTGAACCAGATGATGATGTAACTGAACATCCACTATGTGGTAGTCTTATGGGTGTGGATCTGTGAATGAAATTAATGCATGGATATGATTTGAGGCTACTTTCATAGTACGAGAGATTTCAGACCCCCTTAAATTCATAATGCTAATATTTTAATAGAAAATGCTGTAAATTATTATTTTCTACTATTATTATCTATATTCCAGCTGTAGGACAAAAAAAATATAAGACAATCAGAGATGGAAAAATCAAATATTTTGTTCTATATGTTTTACATTGGTGTCAGGAAGATGCATTAGGCATTCTGATTATAGAGAACAAGAGTTCAGTTTTTCTGGAACCATCTTATGTTTTTTCTTGGTGCTGATAATTCTCACAGTCTGAGATGATTTCAATGTTTAGATGAAAAGCCTGAAACACCTGCTACATACTGCATGAAGGTGTTAAGGTTATTCAGAGAACAGCTCTTGCTTTGGTATTGTGTTGTCATCTCTGATTTTTAGAAGAATTATAAAGCAGACATGTTGTTGCACTTTCATACTAGAAAATTGCTTTTGTATAAAAGTCCCATGACTGTAGATATCCCCATCTACAGGGACACAAATTACCTCTGCACATTTTTTAAGAAAGTGGTTTCAAAATCAAACCTTCCAACAACAACAAACACAGTCATATAGGTGACAGCTGGACTGCACAGTAACATTTCTTCAGATATAGAACGTAACTTTAAGTGTACAGATTAAAGCAGGGCAGACGAGACATTTCAATCTCTCCTAGGAAACAGTAACATCTCTAAAAGATATTTAACTACCTTGTAGATCCTGCTCTACTGTTTTGACCTGACATTAGTCCAGATGACTGAGAACTTCTGTAGGATACACTACCTGTAAGAATCAAATTTTTGAAAACAGGACCAACATGAATTACCTATTTTACTTATGTGATAACTTTGGAAAGAAAGATTAGTACTTTAGTTGCATTATTTGGGACAAATTCATAATCAGATTATTCAAGAATTAAAAATGGTGCACAATTACAATAGACAATGAAAGATAATGTATTGGATGAGCAAATAAAATTACCATATTCCTTGAGGAAATATTAAAATAATGCATATTTACAATTTAGTACACACAAGACATCTGCTGAGGCATGAGTTGTCTTCCAGTACCTCTTACTGGAAGAAGATCCAGCAAAAATGAATGCTATCAAAAGGCCTCAGCAGTATTCCAACAGAGGGTAAAGTTTAAAAGTTATGAAGGTTAATAGAAGGTCTACAACATGCATTGCAAGCCTGTTCTGTTCAATCATACACATGGTTACTGCATTTTATTTGCAACAGTTGACTATGATTGCACAGCAAAAATTATTTTGGTTACAAGTAATTATTCACAGAACAAAGTAGGTCAGTACCAGAAAGACTTCTTTCATTTTTAACCACTTGTTGTCTGCTGGATTGATGTCTACATGATAGGTTTTCAAGTGTTTTTTCCAACAAAAACAATTCCATGATTGTATGATTATAAAACTGGATCCAGGCTGAGAGCTAGCATACATGACTGAGCCTGTGATTGTACAATTCAAGTTTGCTCAGTAAATTTTTAATGTATGGCATTTCATTTATTAACACCCTTAACATAATTCAACTGTTATCCAGTTACAAACTTTATTTTTACTCACCCATACGTCCATCTTGTGGTGGAGTTATTACAGATAATCTTGCTGGACCAGTTGGTGTCTCAGGCTAAATGAATGGCAAGGTATTAATTATAGTGTAATGAGCATATTCATTACTGAGGTATTTTGAAAAATAGTGTTACATTCCTGAGGTTTACAAAGCCTGCAGATTTCTGACACGCTCTGTTGCCAGGTTTTTTCATAGAGTTAAAATGCATTTAGAATTAGGTTCCTGCTATTTTTATATTATTCTTTTTTGGGTGGGGGTGGGCAGGGAGCATATGTATTTTAGTTTTATTTCAAGACATTTTCTCCACCACAATCAGATGAGAAAAATATCTGGCACTTCCATAATTTTCTGTGCTGACATTCCATTCCTAAGCTAGCATCTCTTCCTGGATGTTACCTCACCTAATCACAGTACTAATACTGTGAAAATCTCCTGCCTTCATTCTCATCTTAAAGATGCCATTGAAAGCTTGCAGTCCCTACTCAAGTATCAGGGCAAAGACCATTGACTTCTAAACCCAGTTTTTTTGTTAACACCTGAAGATACTATACACACTTTGATGACCCTGAGCATAGACAGAAGTAAGACCAGATGGTCAAGGAGTAAAGAAAATTGTTATGAAAGGTGAAAGATAATGAGTGGCTTGAAAAAAAAAAAAACAACTTGTATCTATAATAAATGAAATTTCAGGAATGTTTTGAAAATCAATACAATGTGAAGTTAAAGATACTAAGTTATTCACCTCTAAGTTCAGACATCTGCAATGACAGCATTTATATCCAGCCTGACCCCCTTTATGGTCAAGGAAGAGAAACAGTAATGAGATCAATATGTGTCCTTCAGGATGATATGAATCAAGCATACTAACCCATAGATTATACCTATGGATAGAACTCTAACTATGGGTATAACCAATCCATAGGTTATAAAGGAAACCCTTATGTGCTAGCACAGATGAAGTGAAGGTGAAAATCTTACATGTATTTCTATTCCCAGATCAATTAGATCTTAAATGTAATTGCAACTCTCAATATCATGCATTAGCAACTTTTCTTTTGGAAACAGTTACAGAATTTTACAATGTTAAAAACATACTGAGATATCAGGAATTCACCATTTAATTTAGTATCAGAAGTTTAAAAGCCTATTATGTGGAGAACATCATTCTGGAAATCAATGTGATTTAATTTCTTTTTTGTTTCTAATAAGGATTAAGCATGGCTGAAGTCAGCATACACATAAGTTTTGAAACATATACATCATTGTTTAGAAAGAAGGGGAAATCCTATGTTTTCCAGTGTCAACAGAGTAGGAGAAATCAAAGGCTTATATATGAATATATACACATTTATAAATACATATACACAAAAATCCCACTTACTTTCCTCATTGGTGAAGGTACAGGATCAATGTCCATTGGCTCCATTCTTATGAGAAAGATCAAAATAAGTATGACATTGTAACAGAACTAACAAACATTCATTATGACTAAAATTACATTCTATGCTCATGTTAAATTTTACTAATAATGGCAAAGTGCAATACATAATGCATAACACATATGAATATTTAAGACTTGTTCCAAAACCCACTAGCAGTGAGAAAAATCTATTAATTGATTCTAAGCTTTGATTTAGACATTTACGGAGAAAGTTATTTTCTGATTAGCATTGTTATTCTTATATATAGGTCAGAATAAATATGCATATTTATACATTTGTCATTTGTTTCCACAAGGGATTCCTGAAATTTTATTTTTTTATCAAAAGTAAAGACAGTCATAGGTATAGAAAGCTTTTAGATTGAGCAAGCTGGCTGTCCAATTTATTTAAAATTTTATTAGCCTTACTGGAGCTCATCCCATCTAACTTTAGACAATGATATACATAGGGGTGTCCTTACAAGTAATTTAGTTCTCTGCAGTCAATAGAAAGAGTTCCTCACTAAGTTATCTATCTGTCTGTCTTCTGTCTGTCTGTCTATCTGTCTATCTATCTATCCATCTATCCATCTATCTAATCCATTTTATCTATCTAACCAGAAAGTCTTTAGAATAAGGTGCATCATGCCTTAGAATTTTTTCCAGTACCATGTCAATGTAAACAAGTACTTATTATGTACACTTGGCTAGATCAGACCCTCCCCAGCTCTTTAGTGTGCAGAATCAAAGCAGAAAATCAGAGAAATACTTATTTAAAACTCATTACAAAAAAAAATAAAAAAATACTTTGTAAGTAAAATATCAGTATGTTGTCACTGTTATGATTTTCATTGAAAAGTAGCAGATTGGTTTGTACCTACATTTCAGAAGTGGAAGGATGACTAGGATGAAGAGAATATGAAGAATAAGCATTCTCTTTTCTTGAAGGAACTAAAGTCATTAATAAATGTAATATTAGAACATAGCTACATCCAGTGATATATATTCCATAGTTAGTATCTTAAAACCACACTTCTTACTGGAAAGTGGCTTTCTACTTGTACTGGAAAATGGTAGTTGTGGAGTTTGTTCAGGAGGTTTCATACTAAAGGGGAAACAGAAGAAACAACAGATATAAATTGAAAGCTGGTTTGGCTAGTTAATTTGTGTAGTTGACTAATAAAGCATTAAAGTAAAGCATTTTATCCATCAATAGCTGATTTTGACATGACACTATTTGCCATGAAGCAAAACAAGAATCTTTTTGATAAGGTATTTACTTCTTCCTTGTATAATAATGTCTGTATCAGTCATTAGATGCCCAACAATATCCATGTAGGATAACATTATGACACAGTCATTTATGAAACAACAGATGTTAAAATACAGCTACAGCTGAGCCAAAAATCTTCATTTTTATATGTATATTTCACAAACTTTAAACAAATCTATTTATCAAAAGAAATGTTGGTACATTTATGCTGCTCACCAACAGCTACGTAAAACTGATACCTTTGTCAGTAACCATAAATAGGAGCAATATATCTACAGCCTGCAAAGAGAAGCCCCAGGTCACACTGTCTTGGTCAAACTCTGAAAAATCTGAAATTCAGTAAGAGTTCTGTATTTGATACGACCTGGATGCTATTTTTTGGAGATGCAGAAAACAAAAAGGAGGGAGTGGATAAAAATATATAAACTATGACAATCCACCAAATACACAGTTTCCTTTATACTGTTTTTATTTCTTTTAGAGAGCACAATACAGTGTCATGTGCATCTCTGAGCCAAACAAAATTCTATACTAAAAAAACCCACAAAAAAGTAATAAAGATCAACACAACTTTGCAACTAAATTGCTGGCTTCATGAACTGGCTTATTAAGGAGATTCCAGAATCCTTGATCACTGGTATTCATAAAGTGACATTCATGAAGGGTTTCTCTCAAGAAGACAGATCTACAGGGACAAGTGCATTGTAACTATACACTAAGTGCTCTTAATACCCATATTCACTGAAAGGGAAAAGCAGATCAAGCCTGGTGGATTTTTTTCCCCAGTACTTTTTGAAATGTTAGACAATGGGAAGTCAAAACAGGACATAGAAACAAATGTTCTGAGGATAAAGTTGCACACTACTGAAGAGAACTGAGTAATTATTTTGCATATGTGACATTTTCAAACAAATAATTGAAATAAAATGTCGTGAAAGGGAAAGTAGTAGCACAGAGTGCACTTAGGGATCAGTAAGAACTTTGGCTTTCAGTTTGAAATAAATAAGATTAAAAGATTTAGGTGTATCAGACAATAGGCAGGGGGATAACGATGAGGTATCTCTTGACTATTTCTTTGATGCATTTGTAAAAAAAATTACTTGAGATGAGTCAATAAGTTGATTTTTACCAGAAACAGAGAAGATGAGAATCATGTTATGAAACTCTGGTAGTTTTGAAAATGGGCTAAATACTAGGAAAGATATCACAGTATTTTCCAGGCAGATGCTGGAAATCACATTGGAAGAAACACAAACAGGTTCATGCAAATAAAAAAATTAACATTGAATATCTATGTGATAGAGATTGCTAAAAGCCCATCTTTAGAGTAACTACTGACTTGAATTTAAACATAAAAGGATTCCTTCCTGATAAGCTTGATTAATGTGAAGAAAATGGATCTCATGAAAAAAATCACTATTTATTTATTTCTGTAAAAATATGCTGCTTCTGTTTATACATGATACTTGAGAAAGGCAAAGACATGACTTTTTTTTTTTAATCAATTACATTTACTGTTGTTTGATTACAAAGACTATTTGCTTTTGCCATCTCTTACCATTGTAGCTGATGCATTTGTTGTGTTACTTTCTTGAGAGATTCTTCCAGCTTCGCTGTCTGTGAGACAATCACAGATTTAAACAAAAACTATTGGTTTGATATACAATTTTGTTTTCATACAACTAGCATTATAAAGTGCTGAAAGGCTGTTTTCTAACCTTATATACCATTGCTATTACAGATTTATTGGGACAAGACTATACTTGTAATATGGATCCATTAAACAGTAAGACTGAAAAAGTTATGCATCTTTTTGGAAGTTACAGACTTAGTTTGATTACATTTTGTTAAAGTGTACTGGTAATGTTGGATAAGTGAATAAAAAGAAAAGCGTTTTAAATAGTTTGCTTTTATTTTTCTTCCTCTTTTCCATATTTGATATAAAAGTTACATTGCATTTCATATGGAATTATCTGAACAAATACCAATAACTGTGCAAAATACCTAATACCATGTTCTCATATTTTTCATTTCAGACAAAATATTTATTCAGTTCTTTGCAATATCTATTTGTAATAGGCTTATGTGAAGAGTGTTTCTCATTTTATTTTATTTTTTATAGATAGCCAAAAATATCTCCATTAAAGAATGTTAGGAGCTTGCAAAATCAGAGAACATCAAGGTCAAGAACATTAGGTCAGCTCCCTAGTATAAGTATTTTTTAGTCTTTTATCACATGGTCATACATTATATTTTATGAAGGATATAAAAGCTTACTCAATAAACTCAATACTCCATCCATATCCTTTTTCTGAAGTTCCATTGCATTACCTTAGTACTTCACAACTTCATCCTATTCATATTTTTATTTCAGATAAATGATTAATTTTCGTGTTAACTTTTCATGCTTCTTCTCACAATACTATTTAATAACTTTATCTGATGTACTTTTATAAAATCATACTGTTTGTGGGAGACATTAAGCTGTTTTTGCAGATGTGAAACTCTACAAAACAGATTCAAGACAAAATCTAATTTACATAAGATCTGATTTTTTGCATTCTTCTATTCACTTTTTTAAAAAGTAAAAGAGAAAGCTGGGTTTGACTAAGAAAGTGACCAGTACAGGTGTCACGAACAAAGCACTTTACCCTGTCACTCCACAGAACTTGATTCTTTTAAGGCCAAAATGCCCTAAGAAAGTTGAATAACTATTTGATTTTCAGTATCTTTGTGTCCTAGCACAACATGGGGTCTAGACTTGCCAGGAAAATGGACAGCAAGTGTCCACACCACACACCATCATGAAATACTGCACGAGTATTTATATAACTCAGAGAAAGAGCAACTAAAAAACCTTTTCTCAAGGTCATGAAAGTTTTTGGTTCACAGTGACAAGGATGACACACTAGAAATAAGGAAGGGGACCACAAACAAGATAGCCAAGTGTTAGAACCTGGTTGTGAATCTCCTTACGCAGAACTTTTCCAAAGGCGAAGACCTGCAGAGTGGAGAGTGACAGGAAGAGGCACTTGTGCCAAAGGGCAGATTAATTCTTCCTCCTTGGGGGGTCACTGCACTTTGCCATACTGTTAATACTGTAAATAACTTCATCCTTTCCCCACACATCTTCATCTCAAAACCAGTGGTAGGAAGACTCAGATGGAGATTATAACCCTGACTGTGAGCATCTACTCCCACTCTCTCATCCTGTGTGCCTCTGCCAGCTGTGACCTATCCTTCCCCAGATCCTTCAAACTCCCTCCCATTAATCCTGAAACAGGGAGCATTGCTAACTGAAATTCACAGGAAGGAGATAGGCATATAATTGCTCAGAGAAACTCCTCCTTGCTCACCTCAGCCTCACTGTTAAACCATTCTTTCATCAAAAAAGCCTCATCAGTGTCATCATAGCTGCACATAGAGTGTTTAAGACAACCAGCCTCTTCTGACCCTGATGCAGCGCAAACAGTCTTAAAATATTAAAAAATACATAGAATGTACAAAACAACAGCAAATACACCCAAATAGCAACCAACTAAATCTTTGGCTGTTTCTATACTGTCGCCTAAAAAGCTTCCTGAGGTCTAGCAGTGTCCTTGACTTCTTTACAACCACTAGTCAATTAATATCTCAACAGTAAATAACTTAGAAACTTATCATCAAAATGTATCAAAACTCTGCACAGGTTCTTTAGAGATAATATTTCTGTTTATGAAAAATTCTTAGAGTTTTATTTTACTTTGTCTACAGGTTTTCGTTTTACCATCCAGAGTCAGTACAATAGATTGGAAAGGGGCATAAAATCAGGATTTCTCCATGGCCTGGGTTTGAAAGCAGAAGCACAGGACCTTGAAAGAACTACCCACTCGACAGTACAACAGGACTGATGCCAAAATGCAGTAATGAAAAGCAGGGGGGAATGGGACACAAAACACATTTCCACAGAAGCACAGTAGATTCTCTCATCACACACAAGATGGCCAATTGGCCAGCTGTATGAGCTTACCTCTGTCATTTCATACATAGGACACCTACTGATAGGTTTATTAACCAGTAAGGTCAAGCACCTTTAAGTAATTTACCTGGCCATGTCCTTAGACATGAATGAAACAATCAACTATTTTATCAAATACTTAGAAGTAGCTGGGAAATGAAAAAGAAATTTTCTTTCCAACCTACAGAGGAAGAGGCATAGTCACAAATTCAGTACCAGTTCTCCACAGAATAATTAATTATATTTGTCTTCCCATTGAGCTACCCCTAATTCAGGGTACTAGCTCTTGTTTTCCATTGCTCAAGCTTCTCGTTTTGTTTGTCAGCCCTGCTCTTTTTTTCCTCTAGCCTTAACCAAATGAGTACCAATCTCCTCCCACTTTTTCTCCTTCATGCAGTGAATTTGTTTCTCCTCTCCCTGTCTTTTGACTCTCCTTTTAATCTCTGTCACCCCACAACTAAAATCTGCTTTATTAAATAGTAATCAGGAAGTCCTCACAGATTATAAAGCATTTTAAACTGGTATTTTTAATAACAGAAATGATGCAATCTGGAAAAATAATTCTCAAATAAACCATAATAACAAGGCAAACATAAGCAACAAAAATGAGAATATCATAACTGGAGTTACCTTTTGTCTGTGGTATGCTAATAAATGTTTACGATGCTTTTCTTGGAATTCTGAAATCTAAAAAAGAAATAGTTATGTCAAGCTTCCCCTAGTTACATTTATGCAACCTCAGAAAAAAAAGATTAAGATCTGCTTCACAATATTCCAGTTCATCTATGTTTTAATAATTATTTAACATATCTTCTTTAAATATTTTGTAACAAAATATTCCAAGTGATTATCACTGAGAAAGTCCTATAAAGTTTACATAATCTAGCATGACCTACTCTAGAGTTAGTAGATTTATTTCACTGAATTTATATTTTAACACTATGTTCAGTAACAAGGTAAAGGTATTGGAAAGCCAGTTTTGATGTGGTGTTTCTCATTCATTAGTGCTAAGCAAACACATAAAATTAATGGCAACATAAAAAGTAATGTGTCTTACTGGCAATTATAACTTGCCTTGTAAAAATATACTGTTAATTAAAAAATAATTATTAAACACACTGTCTGGTGGTGTGCAAGCACTTCTTGTGTTCAAATGAGGATCATAAATCATGACAGGTTAAAAGTAAAATCATATAAAGTAGGTAAGACAAGAGCTTGAAGAACATATTACAATAGGCAATAACTCACTAATAAATCTTTCTTCTCATGTTTAAGAAAACTGCAGGAAAATATGCAGGGATAGAGACAACCAAGAAGAAAAACTCGAAGAAGGAACCCCATTCTGGAGTAGCGAGTTGAAATAGTTACTTTTTATTCACTGGGAGGTTCCTATTGGATACTTGTGAAAGGATCAGAAGTGTCTTCAGAAGAACTGATGGAAGAAAGAGCCACTCAGAAAGTAATGGCTCTGAGCTGCCTTCCACCACACAGATATGAGGCCTTGGACGTTTAAAAGGTGAAATCTGTGAAAATGTAAATTCAGTGCTCAGGACCAGTCAAAAAAATCAAATCAGATCTTAAAGTGGTTAAAAAAGGAAGAGAATAGAACAGAATAGAGAACACCATTATTCTACTTTAAAAAATGTACTATACCCTCACTCTGCTTAACATGTCAGAAAGGATATAGTAGGTTTGGAAATAGTTCAAGTAAGTCAAAGGTACATAAAAGCCTCAGTGAAAAAAAAAAGATCATACAAAATATAACCCTCCATAATAGAAAAAAAGACAGTTGAAGAAGGGGTTCATTAGCAGTCTAAAGCTAATGATCATAAAAGATGGAGTGTATGGGAATGGTTGCTTTTTCCTCTGCAATGGGATTCAAGAGTACCAGACGAAACTAGCAGGTGAAAACCTGGAAAAGGAAATCATCATCACACAGGGTAATTATAACCTGTGGACTTCCCTTCCATAGTGTGTGATGGATGCTAAATATTCAGAAAACAACCTGACAATTACATGGGAACAATATCCACCGAATCTTTTAAATGCAAAGGCATCATCCCCACCTTGAGAAATCCCTGTGTTACAAATTACTGAAAGCTAGAAGGCTGTTCTGAAGATGTATCACTATGTGCCAGCCTTGCTTTCATGTGATTTCCTAAGCACTCACTGTTGTGACAAATACTAGATAAACCTTTGTCCTAACAGAGCAGAAACTGCCGTTACGTCTTCTGATTGCTAGTAGAAGTTCTGAACATACTTTAATGCCTTAATTGCACTTTCATATGTTACCCATGGGTTAACTCAGGCTACAGAAAACCCACCTTAGTCTTTTAAGATTGTGTCTTACTTTTCCTTTCTTTGACACATTACAGAAGCTTATATTCACTTGTGGTTGGTGATATAGCTGTCTGGATTTGTTCACTTTACAGAATAACTGCTAATCACTGTATATGTTTTTTAAAATATGTATGGAAGGATGGAGAAAGGCTTCTTGTTAACCTTTTGTCAGCTATGCAGCTGAAGAAAGGAACCATGCTCAGGATTGGAGAAGTTTGTGAAGCATAGAGTAGAGTAAATGTGAATCCATAATCACCACTGGGTTACTTTTGTACTGGATTGGTAAGCTCTTCACAAGATCAGAGAAGTACCAGCCCAAGGGTACACACACAATGAAGGTTACAGGAGTGTTCAGGGAGGGTGTACTGCCACAGTTCAATCATGAGTGGTTGAAACTACCACTGGAGTGCTCAATAAGAAGTATGAGCACAAGGACAAGTCCTCAAACCAAGCTGAAGAGATGCAGAAAATGAGGAGGCTATTGGAGTTTAGATAAATTTGTTTAACCCAGACAGCTACTGAAATTCTGGACTGGAAACTAAGCCTAAAAGAAGGGATCCTGCCTAGAGTTTACAGAAGGCAGGGAGGGAATTTACCTTGAAGTCATTTATTGCATCTGTATGAAAAATAAAAGCAGATCTGTTTTGACTAGAGGAAAAAAAAATAAAAAAAGAAGAAATTTAAGACTTCAGCCAGCTCAGGTTTTCACTGTGTAACCTTTTCTTGCTATAACTAGGGCATGCTATGTGGGCATGTTTAAGGCTCAGGCAGATCTAATTTTTCATTTCATGGCACCGAAAATGATTTTACACTATTTAAATAACCAGACTAGTGATCCTCAGAGAGAATTTGAAAACATAAGCAGTGACCATAATGAATAATGTAGGGTTTCTCAAGAACTTTGTAACTGTGGAACTAAGGAAGTAAAGACATTAACTGGCATACATTAATTTTCAGGCATTAACTCATATATATTTCTATGTATATAAAAATCAGTAGAAGTTAGTGATTCTTGTTTAGAGTTAAAAAGTTTTAAAGCAGATTCACCTGTGTTACTTCTTTTGAATATTTCTTGCACAACGTGTCTATTCCCATGAACAGGGATTGAATATCAGGATTTGTCTACCAAGAAAAGAAAGTATATCAAGGTTAGCATTTTTATTTGCAAGTTATATTAACTAAAGCATTTTGTGAAGTGTTCCTTAAATCAATTGCTGTATATAAATAAAAAATGGACAGCTCAAGAAGAGGATGATACAGAAATTTAAAACAATCCTATTTTTATGTAATGCCCTTATTGTAATATAAATTGTATGTAATGTGTAAAGGTGAATTTCAGAATGATAGGAACATTTGGACATCTGTTCTGGTCTAGAAGTCAATGTAGGTAGCTTACTTGAGTGTTACTTAATCCAGAATCGTATCATAGATTCATAGAAAGATTTGAGTTGGAAAGGACCTTAAAGATCACCTAGTTCCAGCCCCCCTACGTGGGCAGGGACACTTCCCACTAGACCAGGTTGCTCCGAGCCCCATTCAACCTGGCCTTAAACACTTCCAGGGATGGGGCTTCCACAACTTCCCTGGGCAACCTGTTACAATGTGTCACCACCCTCACACTAAAGAATTTCTTCCTAATGTCTAATATAAATGTATTAATAATTTATTCATAAGAAAAACAAACCAAATGCAACCCCAAAATAGTTACACTAGTTATAGTGCTAAGTTAAAATACTTACTAACATTGATCACATTTATGTACAGTAATCTATTCTAACAGTAAACAGCTTTTAAAATTAAGGAATCTAACAAAAAACCCAAAACTACAAACAAAAACAAACGACCCATCAAGATCTAAACTACAAACTGAAAGTTCTCTTTGATATATCATGATTGTATAATAGAAGGTAGCTTTACAAGTAGCCAAAAGTTGAATAAAAAGCAAAAACAGTATAAACTTTCTTAGATGATGGAAGAAAATTGTCCAATAAAAAGGCATCTTTCATGTAAGGAAACACCTTTCAAAATCCAATCAAAGAGAACTGAAACTGTTGCAAGCAAATTGTAAATTAATCCTAAAATAGTAAAAAAGTGAAAAATTAAAGAAAGGTGCATTGTTGAAAGAAATAAGAAGTAGGCCATCTGTGAATGAAACAACATTTTTCTAGACTACTAAGAAAACGGAAAGATAAGTGTTCTCACTTAACTTAAAAATACTGCATTGAAATACAAAAGAATTAGATTTTGCTCCATTTGGAAATGCATGAACATAGAGAAAGACAGGCAGTATTTTTACCTACTCCAAAGATAGTGTAACACTACCATGAAATCAAATATGCAAGACTAAATAAAACTGCATTTGCCAAACCTATTAAAAATGTGTGCTTACATTCTATAGTTTTAATAATGAGAATTGAATCCTGCATGTATGAAAAATAATCATGTGAGGAGCTAAATTCATAACCTGCATTTGAAACAGATTTCTATTTTTTCCCCATATTCTGACATCAGCTATTTCAATATTCTGTAAAACAACTCCTCTGATCAAAATGGCATGAATTTGGTTACTATGCATATGATGGCCAAATGCACCTCTGATTATTGATGAGCTGTACTTGCATTTCCCTCACCAGGGGAACTGAACTGCTCTTCCTTACTTTCCCCAGCTACTGATTTTTAGACAACTCACAGGAGGAAATTAATTGTATTTGAGAATTCCTCTGCTCTTTTTAATTTGGTTGACACTAGCCAAAGCATTCCAAAATTTCCACAGTGTGAACTGACAGACTGAGCAAGACAAAAGCAGACAGACAGCACAGTCTAACCTGTCTACAGTATTTAAATAAAGAAAATATGAACAGGATAATAAAACTTCATCTAGAAAAATCAGTGTATTCATAAAAGTGCATTTGAAATCTTCTTAATATATTCATAGTAGGCAAGCTATAGAAACCTACCCAGGATCCTAACAAAGCAACGACCTTGATTTAAGAACCTATCATGATATTCTGAAATAATGAACAGCAGGATTCTGATTTATCGTAACACTTAACCATCCCCTTGGGAAAAGCAAGTGGGGACTGGGAGACAGAGAAGGAAGATAAAAAGGTGACAAGCACGCATTACCATAAGGATGGAAATATTTAATGTGTAGATGTTGATTGCCCCAATATACAATTTAATGAGGAGTTTTAACACATTTCTAGGACCTCCCACTCATTGGAAATTCTTCCGTAGAATCACACTCATAAAGGTTATCAGGTATATTTCCACTCAGGTTCCTGAATTATAGTGCCATGACTTTTTTATATGCATCTTTAATTACCATTCCAATCATTTTATCTCTTCTTAATCAAGGCTAAGCAATCATCATTAATGTCTTTTTTTAAAGAATATGGTAATGTGCTTCCATTGAGTGCTCCAAAGCAGTGGTAGGTTCTAATGAAACATCTAATATTTTTGTTAGCATCCAAATCATCGCATTTTTAAATTCCTTCAGTATTTTTTTAAGCAAATCATGAAGTTCTGTTGAAATGCTGCAATTTAAGACTGAACTAGCTTCAAAATTAGCTTTGTTTTGAGCAAAGTGTTGGACAATATGACCTCCAGAGGTCCTTGACAACCTAAAATATGCTGTGATTGAAATTAATAACAAAACTCGTAGCCAGGATAGGTTGATATTGAAAGCTTATTAAAATACCTCCTTTCAAAATTTTATGTGGGGCTTTCTGGTTTTAGTGGGGTTTTTTTGTTTAATTACTGTCTTCATTGTTCCTTTGTGTTATGTTTCCATTCTGCTGTTTTGCTACAAATTTTTATACTTGGTAGCATTGTCTTCTTCACCCTGCTTCAGTTCTACAATATTCTGTGTTTATAAATATTAAATACATTGTAATGGTTTCTTACTTTTTTATATACTGTATGCAGAGATAGAGATTTCTGCATTTAGATACACACCAGCTCAGTTTTAAATATATCTAGAGAGGCAGAGGAATCATGGTCTCCTTCAAGGCCATCGCTTCAGGGTTAGTCCCAAATTGTCTTCTATTTCATAGACATGGTCTTGTAGCCTTGTAGAACTTAATGTGTTGGCTGTATTGAATGCTCTTTGTATTTTATTTCCATCATTGGAAGGCAGGTTTGTCTCTTAGGCAGGCACCAGTTTAGGAAAGTATGTTTTCACAACTCATTTATGAAATCAGCTTAGGATAAATGGGAAAATTAAATCTCTCTAATGTTTTCTCAAAAGAGAGAATGAAAAGCTATTCAATCTCTAGTGAATAGCTAGAATTTCCAGCAGTATTTTGGATCCTCTTTTAATCACATGGCTATGAGGAAAACAGTTAAACTTATGAGAAAATGGGGAAATAAACCACATACACTTGAAAACATTGATGAGCTACTATGCAGATATTTTATTCAGTCCATTACATGAAACAATTAATTACAGTTCACTTCATGTGCAAATGCAAAAGTCAATAAACATTTTTCCACATTTTTGAAGTATTCACTGATGTTACACAGTAACCCATCATGTTTTTTGGTTGGAGTGACTTACAGTCCAGCAGAAACTGTAAAGCTAGAGTTTCCACAAGCTTTTATTTGGAGAAATCCATAAAACTAAAAGCTGTATAGTACATAAGTATCTAAGTCTACCAACCTATCATTTTGTTTGTCAAACAAAAGGAAAGTATTTTGTAATGTCAGCAATTTAGCTGTTAAGCAAACTGCAGACTAATATAACACAACAATACTAAAGATTTATTTACCTGTTTTGAAAGGAATAATGTACGACAAGGAGTTCTACAGATCAAACATTCATCTTTTTTGCCTGTAAGGTAAATAGACATTTAAAATATACATCAAACTCAATAGATATTGAATGCATTTTTAATAGAATTTGGTGCCTAATCTTTTGTTTGAAGCTTATGGAAGGAATCCAAAAGTTCCGCAAGAAACACAAATAAACACGAAGAAAGAATTTGATTCTATAACCATTACACACAGTTGCACAGGGAAAATATGTGTGAATGTCATCAGGTCTTCCTCCTGCAAATAAGCATTAATGTAAATGATTTTATGAATATCATTAGTGTCACTGAATGCAGGTGACTTTTAGTTCCTTTGATTTAAATAAGACTACTTGCCTGGTTTAATTAAATGTGTGCCTTAGTGCACTAATGAGTTAGACTCAACCAGATATATGACTTTTTAGATTGGGGCCCAGTCTGGCTCTCTCAATAAAATATATGAAAGCTTAATTTAAAAGAATTAATAATTTTACCTTGTGATTTTTTCCAGTAAAAAATTTATCACAACACTTTATAAAATTCCATCATTTTCTAAAATGCCTCTTCGATTATTTGGAAATCTATTAGCAAATCTTTCTAATAAATGCATATTATTACAATATTTATAATGTATAATTTTACTAGCTGCTTCCTTTCTAAGGATTCTAAGGATTCATATTTATAAAAAACTTTAAAGCATAAATACATTTTAAACTCAATATTATTATTACTGAATTAATATATATATAATGTCTCCGCGTTTTTTCTGCCAAACAGTATTAACAGCAGCGAGGAAAGCTATTGTTTAGGTTCTAGGATTCTGCAAGTTGTACTTAGAGGCTGCATTTTCTGATACTCTCTCCTCAACAGCAACCCTGTGAAAAATGGTAGCCAAAGGTTTTTTAATTCTGAAATACAGATCGATCATTTATTCTGTGTGTCCTTACAAAAAACAAGGCATTTAGCATGACCTCAAAGGGAAAAACAGCTTCCTCATTCCACTGTCCTTTAAACAGACCTTCATCTAAGCACATCACAAGGAGTCCCAGAATTTAATTCAGGAAAGGCATACCACACACTAGAGCTTCAAAGCATCACCTCCTGTCCTCCTAACGCTGCTGAAAATTTTCTAGAGTTTCAGTGGCTGAGATTCAAAATCTCGTAAGACCACTAGCAAAACCTGCTCCAAACAAATTCTATGTTTTGCAGAATTGCTCTTTCCCTAACGAAAAGCATGCCAGTTCCAAAGTTAGAACAGAGTGCCATCTCATTTTTTCTACAGTGCAAAAACGGATCATAAGCACCCAAACCCAGTTTTTATTAAAGCCTCCAGTTTTCCGAGCCTAAGGCTTCCTCTCAGAGCCCCATTACTCCAGCCGTACTCATGTGGAGACAGACACAGGCGGTTTTATTATTTAAAGAAAATCAATGGAGAGGATTGAAAAGGTTTATCGATAGCATTCCATGGACAAGAATGATTTTGCTTCTACAGGGAGTCAGAAACGCTAACGGTTGGTGTGCACCCGCCAGCGCTGCCAGGCCTGCTGAAGCAGGGGGCTGAGCAGCCATTACCTTTCTGGAGGCAGATCTCGCAGATAACATGGCCGCAGCTGGTGAGGCTGAACCGCGGGGTAGGCTTGCGGGGCTCGCAGTAGCAGGCGTTACAAAAGACTGGGACAGCCATGGGGCGGAGGGGCAGGAGGGCCTGGGGAGGAGCAGGTGGCTGAAGCAGACGCCAACCTTCCCTTCAGCCCCCCCACCGGGGCCAGGCCTACAGGCCGCCCTCTGCCATGGTGCCCCTGCCTGAGGCAGCCCTGAGGCCAGGGCTGGCAGCGCCCCTCCCGCGCCGGGGGGGCCTGAGGGCCGCAGGGGTGACCCTCACACCCCCAGAGGGGGGAAAAAAAAAAAGGAGTCTTTCTGGCCCCTCACTCCCCAACTGGAGGAGGGGAGTGCAGTGCAGCGGTTCCTCTCTTGAGAGGTTTCCCCCTCCCTTCTCTCGACTGGATGGACCATGGAGGTGTTCCGGGAGCAGCCCCGAGGCGGCCGAGCAGCAGGGCCGGCCAGCAGGACACCAGGTGTGTGGAAAATGGCACTGGCTTTCCCACGGCTTTAAACGCAGGAACCTGGGAAAGTTATGAAGTTACTGTCACAGGCTTGTTGTTGCTCCCTGTGGTGTGGGGGAAAAAAAAAAAAAAAAAGTGCAAAACAAGGACTTCTACTTTTCATTTTTTTTACACGGAAAACCATCCCGGGCTTGGTAGTTTCCCGTGATGAAAATTTTAAGGGAAAATTCCCTCACAGAACGGCTTGCTGTGCAGGTTGTAGTTGAGTATGACAGAGCCACAGACTGCGTAGGAGAAACCTCTGGCTTTTAACTTCCTCAAGACTGCTGCCCCCAAAGTGCTCCCTGAAAGAACTAGGATTCAGATTCTGCTTTACAGATTAAATTTAAAATCTTGAAGGAGACTGAAAGCATTTCATCAAAGCAAATATATTTTTTTATTATTGCTGTAGATAAAGAATTAAGCACTCCCAAACTATAGTCAAGGCTCCAAGTCTCAGTGCTGGTTTGAGTATAAAGTTAATGATTACTGGGGATCATAATTAGGTCTTTTATAAATTCTGACATGGTACCTGCCCTGTTGGTTTAAAAGCTTAAATGTATGGTAGATTAGGTAAGTTTGTCACTGGGATGTAGTTAGAAGCCTTACACTAAATATAAATCACAACCTTGTAGCAACCCTTTATTAAACTTTTGTCTTAGACTTCATATACCATATGGCTGTAACACAACTTTCCTTCTTTCCCACCACCAAAGATGTTATTACAAGACATGTTGTGAGTACTTTATAAAAGTGAATTTAATAACATATTTACTGGGCATTTCAAGAGACAATTCTGAAGTCTCAAAACTTTTAAATGCAGGACAAACCTCAATGAGTGGATTTATGAGTTTTTATTTTTACTGATTTAGTCTGCAGGTGATAATATAGAAAAAAAGCAGTGCCTTTAAAACAACAAATATCAGGAGATATTTCAGCTTTCTAAAAGGTAGTCCTTTTAGACCAGCATAGAGTCTGGAAAGACAAGTAGAAAGCCAGACCACAATATTCACCTACTGCAGTACTCTCCAGAAATGTTTTCAAGAATGTCATAACTACATCCAGTTCCTTCTTCCACTACTGCTGCTTTGTTTTTAACCACAGTTTTGTGTGAAAAACACAGTAATTGTGTGAAACTGCAGCTACTCTGCTAGGTGTACATAAACTAGGTAAATTAAGGAATAAAGATTTATGCAACTAAGCTGCAATAAGTGAAATGGAAATGCACAATTAAATAAAAAATGGGTAAGTTCTGTAGACAGGCAGGTTACAGTTACTGAACAATTAAAATAAAAATCATTTTTCAACACAGAAACAGTCTGAAGAATTTTGTGTAGGAATTACTTAAAATAAAATATTCTGGTGCAAATTCAGTGTATAAAAAATCCTGAAATTTTGTTTACTTTGACATACTTCATGAAGACCATAATTCATATAAACGTCTCTGGGAAAGGTCAGATCTCAGCTCTGTAGCCCAATATTTGGGGCTTATCTGAGAGCAGAAAGTATGTATAACTCCAAATTGTTGGGTCTCCATGCTGCAAACACTGATCATAATATTAAGAGTGAGCTCCACTGTCACTTACATCTTTGAATATTTTCAAAGAAAACAGTCACAATTCTATTTGAGGAAAAGCCAGGCTTATGTTGAGTTCAAGACATTCTCACCAAAGTAAGCACCACAGAGGGTGTGCTTATTTCTCTGCCTACTGCCTGAATCATAATGAGCCTGAAATGCTGGACTGTTCATGCTTATACAGAATAAAGTTACTAAGCAAGCAGGTATTCTGGTTTTTGCTGGGAGAGAGTTAAATTTCTTCATAGTAACTTGTTTGGGGTATGATTTTGTTTTGCCCTGAAAACAGTGTTGGCAACACACTAATGGATTAGTTCCTGCTGAGCAGTATTTATGTAGCACCAAGGCATGTTCTGCTCCTTACACTGCCCTGTCAGTGAGTTGTTTGGAGGTGTACAAAGAGTTGAGAGAGACAGCTGACCCCAAATGATCAGAAGGATATTCCATATCATAGAATTATAGTATGATTTGGGTTGGAAAGGATGTAAAGGTCATCTAGATCCAATCCCCCTGCATTGCCCAGGTTGCTCAGAGCCTCATCCAACCTGGCCTTGGACACTTCCAGGGATGGGGCTTCCACAACTTCCCTGGGCACCCTGTTCCAGTCGGTCACCACCCTCACACTAAAGAATTTCCTCTTAATGTCTAATCTGTTTCCCCTTTTCAAGTTTTGAGCCATTACCCCTTGTCCTCTTGCTGCATGCCCTTGTAAAAAGTCCCTTCCCAGCTTTCCAGAAGGCCCAACGGTAAGACATCATGCTCAGAAATAAAACTAGGAGGGAGGCTGGGACAAAGACTGCTTTTTGGGGAGTGGCTGAGCATCAGTTAGTTGGTGGTGGACAATAGTTTTCATTTGCATCACTTGACTTACTTTGGCTTTATTTTTCTGTCTTTTTGTCGCTTTTCCCTATTTTTCTAACAAATTATTATTTGTTGTTGTTATAGTTATTAAATTATTAAAATATTTTTACCTCAAATCATGAGTTTTCTTACCTATATATTTCTGATTCTCTCACCCATCCCACTGTGGGTGAGGGAGAGTGAGTGAGTGGCAGAGTGGTACTTAGTTGTCAACTGGGGTTAAGCTGTGACAGTAGAGAACTTTGAAAACTTAGGGAACTTTTTTTAATTTCTATTTTAGATGTAATGATCCTGAGTTGGGTTTAAATGCTGCCTTAGTCACTGAGCCGTTCTTGTAGATTAAGATTAACATACCCCATCCCTGGAGGTTTTTAAGGCCAGGTTGGATGAGGTTTTGTGTAACCTGGTCTAGTGGTAGAGTTCCCTGCTCATGGAAGGGGGATTGGAACTAGATCATCTTTAAGGTCCCTTCCAAACTTAATGATTCTATGATTTGCAGAGGAGAAGAAATGGATAAAAGATGGGATTCAAGGGGTAAAATGTAAGGGGATGCCAGAGGCTGCAATGCAGATGAAGAAACCAGAGTTAGCGTAAGAACCAGAGTAAGAGATGAGAGAAGCCTGAGAGTTATATACAACCAATTTCCTCGTAGGTACAGGGTTTCTTTGGATGTTAGGTGTTACAATTTGTACAATTTTCAAATTTGTGCATTTACTTTATAAGACCTAAACAAGCTTCTTAGATATAAAGAAATCTCTGAGAGATTTGATTTGCCAGATTCCAATGAAGATGAGGATCAGTGTTTGTACAATAGCCCACCACAAAATATTGCTGTTGGTTTCTTCACTTGTCTTCCGAAATTTTTCTTCACGCTCCTGAAGAAACAAAGGAGAAGCATGATTATGACCTTTTGGTATCTGTGTGTTTCGTGCTGCTATCTAGGTAAGAGGCATCTCTCTTCTTCATGGTAGTGAATAAACGTTTCCTTTACGTGAATAAAAGTGCAAGTTTGTTCTTATCTGTGAGGTGGATATCTTTAAAATCAAGACCAAGAAGCAGACACACTGTATCATGAAGCAGAAAGGCAAATAGAGCTTTTCCTTGTTCATGAAATATATATTGTGCTAGATATATTTATTAGCACAGGCTTACAACTTTTTAGTTTCACAGTCACTTTCATATTGCAGTCAAGAACCTTTTTACAGACAAATTTCTATTTTTAGGTAACTAGCTGATGTATTTCAAACACAGTCTCACAACATAATAGAAAAGTTAAGGCAATTGGGTGTATGTTTGTCTGAAGAAGGACTTAATTTCTAACTGCATGTAGGTAAATAAATATACACTCAGTCATTTCCTTGCTCACTCCAATAAAGGTTATGCACACAGATCAGCATGGAAACAAAAGCTGGCAACACCACCAGCAGTGGTACCTGCCACCTGCTCAGCTGCTGTTGTTGATTCTGACCAAGAAAACTGTAGCTGGAAATTCCTGCGTTAATAAAGCACCTGTTGCTATAAGCATGAGATCACAGTGATTGATTTGGTTTTATGTTACAGCTTAAAATATTTTGCAAGTTAATGTAGGTTATATTGGTTAAATGCCAATATATTTTTTGAATTAGTTAAACACTGCAATTAAATAATAAACCTCATAATATTCGGTAAATCAGTAAGCCTAGGTACAATATTTTTAACATTTTCATTAAGGAACATACATACTCTTTCATAGTTTTGTTCTTTGGTTACGTGATGTACTTGCTCAATTAGATGTTCTAGTCTAAGCTTAACTTCATTCACTTTATCTTTGGCTTGAACAGCTGATTCATCAAAAAAGTGTTCTCCAACTCTAATGTCCAAATGGATACGCTGTGAACAGAACAAAGATTCTCAGTACTGTGTCTTCTGTGTTTTCAAAATTCCTTACAAAAAAGAGACAATGGATCATTTCCTTTTAAGCTCATGACAGGAAAATAATTTTCACCACTTATAGAAATCCTTCCTAAAATTAGAATCAGGTGCGATATTTAAAGTGTTTCTTAATTTTATTTTTAAATTGATTATACAAAATTTAAAACTTCACTACTGTTAGGGCATTATTTTATGCTAGTATTGAGTGAACCACCATGAAGATGTTTTCTGTTCTTTGTCTGAAACTCAAAAAAATGAGCACCATTAGGACAACACATTGTATTTCACATTCCATCCTAATACTGCAGAAATGTCATTCTTCAGTAGTACTGCAGGAAGCTTTTTATAGAGACTCTTCTAGGTTTCTTCCACTAAAACCGTGAGGAATATAAGACTGGAAGAAGACCAGCTGAACCATGATTTGCATTTTATTATATTTAAGCTTTAATAAGCAAGGTATGAAAGCGTAAGATACCTTTTCTTTCTTTCTCCATACATGGTCTATCTGTAACTGTAACTATCTGATATCCCAATATCCTGTAAACTATTCTATAATCTATAGCAAAAAATTCCCCAAACCTGCCAAGCAGTAAACCCATAGAAAGAAAAGAGAAGAATGCAACTTGCAATATTATGCAACATATTGGCATGAATTAAAATTTTTACTAAAGCTAATGGGAGAAGTTTCTCCTAGAAGCAAATTTGTACCAAAAGAAAATCAGTTTTACCCAAACAGATAGGCTGCAGAAATACTAGAGCTTGCTATAACCACGATATATGTTTGGTCTACTGAGACACCAATGACAAGTGAAGAGCAGATCTTTTATCTGTCTTACAGTTAGCTGACTGGAAATCCTGAAGTCCATCTCACAACCTTGGGGTAGCCTTTGTTTTTTAATATATTAAACTTTGTTTTGAAGCAGTTCAGATCACCACAACTACATCTGATTCTTACAGAAGACTAGTTTAAGGTTTACCTTACCTAAATAATAAATTTCTTTTTTCGATCTTTATTCCTGCAGGTATAATTATAAAAAGCAATATTTTCCATATTTAGTTCTGTGTTCTTAAGCTAAACAAACAACCCTAATTAATACTTGTGCTACTAATGTTCTGCTTTCCTGCATCTGTTCGCTTCTTTTAAATAGGATGACCAGAACTGTAAAAGATGCCTGCATAATATAAAATTATATTAACACATCTCCATCAGATAAAAAACCTACTGGTGTATCCTCATAATCACATTCATGGAGTGTAGTTAGCTGTAACTAACCAATGCGTTACCCTTCTTAGCCTCTCTAATTCATGAGCTCCATGATTATTATTTTTTTTTTATTATTGTTAGAATCTAAGTGCTCTTGCAATGTTTATGATTAAATTTCCACTCATTTCCATAAATCAATCCATAAGAACACATAGTTATTCCAGGATAATAGTCCCACTTCAATACTGTTAACTCTTCTTGGTTCTTTGTCATCTACATGTTCCCAAAGCATACACCTAGGATGAAATCTCACTTAACATATTTAGGACATGATTATATCTAGCAGGTCAACATACTCTT
The DNA here is from genome assembly GCF_020740795.1 of Apus apus. Taxonomy (NCBI): domain Eukaryota; kingdom Metazoa; phylum Chordata; class Aves; order Apodiformes; family Apodidae; genus Apus; species Apus apus. The sequence goes on along the minus strand of NC_067285.1, from coordinate 108,531,243 downwards.
TTACAGTCAACTGGAAAAAAGAAAAACACCAGTACAGAGTAATTCTCCCCATTCAAACTAGCTTTTAAAAAAAGGCATACAGGTAAAATTTTCAAAACAGTATTTACAAATTGTATTTGTAAAAAAGTTTACAATTGTAAAATTGTAGACTGAAATATATTAGACCCAAGATAATACCTCTGATGGCTTCTATTTCTTTTTTTTTTCAAAACCTTCATTAAGACTGTCTTAGTTGGTATCAGACAATATAAAGTATGCTTAGATATTCTTAATTTTAATATCTTTCAAAAATTAAAATGTTAAATTTTCTTTAGGAATTCAATCTAAGTTAATGAAGACATGGAATATCTTTATGACAAGTGTTTGTGTAAATCAATCTTACGTATTTATCTTTTTGAACCAGATATTTGTTCTGATTCATCTGAATCTTTCACAGCAAAGCACTATACAAACATTAAATCACTCTAGTTATTAGTCTTGCCTCTTTAATTTTAACTTCTAAAATACCAGAACAGTCTTTTTATCTCTTCTGCTTCATAATTGTAGGTTTATTTTCTTTAAGCACTAGGAAATGTTGAATTACCTGCTAGAAGTTAAATCAACTTCTAATCTATTTTGTAATTTTTGCAGTTTGTAAGCAATAGATGATACTACAACAAAGAATAAAGAAATACACCTACCAGTTTACTTCCTGCAAATGCCACAAATCTTGTGGAGTTGGACTGTAAACAGATAATATGCTCCCCAGACATTTCAGATGTAAAAGAAAATGTTCCTTGTGGCCCATACAGTTTTGACATTTGCACCTGTAGTTTAGATATTATATATGGTGGATATGTATGTTATAAATATCAGTAAAACAATCAAAACCAGTACTGTGAATTGGATACAAACTTATCAGCCTTCCTTTCTGCTGCTCACCTACATTCTGTACCATTTTACATCATTAGATTCTACATCATTTTCTTAAATCTAACCTATTTTCCTCAGTTGTCACTTGCTAGTCTTAGTGACACACTTTCCCAAGTCCAGTAGTAATGTAAAAACACATTATTATCAAACATTGTAATTTCTATTTAGTTCGATAGAAATCACAAGGTGCTTATACATTTCAGCATCAAAATACTGAAGTAGGTGTTAGACTGTAGATTTACTTTTGCCCAAAAAGCACATATTATTTTGAGATAGTGCTGCCTGTCAGTGCCAAAAAGTCAACTCATAAATCCTACAGAAACATTCATAAAGCACATTTACCTCAGCAGAAGGAGCTGTGACAGTCACAAACATTCCCAAACCAGGAGCAGATTCAAGAAATTCATGTTGATGTATATCCCAGCGTTGTACCTTGTAATTCCCTGAAAAAAACCATAGATAGAAATATGTTAAATAAAACGTAACTTTATATTAAACATCTTTATCAATTTTTCAGCAAAAAATAAAAATAAAGATCAATTATTAACAATAAAACTATATATGTATTTCATTTTAATCATGTTATGATTAAAATTTCTCAGGGGAAACTTTGTAACAGTCTGAACTGCTGTTTCATTCTGGAATGAAATTCCAGAATACTACAAGAATGGTTGATTAACAAGTAATGTGTAATGATTACTGCTAATACTTTGGCAAGTTTTGCATACAGAAAGCATGAGGATAACTCCAAAAACATGTGTGCTATATTCAAATTACATATTTAGGATTGCCTTTTATTTTTATCAATTTATGTATTAAAAATAAATATATATTAGATATTATTTTTTACTACCCTCTTTCAATGTTATAGTCTTGTAGATTAATGTAATGTCCTCGTGATATACCAGGTGAAATGGAACTATAGTGTTTATCTTGTGTACTTCTTTCCAGACCAGTGTTAAACAAAAAATAACTCTCCCCCTCATCTAGGGAAAACCATGTTACAGAAATTCTGGCATGAATGAATAAATCAGTCAGAATGTACAGAAGCACTCATTGAAGCATCAATTACACTGCTGTATCATTAGAAGACAGTCTTGGGCTTTTTTGTCTAGTCAGTTTAAGCACTCTGGAAACCTGCATTTCTTTCTGTGATGAATACACATGAGGTGTGAGGACATTATGACTAGCTCCCATTGCAAGGAATTATTTTCACTGTGCCCTCTTTCTTATCACCATGGTCTTATCATATTTATCCTTCACAGATTTTCCTGTTACATTACAAACTATTTTTGTTATTGCATAGGTTAGATCATCATGTAGCATATACAGGTACCTACCAATTACCAACGTGTCACTGGGAACATCTTCAATTATACATTTCTCTTCTCTTTCTGCACTGTGAAAATATAAAGCAAGTGAAAAAGAAATCCAGAAGTTCACAAGAAATCCTATTAATTGGCTTTTCATGGTTTCTATGTATCTGAGTTGTACTGCTTTGGGAGATAACCATTTACAAATCTATGTAGTCCTGTGGTTGTTTCTTGTTAGCTACTTATCAGTGTATTTTTGAGGGAGAAAAAAACCCACAAAAAAACTGTGAGAAAAGGCAGCTGGTGATTACACGTTTATAAATAGCTACAGAATGTTCTGCAGAATGAGATAACATGAAAAAGTTAACTTGTAATATCTTTCTTCTTTTCTAGCAGCTAGATTAAAATTGTATTTTACACACATAGAAGAAAATTAAACTGGAAAGACCTCTCAGGTACTTGAGATCAATGCTTTAGATTATTATAAGAAACCACACTGGCTATCCCTTTCTGTAAACTGCTCATTTTTCACCTTCAATGAACTTGTTAATTTATATTTCACATTTAAGCTGGATGATTATTCCAGAGCTTCACTTCTTTTTTGTTAAGAAATCTTTTAATTTCCAACCTAAATCATTGGACATAGGTGTACACTTGTACAGAACCCATAGGGGCTACATAAAGGGCTGGGGAAAAAAAAAAAAAAAAGAAGTAGTAAGTCAAAAGAACTTGAACAGTAAAAGATTCTGAAATACTAATGAATATGATGCAGTAGGTAAAACATAATAAAATTAACAAGTTCTAACTAGGATTTTTTTTTTACATAAGAATGTATTTCTCTTTGATACTGCCCAATAAACTCTCTAAAGAAAGTTACAGTGTAAGTCAAACAAGGACTGGGGTCTTTATGATTAGCCTTTGTATGAATATAGACAAATCTATAAGCCTGATGATGAACTCAGTTACTACTCAAGTGTTATAAATCCTGTATTCTTATCCTATAAACTGAAATCACTGTATCTGAAAGGTTAGCCTTTTTGAGAGGATATCTGGTCATTTTTTAGCAGAGAGGACCCACATATGGGATCATTTCCAGCAGGGAGGAGCCACCTTTGAGCACATTTTCTACACTCCTGTTGTGAGACTTTAGTTTGATGGCTGACTCTCTCCAACCCTGCCATGTTCCTCAGCAGCTCCTGGCATTTGCAGATGAAATTATCCAGTCATGTCCTTGAATTTGTCTTTGATCAAACTCTTAGTTAACTTCAGAGTTCTCTGATCTTGATTTCAGGATATAGGATATAAGCTACTGCACACACAGATCATACAGGAGGTACACAGTGCTATAGACATGGAAACTGCCATCTCCTTGCCAGAATTTTACCTGCATTTATTTTGATTGAAAAGGTGATGGTTGGATTCTATTTTATGTTTTGTTTTTATATAGCTGTCAAATGCTCAGCTGTGTGAGTTGCATCCTCAATACTAGGCATGTACAAAAGGATCATTATTAACCCTTTTGCCTTATTGTTTAACACCTCCTCTGAATTCTTCTTTCAGTTTCATCACAGAATGACCCATCTGCATTTGCTGTTTTTTCTGACACCTATTTATTAGTAAATAAAACTATGTTGGTCTTCCCATCCACTTCTGAGCAGCCTTTTTGATAATATACTTTAGCAGAAGACACATTCTGTCGGCACTGGCAAGTGTAGAATTGGCTCCAACATAATAAAAACACATATGTTTTCCTAGTATCAAGAAGAATTATGAACAAGAACTCATTCTCAATGTTTGTAATCTAAAATTTACTGGTTTATTTCACCTCTGCCGGTTTATTGCCCTTCACTGTACCTGCTATCTATGAAGCTGTCTCAATAAAAAATGTCTGTCTTCCACTGACACAGGCTCACACCCATCAGAAGTTCAGTTCATTCCACAGAATAAAGTATCTTCACAGAAGTTCTAGCAGAGTTATTAGTATACCAACAGCAAAATACGACATCCCTGTACTAATAAAGAGATTTTCAGTGATGAGAAGCCTTGATTCCTTAAACATAATTTCCTTTTCTTTAACTCCATATGGTTAAGGATAGAGGGATATAAATTCCATCTCATGGCCATTGATGCCTTAGGAGTCTCAAGGGTGATTTATGACTTTGTTACTACTTTAGCATCAGAAATTATTTTAGGTTACCTGGAATCTCATCATATAATTGGACTCTTAACCTTCACCACAGGGAGATCTTGACTGACATGCACCTGCATAAATACTCATGCCATACTATTCCTGCCAGAAAAATAGGTTTGTCTGCAGATTGTGAACTACTTAAGTAATCATCCTTTTAGCTTTTCGTTGACTACCTGAGGTTTCCAAAATTCTGTGTTTTAATGGTAGAACACGAGAGGTACAGGGGAATGCTTCTTTATCCTTCATTTTGCCTGGACTAGTTGGGACAGACAGATTACCTCTGTGCCTGTGGCTAGCAAATGAAAACATAGTGGGGCTGATGGACTTGCAGGAAACAAAAATAGGTCAGATTCCAGGTGATCAGGTGTTCATGCAACATATTGAGAGATTTTTTTGTTTTGTTTTAGTCATTTACAGTGTCTGTAAAGTACCATGGACACAAGTTCTGCACACTACACCCTATTAAACAGGATTCTGCAGCCTTCAGGATTGTTAATTATTAAGTGTTAGATTTATTTTCTAAGCAGGTTAAATATTTAATTGAATAGTCTGAGAGTCTTTATTATATTGGCTTATTCATGATGGATCAGATATACCTTATGTATTTTAATTACCTAGATATGGAAATATCATTAAATGGATGTTTTTTACCTTCAGTACCACCAGGTACTCTCAGACCTTTTGCTCACACTCCAGGTATGCTCTGGTGGGGACAGTACCCATCTAGTGATCAGAAAGGCTGGCATATGTTTTCCCTCCTGTTCTAGAAGTTAAGCACATCTTGGTTTCCGTGACCATGCTTAACTCGTACAGTGTTGCTAGGATATTAGAGCTACTTTTAAATGAATCTAAGACTGTCCCTCTCCCAAATTGTTTATAACAGCAGACCCTGTGCCATTTTGACAACTGCCTACAATGCTTCATAGCAGGCTTGGTGGGTGAGATTTGGTTGAGTTGGACCATTTACACAGTTCACTTGTACAGTTGGCCCTCTAACACAGCTTCTCCTCAGTTGTGAGAAATTGTATTTGCTTAGCAACATGGAGCAGGCCTCAAACTGCAGTTAGTTTGTTTCACACACACCTTGGTGCTGTATTGGATATCTGCAGAGAAGCCATCCCATAGAAAAGCAAGAATATAGACACAGTTTCAGCTGGCCCTCCCGCCTGCTAGGAGACAATAGGAAAAGCTTTCATATGTTCACAGCTACTGATCCTTAAATTCCTTAAGGTACTGGATAAGTTCTTCTCAGTAATGATATACTCTGATCCACCTTAAGAATTTAATTTGGTGTTGGTGACTGCTGGCCACACTATTCCTCACACAAGCCAGGATGCCATTGGCTTCTAGGCCACCTGGGCACACTGCTGGCTCATGTTCAACCAGTTGTCAACCAGTACTCCCAGGTCCTTCTCTGCTGGGCTGCTCTCCAGCCACTCTTCCCCAAGCCTGTAGAGCTGCCTGGGGTTATTGTGGCCAAAGTGCACAGTAAGTTGCACAGGAGATGGAGTAAACACTGGGACTGCTCCACTATCAAATCGTTCCCTGTAGGACTGAAATCCTATGTTTGGGTGATGTATACAATTACAGATGCAGGTACTCTTCTACTGAACTCAGCCCTCTAGCTGTTCTGGGCATGTGAAGAAGCAAAACTCTCTTGTTGAGAGACTTCCAGGAAGGTTCCTGCAAGGATGCCCTGTGGTTTGTGGACTTATTTTCCCTAGGTCGTAATTCTGACTTGCACCTGATTTCTGCCCATTATTAATTCTTTATTATGTTTAGTCTATCACCAGCTAATCAATCCATTTTAAATTAGTTCTTATCCACAGAGAATAATAAAAATATATACTTAATTCATGTTTAGTTTTCTAAGATGGTGATAACTGTGTACCTATATAATAAATACATCTTTTTTAAAAAGCATGGAATGAAAAAAGTTAATATAGAAAGAAAAAAATGGAAAGATGGGCAAATTAACTGAACACAAAATATGAAAAGTGTAGTGTAACAACACTATTTCCATTGTAATATGGAAACAAGGGAATCTAAAAAAAAAAAATAAAATAGGTATAATAAAAAAGTCAGTGAAGCAATTTTGAAAAACAGGCAACAATGGGAATCTGAAGAATGCAAGATGTAGAAATTCCTACACTTATCTCTGACAACTGTGTGTTTATCAGTATTTGGAGGACCAGCTGAGTCTAGTCTGATAAAGTTTCAAATTTCTATGGGTCTTTACAAGATTTATCTCCTGGAAGAAAATATAGAGAACCTTTTAAATGTTTCAGCCCTACAGAGAATATAGTGTGCTTCTATAAGTACAGAATAATGTTTCTGATATTTGGCATATTCAAAAAATAACTTATTCGGATCAGCTCTCTTGTTCAATACCTGTGCTGGATGTTTGCAGTGCACTGTACAAGTTTGTGATCTGACTGTAAGGATATTCTACCAAACAGTTTGATTCCCAAATTCTTCTCCTAGTTGGTAGCCACAACTCCTTATAAGCCATATGTTATGTTTGGTTTATGGTTATTTGAGCAATAAGACTTGCAGTCAGTTTCTGACATACTGTGTTGTGTTATATCTGAGTGTACCTCAATTTTAGATAAAATTAAAACACTGGTGAGTTTTCTCTGTAAACCAATTAGAATGACACAAACAGCAGCAAACATTTAAAGAAACACACACTGCATGTAGAAAGACAATTATATAATTTATGGTATGGTCAACAGTGTTAACTTTTAGATAGTTGTCTATTGAGAGACAAACCCCAACAATCAGTTTTTAAATCTCAGCCAACACCTGTAATTGAGTTCAGAGGTTTTCTACCTAGTATCCACACTTCTGATCTTTTCTAGTGATTTAGCTGGCCAAGCGTCCTCATGACAGATATTCTTTTCACTTTTGAGAAAAAAAGAAAAAGACATTTCCACGTATTCATACATCTCAATACCAATTTACTCAGTTGTGCTCTTGTCTTAACCACACTGCAAACACCTGGTGTCTCTTATTTATGTAAGTAGTTTCTGAAGAAATGCACGTTAAACACATTTAGGAAGACAACAAAAGTGCCAATAAATTATAAAAAACATAATTTAGGGAAAAAATTAATTTCTAGGTATAAATAGCTGTAGGTCAACAAATTACAGTATTTAAGAAAGTTGTTAGTTTAGATTTTGTGACTGAAAGGTTTTTTAGTATGTGAAGCATGTTTCAAACTATCTTCTTTTCTGCCACTAGAGGGTACTCCAAGAACTTACAGTATATTTATAGCAAGAATTTATGTGGGGGGTTTTGTCTGTTAATGATCAAGTACTGTTGTCACACTAAACCTTAGGAATTTAACTCCCCAAAATCTTGATATTAAAATACAACTTTCAAAACCAGTCTAATACACCTTTCCAGCAAAATAGTGCAGCATATCCGAATTATAAGGAACACTGACATGTAGTTTAGATTTAGTTAAACTACTATCCTACTTTTAAATTATCTAAATTGTTATATTTTCTTTATTTCAGACACAATTCTCTGGTTCACATCCTGTTTCTTCATCCAGATTTGGACAAGGCATTCCGTTATTGGCAGGGTGGAGAAGGACAAAACGAGTTCTGATCTTGGTCCCTGTTTGTCTGCAAAGACCTCTACAGAGACCCCAGGAAGACCATTGTGAAACCTCACAGTCCAGGGGTGTTTCTGCAATATACACCAAACAAAAAAAAAAAAAAAGAAGAAGAAAAAAACCATGATTTTACATAAATTTGATCTCAAGGCAAATACATAATTGGCAAAGCATTAAGGAGACAGCTATTGTTTCTATAGTTGCTCATATCAAATTCCATTTAACTTTTCCTCCTCTTTGCTTCAGAAATAAAGTCCCATTTTTTTAAACATTAAATCAGATTGCTATTGTTTGGTATGTACACTACAGTCCCCTTTGCCAATAAAGATATTCTGTCCCTAGAAGCTTTCTAATTCTTAAATCAATATAATTGTAATATGCTGCAAGTAGACAGAAATTCTAAAGTATTCATAATGTAATCTTGCCTTGAAAATATCTCTCATAAAAATATAGATGACTATTCCTTTGTAAGTTAAATAAAAACACTTCTTGTCACAGGAAATTGCATCAAACCTGTGTATGACTGCATCTGTGGGTAAAATAGGTGTGCACAAACTCTGCTTTTAATGCTGTACTAAATGTGTGACCTCTGTTATAAATTTCTGATATTACTGCAGAATTCACTACTTCTGCTGTGATCACTTATTCCTTCATTTCTAGAGACTTTCTAGAGTTGGATCTCTGGTAACTAAATCTGTCCTTTTGATTCTGGAATAAGTTTTTTAAGTCGCTGCTTTACAATTCACATACAACAAAGTGGGGATACATGATTAAAAATCACATGTGAAATACCGTACTTTAAAGCATGGGTTTACATTTATATCCTAAAGAAGGCCAAATGTTCCTTTCAAGTGTTGTGGGAAAGGCATAGAATCATAGAAACATAGAATCACTTAGGTTGGAAAAGACCTTTAAGATCATCTAGTCCAACCATTAACCCTACGGTACCAAGTCCAGCACTAAACCATGTTCCCAAGCACTACATCTAGATGACTTTAAGCACATCCAGGGATGGTGACTCAACCACCTTGCTGGGCAGCATGTTCCAATGGCTGAAAACCCTTTCAGTGAAAAAGTTCTTCCTAACACCCAGTCTAAACCTCCCCTGGTGCAGCTTGATGCCATTCCCTCTTGTTCTATCAACACTTATTTGTGAGAAGAGACCAGTGCCTGCCGCTTTACAAATGTCCTTTCAGGTAGTTGTAGAGGCCTATGAGGTCTCCCTTCAGCCTCCTATTCTTCAGATTAAATTGCCCCAGTTCTCTCAGTTGCTCTTCATAAGACTTGTTCCAGCACCTTCATGTCTTTCTTGTATTGAGGTGCCCAAAACTGAACACAATACTCCAGGTGTGGCCTCACCAATGCCGAGCACAGAGGGACAATCACCTCCCTGGTCCTGCTGGCCATACTGTTACTAATACAGGCCAGGATGCCTTTGACTTCTTGGCCACCTGGGCACACTGCTGGCTCATATTCAGCCACCTATCAATTAGAACCCCCAGGTCCCTCTCTGCTGGGCAGCTCTCCAGCCACTCTTCCCCAGGTATGTAACGTTGCCTGGGGTTGTTGTGGCCCAAGCACAGGACCTGCATCGTGGCCTTGTTGAACTTCATACCATTGACTTTGGCCCATCAATCTAGTCTGTCTGAAATGACTGAAAATGAGATATACAGCACTCACTTTAACTATGTCTTGCTTACTAATAGAAATACATTAAAACACTATAAATAGAGAAATACATGTATACAAGTATAAATCATGCTTTGTTAGCTGTGTAGGGAAGGAGATTTATTTTATTGATTGTGAGGTGACTTCAGCACAGAGTTAGAGGCATGAAATCTTCAGGTACTCTGAAGAAGCTCTTGGTACATGGCAGCTTTTCTAGGAATACTTTGGGGACCTAGCATATTGCTGTCTCTCAGATAGTATTTAGGATGTCAGTCTTATTCTTAACCCTTCCTCTTTGTAAAAATCCACTAGAAAAGTGTAAAGAAAAAATCATAGTGGATACTGTTGAATTGCTGTCTTTTCCTTAAGCAAATATTATGTTAATTATGTATTTGTTAATTTGGAGATTTGAAAATTACCCTTAAGGCTGACTTGAGTCAGTAGTTTGCATATCTTCTTAGCTAAACAAGGAAAATAAGCTAGTATTTCCACAAATATGTCCAAATCACTTGAATGATATAAATTCTTTTTGCACACAACCATCAAGCCCTGTGATACAGAAAGAGACAACAATACTAGCTCTTTTGCTCTATCATAATGTAAAAACTTTAGGATGAATACTTACTTTGAAGTTGCAAAGTATTTGGGGACAGTAATTCTGACCAAGTGTTATTTATTTCTTATAAAAATCACTGGTCCATGCTGCTATTGGGCCTTGACGAGCCCTTGCTGTGGATATAAACCAAACCTTTGAACCATAGCTCAGATATGCAATCCTTTCCTTATTCTTTCAGTTTCTCTTTTATGTCAACTGGCTTGTTTTATTTCCTCTGTGTGTCTGGAAACTATTCCTGTGCAGGTAGGATATTATTCTGCCTAATCACCTGTTTCATCCACATCACCTACCATATTTCCACATATCAAGCCTACAAAAATACTAATCACTTACCTGAAACAGAGTCTATTATTTCATTGCTTTTAGGTGGAACATCAAGAAAAGGTGGAGGAAGACCAGGCTGGTTTTTCTTTAATTTCACCATTTTTACTTGAGCGATAGGTGGCAAAATTTTGAGTTTGGGATAATAAAACGAGTTTGCTGGGTGACTTGGAGAGGAACAAGTGATCTGTGAAATAAAAAGGGGACCCTTAAAGAAACTACATCATATTAGTAAGAAGACAAACGTAAGATCAGGTTTACACAGCATGCTAATACTTTCAAGCAATAAAAATGGATATAACCAGTTTCTATGAACCTCAGTTCACACAAGTACTGCTGGTAATCCCAGTATCTTTATGCTTTAGGACTGGGCACAATGACTTGTGCCAACTTTAGGACAGAAGGCTGCAGTGGGAGGTATTGCAAACAAGGTAATATCTAGAATGATTTGATTGGAAGAAGTGGATGATACTACAAGGGAGACTACAGGAGTATTAAATAATAATATTAGCTATGCTATAGCAGCTGTCATCCTGCTAAGCATAGGAGGCCAAGTGTATTGTTTTACAGCTTCTCTGTCCCTTTTCTAATTACTCATTAGCACAGCATTTGGCTCTAGAAAAAAACTGGCCTTAAAGAAAGGATTAAGTGAATGCTTATAGTGTTCAAAAAATACGAAAATGCTCTGTTCCCCACCACCTTTAAAGGACAAAAAGTATGAGACACATAGAGTATTGAACAAACTAAAGAGTTTGAAAGCTGGGTCATTGCAGTTGTGAAGTTGCCCTCTGCCTTCCCTTAGCTCTTTTTCCTCAAATGTAACATGTTCAGGTCTCAGCAATGCTTTTAACTGCAACCCCTCCCCATATCAGTATTCCCTACTAAGAATTTTCCTGTTCATATACACATTTTGAAATGCCAGGAGTTTTGTGAATACTTTAATTCTCCTGTTGTTTCAAGAACTATAAAAAATAATCCAAAACCAGTAAGATTTTACAGAAAATATATTAAATGTAGAGCCAAATATTTATGAACCATCCACATTTACCAAATTTTAAAGATACAGAAAATAAACAAAAGTATTAGGGTTATCAGCTATGTAATAAATCCATAGAGAGAGAGCATCAGCAGTCTGAAATACTGAAATCAGCTTCACAAAAGTCTACTGTGTAGTCAGAAGAAAGTTATCTTTTAAAGGGAGGACTCAAAAAATGTAGATATGAAGTGCTAAGCTATGTATAAACACCTACCTCTGTAACTGTGTCCTGTGGAATAGTGGCAAAATTTGGGGAGGAAAATGTGAAACCACTGTCAGTTCCAGCATCATATGGAAATAGATCTACTGATACTTCTTCCATCCAGTGATCTCCTTCACAGAGATTTAGACTGTCAATACCCACAAACCAGTCAGGGCTTGGAACAATTCGTACAACAAATGAAACCTAATGAAACAAAAGGGCCCATCAGGATTGCATCACGTATTTTGAAAGGATCCAGTAGTGCTCATAGCCATTTTAACTTAAAATTTTTGAAAAAAATATAATTATGCTCTTCTACTTTGTAGAACTTGCACAGTGCTCCCTGCAATGTGACATGCTTTTCAGTAACTCTTTGCATTATAATATTCCCATGAATGAGAACTCAAATATTTAATTTTGTGTGCTAGTGACATAAAATCAACTTTTAAAATTAATATGTACAGTTACTTACTAAAGGATGTCTTGGGTGCACTTCTAATTCAGTGGAGGTTTGTCCTGTACCACTGGAAATGGCAGGAGCAGAGAAGATTCCATGTACACTCTGAATTTTCTCGCCAGCTTCTTCTATTTCTTTCATTAACACCCATGCTTCACCCTTTTCAGCAAAATCACGTACACCATTGCTGGCATATTCATTTTTTTTCCACATGCTGTAGTCAGAACTATGAGTAACACCTATTTGAGTGAATACATGGCATGACATAAAAGTCTGGTTTAGATTGGCCCTATTTCTTCCATTTCTCTGTTTTATTACTGACTTTAAAGAATTCGTGTATAAAAATGAGTGAACACTTAAACATTTGGCTTATCACTGTTTATTTCAACTGCAGCCAATTGAAAACAGAAGTCAGCTGGAAAGAGTTGTTGACTTTCGATACTTCCATTTCTGCATTTCATTCTTAGCAGCTTTTGCTAGTTATTTCCCTCTTCATTAGTTATCTTACAATTGACTATTAGGGAAAAAAAAAAAAAAAGCCCACAGTGGTCAAAAGATTTGTATGGTTTTTTAAAGCTGTACATCACTTACCTAACAGTGATGACCACTGTGCTGGGGGCCTGTAAAGTGGATACTGCTTAGGGAAAGCAATCTGACTCCATTTCCCTGTAAAGATTATGCTGTACTTAGCAAGATCCTCTGCTGTGCAAAGAGAATCATCACCCACAGGCAAGCTGTTGGCATGACCTAGAATTGTTACAAGTAACGTCCAGATAACTTTACAGGAGCAGTAGACAAACATCAGGTTTTCCATTTCTTTCCAGACAAAAAGAGAAAAAAAGAGAAAAAAAGAAAAAGAAAAGTGTTAGCCACATTAGTCACTCTAAACTCAAAATTGAATAACAGTTGCCTAATGAAATGTAATGTACTGTAAGTTATAACCAAAAAGAAAGCATATATCTGAAACACTAAAATTTGGTATGCTTTTGAAAACCTTATTATAATGCTTTCAGATTTGATATTTCCATCCTATATACTATAAGCCTGTGACTCTACCTGAGACAAGTGTTTCTACTGAAAATAAAAATATCTTAACCTTGTCCATATTACTGCCTCTGAAAAAATCTGTTTCTGATTTTCTTTTGAAATCTTATTAGAGTCACATCTTGAATTAATTAGACTAGCAACTGTTTCTGTGGAAAACATTAGTGGTATATTTATTCTCCTAAAGATTAAATTGCAGCTTACTTTGCCAAAAGAAATGATTTATTTTAAATTTGTGTTCTACAAAGGCTGCTTTATGGCATAGCATTTAAAATCAAATACATTTCATATTTATATGAATTACTTTGCTGTCATAACTAGTGCATTAAAAATACATTGTAATTGTCTCAGATTGTTTAAGCTATACAGTTGCTAAAGACTAATATTTTTTTAAAGTTGCTGTCATAGGTTCTGTAAATTTTATTTTTAAATTAATATGGTAATTGCATCAGACTATTGAACTCCAGCAATTTCATGAAATAACAGCCTTAGAAACTTATTTTTAAATGTTTTTGTCTGTTGAGAAAGCTAAACAGATGTAACCAAAATGCTAATAATACATTAATTTGTAAAAAGAGCTGTGAATACTCACTAAATATTTCCTCTGGAGCACTGGCAGGGGGAGAGCACCTGCTTTTGCTGGCAGCTGAGTTGGTCTGCAAGAGAAGACAGTAGGAGTCTTGCTATTTATGCCTGAAGAGGGTCCCTTTGGTCCAACAGTTATTGTAATCTTTAGACTTTCCAGGTTTGCAAAAAGCATGTCATCTTCTTGTTTGCAGTCTTTTTGGATGGACTATCAGAGGTTTCCTGTTAGCCAACTGGTTCAGGTTCCTATCAGAAGACTGTGATGCCGAAGAGACGAAATGCTTTTAAAAAAAAATACCTTGGATTCTTAGAAACAGCTTGAGTTTTCTGGTGCCTTTACAGTTCTCTGCTCTTATTAATGCCTCCAAGCTACACAAATGAACGGATTCCAACACTGAAATATTTCTAGTGAATACACTTTAAATGAGAAGCATGTTTTCTTGTAAGTTTTATTGTCTGACAGATGCTCCCTCCAAACGTTTACAGAGAGCTTGCTCGCTCTCACACACCATATGTATGTGTTCAAATAAAAAGGGTGAGGCAGCTAAAAAAGTCAAGAGGGGAAAAAAAAATGTATTTCATAATTGCACATACTCACTCAGACTGTGTCTCCTACAAATATGAATTCATTTAAAGTAGTACAGTATATATTTTTGTATCCTACAGTCCTGTGTGCTGAATGATGAAAGGGCTCTGTAACATTGTGGTTTCTTTGGAAAGAGTGGTTTTGGGAAGCTCTGAGATTTTTCTTAGCTGTCTTCAGAGTAAAAAACCCAAATGAAAATCTTATTATTGCAGTTAAATCATAAATCCTCTGTAGCACATATATTTACATCACTAAAATTATTTACATTTTTGATGAAAAATTATATATAATACAGTGACCTGATTAAGAAATAATGTTTAATATTTATTTTAAATTATTTTTCCCTGCTACCTTTGAAATAAGGGAATATAAGGGCTTTATGCCATACCTGTAGTGTTAACAAATGCTACGGTGGCTGATCAGCAAAGAAGTTAAGTTCAAAAGTTTGCAGGGAACCATGAAAAAAGTCTTTCATAGAGTTTTCTTTTAAAACTGTGAGGAATGTCACTTAAGTACTTCCACAGATCTCTAATACAATGGTATAGTATCTGTGGAAAAAAAAAAACAATCCAGCATTTATTTTTCAGATGAAACTCAAAAGCCATCATAAATATACAGCTTAGGTGACAGACTATCGTCCACCAGGAGATGGTTACCAAACAACCAGTTTGGGCTTTGTGGCACTTTACCTAGAAATTTATCTTCCCTTCTGCAACGCGCCCACCCCCCCCCGCCCCCCAAATCCCTCCATGTTAAATCAACAAGAAAAGCCAAGAGATTCATAAACTGGGATTTCTGAATGAAATTTCCATTGATTAGTCTCCTGGCAAAACAGGACCTATTGCAAGTTTCAATAAAGATGGATTCAGCACCCATAACTACAACTGCAGTCTATCTGGGTAGATTACGGGAGTTCTGTAGTAGGTTAAGCCTCCTAGACATGGACATACCCTTTATTTCCAAGGTCCCTTTCACCATTCTACAGTAAAGCAACGTTTTCCATAATTTATTTCTACTCCAGAAGCCAGATTCCACTAAGTAAAAGAGCAAAGAGACTTCATGGATATTCCTATACCAGCTCTTTGAGTGTTTGTTGAAGGATGATGTTTGAATTGCATGC